>NC_060122.1:158857012-159515584 GCF_021461395.2 Schistocerca americana | reverse complement strand
GAGCACTATGGGACTTAACATCTGTGGTCATCAGTCCCCTAGAACTTAGAACTACTTAAACCTAACTAAACTAAGGACATCACACACATCCATGCCCCAGGCAGGATTCGAACTTGCGACCGTAGCGTTCACGCGGTTCCAGACTGAAGCGCCTAGAACCGCTCGGGAATACCGGCCGGCAACAGAATGCAGCAGCCCCATATGGTGAAGTTATTATGAGAGACATTCTCTATGAAGTGTTTTAATAAGTGTGTTGGCCGACGGCGTGCAGTAGAAAGACCTCGCGATCCCCAGATAATACGCGTATGCATATTTCAGTCCATGGTTTATAAAATAAATTTATCTGATTGAGCATTTGAAGGAACGAGTTCAATCAGAATTTCGAAATCTATCGTCCGGGACGATATGTGAAAACATTTGTAAGTCGGTTTTTAAAGGATGCAGCGTTTGCTTAGAACAGAATGAAAACCACACTGAGCGTCAGTCAGACCATTACGTACCCAACCTTCCTTACTGAAGCTCAACATGTTGTTTAATTCATCGTATGGAATATTATTTTACCATTGCTGAAACATTAATTAAAATTATTAATGATTGATGTCACGTGTAGCTGTTTGGCTTCCGTAGCCGTCGGCCCTTCAGTAACACACAATCATTGCTTCTGACACCCCCTGTCACCTCATGCGTAACAGGATATTCCGATGACGCTCGCATCCCGCTCAATATACTGCAGCCATTAGTGGACGCTCTTAAACGCCGTATGAGTTCAGCGCTGCTGTGGGGACTGTAATCTGCATTACGGGCGGGACAACAAGCTCCATCAAGTGGAACAGCAAACTGTCTGCCTCCTCCCCTCTTCCCCCCCACCCCACCCACCCCCTCTCGCAAAGTGTCGCACTCGGAATATTGTGTTCCGCAGAAGCGCTCTGCTGTCCCGGAGTTTGGCATCGCGGCCGGACGGAGCCGCGCCGAGCCGCGGCGATATTATATAGGTAGGGAGGCGGCGCTGCGCGGTGTACCGCCCGAGCGATGAATTATGGATGGCATCTGGGGCGCAATATCGCAGTGCGGCCCATTTACATCGCTGTGTGCCGCCGCCCGCACTTGCCGGCCGGTGCAGGCGTCTGACGAGCCCGCCGGCAGAGTTGGAGCGCCGCACGCTTTCCGGTCCACCGCCCTCTGCGCGCCGGCCTCGCCGCTGCTGGTCATCTAGTTTCGTCTCGCAGGCCAAAATTTGTCTTTTTCTCGTGGTCTAGGTCAGTGACTCTCAACCTGAAGGTCATTAACCGCTGGAGGGTAAACGAAATTTTCTGAGCGGTTCAAACTAAATGATTCGATTACGTTTCAGTCAATTGTTTTCAAAAGATCTCACTATTATCACAGTAATACTGATTATATAAGTTATCAATAATTACTCTTTCTCAATCAGTAGCATTAATGCGGTGGAACTGAAAGGTTCCTGCCATAGTGCACCCATTACACAAAGATGTCGTGCCTTGCCCTCTACATCGCTGATGATAACACTGAGACTGTGCGGAGCTTCGAGTCCTCCCTCGAGCATGGGTGTGTGTGTTTGTTCAAATGGCTCTGAGCACTATGGGACTTAACATCTATGGTCATCAGTCCCCTAGAACTTAGAACTACTTAAACGTAACTAACCTAAGGACATCACACAACACCCAGCCATCACGAGGCAGAGAAAATCCCTGACCCCGCCGGGAATCGAACCCGGGAACCCGGGCGTGGGAAGCGAGAACGCTACCGCACGACCACGAGATGGGGGCTGTGGGTTTGTCCTTAGGATAATTTAGATTAAGTAGTGTGTAAGCTTAGGGACTTATGACCTTGGCATCCAAGTCCAATAAGATTTCACACACATTTGAATTATTATTTTTTTTTTTTGAAAATTGAGACATAAACGTAACAACAAATGATAAATATCTAAACGTGTACTCCAATTATTGACAGTACCTTCAGTAGTCCAGAAATTGCTTCATTGCTCGCTTCTAAACAGATAAATGAATTAATTTACAGCATGATACAGCAGTAACTATACAGGGTGTAAATTTTAAGTTGACAGACCAGAATAACTCGAGAAATAAGCTACACAGAGAGAATGTGTAGAATCCAAAGTTGATTACTTTCGAGGGGGACATCTGCTGGTGCTAAAATTAGCCCGCCACCCCAGCCCCATGGGGGTGGGGCGGGAGGCAACTTTAAAATTTCAAATGGGAACCCCCAATTTTTATTGCACAATCAGATTCTACGTAAAAAACTACAAACATTTAGTCTTAAACATTTGTTTTGATTCTTGGTAGTTGACACTGTAACTCAAGAAATTCCATGTTCTCTTTGGGTTCGTGAGTCAGTTTTTTAGTTAATGAGTTCACTCATTAGTAAGTAGGATGTTTGGTTAGTTAGTTAGCTAGTCAGATGATTTGTTTGATAATTAAAAGTCACCACGAAAAAAACAAAACTTACCCAGAAAAAGTTCATACTTGGGACAACATTTGTAAAACTCTAATCCTCTCTCTCAAATCTCACCCTATCGCAAGAGAGGGAGAGTTTTAGTTTTAGCAAATCAAAATTTATGAAGTAAATAAGTATTTTTTTAATCCGTAACCATTTTCCACGCAAAAATGAGAACATGGATTTTCTTGAATTACAGCGCCACCTACCATGAATCCAAACAAATGGTTGAGACAAAATGTGCGTATTTTTTTATGAAGAATCTGATTCTGCAATTAAAAATCGGGGTTCCTACATGAAATGTAGCACTAGCAGATGTCCCCTTCGAAAATAACCAACTTTGGATTCTAAACGTTTCTTCTCGTGAAGCTTATTTTTCGAGTTATTCTGGTTTGTCAACTTCAAATTTACACCCTGTATAAGGGTTACTACACTGCTGTGCCCAGTATTATTATTATTATTATTATTATTATTAGAGTGGTTAAGTGATTTACAAACAGTCAGTATAGTGCACACATTTCGACTAATTTTATTTAAAATGGGGTTGCAGTGTGTAGTTCAAGCAAGTCCCACGATGGAGAGGAGCAATGCAGGGGAAGTGTGTTTTGTAACACGTGTCTACCATCACTGTGGATAGTTAGCTTTCTCATCTGAGAAGGAGTTGTGGGTAGCACCTGCGACGCACCGTGGATTCCTTCACCATTTATTCTAAATCACACACACACACACACGCACATAAATGTATTTTCTTTATATATATAATGAAAATATCATTCGTCTTTCATCATTTTACAAATATAAATGTTACATTAAAAGTCTTTCATTTTACAGTTTAATTATTTAATTTGGTGCTAAATTTGGTGATAATGTAGGGCCAGGTGGGGGGAGAGGGGGTGCTACATGCACAAGGGGAGTGGGCGTTGGTGGGGGTACTAGCTAATGTCCGATTGCTCTCAGCGATAATGATCTAAGAAAGGCTGGAGGCCACATCTCTAGGTGTTTAAGAATTATGCTAGAATATGAGAAGGAAATGCTGAGTAATGATACAGGGTGAGCTGTACTGTCAGCAAGTCAACTGCGCTGCATATATATTTTTTACATTACTCCTAGCGAAAAAGTGCCAATCGACTTTTCATCTGCGAACCCAAGTGTCCTCTTTACATTAATGAATCTTTAACCTCGTTGATTCTTTCATTTATCAGCAGCGTTAGCTTGCTTGAAAATCTGGCTAGACATTGTCTATATATCGTTTCAGGTTAGCGTTGCTTGAACCTATATATATGATGGAACAAGTACGCTTCTTATTCTAACGCCTATACGATGCGTACAGTGGTTGGTTATTCGGGATTTTGACAGGTGATCACTTTAATGTGACCACCGGCCAAAAGCCCGAACAACCAAATTTTGCAGCCCGGACCGCCGCGACACGTGCAGCATGAAAGTCAACGCGGTTCTGGAAAGTACACGCAATCTCCAGTGTCGTGATCGGTTGCGCTACGTTCCTCGGTAGAGAATTCATGGCACGAACTGTCCAATCGAGACAATAGTACAGAACCTCGTCTGTGTTTAAATCCGGGGAGTCAGGCGACCAGGCTCTGCATTATTACCCAGTTTTTTTTTCTCTGTCATGAACAGTACCGTATCAGTGTGAGAGTGTAACACAAATAGACACTCATATTATAAGACTGCCCCTTCCGGCCTGGACCCTTCCGATGGATGTTGCAGGGTATTTGCTCTCAGACGTTTCAAGCCATAGACGTCAACCCTCTTCTGCCCAATGGAGCACAAAACTCGGTTCATCAGAAAAGGTCACCAGTGGCCACTCATTGGGCGTACACTTGCGATTTTGGAATGTAAATTCAATCCTTCAGCGCCGATGAAAATCAGTCAGCATAGGTGCAGCAACATTCTCCGAGCGATCTTTGAGGAGAGACTGGGCGGTCAGTTGCTCAACAGTTGGACGTCTGTTGGTCAGTATACAGGGTGTTACAAAAAGGTACTGCCAAACGTTCAGGAAACATTCCTAACACACAAATAAAGAAAAGATGTTATGTGGACATGTGTCCGGAAACGCTTAATTTCCATGTTAGAGCTCATTTTAGTTTCGTCAGTATGTACTGTACTTCCTCGATTCACCGCCAGTTGGCCCAATTGAAGGAAGGTAATGTTGTCTTCAGTGCTTGTGTTGACATGCGACATTTCTGTGGACGTTTGGGCAGCCATTGTTGGTGATGTCTTGATTGGTCCCCATGTTCTTCCACCTAAGCTTAATGGAGCACGTTATCATGATTCCATGCAGGATACTCTACCTGTGCTGCTACAACATGTGCCTTTACAAGTACGACACAACATGTGGTTCATGCACGATGGAGCTCCTGCACATTTAAGTCGAAGTGTTCGTACGCTTCTCAACAACAGATTCGGTGACCGATGGATTGGTAAGGCGGACCAATTCCACGGCCTCCACGCTCTCCTGACCTCAACCCTCTTGCCTTTCATTTGTGGGGGCATTTGAAAACTCTTGTCTACGCAACCCCGGTACCAAATGTAGAGACTCTTCGTACTCGTATTGTGGACGGCTGTGATACAATACGCCATTCTCCAGGGCTGCATCAGCGCATCAGGGATTCCATGCGGCGGAGGGTGGATGCATGCATCCTCGCTAGGGGAGGAAATTTTGAACATTTCCTGTTACAAAGTGTTAGAAGTCACGCAGGTACGTTCTGTTGCTGTGTGTTTCCATTCCATGATTAATGTAATTTGAAGAGAAGTAATACACTGAGCTCTAACATGGAAAGTAAGCGTTTCCGGACATATGTCCACATAACATATTTTCTTTGTCTGTGTGTGAGGAATGTTTCCTGAAAGTTTGACCGTACATTTTTGTAACACCCCGTATATCTCTGCAGCCATCGTTCGCCCTTCTGGTGCACCACACCAGCCACCGCGCCGATTTTGGATATCGCTGTTTTCCCAAGCAGGGTTTAGTTTAACCACGCGAACAGCTTACAAACTTCGCTAGTTGGAAGTGCTTCCACCTTTGATAGGAAAACCAATGACCATGCCCTTGCGATTCTCAGATAAGTCGTTCTGATTCCGCATTGCGACAACGACTGTTGTGTTTCCCCGTGTCGCCCCCATCCCCCGTCCCGACACACTTTATATACCCTCCACTTCTAGTGCTGCCACCTGCCATCTGTGACTGCTTACTGTACGTTGACGACGAACACAGGCGCTAGCCACATTAATGTGACTGGACCGTGTACAATAGAATGAAGCTGTGCTGCAATATTATCCACTGACTTGCGAATCGATATATTGAGAAATCATTAAGGCACACCCCTCAATCCACAGCTGAATAATAGCAAGAAATATTATAGATATTTTTAACGGAAAGTTGCTCTGGTGATTTAGTTATAACCTTATTAAGTACACACTACCGGTGTCGGCCTTTATATTGGGCCATTATCAAGTGTACGTGAAACTGCCAAATAGTATTACGTAATATGATGTATATATATAGATTTTTTTTAGAGTTGGAGATGAGAGACATTTCTAAAGCATGTAGAGTTCTAGTGCAGAAAGAATGTACAACTTGCTTTATGCTGTAGAGAAACAAAGGAGTAGAAGTCTAGTAGATGTCGCCAGATTCATACATTCCACACACCAACGTGATTAGTCGTTTTGTTGCCATTTGCCCCAATGATTTTTGAAATTATGAATGAATGCTCTATATCTCTTCTGCCTTATTCGATCTGTAGTCTTCGCTTCTAGGGGATGAAGAAATTTGTCTCAGAGACATGTCGAACGACACCGTCTTCGGGTAAGGCACAAGTTCTTGTCTAAAGAGAGCATAGGTTACTGCTTCAGGAGGTTCTTACTTCAAAGGAAGATAAAGAAGGCCGCTGACAGTAATTGTTGTTAATGCGGCGAGCCGCGGTGCATGCGATGTAGCATTAGGTCTGTCGTCTCTGGCTGGAAACTTGTGCGTCGCCAGTTCTGACTCAGCCACAGTTGGTCCTTTTTGGTTTTGTATTTATTACTTCTGGAAGATTCTTGAAGTACCTTTCGTTTGCAGCTTTTGCGTATTACGGAATATTCGTTGAAATACCAGTGTTCTGGAAAATTCTGTGTTTTTGTAAATCGCTACAATCTTTATCCAAGAGTTTACTTCTGTTCTGGTTGTACGTTGGTGTCAGTAACAGTAAAAGACGTGCCTTCAGTTACAAGTCTTATGCTTCACTAAGGACCCTCTCTTCGGATTTCAACTTAATTGTTGTTATGTGACACTATTACGAAATGTGAATTATTAAAACCACTAAGATTGTGTTTCTTTAATTAAGTACAGTATTGTTATATGTTAGTAGTCTATGTGAATATCTTGTGTTAAAATGTTTTTTGAAACTGAACAATATATGTTTTCATATAGCAACCAACTATGGAGTTGGAATTTCAACTTTGTGCATGCGTCTCTCAATATATCATTATTACTTTTGTGGTAATATTTAACATTTTATCGCCATAAAATTACCAGAATCATTTTGGGATCATAAAAGACCCCAGACATACATGTATTTCCAGAGCTAATATCATGCGAGGTTTAATAATTTATTACTACATTTTGTCACACACATTTTAATAATCGAATAGTTTACGGTGTTGATAAGTAAATACTTAACACTTCTCTTTCATGTTGCTGAGATATGATACGTTCTGGGCAGATTCCACGTATTAAGCACTTTTTCCATTGCACTTGCAAATCTGTAATTAAAGATAGCCACATTAAATTATTCATACTTTTTCCAAGTTCTATGTTTTCCGAAGTATTACGTGTACAGATACACTATGCTGTCAGAAGTATCCGGACACCCCCAAAAACATACATTTTACATATTAGGTGCATTGTGCTGCCTCCTACTGCCAGGTATTGCCTATCAGCGACCTAAGTAGTGGCTGGCATGGTTTCATTTTGTAGAGAATGCAGTGCTCTCTTCAGTGATCACATATTCTATCACGAACCACGTGCTGCTTATTTTTAATGTTCAAGGAAAGGTGAGTTTGTGCTCTGACGGACTGTAGATGGAATGTCTTGCAATATTGTTTACCATTCAGTGATCGCGACAGATTGCCGCGATCGCCAGTGGAGATGATGGAGCTAGCTGCAGCGTAACCAGGACTTGACTCCAATGAATGCAATGCTTTGTTTACTCGGTGGATGACGGTTTCGGACGCAGGTTTCCATAAGCAGTTTATTTTTCACCTAGAACCTTCTAATTTTCCGTCGTTTTTCGGCATACCGTAGAGAAGCAAACTACTGATGTTTATTTATAAATGATAGAGCGCAGCTGTCAGTCGTCCTTTTTTTGCAGGTTTTGAGCAAAACTAGTTTTCAAAGAACTGTGACTGACGCCGGAACAACAGGGAACTAACATGCATCGAGATTAAAATATAGTGCATATAGTGCATACACGATTCTTTCCAGAGCATGTTTACATTAAAATATGCTAATGAGGTGAAGGAATGGAAATGTGTAAGCATCTTTAAGATAATAATTTTGAAATCTTCTTAGATGCAACTGTTTTTCCAGTCTGTTGACACTGCTATGGCCCTAATTATTCTCTTTAAATTGTAAAAAACCATTCAACAGACAAGATCGCAATAAACATACCTTTATTTAAGACAACCGGTTTAAACAGTCTTTGCTGTCATCTTCAGGTCTTAAAATTCTTTTGCTGTAAAACATGTCGATTTTTCTCTGAACCTCATGCACAGAATGTCAAAAGAATAAAAATGAGCACATGATAAAATTTGTGTCATCGTCAAAATGTTTAAAAACATGAAGCACTTTGTGCAAAAACCCATGTCCGTGTAGATATAGCTCACGGATGCTTGTTAAATCATACAAACACGGCACACAATAGCACATATGTTTACATATGCTGGACATATTTACTACAAGAAAATTTTAAGAAATGAAGATGACAGCAATGTATATTAAAACTTGTTGTGTTAAATAAAGATAGGTTTTATGCAATATTGTTTGTTGAACTGTTTCTCACAATGAAAACAGTTCGCCCTTTAGTACTCTCAAATTGAGAAAATTCAGTCTCCTTAAACGCTATTTGTAGTTATGTTGGGACTATAGAAATTATTAAATTAATCAGGACGTTCCACGCTAAGATCTTTCCGAAATAAGAGCGGCACTTTCTGAAAAGAGAGCAGATTTTTGTCTTTCCTATAGATGAGGAGGCTATCAGTACTTCTGGCCGAATGTCATCTCTTCCCGACGGCTTTGGAAAGCCAGCGATGATAAACTCATTTGATTTGCTAGATGTAGGAGACACGCGAAATACTCTCAGACTTAAGGTAAAATGTAAGAATTCCAATTCCAAATAAAACAGTGGCAGATACGTATCTACATTACCGTACTATAAGTTTAACAAGCCATAGTTGCAAAATACTAACACAGAGTCTTTGCAGAAGAATGAAAAACTGGTAGAAGCCGACCTCGGAGAAGATCAGGTTCAATTCTGGAGAAATGTAGGAAAACGAGAGGCAGTACTTCCCAACGGCTTTTCTGAGAAGACAGGTTAAGCAAAGGCAGACTATGATTGCAGCATTTGTAGACATAGAGAAACTTTTTGACAATGTTGAGTGGAATAGTGTCTTTGAAATTCTATAGGTAATGGGGATAAAACATAAGGGAGCGAAACGCTATATACAGCTTGTACAGAAGTCAGACGGCAGTTATAAGCGTCGAGGGACATGGAAGGGAAGCAGTGGTTGAGAAGGGAATGAGAGAGGATTGTAGCCTACTATTACTCGGTTTGCCCATTGGGCCAGCAGGAAAAGAAATCAAAGAAAAATTGGAAGTAGGAATCAAAGTTTAGGGAGAAGAAATAAAAGCTTTGACGTCTGCCGATGACTTTGTAATTCTGTCAAAGACATCACAAAATTTGGAAGAGCAGTTGAGCGTAAAGGATAGCGTCTTGAAAGGTGGATATAAAATAAATATCAACAATAGCAAACAAGCATAACGGAATGTAGTCAAATGAAATCAGATGAGGAGTAAATTAGCTTAGGAAACGAGACACTGACAGCAGTACATGAGTTTTGCTTTTTGGGCAGCAAAATAACTGATGATGGCTGGAGCAGAAACGATATTAAATGTAGAGTGGCAATGGCAAGAAAGTGGTTCTGAAAAAGAGAAAATTACTAACATAAAATGTAGATTTAAGTGTTAGGAGGTCTTTTCTGTAACTATTTGTATGGAGTATAGCCATTGTGCAAGTGACCGTGGCCGGTAAACTTTAGACAAGAGGACAATAAAAGTTTTTGAAATGTGGTGCTACTGAAGAATATTGAAAGTTAGATGGGTAGAGCACATAGTTAAATAAAGAAGTACTGAATTGAATTGGGGAGAAGAGCAGATCGATGGCCAGGGGAGACCTTTAAGACAGGACTGAGGCCAGGTGGATATACGGGAAAGGTCCCCAAGAAGCTATCGCAAAGGCGAGGGCAGCTGGACTTTTCGCGAAGATCCTTCAGGTGGGCCGGTGGTTCATCTGTTTGAGGGAGTTAAAGTTTCCTCGAACTGGCGGTATCTTTGCCGGCCGGAGTGGCCGTGCGGTTCTAGGCACTTCAGTCTGGAACCGCGAGACCGCTACGGTCGCAGGTTCGAATCCTGCCTCGGGCATGGATGTCTGTGATGTCCTTAGGTTAGTTAGGTTTAAGTAGTTCTAAGTTCTAGGCGACTGATGACCTCAGAAGTTGAGTCCCATAGTGCTCAGAGCCATTTGAACCACTTGGCGGTATCTTTGCTGGTGTGGTCCGCTAGGCACTCACCGTACTTCCGTGAGGCATCGATATTTTGTGTAGAGCACCTCCAAACAGCTACTGAATACCTTTATCATGGGCAGAGGCATCCGGTCAGCAGCCGGTAACAGCGAGTGACTCCAGTGGCTTGCAAGATAAAACGTGGGAAGAGCAAGACACTTAGTATCAGCTTTTTAAAATGGTTCAAATGGTTCTGATCACCATGCGACTTAACTTCTGAGGTCATCAGTCGCCTAGAACTTAGAACTAATTAAACCTAACTAACCTAAGGACATCACACACATCCATGCCCGAAGCAGGACTCGAACCTGCGACCGGAGCGGTCGCTCGGTTCCAGACTGTAGCGCCTAGAACCGCACGGCCACTCCAGCCGGCGATCAACTTTTTAGGTTGCCGAGTCTCACTGGGAGTATGGTGGTAAAGTAAGGCTGAGTTACGATTGGTCGGCGTTCAGACTGCGAACAGTAGCTCTCAAGGTGCCTAAAATGGTCAGACTAGTTTGTACAGGACATTTTTGAGACGAAATTTTGCACTTAGCATAGCTAGAGGCGTCCTTTCTGCTTAACTTACCAGCAGTCTTTGGCAGTACTGTGGTGGCAGAAGTGGAGAGCGCAGAGAGTGTTGGGATGGAACCATTCTTCTCCTAGAGAATCAGGAAATAGCGTTTCTTGCAGCCACTGACGACGGTACGGCGAGGGCAGAAGCGTTGCGTACTTGGCAAACCATCACCCAATGCACTTCTTCTCACCTCGGTTCCGTTTAACTTCTGTGATTGTACTCAGCAAAGTGGCAAGCATGAGCACACGTGAGGCAATGGGCGCGTTTTGACCTCTTGACACTACTCGGCTGAAAATCGTTGCAATGTTCGTGAACATTTCATACTTTAATTCATTTAAAATTGCCGTTTCTAGTGCTTCACGGAGGTTATGCTTATTTGTTATGTTAGTAGCATGAGTAGTCAATGAGTGTGGATTCTTACTCTCTTCATCCTCATTCTGAATCTGCGGAACTACGACCACAAGCATAGATGGGAACATAAAAGACCAAGTGAACGCGAACACAACGGTACAGGTGATCCCCTCTGAATCACTCACCCCTATTGGATATCCAGTTGGAACACACTTGCCGAATAATTGGCACCACACAAGGAAGCCGTACCGTACACCACATGCAGACAAGCTCCTCCCTCCCCCCCCCCCCTCTCTCCCACACGCACGCACCCTGTGAGATGATCTATGGCCGATCTCCCACTTAATAACGATCCTGAATGTTCCAGGAATGCAGCGGCTGCAGCAAATGCGGATACATCGTCGTCGCCTGCCACGGTAATGATGCATGATACCCATACTAACAAACCCAACCTTGCATGAACTATCGCAGCTATCTGAGGTCATCAGTCCCCTAGAACTTAGAACTACTTAAACCTAACCAACCTAAGGACATCACACACATCCGTGCCCGAGGCAGGATTCGAACCTGCGACCGTAGCGGTCACGCGGCTCCAGACTGTAGAGCCTAGAACCGCTCGCCACTCCGGCCGGCGCGGATCTTTGGCTCCAAGGCAGCGTTTATTCAGGAACTTCACTCAGTATCATATGTTTTACTCTTCCATCGCCCTCTTGTACTTAAATTGGGATAGGATTTTTTCGGAAAACTATTTCAGCGTAGGACAGGTTTAGGCGTGACTCAACAGTCTCCAGACGAGTCTCCAAATGCAGACCCGACACGCAGAACTCACACCGATCAGCGCCAGTCGTCACAGCCACGACGCCGCTGTACAGTCACTCGCAGTGGCGCAGTACCGCTCAGCTCCGGCACCGTAGAGAAGTTAGCTGACAAGACTCAGTATCTTCTTTCGGTTCAATAGATTTTCTCTTCTCTTCAAGGCCTGCAGAAATTCGTTAACATCATTCACTGTTATTCGTGAAGGACTATCTCTCCAGTGATTGAGAAGTAGGAAATTTGTCGGTTTCTATTTCCTCCTTTTCTGTGCCGAAACACACGTCAACGATTTCAATTACATTCGTTTTTGTTTCTATAATGAATCTTATGGTTCATGTTGAATGTGATTATCAGTTGTTGGTCATGTTCAGGGGCCATTTTTATGTGATGAGAGTAAATGACGTTCATTGAATGTAACATCTTGTCTCAAGCAGTAACAACATTCATCCCTCAATATAGCTGAAGGAAGAAGCAATTTTAAGTCACATGAGTCATATGCATTATTACAGATAGTTCATAGCAGGAGTAATTTGTGCTGAATGGCGAACCTTAAATTGAATGGCACAGGGTCAAATTCATTACTTTAGATGCCGCTTTCCCGGGTCCTTGCGTGGGTTTATCACACATTCAACGTAAGGTGAATAATGAGGCATTTCACGAATGCACGCACGAGTCAGACAGCAGTTAATAAAATCATCATTCCTAATGTCATTTCGCACAGTCACGTTCTGTTCGTGAACTTCTGGTCATGATTTTGTTGTCAGACTTTTCTCGCATACTTATCTTACTTATGAAATAAGTGCAATCATCACAATCGAGACGAACCCGCATATAAATTTTATTACATTGTGTATGAAGCTTTATTACCATAGGAATCCCAACTTCTTTACGAGCCGTACCGTTCATCGCAACAGTTAATGTGATTATTTCATGAACTAAAGTTTGACACTCATTTCATCCCACAGACAGAACCTAGTTATAAATTTTTGTTCCCTGATAACTTGCAAGGCCCTAAATCATCAATAAATCACAATATTTCTGAAATCCAACATCATTCCTGTAGCCATCTGCCCCAGTGCTACTTTCAAATTTATTAAGTTCATACAAAACCCATAGATACGGTTCATATGTCACGGACATCCTCTCCTTCCCTTTCCTTCTTCTTTGTGGCGTCTGCCAGTGGAGCCATTCTTCTCCAGATATTTCGTGTCACTATTTTGCAGTTATGACTTCGTAATCAGGTGGTTTGCAAATATTCATGTGTGTCAGTACCTGCCTTCTTCGGACTACGAAAACTTTACTAAACACTGCGCAACAAAATTAAGGGGTCACATTTTGGACACCATGTAAATGCCTCCCACTGCAATGAATAACTTGATAATTTGCCGCAAAGATCCTTGCCTCCTTCCACTGTGGCGGTTCATGGGCTTGGCTCCCTGCGACGCACTCTCCAGCTTGGCGACGTCTCAAAAAGAAAAAGAATTGGTGACAATCTCACCGTCTTAATCCATTTTACAGCTCACACGAACTACCGAGTTGTGGCCTTTTTATCTTTCGCATGTTTCGACACCTTACTGTTTGAAGCATCGCCGATCCCGAGGTTACAAATGGTTCAAACGGCTCTGAGCACTATGGGACTCAACTTCTGAGGACATCAGTCCCCTAGTACTTAGAACTACTTAAACCTAACTAACCTAAGGACATCACACACATCCATGCCCGAGGCAGGATTCGAACCTGCGACCGTAGCAGTTCCGCGGTTCCGGACTGCAGTGCCTAGAACCGCACGGCCACCGCAGTCAGCCGAGGTTACATTGCAGCAAAATTTCAAACTTACGCATCACAATGGGAGGCAGTTACGGGGTTTGGATTGAGTGCTCCTTTAATTCTGTTGTGCATTGTAGATTTAGTAGGTACTTTCTTCCTTTTTGTGTACCGAGATGCAGTGGACGCCTACGACCTCCATCGGTGGGTCACTAGACTGCGACTCTTTCCGGTTAATTACCAATATTATTTTTGTAAAATCTTGGTCTACATTTGACACCATCAAAATTCAACGATTTGAAATCGATGTCTGTACAGGAAGCCAATACCTTGTTTGTAGTCAGCCTTACGGACAGCTTGTTGCCAGAGGACTACACAAGTGCCTCTAATTGCCCGACCACGCCACCGGTAGCTACGGCAAATGGGGGTTTATTGAGCCATCGTGGAGACTAAGCGAGACAGCTGTCGCCTGAGTGTTGGGCAAAGTGTCGTCAGGGCGCGGCTATTAATGCTGAGCAGGAGCTGCGGGTTGCCGCGTCAGGGGGAGAGAGGCTGCTACGCATCAGATGGCAGCGGCTAACAGGTAGGAGCTAGCAGGTAGATGGCTCGGCTAGAGTCCAGTGGGGTCGGGTCGCGCTCCGCCTGCGCAGACTCAGCCGCAGCCGACGCGCCGCCAGGAATTTAATAACGCCATTAGGAAGTTGTGAGCGACGTAATGACGCGGCGCGGACGGCCGATGAGCGGCATGCCGCGGACGCCGTAATGGGCCAAACTCGACCTCCCAGCCTCACCAGCACCGCCGCCGACACCAGGCGGTTCGTAGGGGCCGGGTCACTGCTGCCTCGCGTTTCACCTGCTGCTGCTGCTGTTATTGGCGGTTTGCACAACTTGCACAAAACGGTCGACGCAGCCACCTTTCCGTGCAACTTAAGAGACGTATCTGTAGCGGCACTATCACAATGACTACTACTTAATGATAAGGCGAAAACATACTTTTACCTGATTTTTCTGTTTTTAGTCACGAGCCTTCTGAATGGTCTGATGCACCTCGCTACCACAATTTCCTCTTGAGCCGACCTCTTCATCTCAGAACAGCACCAATCCAGCGTTTTTGCCCTCTACACCTCCCTCTAGTGCCACTGAGACTATTCCTGATAACACAAGTCCTATCTTCCCGTCCCTTCTTCTTGCCAGTCTTGTTTCATAAATTCCTTTCTTTTTCACCAGTTATACGGAGAAATTCCTCATTTCTTCTCTTCTGAATCCATCTAATTTTCAGCTTTGATCTGTAGCACCACGTCTCAAACGTTTTGATCTGTTTCTGTTTTCCCACTGTCACGATTTCTCAATTCTCATATCCATAAAAGTTGAAATTTGGGAAATAAACTTGTCCCAAAAGCAAAGCTGTGGATCTACTGAGGTAACGCTGTACCCAATTAATGTTAAGCTTCTCATCTTCAAAAATGAAGTCACTGAGTGGGAAAAGCTCGCTGCTGATAGCAATCATTTCGAAATTCACTGCAACAACTGTGTGCAAAATTTAACAACAAAAGTTCACTGAAGCGAATAAGCTATGAGAAAGCGATATAATCATATACAGGCGCCGGTAGTATCACGCACACGAGATATAAAAATGCATTGCTTTCAGGTGATTCATGTGAAAAGGTGATTATGACTGCACGAAGGGAGTGGAAGGACTTTAAACTCGGAATGGTAGTTTCAGCTAGATGCATGGGACATTCCATTTCGGAAATCGTTAGGGAATTCAGTATTCCAAGACCCACAGTGTCAAGAGGGGGCCGAGAATAGCGAATCAGAAGCATTACATCTCACAACGGACAACGCAGTGATTGACGGCTTTCACTTAACGTCCGAGAACGAAGGCGTTTGCGTAGAGTCGTCATTGCCAATAGACAAGCAACACTGCATGAAATAAGCGCTGAAATCAATGTGGGATGTTCGACGAACAAATTAGTTAGGACAGCGCTGCGAAATTTGGCGTCCGTGGGCTATGATGATCGAAACGAGTGCCTTTGCTAACAGCACGTCATCACCTGCAGCGCCTCTTCTGGGCTCGTGACCGTATTGGTTGGGCCCTAGACAAATGGAAAACGGTGGCTTGATCAAATGAATCCTGATTTCATTCGGTAAGAGCTGATGGTGGGGTTAAAGTTGTCACCAAGTCACGGTGCTAGCTGCTGGTGTCTCCACAATGGTACACGCTGTTTTACATGGAATAGTCGTCTGGTCAAACTGAGCTGACTGTTGACTGAAAATGGTTACGCTCGGCTACGTGGACAACATTTTCAGCCATTCATGGACTTCACGTTACCCAACATGGATGAAATTTTTGTGGATGACAGTCCATCATGTTACCGGGCCACAGCTACTCGTGACTGGTTTGAAGAACATTCTGGACAACTGAAGTGAGTGACCTGGCCACCCAGGTTGTCCGACATGAACCTCATCGAAAATTTATGGGACGTAATCAGGAGGGCATTTCGTGCACAAAATCCAGCACTGGTAACACTTTCACAATACCGTACGGTTATAGAGGTGGCATGGATCAATATCGCAGGGGACCTCCAACGACTTGTTGCGTCCATGCCATGTCGATTTGCTGCACTACGCCGGGCAAAAGGAGTTGCAACATGATATTAGGAGGTATCCTGTGACGTTCGTCACCTCAGTGTAAATTTCGCACGAAGTGTCACTGCCAGTAACGTAGTTTGATGTGACTTGGTCAATACATAGAAAGAACTGTTACAATACGGTATACAATGTACCTGAAAGAAGTACTTTATGAGAGGAAAAATACTTAAAATGAAGGCGAAAAATAATTACTCTGAAGTCACCGCGAATTATCATGGCCGCCTGGGCACAACGAAGAGGCAGCATGCTTCTTGATAACATGTGTTACCGTAAAATAAGCTACAAAAATGCTAATGGGAAGTCAGGAATACAGCAAGAGGGTTCTTCTTCCTTTATACGAGTAGATGGTAGTGGAATACTGAGCAGAAAATTTTAGAAACCAATTCTTTCACTTTATACAAGTACTCGGTAACCGATGTGTAATCCGTTAGTATGCAGTAGCGCAGCACACTCTATGGCTAAGGGTATTGCTAGAATGGCGATGGGAAATTTTTGAGGATGCTTTCAATGACTTCATCCAAGACTACATACAATACATCAAACGTATCAAAGCAGGTACATGGTCCAATAGGCAGAAAATGTAGCTCATCAACATTCTCATGATGAAAGGGGGACTGATATTGTAATAATATTTACAGTTGGTTGTAAATAAATAGTTCTTGTGTTTGCATCTGATGCCTCATTTTGTCTGATAGCAAGGTACAGGCACTGAAACACGAGATCAGGCACTTATACTTTATCAGGAGATCTAATTTGATGCAATAAACGAATTAATGAAAACTTTTATTACTTACGTTATTGTTAAAACCTCCTTCTCCATCTGTCTACCTACACAGCTGAAGGGTCAGCTTTCCTGACTGCCATTCTGTGGCCGGGCTCGATTCCCGGTATTGCGAGAGGCTTTTCCTTGGTGGTCGGAATGGAAGAGTGTGCTGAACCTCGTTGCGCCAGCAACTGGCAACCAGTTTACCGAGGATTAGTGGCAACAGGTCTGCCAAACCGACAGTATCCTGGGAAGTGGTAGGCTGAACCCCATCCCTCTATACCACATCCAAATAACGCCAATGGCAGATTTTGACACAGGAGTAGGGTATATCATGATTAGCCTGTAGTCAGAATGACAGTTTTTATGAGTCTACATCTGAAAATTGTTTTTCTTTGCCACTGTTAATGTCTGAGACGCCAATGTGAGTCAATATTCAGTGCTTTCTGAAAGGTTATGGAACAACACAGCCACAGTATCACATTGGGATGTATCAGTACCTAAAGGTAAATGCATGCCTGGCGGGTAGCATATTTTGGTAGTGCTGGGTAACGTTTGTATCTAAATGAAATATGAGTAGGATTGTAAAACAGCATGGTCACCAGTTTTCAAAAATTCAACTTAGAATTTGAGATACAGACATGCGATAATATTTAAGGTCCTTCCATTGAAACCTTGGTACCAAGGAAGATGGATTGGGTTACGATTGTGAATGGGGTCGTAATCAGTTACTGTTGCTTAGTTTATTTTTCAGTGATGTACATTTTATTTGGAAACAACAACAAATAAAAGATGACCTGCATGTGCAGCAGATGCCTCATGCTTTGGTAGAGAGCAACTGTGCAGAAACCAATGTTTTCGTGCAAGATGGGGCAACACGTCATGCCGCTAGCCCAGTGAAAGATGTGGTTGATGCAAACTTCCAGAACGTTTCCAGGTGCCTGGTCTGCAAAATCACATCCGAATCTGTGTTACTTTTTCTTTGAGGATAACTAAAAGAAGGCTTTCACTGGGGACACGTTCGGTCTCCACCTGATCTGAAGACCAGTGGATACACGTTGCTCAGAGTCCACCGGAACTGCCGCGGCCAACTGTTGATCAGGGTTGCAGCATCTCTTAGACGTTCCTGGTGCTCAGACTGAACAAACTTTGTAAGAGGCGGTTAAGAATAAAGTCAACATTATGTCTTATCACACGTTTGACCTTTTCTGCCTACGTAACGTTCCTAATCCATTAGATACAGTATTTGCACCTGGTGTTCAAAATTGGAGCAAATTTTTCTTTAGCATACATCAGTTCCACACTAACACATTAAACAGATCTACCTCGTTTCGCTGCTATACGATAATTACAGCCCACACTGGACCTCTGTGACTAGCTGCACATTAATTATAGCCGCCTGGTAACTCAACTCTATTTCCTAGGTAATGAGGTCCTCGAGGCAGACAGATGATGGGAATGGAGTCGTGGCACACATCGCGAGTCATGATTACATCCCAAAAAAAACCGCACACACACAACTGGCTAGTTGCACAATTTCAGACTGCATTAAAAAGCATGCTGTGGGGTGAACATAAATTACCTATACGATTCCATAAACGACCGCCAGGAGAGCTCGAGCGCCGTTGCAGTTCGCCCGAGTCGTCCGAGATACAGTGGTCAGAAATGTTCAGAGTGTGGGGCGCGGGTGGCGAGGGAACAGTGGTTTGGAGGGAACGGGGTGAATGAAGAGATGGGCTTTGAGGTGGGGGGAGGAGATGGGAAGAGGGGGAGGCGTGAAGGGCAGAGAGGCGTTAGGAGAAGATGCTTCAATAGATTTGTGCGTTATACATGATGTAGTCTACATGTACGCAGGTGAAGCCCAGGGGGAAAAGACTTGTATATACATAATGGAGACCACAAGAATGTATTTAAGTCCAGTATCTCATCCCAAACTCCTGGATCGCTTTCGACCAAATTTGGTACTCGAACTTCACGAGTATCAGCTCTGTGGGGCTTATAGCTTCGTATCTCCAATAGGAACGAAAATGCGCCAGACTCTTCTTTTGGCAGTTACTCGTCAGTTTTCTTATCCAAGAAATTCTTTTATGACTGCTGTTAGCATCAAATCCTACCAGTAACATTTCTGCAAGGGATACTTTAACCCACATGAAAGGATGAAATCGCTTCTTCTAGTAACTCTAATGGACAGAAACACACAGCGTAAGACCATGCTGCGTGGGAGCAAATGTTCGCATATTGGTTCAGATGCTCTTCCGCTTACTAATGCACTCTCCATCTCCTCGCGAACAAAATGTGCCAAGAAAATTTTACTCTTTCTACAACGACGTTAACCACTTTCTGAAGCGAAAACCGTTTGAAGAGCAAAATGTGGTTGAGAGCCGTAAACACCAGTGTCCGAAACTGCCAGAGAATCTGTGTCGCATTCCTCGATATCGCATTGTGCGAGATGAATGGCTTCATAAGGTAACAGTAAATGGTTCGACTTACAGCATGGTATTAATTATCTACGACGGCAACATCGCTTGCTTGCTGCGTTGTATCCGCGATGCACAGTACGGCATTTCATCGACACTAAGTATGTTCCCAACCAGCCCTCGTAGCGATGTGCTGCCATACTAAGGAGATTGTTCTCCCTTCTTAATGAGAGGGTCTTGTGCCTTAGAGAAGATCACTTACTTGTGAAATGATCTTGCTCTTCTTACTGCTGTTATTCTGAGCTCGCAGCGACACTGCCATAATGACAGGTATCTTGCCTGATGCTACAAACAAAACGTGCAACATGTGGGAAATAATAAAGCTCAAAACCAAAACAATATCCAAAGGGGAAGGAGATGAAAGTCGTGCCTGTCTTTCTAAAGATGTACATTTGGCACTGAATTTACAATTTTCACCTTTTTCTTCTCATCACATCAATACTCTCTGAGAACTAATACAAAGAACGTAACCGATATCACATGAAGATCAATGTATCTGACAGTGACAACAAGAAGCTGAAGGATCACGTTAGGTAATGACATAAATAATGGTGTATTAAAAATAAAACTAAACAGTTCTGGAGCGGCCACTAGGGTCCCTCGATCTGAAAGAAATTCTACACATCTTTATTACACAATAACGTTTACTCTCATCTCCAGAACTATGCCGAAGTGCAAATAAATGGAACTAAATATTTCTACACGGAAAGCAGCACGACACTTCTGCAAACTGGAGTAGAGTCTAGTAGTCTTACTTTCATTTCCTGTTAAAATACGAAAATGAAAGGGAATCACGCAAATAAAAAGTACAAATTATTAGTCTGAGTTCCAACGACATCGTCGTGTCCTTATTCGTAAAATGGTAACGAAACAGAGTATATTCGAACCAGGAAGCTCAATGTTATATGTAGAACACTGTCTGAAATACTGCTGTTACCAAGGTTCAGGTAGATACAACAGCAAAGTAACAACATAACTTTCCACTAGAGATTACCTCTTTCAGCTCCGAACACTTCTCCACCATTTGAGAGCGATACATGCTGAAGATAAGCACGGCAGATAACTTCGCCAATGAATGAGACCTCGTCATCACTTACATTCGCTAACATGAAGTATCGACCAAAAATTTACGTGGGAAATCTAATACCAGGAGAAACTCCCGTTTATTATAAAACGCAACGTTGCGTATGCTAGGCACGTACAACATGAGCGCATGTGATCGTCACGAAACCTAACATAATTCATATGTTCGTATAACCTAAAAACTGAGCTCCTAAATACTGCAGCGACGTAGCCGGAAAGTTAACTGCACTTCGTATACGTAACTTCCAATCGCTGCGACTTGGAACCTAGTAACTAGGTACAGCGTGGACACCCTCATCTATCGGAAATCATGATGTCACACCTCGTGAGGACCCGGAAAACGGCTAATCAATATCTAAAACATGCTCCAGAGGCGTCAGCCCGAGACATTTGTCTCGATACCGTCGCTGGTAACATTGTTCTTGCATTAGTCAAATTGAGCGATCTGTAGCCATAAAAGAAGAAAGGAAGATTAGCGTTTAATGTCCTGTCGATAGTGAGGTCACCAGAGAAGCAGCACAGTCTTGGATTACAAAATGATGTGGAAGGAAACCGACCGTCCGATTTCCAAAGGAACAGTCCAGGAATTTGCCTGGAGCGATTCAGAGAAAGCACTGGAAACCTAAATCATAATGGTTGGAAGTAGATCTGAACCGTTTTCATCCCGAATGAGAGTCTAGTGTACTAACCACTGTGTGACCCCAGTCGTTAAAATTAGTTAAAAACACTATTGGAGATAACGTCGGAGGAGGGTCCATTATACAGACAAACGGAAACACATTGTTGACTGCAAAAATCTGTTGGCTCACAGAGACTTAATTTTTCTATGTGGTTGAACTGAGCGAAACCAAAATGAGGTTATCGGCAAATGATAGTAGACAAAACTACACATAATTCTGCGTTAAGGGTAAAATTCTAAACTCCTACCTAAGCCTCACCTGCATGTCCTTGAAGAATGTTTTACCTTTCACATTTGTCGTGAGCAGAACCTACGTAAGAGGGTACACAGTGCCCTTTTGGTGTATCGCCTTGTGAGGAATTCTAACCTGATGAACAATGAAAATTAGTTGACCGTAGATTACCAAATCCTGCTTTATGATTGAAACATGGTATGTAAAAGGAAATTTTGTTCTTCATTTGGCATGTAACATACCACTGGAGACCTAATAATTGTAATTATCTGCCGGCCGTTGTGGCCGTGCTGTTCTAGGCGCTTCAGTCTGGAACTGCGTGACCGCTACGGTCGCATGTTCGAATCCTGCCTCGGGCATGGATGTGTGTGATGTCCTTAGGTTAGTTAGATTTAAGTAGTTCTAGGGGACTGATGCCCACAGATGTTAAGTCCCATAGTACTCAGGGCCATTTGAACCATTTGTAATTATCTAATGCTTAACCAAAACATTATGTCCTCTTTCCAATAATTTTTGGAGTAGTAATATTTACGATTGTTTAGTACCAGTACAACATTTTCCCCCTTTTAGTGTTGTAAGGTGAAATACTGAATTAATTACGATTTGGATAACCTTCCCGATTTCTTCTGTGGGAGCACTGACTCGGTGGCTAAGTAGTGAAGTGCACGGTGTACTTGAGAGGTATCTAATCACTTAGCTTACCAGGGCCATACTGGAATAGGACGAGTATTTTTGGGCCGCACATAATTTACACTAACCACTGAGCAAGAGAGGAAAATGGAGAGACCAACGAGATAGTGGCATCATGTGGTGGAAGTTTCAAACTGAAATTTGTAATAGCTGTTCATAAACGGGATATTAAGAACCTTTTCTTACCTCCTCACTTTTTGGGCCGCACTGATACTTGCTTTGGGCCACATGTGATCCGTAGGTTGGAGTTGGAGACCGCTGCTATAGATTCAGATCATTCAGATATGATCCTCTATTAGGTCTACTCCTTTCATCTGCCTCTTTATTTCCTTCACCTGTTACAATGTTTGCTAATGAGAAACCGCTCATTTAAATCGTTGTTCAAAATCTTTATTGACCAATATGTCTTCCTCTAACTGGCTGCGTAAGTCAGAACAAATGTCGAAAGAATTCAGCGTCGTATATTCTTGAGATTTCGTGGAATAATATGTGAAACGTGCCCAACAAAGCACAGGCTCAGGAGCTTTTATGATAACAGTTCTCTTTAAAGCCTGTGCTATGGTAAGTGAGCGGGATTCACCTTATGAAAAAGGATTTTCGCATAGATGTCGACCGCGTGTACCTGGCCTGGTGGCCAGTCAGACTTACTCCACTCTGTAATAACAATGATTCGTCAAGTAAGTTAGAAATGCAATTTCACGTCAGGATGTATCAAAAGGAACCCAGAAGATGCTACCAATGTGATAATACGGTCGCCAGACTAATTAAGCATTAACTGAGTTTCTTCCCTGTACAAGTTGGTATATATTAATGCAAAACAACAATTTGTAACACTGCATAATATAGTAGAATTTTAGAACCAGAAAATCTATTTAACTGATATTTTCACGTTCTGTACTGATATGGAAAACCATGAATACATAACACTACACTATAATGTTTACTACGAAACTTAATACTGTCTATTAATCTGATAAAAATCGGGCAAGGGTTACCCTAGAAATTGTATTTTCATGCCACACACAAAATGTCAATTTTGATAAAGATAAAACACCGATAATTTTTGACTTTTATGTTGACTTTAACTTTTGCTGGTCAAACCATTTTAGAACACTTCAGAATCTTTCGACTTCGTTAGACCTTCGCTATTCATTTACTGGTTAATTAACAAAACATTTCTTTAAACACCATTCTAATATAAGTAGTTCTGCAAATAATTATTATTAACACAATTTTTAATTTTCATTACGGGACACTCGGATTGCGCAACGTTTGGAAAGGACCCTGTCTACGTTAGTTGTGAGGATGATTGAATTATGGAAACGTTCTGGTAAAATTTAGGTTATTATTGCACCGAACAAAAACAGTTCACTCTCTGATCCATACGAATACAGTACTAAAAGTTTCAACCTACTAGTATCCATGCGTCGGTTGGCAGGCGGCAAGATGGCGAGACACAGAACACACATACAACCACAGCTATGGCTGTTGACGTATCGGCACTTTAATTCTTCTTAGCGTCGCAATACTTTTCCATTTAGTGCCTATGGAATTTAGCCATGCTGTGTGGGCGTTGGAACGGCATACCCGAAGCTCAGTGAAGCTATGTCTTCCAGGAGAGCCTCCTCGCTCCAGAAGGTGTTGCTCAAACCAGTGCCAAACTCCAACTCCTACTGTGCCCGTCGTGCCGTGCAGTGCCCGTGTGCATTTTCCTGCGCTCGCCTGCCATCCACCTTTTACCCCTACCTGACAGACCGGGTATTCACCCGAAGTTTTGCATTCTACATATCCTAACACATTTCCTACGTATAGACCAGACGCACAGTTACAATTTTAAACATCTTACAACAGTTTCTACATTTATTACATTTCAATTCTATTACAATATTACTTGACATTTGACATAAACATTAATACTCACATTGAAACTTATTCACAGTTTTCTTAACATAATGGCATGAAACAAAAAGAAATGAAATCAGAACATCAATTTCACAAGACTTACTTATATGTACAATAGTACAGAGTCGTTGTTGTTACACAGTGATTCAACAGTGGCGGCTACTGCACGCGGAAGCATGTTTGCATCTTGCAACGTGTGGTACCAAGGCTCATGGAGGTTACTATCTCTCGTGTGGCGAATTACGACAGTTCTGTAGAATTAACCATAAATTTTGAGACTTTTTTAAACAGATAATAAGAGAACGCCAAATATTCTTTGCAAGTGGAGTGATCTACACACTTCTCAGCCATTTTGTTCCATGACGCTGACATATAAATTGGCCGCAGGGTAGGCGCTAGTTCCTCCGAGACGTTGTGTGGGGTGACGCCCACCAGACCTTGCAGCTGTAATTACTGCTAAGTTTACTGCGGTGGCGGTGGCGGCGACACGAGTGTTTCATCCTAATTACTCGGCCGGCCCCGTGGCCGCACCCTGGGGACGGATTAGCGCAAGTCATCCCCAACAATAGCGCCGTTAATCCGCAACTCCTCCTCCACCCACACCTCCTTCGTCAAGCCTCCTCACATCGATTACTTGTCTGCTTAGCGTTAAATAATTACTCGACCTGGCTGCGCTCCCAGCGTCTTCTCCACGCCACTCGGCGGGTCACTACCAAGGCGATGGTTCGTCCAAAATTCCGCCAGATCTCTTCTTCAGCCATATGGAATTTCGTCTTGTGCAGATTGCATTCACCCTCTAGGCATTTGCTACGACAATTAATCGTTTTCTGATGTCTTTCAACTACCATATTTTTTACATATGAATAATGCGTCGTGAGCCACAGAGTATAGTATCAGATCAATCGTTCTGTCACTGAAGAATATTACAAAGCCCATCCAAAATTTGAAATATAGGGTGATTCAAAAAGAATACCACAACTTTAAAAATGTGTATTTAATGAAAGAAACATAATATAACCTTCTGTTATACATCATTACAAAGAGTATTTAAAAAGTTTTTTTTCACTCAAAAACAAGTTCAGAGATGTTCAATATGGCCCCCTACAGACACTCGAGCAATATCAACCCGATACCCCAACTCGTTCCACACTCTCTGTAGCATATCAGGCGTAACAGTTTGGATAGCTGCTGTTATTTCTCGTTTCAAATCATCAATGGTGGCTGGGAGAGGTGGCCGAAACACCATACCCTTAACATACCCCCATAAGAAAAAATCGCAGGGGGTAAGATCAGGACTTCTTGGAGGCCAATGATGAAGTGCTCTGTCACGGGCTGCCTGGCGGCCGATCCATCGCCTCGGGTAGTTGACGTTCAGGTAGTTACGGACAGATAAGTGCCAATGTGGTGGCACTCCATCCTGCTGAAACATGAATTGTTGTGCTTCTTGTTCGAGCTGAGGGAACAACCAATTCTCTAACATCTGCAGAGAGTGTGGAACGAGTTGGAGTATCGGGTTGATATTGCTCGAGTGTCTGGAAGGGGCCATATTGAATATCTCTGAACTTGTTTTTCAGTGAAAAAAAAACCTTTTTAAATACTCTTTGTAATGATATATAACAGAAGGTTATATTATGTTTCTTTCTTTAAATACACATTTTTAAAGTTGTGGTATTCTTTTTGAATCACCCTGTACTATAGAAGAGTTCGTAATGTAATAGTGTCTTAAGCGCCCTAAAGCGATATCTTTCTTACGCAAGCCTGCGTCTTAACAGCACCACGGTTTTCCCTGACGGATGCAAGCAAAAGCAGGCTGGCTAGATTTTCTGATGTGCTTGGAAACAGCTTCCTTCCCAAGTCCATCACCCGCTGGAAATCTATACGATTTCGTCCACCACTGTTCTCATCTGACACATCACTGCTGTCCTATTAACTAACTACCAAATATTTTTCGTTGTTGAGGGTACCACAATCGCAGAAATACTAGCTGCAATTGTGTAGCAATTTCTTACTGCCATATCTTTTCTCTGTCACAATATACGACCCACTGCCTTCCCATGAACGGAACAGTATGCAGCATTTGTTACTGAAACTGACACTGGTTCAAGTTCACTGAGACAGACACTGAATTTTGCACACAGTCATTACGAAGCAATTCAGTGCTGCAAAACAATCCATCTTCCACTGAAGACGTATGGTATAGTTCCGAAAAATAAACAGCACTGCTCGCACATCTCAAAAAAAGAAAGAAAAATACACAGAATTTCCAGGGCAAAGCCAACTGAAAATGCACACAAAATCCAGCAAACCAATGACAACCCAACTTTCAATAACATCGCAGTTGTTAATGACTTAAGTCTTTCCTGAGTTAACATTTTCCTAACAGTACACGCAATCAACGCGGCGCACACAGTTTACTCCTTTGTTCCATTAGTGCTGCTACTCAATTTCATCATCACTGTGCATGTAGCTATATATTCTCATCATGAGGACTCTGTGTACATACTCGTTTCTGAGCTAAGATAATTGAGGGACATAATAAGGAAAGACATTAAAAATATACTTATACGGATAGTTCGGGCAATACCGGCAATGACCTTTATCTTCTGTGCGGATGCACAAATATTCCCCCTAACTCCTACCGGACTTGGTAAGAATGTCTTCCACGAGTAATGAATGTGTTGGCGTGGGACACTACGAATGTAGTGTGTGGACATAGAAGGTGAGAATGGGGGTCTCACGGGAGGCGTGTGCGTGGTAATCCCTGTACTCCCACTATCCTCTGTGCCCTCAGTGGCTCAGATGGATAGAGCGTGTGTCATGTAAGCGGGGATCCCGGGATAGAGTCCCGGTCGGGGCACACATTTTCACCTGTCCCCGTTGATATGTATCAACGCCCGTCAGCATCTGAATGTATTAAATGAATTCTATAAGCATTAAATGCATTATACATACAAGACATAAACACACTACAACAAGAGAATTAATAACGGATTCAAAAAGTTCTAATATCCTTAGAGAGAAAATTCTGAAAGGAAACATAAAAATAATAAAATACAAAAAAAAACAAGAACTGATTGCAGAGACTAGATTCACAAAACTAAAGCTTAAACCAACAAACAGCTTACACGCAAGAGTACAGAACATTCTGCGGCTATAGCACACAAACCTGATGACATACAAAAAGTTAATTAGAGAAGTATGAAACCTAATACTGCAAAGCAGTGGAGGGTGACCAAACTTCGTAGGGGCCATATATCCATGAGACCAGTGGGAAATTACAGAAAAGTACCTAAATAAACCCTTATGAGACATATGTTAAACTCGCACATAAGTACAGACCGCAAAACGATGTAACAGTGAAACACACACAGGAACTAATAAACGACATAAAAGGCACGCATATTCGAGATACAGCTATATTGATCTCATTTTATCGAGTAAACTTACTTCACAATACCAGTCAAAGAAAAAATCGAAATATCAGAACAAGACATACACACAATCAATTACCAAGAGCAGATTCCTCAGACATAGGCACACTGCTACACTATTTTAGTGGCCAAATCTACTTTGAATTTAATATGAACTCTACTTACAATAGGAAAGGTAGCCAATGGCATGTGCCATTTCGACAAACTTAGCAAATATCTTAATTAACAAGACAAAGGGAAGAACATTTCTATGAATAGCATCAGGAAAATACATTCCAGTATACTGATGGTGATACATACGAAGTACGACAATAAAGTAATGAGACTGATATGAAAAAAAATGTTGCTTACCGCTTTAGTCAAGTTTAGTGTTGTCTCCTTCAAAATAATTCCCTTCTGATTGTACACACTTTTTCCAGCGCTTCTGCCATTGATGGTAGCATTTCTGGAACTCATCTTCTGTAATATCCTCCAAGACTCTCGTCACAGCTCTTTGGACATCTTCTGTAGTTGGAAAATTGTCTCCCTTGACCACCGTTTTGACTCTTGGAAATAAAAAAAGTTGCATGGAGCAATATCTGATGAATAAGGTGGCTGTGGTTGTACTGAAATTTGTTTTGACGTTAACAATTACTGTACTGAATGAGCAGTATGGGATGGCGCATTATCGTGATGCAGAATCCGATTATCAGCAATATTGGCACGGACACGAAGAACTTCTTTACGAAGTCTTCCTAAAATTTCTTTGTTGTAATATTGGTTAACTATTTGTCCTGGAGGCACCCGTATGAACAAATCCCTTGGAATCAAAAAAGCACACAAGCATGCATTTCACTTTTGTCTTTGACATGCGAGCTTTTATTGGTGTGGCTGATCCCTTTGAGTACCGTTGCGAACTTTGGCGTTTTGTCTCTGGATGGTACTGACAAAACCAACTTTTATCACCAGTGATAACAAGGCTCAACAATTCTGGATTGGTTTCCGCTTGCTCTAACAGATCGGCTGCCACATCTTTCCGTGTTTCTCGCTGTTGTGTTGTGAGATTTTTAGGGATCATTTTTGCACAAATTTTTCTCATACCAAGATCTTCAGTTGTTATTAGACGAACCGTTTCTCGATTGATGTTCAGTTCTTCTGCAATCATTTTCATGGATAATCTCCGATTAGATAATACGACTTCACGCACCCTGGCAAAGTTGAAATCAGTCCATGAGGTTTATGGTCGTCCACTGCGGTCTTCATCTTCAACATTCGTTCTGCCTTCGCTAAACATTTTATTCCAACGACAAACTAGAGCTCTTGACTCAACCTCCTCTCTAAAAGCCTTCTGAAGCTTACTGTAAACTGTCATCGGGTTTTCACCCAATTTAACGCAAAAAGAAATGGTATACTGTTGCGCAATATTATGCGGTTCCATTTCCGTGACGAGAGACACAAACACGTGTTATCTTATTACAGCACAACAGACGCTTCGACTAGAAGCAACTTATAGACAAAGGTCAAAGATATTGTGACTACGCAAGCCTGCAGGATTGCCACATCTAGCAAAGAAAATTAGTCTCATTACTTTACTGACGCACCTAGTACATCACATTCTCCGCTTTGTAGACGAAACAGAAATAAAGATGAAGCTACTAAGCACAGAGTTAAATGCATACCCAGAGTAAATGCATGAAATATAAACTTTATGTTAGGGCAAAAACAAAGAAGGGAAATAAATTTCTTAGATACACCCATCCAAAAGAAAAGTAATAAACACTCATTCGATGTTTACAGGGAAACCATCACACCACATATGATACTACAGAAATCATAAAAGCAGTCATAGTCCCACAAACAAGCCGCTCTCAGATATAAACTTCACAGGTTAGCCACGGTATCACATCACAAACTCAACTGCAGCAAGGAGCTACACATAACTCATATCGCAAGAAACAATGTACCTGAACATTATCTAGTTACAAGTTAAGCACAGCTGCACACAAACACAGGGACCCACAACACTTACCTTTAACGTACCCCAGCAGCCCTACTACTATGCCACATGGACACCAAACATATGTAAAGATAGATTTAACACAGAATGGGTAACACTCTTACGAGAGAATGAATAAGATTAACCTACCAAACTAATAGCTCCCTACAGATAGCGTAAAAAAAAGACACACTTAAAATACCTGACATTATTTGACTGCAATGCAACACTTTTGATATTATACATTTAGGACAGACAACACTGAAAACACGCACACTGTTCGTTACTGACATGTTCAGTAAGCATGAGATTTATTAATGTGACTAAAGCTAATAAGAGAGCTGGGGGCTCCTGGCGTTTTTATCGCTTTTGTTAATGACTACCGCTGCACATTCACAACCTGTTATCCACCTGGAAAATGACCAAAGCGTTGAAATTCCTGTAGTGGAGTTTTGACAACGGTACAGTCAATAGTGAACATGAAATCTTTCAAAGGATGCCGGGCATCTCTAAACGCAATGTGCTAAGGCTGGTGCTGTTCATGACGTATTTCCCTTCAATTAGAATTGTAAATCAGTATGGGTGACATATCACATGTCCAGTCCAAGTACGCTTCTTTTCCTGCTAAAGTCATAATAAGAAGTTCGCTCCTGCTTTGCTCGACAAACATTTACAAATGGAACCCACCACTTCTGCATGCGAAACCGTTCCAAAGGATTTCTAAAATACTGCTCATATAAGAACGAAACGTTATTATTCCGTAGCTGGGGATCTATATTTAAGTACGAAAGTTCAAGAGCAAACCTCTCTGTATTTGTTGCCTTTCCTTTTAGCAGTGTTTGAGCACAGTACAGAAGTGAAATTTAACCTCTGGATATCACTGTTCGGGTGCTATCTGTCAAACTGTGTATACACATTGTGAGTGGGTCGGCCGCGGCACTTCATTACGTAGAATGGATGAGAAATAACAGTTCAATGAGGTTTTGGTGAGCAGTCACGTGTGATCCTTGCGTTGTTATGGAGAGGGAAAAATTCGTTTGCATTTTCGTGGCGACAAACACACTGAAGTCATTTCTTCGATTTCCTGAGGGTAGCACAACTGTCTGCGTCCGGCTGGCACGCGGGAGATCGGTCAGCTCTACACGACGTTGTCGCCATGATGACAGACGCCTCGTCCAACGACTCACCGTGATTTTGTTCACTCCCAGTTCTCCGTAGGAATTCTACAAGCGCCTCTCGTTTTCCACCAAAGGAAAACTCACTGATAGCTCTCTGCTTGGGACCCACCTCCGCTACAGACGGCATTTTGAAGATTATGTATAGTGTCGCCACCTATAGGAACTTCACGAAGCTATGGGGTACGAAGCTGAAGTATTCCACGATGTCCTACAACAAATTTCGCATTTTTTCGACCGAAATTGGCAGAAAAAAATAACGTATTGCAATAATTATTCAACTCCATTCGTGAGATTGCCACACCACCACACTACAATGGATTCTAAGTCATTTTCCAGTCTCCATCATAACAAAAGACTTACCTGTGTATTTCCCTGTATGTCTTGTTGCATGAAAGAAAACGGAGGGTTACATCCCATTAACTTGTAATAGAAAAAGATAGTATTTAGTTGCTGCAAGAAGCGACTCGGTTGTCGATGTACGATTACCACTCGTGGTCACCACCACGCTGCTTTCTGCAGCCACTACGATGAAATTCTCTTTGTGATGCTACACTGCAGGTAGAATAACGCTAGAATGACCAGCAAGCTATAGAATGCGATGCTGTTTACAAGAACACGGGTAAAGTATCAGATTAGAATTCCAAACCATATTAGTGCTATAGACATATTTGTAATCAGATCAAACGTTGCACAGACACACACACACACACACACACACACACACACACACACACACACACACACACACAAACGCACGCGCGCGCGCGCTGACAGACTCACAGACGGATCGACGGACGAATGGCCGTTTCAGTTGCTATTTTAGGGGCACGTATTTCACTGTTTCCCAAGAGAGCTTTGTACGACTTCTTTTGTAAGCATTTGCTGGCGTAGCTTTCCAGTCAGTCTTGAAGTGTATAGATGTTGTTGTGGCTCCCTTAATGTAATACAGTAATTAGCGTATTATAAAATGGAAGAGGGTGTATCTATAGGCGTCGTATATCTAAGTAAGTATTAAGAAACCGAAGGTATTTTATGTAGTTTCAATTTGACTCTCCTACTATTAAGAGGTAAGTCTGGCCTTTGTTTTAATGTACAAGCTATTATGGAGCTCTGTCAATCCCAAATACATGTGTAAACTATGAACATACAGCTATCCTTCTCATCCAGACGAATTTTAAGGAAGTACGCACTAAGCGAAGTGTAGTTTCCTGACAAAATATACTGATTAGGGAGGTATCGTATCAAATTTTTTTGTTTATTTATTTTCAATTATAAATACAATAAATTCAGGTGCTAGGCTGCCATAATAGATCATTCAATAAGTAATTTCGGAGGAATATCTATAGGTAAACTGTAAAATTCCTGTGTTTTGAAAATCAAAATTAACCCTGCTTTATGCAAAAGCCGATGAGGGGATGCGACTATGGAACTCGGCTGATAGGTCAGATCACCTTGACATAGTCATGTCAGACTAATTACCGATAACAAGTAATGGAAGCACAGAATACAAACAATGCTGCAGTTCCACTCTGCCTCTGCTGTGTACTTGTATCGCCATAGTCCCACGTGCATTTGCTCGTTGTTTGAAATGTCATTTGCGCGTGAAACCGCAAGCTTCATGTGACAGCAATAAGATCTACAGATGCACTGAATGGTAATTTGGAGCGAGAATCTCATTTGACTTCGCTTCTCTCACATCTACGTTTCTAAGCGCATAGCAAACTTCATGTCGTAACTTCCACAGGAGGATAGTTTACGTGTTTAAAACTGCGAAGAAACACAAATATTCTAGACACGAAATCAAATTTCCTCCTGTCACTAAGTAACACAAATTCATACTTAGCGTAAAGTTAAGCATTAGACAAGATAATGCAAATTTATAAAACAGGCAGTGCAAAAGACAGTCACTGTTTTCCCACATAAAATTTTTCTCATTCATAATCAGCAACTAGTAAATTATTTGAGGCTGAAATCATATAACTGAACTGTGAATAAACTATAAAGTTAACAGTTATTGCATTTATTCAAAAGGTCTTATAGCAAATGTTGACCTTAATTCATAGAAGAAAGATTTTGGAAAAAAAGGAAGAAGAAGAAGAAAACAACATCTTTGATACCAGTAAACCTGTGATTGAAAGAAAGAAGAGAAATTAGGACTTAACTATCCATTGACAATGAGGTCATTAGAGACAGAGCCCACGATTGTATTGTTTTAAAGATGTGGATGCATACCGGCCGTACCCTTTCCAAGGATCCACGCCGGTGTTCGCCTGGAGTAATTTAGGGAAATAACGGTAAACCTAAATTGGGTGGCCGGACGCAAAGTTGAACCGTCGTTCCCGAAAGGCATTTGTGATTTAAATTGTTGTGAGAGGAGACTATATGTCATTTTGTAGTGAGTTTTTACATTTACATAAACCAAACAGATGCGGAACAAGCGTGAGAATAAAACTCGTAGACCAAGAGATGAATACAACTTAGCAGATTCAGAAGGATGTAGGTTGCAGTAGGTACTGGAAGATGAAGAAGCTTGCACAGGATATAGAAGTATGGAGAGCTGCATCAAACCAGTCCCTGGACTGAAGACCACAACAACAACCACAGTCTTTGGGCTTGGGACTGTTATATTTAGGAGAAAGTCATATGGCCCTTCCCCTTTGTCATAGATGTAGTGCCAAAGAGAGGTAACTCTTTTTCGTCTGTTTCTTTTAAACTCTCTGAGATTTCTACCGGGATGTGATCTACACTACATACTTTGTTGTTTTTAAACTTTCCAAATGCTGTAATTACCTCTGAATCTAGGATAAAATCTCCTGTTTCATCTTCATTTACTGATTCTTCTTTTTCAATCTGCAGATCGGAAGGTCGCTTATCCGCTTCATAGAGAGTTCCAACATATTCTTTCCACCTATTCTGAACAGCGTGTGGGTCACTTAAAAGTGTTCCAACTTTCCCTTCTATCTACATATTTGTTTCGTTCTTCCTTCCGTAAAATACTATTTCCTTGGCTGGTCGATATATCTTTTCGTACCTGCCCTCTTTCTCCAGTGTCTCCATTTATGAACAGAATTTTTCCTTCACTTTTTCCTTGGCTTAATCAGTTACTCTCCTCAGCTGGTTGTTCAGTCTTCTATATTTACTTTTTCCTTCATCAGTTTGTTCGTTTCTCCATTTTCTCCTTTCTGCCATCTTCAAGATCATGTCATCGGTAACCCATGGTTTCCTTCTCCACTTGAACTTCACCAGGCCAACAGCATTTTTATTGGTTGCTTTCAGGGTGTCTCTGAACTGGTTCCACTGTCCATTTATGTCCTCTGTCTTTTCTCTAATGTTCCACGTGTCCAGGAAATCTTCTTCAAGCTTATTTGTTGCTCCTTCTTCCTTTTGAGCATCCAAGTTAAATTTCTCTCTCACTTTACCAACCAACAGTCTTTTCAATCCAACCTTGCACAACTGCTAAAACTAAGTTGTGGTCAGAGTTAATATCTGCTCCTGGATATGCCTTGGAATGTCCCATGCATATCCAAAATCTACTCTGTATTAGTATGTAATCGATGTGGTATCTGCTATTGTCTCTATTCTATGTCCATGTGAACCGTCTTCTTTCGTGATGTTCAAGGGACGTGTCTCCAACTAACACAGAGTTTTCCTTACAGAATTTGACCATTCTCGCACCTATTTCACTTCTGTTACCCAATACAAACTCTCGATCCACTTCTCCGTCTTTCCATTTTGCCACCACGTTCCAGTCTCTCCCATTACTTTTTCTTCTCTCTCTCTCCACCAGATTCAATTCTGCTGTAGCATTTTTAATCTCATCGACACTGTGTTGTCTGGTTGGCATGTAGACCTGTATCTGAACTTCATGTTTCTTGTGATCTCTCAACCTCAGCATCATCCATCTGCTATTTATGTTTCACACCTTCACTATCATGGTTCTTACGTTCATCTTTACCATGAAAGATCATTCATTCCGTTTTATCCTCGCATGAATAAAATAGTTTGTAGTCACCATTGTGTAAGACACCATTGTCTCCCCATCTCACCTCACACATTCCAAGAATATCAGTATTGTTGTGCTGGATCTTTTTTTTCGCATTTTCCACTATGTCAGATTGTAAGAGGGTGCGAACGTTCCATGTTCCAAAACTTAGCTTTTCCTCTTTCCTTTCTTCTTCTTTATCTGTACACTTCAATTAGACTCGATGTACTCCCCTCCCGGAGATCCGATTGAGAGACCATGTCAAGTGCGCCTTCGGAATAGTAATGAGGTAGCTTCCCATTGCTTTCCACATATGGTATCAGCCACCCACGGTTGGTCAGACGCTGACTGCAGTCGCTCACTCTTAGTCAGACACTGCAGCTGCCTGTTGGCCGGCGGGAGGTATTTGATTTTCCTCATACCACCCATATCTGCGATTCCCCGATCCATCACCTGGAGACGCCCCCTCTAGGGTTTTCAGGCTCCACTGAAAGGAATGATTACTAAAAGGCGAAATTTAAAACTTTAAATTTCGTTTTACCTTCTTCTATCGCCAAGCCATACTGTTAATGACTGACAGGATACAGGGCTTCCAATCGATTGTACGTGGGACCAGAATTTTCTCGTGTGTCTTCAAGATTTTTTGCTGGGTACGACAGTGAAAATTTTGTTTGCTTCACGGTTTGATCTTATCGTGGATGAACGAACTGAATTTTATTATTGGATCGCGGTGAGTCTTCTCCGTCCTTCAGCCATCTACTTGGCACATAGTTCTACAGAGCCCGAATCTCTGTCCGTTTAGATTTTGCCTATATATCTTCTACGTCCGTCATATTGGAACTAAGTGATGCCCATTTGTTGTCTTAGTAGGATGCTAATAAGTTCTTATCTGATTTTCGTAGCGAAAATACTGTCCTAGCCTTCTTGATGTTTTTATTAATTTCAGTAACCATTAACGTTATAATGACACCATGATACCGAAATCCCGTCTCTATATTGACGCTGTCGAGAAGATCTGGACTCTTTGTAGCTCCATGTTCTAAGTTATTTCCATTGTTTGTGAACTGTGGAACTAGCTGCTCAAGACAATTTTCGGAGAACGTTGAAACTTACAACGTGTTCAAAACTGCTTCAGAAGGTTATCCGTCTGTACCACCTGCTATAAATCCACAAATTTCCCATACTGTACTCAGTAGCTTAATGTCGCATCCAAGTATCAGTGTATATTAAGAGGATCTGATTAGAAAATGTCGAAAAGCTGCTTGCAGACTACAAAGCACAAATATTCTTCAGCCCCCTCACCTATCCATATCCATTTCGAACATCATTAGATAAGTAACAGTTAACAAAATGGCGTTTCAGTTGTCACTCTAGACACACTCCACCTGGAAGTGGAAGAATAGTTAATACATTGTATCGTAACGACGCCATCTGCCACACACCTTCCATTAAATCGCCGAATATGGTTTTAAATATAAAAGTGGAAGTGTTTGGCGTCAAAAGCAATGGTACTCATACTTTTTTTTTTGATTGATTGGATACTTTCAACTATTCTATGGACACCTGGGTACGAATATAACGACATATACGCAGTAATCAATATATATTACAAAAGTAACTGTACTAAGCGAGTGGCGCAAAAACTCAGAAACGAGACCCCGTACGATAAAGGGAGTTATGTAGTCTGGTAGCCCTCTATACCTCATCGACGAAGAGGATTCCCATTTTTACCTGAAGAGCGTGCTTTTAGAGATATAAAGGTTGGGAAGTTTCGCCCTCTACACATTTCTAGAGTATTCCAGAAAATTCGAAAGTATTAGAGAACATCCCAGAACATTCTAGAGTACTCGAGAACATTCCAGAAGATTTTAGAGTATTCGAGAGCATTCCACAACATTCCGAAACTTTCCATAATGATCCGGGACATTCTGGAATGTTCGGTAATAGTCTGAAAGATTCGGAAAGACCCCGGAATGTTCGGGAACATCCTAGACCAATGTAGAACATTTCAGAACACTATCGAATGTTGTGGAATGTTCTGGAACGTTGTGGACCATTCGAAGTCTTTTTGTGTGCTCTGAAATTGGCTAATAGTGGGGCTACCTATTGGTACGAGTATGTAAAGCAAGACTCATTGTGGGTTCCAACATCAGTTTATTATCCGTTATGATGGGAAGATCCGAAAAAGTAGAGCAATCAGTGAATAAAAACAAACAGAAAAATGTGAGTTGTCGAAGTGATACAGGGAATAAATATCGAAAATAATGTATGAAAAGTGTACTTGCTGATCGACAGTGGGATGATAGACGAACTGGTCATGTCTCTTCCACTTAGGTTGATAGACTCAAAGGAATTTCTCTGTTGGTGTGGGCTGAATCTGATGGATGGTGCTTGTGAACTAGAACACAGCCAGATGAAGAACTGGGTCTAGTGGAACATTGCTGAACTTATGGTCCTTGGCTAGAAGATAATTGTGTGTAGTCACCATCCATCCTGCTGAGAAGTGTGTAAATAAAGTCTGACGCATGTGATAAAACAATAAACAGTTCACCGATATATATATAAACATTTCTGAAACATAGTGACAATTCACCTACTGATGTAATTTTTACTGATGCTTTGGGTGACACATTAGAATCACTATTTCAATCCTGGCAGGGTCGCCATATGAAACGTCCCCTTAGAAAAATTATACATGACTGTGTTTAAACTGACACACAATATTTTTAGCGCAACGCAATCTGACTTTCAATAATCCCTACAAAATAATGGCCCTGACTAACATTAACCTACACCTTTCACAAATCACTTACCTCACAAAAATCTTCGTTACTCGAACTACTGCAATACAGCGAGTGCCACTACTGCCAGCTAAATAAAAGATTCAAACTACTGAAGGCACTAACTACAGATAGGCACAATTAGCAAATGAAAGATTTTAATAGAGAACAAACAATTTATTTACCTTAATGGTGTTCAAAGGTCATAATATATGTAGCAGTTCATGACATCCAGTAATACAAATTTACTCTTTCTGATGGACACACGTCCAGATCGTCTGCTCTCAAAATTCTGCCATCTCTCTCCCCACATCCACCACTGCTGGTGGCTCACCTCCAACTGCGCAACGCTACGCGCTGTTAACATCCAGCTGCCCATCACTACAATAGCCAACAACAATGCAAACCAGCCACAGACTGCACACAGCACAGCCAGTGATTTTCATACAGAGCGCTACGTGGCGTTACCAATAAAAAAACCTAAACAGCCTACTTAAAGTGTGTCTGTTAGTAAAAAGTTTATTTGATTAATATTTTTAGACGCTGCCTAAACGTGAAAGAGGTGGAGATATTGCCAGTACTGAAGAAAAACGGCGAAAACAAAGACAACGGCGAAAAATGAAACAGACGAAGAGCGCGAACCATGTTTGAGTTCCCAACAAACGAGAACGAGCACCGTGAAAAGCAGAGAAATCGAAGAACAATGAGATGAATTGATTGAAAAATGAAGAACTGCGAAAAGGTTGTGCATCCTATAAAGGCACATTTGCATGCCGAGCGTGAGTTTCCTCGGAAACGCGAGATCTTAATTAAATAATTAATCTGTGAGAAATAAATAAAGCCTATGGCACAGAACTGCAGCGCTGTGTCGCTGATAAAACAAAAACAGAATTACGTTACTCGTATGTTTGATTAAGAAAAGAGAGCTCTGGTTGAAGTGGTGCGAGAAGCACGTATTTTAGTTTATTGTCTGGCACACCGCCATATTTCATGTTATAGAAAATTACTGCGAGTTGCAACCATACTAGGCACTCGATTCTGAAAAGAATTTATATTTATATAAGTAAGTAGGATTGTGAACAGTAGGCTTATTCATTGAATATATATGATTTAACTAACTGTGTAATTTTTTTGTTTAGTAGACAATCACCTCTGTACGACATTTTGGCATGGCTGGCAAATTATTGTAATATTGAGATTTAGTTTATGAGTCCGCACCTACCGCAGCAGTCTTTGGAAACGATTTAATTACGAAGTCCGATTATTTCAGTTTTATTTCACGGTCGACAACGAGTAACATTGCCTTTACGAAAAAGCCATTGTCAAGCGTCTGATACCGAATAATCAAAACCTGACGACTCATAGGAGAGCCAATCATACAGATAAAAATAATTAATATTTCATAATATTTTATTTTATTTTATTAATTTTATATTGGCGACCGTGACAGGACTTGTTATTTTGTCATTTGTTACATTGTTCTCTTTGTTTCATGTGAAAAATCAACCTTCTGGACCTGGACTTGACTATATGAGAAATAAAAAAAATCAGAAGATATTTGCCAATTATAAAATTTTGCGGGAAGACGCAAAGAAGCTTCCAGCAAAATAAGGTAAGACGCAGCATCTTTGCATTAGCAGGCTTGACCAGACGTATAATTCAGTGTATTAGCTTTTCAGTAAAATTCTGTAGTGTTTCTTTTCCGCATAACAGTTTCAGTGATAAATTCCATTCTCAGTATTTTTCCGTAAACAATAACGTATGCAACAATACCAATACACGAGTGTACAATATGGCCGACTTCTGTACGATACGTTGTAACATGGACAGCAGCCATTAACAATAATCCCATATTCAGTTTATATTTTTAAATTAACAGACAGCCATTGTTGCTACGACCGATTCATGCTCAACTGCATTTTATTTTAAAACCAGTGTTAAACATTAATTTCTTGAAATATATATATCACGTGTGGCATGGTAATAACTAGAAAACAATACGCAAAGATGGAACAGCAAAGACATACTATTCAGACGCAATCCGACTCGGACGAGAGACAAATGTTAGAAAATGACTTTACGACAGCAACCGGTAGTGACGATTCATCAAACATTGAGGCAAGTGTTGACGAAAATTTTGACAATAGGCCTTCCACCACAAAAATTTCAAAGTCTCAATCAGAGCCCATGTTAATGCATGACGTCACGTCTAATGACGCGGCGGGGGCACAGACCTTGCAAACAGTAAACATTGCCAACATGTTACAAGTGCTAATGAAACAGAACGCGGAAAACATGGCAACCTTAAAGACACAAAATGACGAAATTAAATCTGACCTCATAGCAATCAAGGCATGTAATGACACTTTGTGTAAACGTGTGGAACTTATAGACGCCACACTGACCAAACAGATGACTGAACTCAGTACGAAATTTTCCATGCTTAATACGAGACAAGAAAAGACTACAAATGACGTAGCACTTTTACAGACACAATTAAAAAACCTTAATGTCACGTGTGAAGCTCTTACTGAACAAATTCAAACATATCCTTCAGTACACGACAACCTTGAAAAACGAATTACTGACGTGCAGAATAAATTTGACGATGTTGAACAACACCTGACTGACATCTTACAATCTGATGCCACAGCTCATTTTCAAAATATTAATAAAGAATTTCATGATTGGGTAGAGAACAAAGACAAACATTTTGATAGATGCATACGTGAAAATTTACCAACAATTGTGCACGACTCCGTAGCGGAATACATCACTAATAACAAACAGCTGATTAGTGACGCAGTACAATCCGTCACTGCACCCATGAGACAATTCACCGATCAACCACAGTCTGAATGTAACGAAAATATCAGTCAAAATGTACAGTTCAGAAACCAATATACATACGAGTGTGACGCACACATACCGCACACAACATACACACAAGAACAAAACACACCACGACAACAACACATACCACAACGTGCAAACACAAACACAAGCTATTATCATGGTAAACCACAGCAACATTATCGTAATTACTCGCCAGCTGAGCATTGCAGTAATTACAGTGGTACAAATCCATATCATAATGCAAAGGAAGAAGAAAGCTTAATGAAACACAGGCAATTTCAGATTTTTATCCCAGAAAAACGAACCATTCATCCGGTGATTTTTCTCAAATCTTTTAGTAACGCATTTCCACGCACTTGGAGTGACCGGAAAAAAGATTTCATATATTGTCGGTTACATCCAAGGCGATGCAGCTGTCTGGGCATACAGTCAAGCTGACGTATGTACCACGTACAGTGAGTTTGAGCGTGCTTTTCTGAACAAATTCTGGTCCCAATCCGTCCAGGAGCGACTCAGAAGACAAATTTTAGAACCTGAAACTTTTAACAGTAAAAATGGTAACTTACGCAGATATTTTGAAAAATACTTGAACATGGGACACTTTTTAGACGAACCAGTCGCAACGCGAGATATACTCCGAGCGTTGAAGGCCAAATTGCCTTTCAACATTAAGGAAAAACTTCTACATATCCCGGATGACGATTCAGATTATTTTTTAACAGCTTTAGATTCGGTTGACATGTTACTTGAAGATCAGCGCTTCGCGCGGCAAAACAGCAGCCACAATGTTTACACTAGTGGTATGCAAAACATGCAGGCTTGCCAACACAATTCTGGCGCGCCCACAGTTGGATACGCGGTACAGCAAAAACAGCAAACTCACATGCCGTCTCAATACGGAAATCAAAATCAACACGCGTATTCCAATACAAACAACAATTACAACAGTAATAACACTTCATGCGGCAATCCATACAAAAGGCACCGCGGTAATAACAACAACGGTAACAACGGATACAAATGTAACAACAAAAACACAAACAGAAATAGAAATAATAATAACTACGAGCCAAGACAGCATCAAGGCTGGACTCGTAGCGATCAATACTTTCATTCAGACACTGCTTTACCACAGCAGCCACCAGGACAAAATTGGAGCATACCTTACGACCGACAGGTAAGTTATAATGCGCAACAGCAACAACAACCGCAAAAGTTTGGAGATCATAATAGGCAATATCCGAATGTGAATATAATAGAAATGACACCTGATGCACAACCCCAATCTGTGTCAGTACCTAGTACAAATGATAATCCAACAAACTAGAAACAGTCACTACTTTGCCCCAGGTCGTGGCTGAAGAATTCTTGGGGGGCGACTTCAATGTTAATCAGTTATTTGACACCACACTTGAACAACAGAATAATGATATGCCGAGTAATTCTAAACAAAAACTACCTGTTTTATTTATAAGATACAACCACAATAACAATATATCAGATGAACTTTTACAAGACAGTACACAATGTCGTTTAAACACAAATGAAATTGTTTTAGCATCTACTACTGGTGTAGTAGGTGGGATTCCAACTACTATTATCCTAGATACAGGTGCAGCTGTGAGCGTTTTGTCTTTTAATTTCTATAAAAAGATGTGTGAATTGGAACCTGTGCCTGAGTTTCCTGCCCAAAACTGTAAAATAACTACTGCACTAGGTAATAAGTCATGTAGGGTTACGAAGCAAGTTTTTGTAAACGTTAAAATAGGTAATGGAACCGTACAATGGCCATTCCTGGTTGTACAAAACCTTGTGACAAATTGCATATTAGGAATAGATATTATGAGCGAGAAGGACTGCATTATAGACTTCTCCAAAGGTAAATGTATTTTAAATGATAAAGGTAGTGTAATTATTATTGATTTGGACAGGAGAACTCTAAAGCATGACAAACACTGTACAGGGTACAAGGTTCAGTTAGTACTTGACAAAGACATTCAAGACATGCAAACACACTCATCTGACACAGAGCTAATGGACTTGAAAACATTGCTTGATCATAAGATAAGTGAAGCTACAGCTCTCAGTGTACATGAACGTATAAAACTACAGGAAGTGTTATCCAAATATTTACAAGTTTTTACCAAACGATTAGGTGTTATCAACACGTATGTGTACAAGATTGAAGTTAAGCCTCACAAGATCTTCTACCATAAGACATATAACGTACCGTTATCTCAACGACCTGCTGTGTGGCAAGAATTAAAACAAATGTTAGACTGGAAGGTCATTGAACCATCCACCTCACCTTATTGTAGTCCTCTACTTGTTGTCAAAAAATCAAATGGAAGCATTAGGTTAGTGTTAGACGCACGAGCTATTAATGAAATAATTTTACCGGTTCACACAAAACCTGAAAATTTAGAAGAGCAATTACAGAAATTTCTAGATGCAAAATATTTTTCCACAATAGATCTCGCTAATTCGTTTTGGCAGGTGGGTATCACTCCTGAATCACGGAAATATACTGCATTTATGTTCGGGGGGCGAACCTATCAGTTTTGTGTTCTACCCTTCGGACTGAATGTCAGCTCTGGGGTATTCATTACAGCCCTGGATACCGTGCTTGGCGACGATTTAGTTGAGACAGTCACACACTATGTAGATGATATACTGATAGCTACACAATCCTGGAATGAACACGTTGACACACTTCAAAGAATTTTAGAAAAATTTGCACAAGCTGGAGTCACAGCCAATCTTAGAAAATCAAAGTTTGGTTGCAGTGAGATAAGGTATTTAGGACATATCATTAATTCACAGGGCATACGTCCGGATCCCAGTAAATTAGATGCTATCAGAAACTTTCCTAGCCCTCGAACTAAAAAGCAGTTAAAATCATTCCTTGGGCTATGTTCATTTTTCAGACGTTTTTTGCCACAACCACTTTTGAACAGTAAACATCTGCTAAATCTACTCAGAAGGAATCAAGTTTGGATCTGGTCGGATCAGTGCCAGAATGACTTTAATACAATTAAACATGCTTTAGTGAATGCTAACATTTTGAGCCATCCAGATTTCAATTTAGATTTTTGTATGACTTGTGACACTTCACGTACTGGCTTGGGCTGTTGCTTATTTCTAGTTGTAAAGAATAAAGAGGAGGAACAGATAAGAATTATTGGGTTTGCGAGTCGCACTCTAACTGAATGTGAGCGTACATACTCCACTACTGAGTTAGAAACACTTTCCATAGTATGGGCATTCAAGAAATTCAATTATTATTTATTTGGAAAACATACGGTAATTTACACCGATCACCAGGCCCTGACATTTTTGTTAACTTGTAAACTTGTACATCCTAGACTATCACGATGGGCAGTTACATTTCAGAACTACTCTTTTGAAATTAAGTACATAAGAGGTAAGGACAACACCATTGCAGACACTTTGTCTAGACTTCCACAAGGTATGAATGATACCAACAGTGACTTAGAAAATATAAATGACTACAGGATTCTCTTAATGCAAGACAAGCAGTATCACCAATATTATATTGATATGTGCAGAAACATGGCTGAATTACAAAAATCTGATCCTCACTGGTATAAAATAATAACATTACTGGTAGAAAAACACAATCATCCTTTGACTAAGTATTACAAGTTACACAATGATGTGTTATTTTACCGCCGACATCCAAATGCTACTAACTGGTGTGTATGCATTCCCAAAGAGTCTGAACGTAATCTAATTTGGCACACACGCTTAGTTTGGGGTCATTATGGGGCGAAAAAGTGTTTGGCAAAGCTCAGTACATACTGTTATTTTAGCAATATGAGAAGAAAAATTTATAGGGAACTAAAAACATGTGTCATATGTCAAAAATCAAAACCTCAGAATTTATCCACAAAAACAGATTTACATTCTATTTTACCTAGTAAACCCCTGGAAATTCTGTGTACTGACATCAGTGGACCGCATCCAGCAAGCTCTGGAGGCGTCAAATATATCTTAGCTTTTTACGATATATTTTCTAAACATGTAAAACTTTATGCTTTAAAATCCGCCACTGCGAATGCTATAATACGAAGATTCTCAAGTGATTACCTGACGCACGTTGGAAAACCTAAAGCAATTTTATCAGATAATGCAGCATACTATTCTGGGTACAAATGGAGAAATTTCTTGAAGGACAATAACATTAAGAGTATATTTATTTCGAGGTTTAGTCCACAATGTAACGCGACTGAGAGACTTTTCCGAGAATTAAATCGATTCATGAGGACCTATATTTCATCAAAACATACTAATTGGGTGTCCTACCTATGTCTTTTCGAAGACGTACACAATAACTTAAAAATTTACGATACGAATTACACACCTAACGAGATCATGTTCAGTTGCAAACAGAACGATCAATGGATAGAACCATTACCTAAGTTGTCAGACAAGGAAATCACACCTGAACAGAAAATAAAAGAAGTATTGACTACATTGACACATCACGCACAAATACGAAACAAACATCACAGAAACATAATAAAAAGAAAACAAAAATTCGAGGTAGGAATGCTTGTACTACTTCGTACTCATCATAAATCTGTAGCACTCAAACGACGCAATGCTAAGTGGCGTCTGCTATATGAAGGACCTTATATAATTGTTAACATACCGCATCCTGGTGCGTATCTGCTACAACATCCTAGAACTGACAAAATTATTGGGCTATACGCACACCGAGATCTTAGAGCATTTCATGCCAAATAATGTCAAAGTCATATCCATGAAAACATTGCTAAGCAACTCGCAAAACACTGTTTGCTACAACACAGATAATAAGCAGTATAGAAATTTTCATTTCAGCGGTTCCAGTGACGCAGTTGAAGACAGAAGAACTTTTCTTTCAACGCCGCGGCACCACCGAGAAGACTGAATATTGAAGTAAAATTTATGATTACGTAGCAGTGAATGATATATAAATTTTTCACGGAACATTTGTGACTGTAGGTACCACTGACCTGGTATGACACCTGACGAACCGACAGACGTCATCTGTGAAGCGATCTTTTACTTCGAGAAATAGATTAGACGCACATCTCTCAGGAAGAAAAGCATCTACCAGTAGCCAAGGCCACACAGACACTCTACACACACGCACAAAATGCGAGGAATCGAACATTTTCTCTCTCTTACTATTTTGAATATCTATTGAGTAGCGAAAACGCCTGGTCTTGCCTGCTGATGTAATGAATGTTGTGTCTAACCTATCTTAATTTCAAATGACATCACAAAAAAAAAAAAAAAGAAAACACATCGATAATATCCCAGCAAAACCGCTAAAGAGGATGTAAATATCTGCAATTCATGTAATCAAATGTGACACAATGTAATAATTTATAGCTATGTAATAATGATGTAAACATGTTTATGTGTAACTGTATTATGTTTATGCTAAGAAAAATATGTGACGTGTATATGTATGATTACTTATGTTTTTTTTTTAAACTGATGTATAATGTAACTGTTACTGTGTGAAAATTTGAATGATAACGAGTGCCAAAATGTGAAAAACTTTAAAAAAAAAAAAAAATGCGTAGTGAACCACTGATCACGGACATTAACGTACACTACTAAGTCTGCAACTACGCAGAAACCTATGTGAAAGTAACCGTTAATGACAATCATGATGCATCGTACCTTTGTAAACGCGATGAACGATTTCTTCGATGAGTAACTACGAACATTTAGGTGAGCTATATTTAAAAAAAAAAAAAAAAAAAAAACTGAATATGTGAAGTGCATAATTCGTGCATCGTCTATTGACATTACTACAGTACCCAACTTCAAGATGTTAACTGGATTAAATGGACACAAAGTGCCTGTCCAGAAAACAACACGACGGGTGGAAGAATTTTGGTTGGAACTTCAGGGAATGAAATGTTCTCGAAATGTGACGGACACTCTTACCTGGACTGTCCAAGGATCGACGCCAGCTATGTGCCGTCCGAGGTTCTGCAACCAAGCTTCCACGGAATGTAAAAAAAAACGAACTGCACGTGGACCAATTACTCGACGGGTTACGTCTGATCTGTAATAAGCAATGCTTTTACTTACAACGAACTGCATCACAACGACTATAATGGAAATGGGAAATGGACATGCTTATGTATTAATCACGTTGTTATACAATGATGTTACTGTGATCAAAAAAACTTTACCACGACGATACTAACCTGTAAAAAATTATTGTGCAGCAGATGAATATGAACTGTGATAACGACACGATGTGTATAGGTCAACGCACCTGAAACATACGGACATTTTTCTCTGAAGTATTTCAAAACAATACTATGTAACTAAGAACATTCAACAATCTAAAGTTGTATTGTATTATAACAAATATTGTAATTTTAAAACTAAGTTACCTGTCATAGAATGTAGTCTTCATATGTAATCTTGGTGGAATATTTTCTTTGTGCAACGACTAAGAAATGCGCGCGCACACGAACAATATGAACTGCAATACTGTGCCGCGTGATCTAAATTTACGAAATAACGGCAGTGCCGTAGTTACACAGACGCTTCTGCGCATGCGCGCACTCTGTTTTGCCAACTTAAGAACTTTTTCGGCGCACGCGCGTCATTCAAATTTTGTATATAATATACAGTATAATGTAAGTCATGTAAATACGAGGCCTGTTCAGAAAGTAAGCTCCGATTGATTGCCAAATTGAAACCGCAGTGAACATCAGAAATGTTTTACTTGTAACAATTAGCTACACCTTTCAGCTACTTCTCTACGTAGTCGCCGTTCTGACTTAGACTTTTGTCATAGCGTTGTGCCAACTTTTCAGTAGCCTCATCATAGAAGGTAGCCGCCAGTGCTTTCCGCCAATTCTCCACGCTGGCCTACACCTCGTTGTCTGTGTCAAAATGTTGTCTTCAAAGACAGCGGTTCATGTGACCAGAGATGAAACTCAGGGGGAGACAATTGCGGACTGTATTGTGGGTAATCTAACATTTCCATTTGAAAACGATGCAGGAGCATCTTCATTGCCCCTGCAGAATGCGGCTGAGAAGTGTCGTGAAGACGAAACAGCACGACAGTTATGTAATGTTAGCTGCGTAGCTTCAGGCGAAATTTCTCAACAGGCCCTCGTACTTGGCGGCAGACACTATTTTCTAGACATCTTCACGCACTCACTTCGAGCTCAGAAATGAGAAGAGCGACGTGATGCTAACTGGGGTTATACTAGAGACACTACCCAACACATCTGTGCAAAGCTTTATCGGATTTTCATAGTCGTTTCCATTTTGCGACCGATCGGAGCTTACTTTCTGAACGCCCCTCGTAGTTGTAGATAACTTAGATTTTCTTGTGCCTTTAGGTGAATTGCTCGCCTGCAGGTGTGTCCTTTCGCCTCGCAATTCAGGGGGCAATATAAAGGCACATTTGCATGCCGAGCGTGAGTTTCCTCGGAAACGCGAGATCTTAATTAAATAATTAATCTGTGAGAAATAAATAAAGCCTATGGCACAGAACTGCAGCGCTGTGTCGCTGATAAAACAAAAACAGAATTACGTTACTGGTATGTTTGATTAAGAAAAGAGAGCTCTGGTTGAAGTGGTGCGAGAAGCACGTATTTTAGTTTATTGTCTGGCACACCGCCATATTTCATGTTATAGAAAATTACTGCGAGTTGCAACCATACTAGGCACTCGATTCTGAAAAGAATTTATATTTATAAAAGTAAGTAGGATTGTGAACAGTAGGCTTATTCATTGAATATATATGATTTAACTAACTGTGTAATTTTTTTGTTTAGTAGACAATCACCTCTGTACGACGTTTTGGCATGGCTGGCAAATTATTGTAATATTGAGATTTAGTTTATGAGTCCGCACCTACCGCAGCAGTCTTTGGAAACGATTTAATTACGAAGTCCGATTATTTCAGTTTTATTTCACGGTCGACTACGAGTAACATTGCCTTTACGAAAAAGCCATTGTCAAGCGTCTGATACCGAATAATCAAAACCTGACGACTCATAGGAGAGCCAATCATACAGATAAAAATAATTAATATTTCATAATATTTTATTTTATTTTATTAATTTTATAATCCTTTTATTCCAACTACCAGCCACCCTCACATCAAATCGCTGAGCGAAGCCGGGTACCCCAGCCAGTACCGTAATAAGAATAATCAGCACAAAATATAAGGCGCACACAGTATTTCTTGTGTTTTCCTGTATCCCCAAGTGTTAACTACATCATTTTCTGCATCTTAGCAACAGCCTTGATCAGATCAAGTGACCCTGTTCATCTAGTGTTCAGAGCACTATACTCCGACCACGCAGGTCTCGGGTTCAGTCCCAGGTGGTGGCTAAGACTTTTCCTCGTAGTCCCTCCAGGCGGCCCGCAGATCCACTTAGCTTCGTGTCTGATCGCGTAACGGTATCTTCCCGCGGCTAAATGACGGCCTGTGAGAGAGACTTCCCTCCCCTCCTAACTCGGCGCCTGGTAAATGAGAGTGTACCGGAATGTCCTGCTCTTTTTCGGATCTTCTCTATTTACCCCATTAATCCTGTCGGAAACGGATCCCGGGCCGATGAGCAATATTCAAGTGTTGGACGAAAGAGTGTTGTGTAACTTACCTTCTTTGTTGATGGACTAGATTTCCTAAGGATTCTTCCAGTATATATGTGGTCGTTTTGTGGCGTTCGTGCCACACTTTTCGCCTACATTACATGGTCATTTTACTTCTGCTTGCTTTTAGTCGGACAAGAACATTCAGCACCAGCAAGGTAGAACAAGAGGACCATGGTTCAAATGGTTCAAATGGCTCTGAGCACTATGCGACTTAACTTCTGAGGTCATCAGTCGCCAAGAACTTAGAACTAATTAATCCTACCTAACCTAAGGACTTCACACACATCCATGCCCGAGGCAGGATTCGAACCTGCGACCGTCGCTGTCGCTCGGTTCCAGACTGTAGTGCCTAGAACCGCACTGCCACTCCGGCCGGCCAGAGTATCATGCATTGGGTTGTGCGGTAGATGGTTTCAGAGCGCGGGAACACGCCTGCTAGAGGTGACGTATCATGTGGAGAATCTTATACACTGTAGACCGTATTGACACGTACTGAGCGTGGCGCGAAGCCGTATAATGTTTTGATATTTGTTACTAGCTGTATCCGGCCAAGCTTTGCTGTAGCTCAGACTATCTAAATGGAGAAAAAGGAAAAAAGAAAGAACACGTTTCTAATATGTACTGGAACTGTATATACGTGCTAATCTCCTTCTCTCCGCTCTGTCCATCTCCCCTCTCCCTTTCTTTGTCCATCTCCTCGTCCTTTTCCCTGTCTCTTTCCATCACCTCCTCCCCCTATCTCTGTCCAGCATCTCCTCCCCGTTTCTCTGTTCATCTTCCCCTCTCCGTCCCCTCCTACCCCCTGTTTCTGTTCATGTCCTCCTTCCTGACTTGCACGCCCATTTCCTGTCACCCCTCTATGCATCTCCTCTTATCCCCTCTCTCTGACCTTGAGCCTTGTCTGTTGTAACTGCAAATTCAGATTCGGTACTATGGTAACCATAAGCCAATAAGCCAAAAATACGGCTTTCCTGTTTGCTAACGACATTTCGCTATTGTATATTTTCACGTTCTTTATTATTACAAACAGATACTAATTGATCCTCTTTTAAATTTTTAACTGGAACTGAATCACAGTTTTCGTGAGCTGTTTTGCCTTTCTAATTTTTTTCCTGCGATTGTTGTAAATAGCACTGAGGCACGCTAGACAGAGATTGCGCCACCTAATCTGTGTTGGCAGCGCCGAGTCATAATTATGTTAGAATTACTATTCTATTCTCAAAATGTCTTCAATTTGGTGTTTCATCGAAGGAAGCCATTTAAGATATTAAGTACCACAAAAATGCTACTTTGTTTAAGCAAAATAAATGCACCACGAAGTGATGAAATTTTTATCCCCACATTTGCCTTCTTAGCGTCTTGTGTTCTCGAAATGTACTACATATAGTATCTGATTTGTAGAATTCCTTTCTGTGACTTAAATATCACAGCAATGTAACTTTTCATGTGCAAAAGAGCTAGGCCTGGAGGTAGTGTTCTTTTCGACACATCACTTAGTAGCACATGCTGTTAGTGACGTATTTCAGTTTTCCACCCGAAGTATTAATTAAGGATTTCGTAATTACCCTGATACCTTTCAAAAGATTAAATGCTCTTTTGCAATACTAAAACAATGGCCAATTTGATACCCTTTTTCTACATTTGAGCGTTTTAACAAGTACTCACTGCGTAATTTTCCCTCAAATCACCAATTACGTTTCTCTTAATTAATGTGATTATTTTTTTAAAACTACGCTGAAGGACAATGTATTTGTTACACTGAGGGTCCATTTTCCATGTCTCTGTTGGCTATGAAAATGGGAAAAATTTCCACTAATTAATTTTTTCTTAACTATACTTACTACATTCAAGCTATTAAATGTTATCATTTGCAAAACTATAACTGATTATGGGAAGTTTACTACCCTTTTGCCGATTTGCCCCTTTTAATGTGGTTATGAAATCTCCGAGAAATATTCACATTGCAATTTTCAGTCAAATGACAAATTACTTTTCTGTTTAATTGCCGTGATTGAATTTTCTTTTCTTCCAAAGTAGGCCGCACCCCGTTCAAATTGTTACCTCATTTGTGTAGTTGGAATGCTTTGTTTGGCAATGAAAATCCGGAAAATAATATTGCTTTAGATCACCAATTAATTATTTCTTAACAACCGAGTCAGTCGTGAGCTCTGCAAGATCCATGAGCTTTTTTATATTTACGTGACAAACCCTAATTCTAAGGCTATAGTTCATTTTTGACACATGGATCTATGCCAACAATTGTAAAAACGGCGATGGTACATTAGTCCTTACTAATGTAAAATTGCTACCTTCTGAAGAAGACAAATTTATATTTGTCGAAACCTAGGTAAAGAATTTCTTTATCCATTGCAACTGGTCGGCTGTTTATAATTTTATTACATGAAACCGTTGCTGTTGTGCAGCTATGTTTAAAATATTGAAATTCAGATTTTCTTCCTTACTAATTAATTTTTTTTGGATAACTATATCTCACTTTCAAGAATATAAACCCGTTTTGACCAACGTAGACTTAGCTCTGGTTGTTTCGATGCTTAATGTGTCCATTTTGCAGTCTTCGTTTGTTTGCGAATGTCTGTTAATTTATAGAGATTCTTGTTTTTGCCCCGCTCGGACATTTGACCGATGGAAACTCTGTACCTAAATTCCAGATGCGGACAGGGAGGTGAGTGATCATTGTGTCCACCGCCCCCGTCCCCCTCCCACTTAAGACAGGTGCTAGACTATACGGGAGGACGCTATTAGACGACAGTTTCGTCACGCCAGCTAGCCAGGCTCACCCGGTACTCCGCAAGTTCATCTCTCACACGCCTCGTTAATCCGCCGGGCCGAAAGACGCTAATAAAGGCACGTGCTCGGGCTGCGAGCTCTCTCCGACCGGCCACGGCGTACGAGCGAAGTTGGGCGAGTTTGTCGGCTGCGGGCGCGGAACCACACTTGGGGCGGAGTTCGGCGGGCCGGTCTCCTCTCTGTGCAATCACGGCGGCGGCAGGCGGCAGGTAATCCGTTTGGGTCTCTGCTGCAGCGGGCGGCGGGCGCCGCGCCGTCCAGCGCCCGGAGCGCCGGGGCAGCCGGGACACTTGCCGGCGAGCGCGCCTGATTGCGGCTCAAAGTCTCCGCCCCCCGCGGCTCTACATCAAAGCAGGTGCGTCGCCGCGCTGCCGTCTTATTTGTGCGACGCCTGCCGGCCGGCATCCCGCACAGCTCGGGGCGTCTCGACGCTGGACTGTCATTAGCGCCCGGCCCCACGCCAACGCTCCCACTGCCGTATAAAGGTGGCTCTCCCGGCACTACTGCTACAGGGGCTTACAACGTAAGTAGGCTAATTCGAAGTAATGTGGGAGACATTCAAAGAGGTCGTTTCCCGACGTAGGCCTCTTTTTATCCATACTAATTACAAAAATTGATGTCCGTACGTACCTACATCTAGATCTACAATGATACTTTGCAAATCACACTTAAGTTCCTGGCAGATGGTTTATCGAATCACCTTCACAATCATTCTCTATTATTCCAAACTCGGACAGAGTGCGGAATAAACTAACACCTATAATTTCCGTGCGAGCTCTGATTTCCCATATTTTATTAGGATCATTACTTTTCCTTACGTATTTCGCCGTCAACAAAATATTTTCGCATTCGGAGGAGAATGTTGTTGATTGAAATTTTGTGAGAAAATTCCGCGCAACGAAAACGTCTTTGTTTTAATGATGTCCACTCCTAATAGTATTGTGGCACCTTTCAAATACTACTAAAGCCACATTTTTGTACTATATTTCAGTCGTAGGAGATACACTATATAAACAAGATCTAATACGTAGGTGAAAAGAAACGTCGGCTAATGTAGTTCACTTTCGCAATAATATAATAAGTTGTCCTGACAAGATCTTGCCTCCTCTTAACTATGTAATCTGTGAGACTTGAAATAATCATCTGTTCTAACAAAACGACGTCACGTAAAATTTTATACAGGTTGTATCATAATTAATAGCGTAAACGCATACAGTTGAAAGTACAGGATAGTCTCACTAAAAATAGGGTCGAAAAGACATACCTTATCAGCTACGAGCAATTTTTCATCTCCGATACAGTTAAGCAGATCTCTTCTACTGCAAGCTCTTTGCTTTCCACTTTTTGCGAATTAGTAGTATGGACAAAAAGAAGAAAAAATTTCCTCTAAAAATTTGCCCTAAAATGCATACCTTAAAAGTTATGAGCAATTGTTCATTAGAAGCGTTGTATTTCCAAGCAGGGAAGATGAGCACGTTCTCACAGCTATTAAGGTATGCATTTTAGAGCACATGTTTACTGGACACATATTTATTGTTTTGGTCCATGCTACTATGTGGAAAGCAAAGAGCTTGCAGTAGAAGAGATTTGCTTTACAGTATTGAAGATGAAAAATTTCTCGTAGCTCGTAAGGTCTGCATTTTCGACCCTATGTTTAGTGAGACTTTTTTGCATCTGGTATCGTGTAATTTCAACTATATGTGTATACGTTCTTAATTGTGATACACCCTGTATTCAACTTCTCACTCCATAAATTACACTGCCGCTCGCAATATCACTATATACGAAAGGATGGACACAATAACGTTTTTCGTGGTATAATGGGATCAGTGATAACCACGTGGATATTAATTAAAACCATCCGACTAGCAGATTTCATTGGGTTCGAAAGATAAGCTGGTATCAGTCACCAGAAAATTGCTCTTTGCGAGAGTCTACTGCAAGTAGAAACAATGTACAAACACAATAAATGTTTTGCGTCACCCGAGTTCACAGATCACCTGAAGGCGGACGTTGACTGTGGATATTGTATCACAGTCACAGTCCCTTTGACTGTTCAGAGATGTCGCTGAACCCGCCCAAAGATGTAGAGAACCATGCATGGGCAACAACTATTAGACGGAGGGGTTCCGGGAGCCGATCAGTTACAGTCATTCGACCAGGAAGCAGATACAGGGTTCTTATTGTCTGTAGTTCAACCGAGCCTGGACGGTCAAGACTGCGGTTCGATCGCGCCCGCATTGTTACTTTGCGCTATGAAGGTCTCTCAACAAGGGAAGTGGCCAGGCGACTCGGAGTAAACCAAAGCTATGTTGTTCGGACGTGGTGGAGATACAGATAGACAGGAACTATCAACGACGTGCCTCGCTCGGGCCGCCAAAGGGCTACTACTGCAGTGGAAGACCACACCGTACGGATTATGGCCCGGAGGAACCCAGACGGAGAAGTCACTGATGACAGTGCCACTAAAGCAGAGTTATTAAACACGGTTTTCCGAAACTCCTTCACCAAATAAGACGAAGCAAATATTCCTGAATTCAAATCAAGAACAACTGCCAAGATGAGAAACATAGAAGTAGATATCCTCGGTGTAACAAAGCAGCTTAAATCACTTAATAAAGGCAAGGCCTCCGGTCCAGAATGTATACCAGTCAGGTTCCTCTCAGAGTATGCTAAAAAAATAGTTCCATATTCAGCCATTATATACAACCACTCGCTTACAGAAAGATCCGTATCTAAAGACTGGAAAATTGCTCAGGTCACACCAATACAAAGAAAGGGAAGTAGGAGTAATCCGCTGAATTACAGGCCTGTATCACTAACGTCGATTTTCAGTAGGGTTCTGGAACATACACTGTATTCGGACATTATCAAGTACCTCGAAGAAAACGATTTATTTACCCATAGTCAGCAATGATTCACAAAAAAAAAAAAAAAAACGTTCTTCTGAAACTCAACTAGCTCTTTATACTCATGAAGTAAACGTAGTATCGACAGGGGATGTCAAATTGATTCCTTATTTTTAGATTTTCAGAAGGCTTTCGCCACCGTTCCTCGCAAGCGTCTTCTAATCAAACTGCGTGCCTACGGAGTATCACCTCAGTTGTGCGACTCGATTCACGATTTCCTGTCAGAAAGGTCACAGTTCGTACTAATAGACGGAAAGTCATCGAGTAAAACAGAAGTAATATCCAACGTTCCTCAATGAAGTGTTATAGGCCCTCTATTGTTCCTGATCTACATTAATGACATAGGAGACAATGTGAGTAGCCGTCTTAGATTGTAGGTGATGCTATCATTACCATTTTGTAAAGTCAGCAGATGATCAAAACGATTTGCAAAATGATTTAGATTAGATATCTGTATGGTGCGGTAAGTGGCTATTGAACCTTAATAAGGAAAAGTGTGAAGTTATTCACATGAGTACTAAAAGAAATCAGCTACATTTCGATTACACGATAAGTCACAGAAATCTGAAGGCTGTAAATGCAACTAAATACTTAGGGATTACAATTACAAATAACCTGAATTGGAGTGAATACATATATAATATTGTGGGTAGAGCAAACCAAAGGCTGCGATTCATTGGAAGAACAATTAGAAGGTGCAACAGGTCCACCAAAGAGACTGCTTACACCACGCTTGTCCGCCCTATTCTCGAGTGTTGATGTTCGGTGTGGGATCCGCAACATTTCGGACTGGCAGATGACATCGAAACAGTACAAAGAAGGGCAGCTCGTTTTGTATTATCTAGAAATAGGGCAGATAGTGTCACAGACATGATAATTGAATTGGAGTGGCAGTCATTAAACCAATGGCGTTTTTCGTTGCGACGGGATCTTCTCATGAAATTTCAATCACCAGTTTTCTCCCCTGATTGAGAAAACATTATATTGCCATCCACCAACATAGGGAGAAATCATAATCACGGAAAAATAAGAGAAATCAGGGCTCACACAGAAAAATTTAAGTGCTCGTTTTTCTCGCGTACAGTTCGAGAGAGGAGCGATAGAGAGACAGCTTGAAGGTGGTTCATTGAACCCTCTGCCAGGCACATTATTGTGAATAGTAGAGTAATCAGGTGGATGTAGATGTTATCTTCACCGCACGCCGCGATTCAGAAAAAGGCTGGGCGTTGCAAACTCGATGACTTGACAGGACACAGGTTTTCTCGACCATCAAGTGTCACATATCTGAAACATTTTAACACAAATATTTAAGAAATCTATATCAACAACATAATCTCTTCATTCTTCTAGCACACAAAAATCGACAATAAGTTTAGGCGATACAAAAACTGATGTGCTTTGTTCGGACTGGAAACGGTGTGGCGCATTACAAAATCCAGTATCTTTTCACTGACACTCTCTCCCGTATCCCTCTCTAACAAAAAACCTACTGCTTATCTTTGAACTTTCTCGATGTTAATTCTGGTACGAATCCCATACCGCGCAGTAGTATTCCAATATCCATCACATAACTGAGACGATATTCCATGAGCTCTCAAATTGACTACAAGCTGCTTGTGAGTTACAGTGCCAAAAGCCTTTTGAAAATCTAGAAATACAGTCAATTTTAAGTCCCTTTTCAATAGCACTCAACACTTCCTGGGGGGGAAGACCTAGTTGTGATTCACAATATCGATATTTTCTAAATACGTGTTGACTATGTGTCAATAGACAGTTCTCTTCGATGTAATTCAAGATGTTCAAACACAATACGCGTTCCAAAATCCTGCTGCATATCGACGTTAATGATATGGACCCTTTTATTTTGTGGACTACTCTTACAGCCTTTCTTGAATATTGGTGAGACCTGTGCAACATTCCCCTCTTTGGGTACTGATCTTCGGTAGAGAAAGCGGTTGTATATGACTCTTAAGTAAGTATGGAGCTATTTTATCAGGGATACTCCTAAAAGAAAGTAATTAGTATACAGTATTGATGGAAAGAGTAGTTTCTGTATCAGCGCTTTCTGTTAGCGCTTGGAGCTCTGGTACTTTCCCAACACAGGTAGCACAGTTTAGAACTGTTATACCGTTGGTTTTTCCTATGTTAGACCTGCACCCTTCGAGAATGAAGCCCTTTTGTGTTTCCCGTATACTCTCTAAACCAAAAAACCGACTATTTCACGCCAACTATTTCACGCCACAAATATCCTGCTACCCGTGTAGCCGCGTTCTGCGTTTAGCGGACTGCTGACCTATTTATCGGGACCCGAAACCCAACCACCTTCTGGCGTAAGTCGAGGAATTTGCAGCCTACGCTGTCGCAGAACTATCTGAGCCTCTGATTCACACACTCCACTCGGGTCTGTACTACAGGTCCGCTATCGATCCTGTTGACTCTGCTGTAAATGGTGAGCTCTGGTTTCATCTCGCAAGCAAGACTGGCGACCATTGCATCTTCTGATAGCCGTTCGAAAGAAAACCGACACATATCAGTGGTGCCCATGTGAGCCACCACCTGCAGCTGGCTGCACCATGCACCTCATGGCTTCTTGAAGTACCTGTTGCACGCCGGAATGACTCCATCCAGTGTCGACATTGGCTTTTGTCCCCTCCTTGGCGGCCATGTTCTGAAAAGGTCCCTTAACGTGCCTAACATTGGAGCTCCCAACTACCAATAATTCCACTCTCTGTGATTGCCTGATCTTGCACACTGAGAGGTTACCTCTGAAACGGGACATGCGACTCCATCTGCCTTAGGGACAGCCATAGACCGATCGGCGGACTCAGTCGTGCTGGACGTACGTTGAATCTACACGGCCGGCTCACAACAGAGATGCTCATCCTCTGCAGCTTCAAACTGTGTTACTGAAGCCGACACAGCCTGGAGTTGAGAGCTAAGTGTCTCCAGCTCGGCTCGCATCCGCACATAGCAATCACAGTCCATATCCATACTAAAGTCAGTGTAAAACTACATCATTCAGACAAACAAAGCACTGTCGACGCGGGCTTCGAAACACTAATGTAGACACAAACGAAAACGTAAGAACAGTATCTAATAAATTTGATTAACACGCAAAGTTTCAAAAACTAAACCTCCAAAGCACTCAGGTGAGATTAAATAATATACTCCTGATTAGGATCTGGGAATAAGTCACTAAACTGGTCTACGTTCCGACACAAACGCGAGAACTGTGTCTATTAAATATTAAAATAAAACGCAGAAATTCAAAAAACTAAACTACCAAAGCACACAGATGAAATCATAAAATTCGCTCCTAGTTTGGACCTCGTGAAGTGTCTCAAAACCGATTACTTCCCTATTGCGGCTTTTGTCTTGGTCTGCTGCCGCTGCCTGACCATGTATGGATGTTCTACTTTTCCTCCTAAACCACGGGGCTGATTTCAACCAAACTTTGTACACGCATCGTTTACTGTCTGGAAACAATCACTGTGGGAGTAGGAACCACCCATCTATGAAAGGGGTTGTTGTAAAAAGGCATTGTGGCCCATGACGCGAGAATACCCATACAATAGTTGTCCATTATTTGAGAATAACAGTACTTAGAGACTTGCAACAAACTTTCATCATTATTTCAGACCTTTATGAAAACCTTTGACTCTGGCGATCACTATCAAATGATGAAAGGAGAAAAGTTTGTCATTTGCTATATTTTCGCTGTTCATGCAGTAAAAATTCCACAGGAGCTTGGCGTTTTAATTTGTTACTTCGCTACAACTAAGTGTATTCCTGACACATTTTGCAGACAGTATTAACATGTACCATTGAATGTACCAGATAATGTACATCATAGGACTACACTTAGTTCAGGACGTACGTCATAAACACTGAAAGCGTGAAAAAGTACTGCGTCGTGCTAACTCTGTTCACAACACTTTTCACAGACAGTATCCACATATGCCGCTGAATGTACTTACAAGAATATAGTAGTCTACGCCACAATGTTCAGCAGATATGAAGTCAAGTACTGAAATGCGAGGAAACTGCCGCATCATTCACGACGTTTCAGTGCATTACTTTCTTGCTACTAACTCTATACAGAATACATTTCGCAGGCGGTTGACACATATTACACTGGATGTACCAGAGATCAGGAGACGGGACGTCATACAGGTCAAGCTGCGCGAAAATTAAACTGCAGTACGAAATTCGCTAGAAATACAAGTCTAATACATGTGAAAGTACCCGTGAAATACCTAACGGAAGGCGCTAGTGAAATATGTTACATATATATGGAATATATTTGCCATGATCGTACGCGAGCAAAGCGATGGATAAAAATCTCATTCTATGACCTACTACGATTTCATTCAAAATTAGTACATATATGAATTATAATCTGGAAAGAAATACTGTAGAAGTAAGGACATAGTCCTCTTGTTTAGGTTAGTGTGGCAACGCTGACAAAGACGTGAGAACAAAGAACTGGACAGACGGCGAAGGGGAAGGAGGAGATAAGCACAAGTAGGAGGAGTAGGACAGAGATGGAGGAAGGGGAAATGGACAGAGAGAGAGAGAGAGGTCAGAACAGGAGGTCGACAGAAAGAGAGTAGAAGAGGAGATGACCAGAGAAAGGAAAAAGGAGCAGGTGGACGGAGGCATGGGATGTAGGAAACGGGCAGGGAATTGGAGGACGAGGCGATAGACAGGGGTGACAGGAGGAAATGGACACACCAAGGGAAGAGGAACAGATAGACAGAGGAGAGGAGGAAATGGAAGGAGAGAGGATGGAGGAAGAGAGAGACAGAGAGGAGTGAGAAGAAGAGAACTAATAGAATATTTGAACAAATAAATACCAGGGCAATGCCGGCTTTCTCAGCTAGTTTCATATAAATACTTAATGTAATCTGCAGTCTCCTAATTTTAAACTCCTGGGCACTGTCATGAGACGTCAGACAAAAGTTGTGTTACACGCTTCCATTACGTGTATTGTGTGCCAATAATTTTCTGCATACCACGATCCAGGAGAATTTTATGACATTAGATGAGTCTGCATAATAACGATTTTCTTTTTTCCTTGTCGCATGGGCCAACTAGGCACCACGCTCCATTTTCAATTCCTTATTTGCTGTTCCCTTGTCTATCATCTACTCCCTTTTTTCGTCCTGCCTTCTCACCACTTCAAATCAGTTTTCCTTCAGACCAGTTTTTTCTTCTCCTGTAAAGGAATACTACCATACTGTATTATGTTAGCTATTTCTTCCGGTTTTATATCTTTTTCTAACTTTTTCTTGTACGTAACTTATGATTTACTTGTTATGCAAGATAAATGTGACTGTCGTGTGGTTAATTTAGTGTCTAGCATTCGATATAAATGTCCAAGATCTACATATTTTCTTCTTTCATTGTGTCTGAAATGTGTTCTATGTTTCGATGAACTTCATAACTACCACATAGTTTCCAGCCTTTCTTAGTTTTTAGTGAACCTAATATTTTATTAATAGTTCACCTTTCTAGTATTTCTAATTAATAGATATTATAGTTCGAAGCTTGACATTTGCTTGCATATAGACATTGTGATTTCAGTACTGCACTGCATTACATCAATTTTGAAATTTTATAAGGGCCTTTACTGTTGTAAATGTCTTTAGTTCTACTATACGCCCCTCCGATTTTTATGTATCCGACCCTTTACAGCAGCTTATTGTAAAGCATTTTCTTCGCTCAACTGTACAAGATATCTACAATGTATAACCCTTTCAGTATCACCAATATCTGATTTCATCACTTTGAACGCATTCTTTTCAATTTGTAAAAACTGATTTATTTTCTGCAGAAATTCGTAAGTTGGTCAAACTTGCTGTTTCTGTTGCAAGATTAATCTGTGTTACAGCACATGTCTCACTCTCAGAAAATATAGCAATCTCAGCTCCAAATGCGAGATAGTTTATTCCAATATTTAGGTTTCCTCACCCTAAACTTAATGGCGAAATATAAATTCATTCAATTTTTCACTCCAAATTCTTATTCTGACCAGTCTAAACGGAGCCTCAGTAGTTAGTGGGCTCAACAGATTCGATAGGATGGCCTAACATGAGAGTGGGCGAAATGAAATTGAAATGTTCAATATCACAAGGTTCATTCTATAAATGAGTGCAAAAAAGTTCGGTGGAGAACCTCGTGTGTCACTTTTGTTGTGCAACAACTGATATTCAGTTGGAGATGCAGTAGGAACGCTGTCCTAGTAAACTATGGGGAAGTCCTCAAGAAAGTTCAGACTTCGTTCCTGGATCCACTTTAGAATGAAAAGTTAATAACATGAAACACTATGAAGTAGTGGTTTATCTTGTAGTGAAGTCAAAGTAGATACTCCGTGCGATTTGGTATGGTGGAGGTTATACTTAACAGCCGAATTAAGTTAATAATTGGCTCCTTCTACCGACCCCCAGACTCCGATGATATAGTTGCTGAACAGTTCAGAGAAAATTTGAGTCTCGTAACAAATAAATACACCACTCATACGATTATAGTTGGTGGGGACTTCAAACTTCCCTCGATATGTTGGCTAAAATACTTGTTCAAAACCGGTGGTAGGCAGAAAACGTCTTCCGAGATTGTCCTAAATGCTTTCTCCGAAAATTATTTCGAGCAGTTAGTCCACGAACCCATGCGAATTGTAAATGGTTGCGAAAACACACTTGACCTCTTAGCCCCAAACAATCCAGAGCTAATAGAGAGCATCATGACTGATACAGCGATTAGTGATCACAAGGTCGTTGTAGCTAGGCTCAATACCGTTTCTTCCAAATCCACCAGAAACAAATGCGAAATAATTTTATTTAAAAAAGCGGATAAAGTGTCACTAGAAGCCTTCCTAAGAGACAATCTCCATTCCTTCCGAACTGACTATGCAAATGTAGACGAGATGTGGCTCAAATTCAAAGATATAGTAGCAACAGCAATTGAGAGCTTCATACCTCATAAATTGGTAAGAGATGGAACTGATACCCCATGGTACACAAAACAAGTCAGAACGCTGTTGCAGAGGCAACGGAAAAAGCATGCGAAGTTCAGAAGAACGCGAAATCCCAAAGATTGGCTATAATTTACAGACGCGCGAAATTTTTCACGGACTTCAATGCGAGATGCCTTTAATAGGTTCCACAACGAAACATTGTCTCGAAATTTGGTAGAAAATCCGAAGAAATTCTGGTCGTATGTAAAGCACACAAGCGGCAAGACGCAGTCAATTCCTTCGCTGCGCAGTGCCGATGGTACTGTTACCGACGACTGTGCCGCTAAAGCGGAGTTATTGAACGCAGTTTTCCGAAATTCCTTCACCAGGGAAGACGGAGGGAATATTCCAGAATTTGAAACACGAACAGCTGCTAGCATGAGTTTCTTAGAAGTAGATACCTTAGGGGTTGCGAAGCAACTCAAATGGCTTGACACGGGCAAGTCTTCAGGTCCAGATTATATACCGATTAGGTTCCTTTCAGATTACGCTGATACAATAGCTCCCTGCTTAGCAATCATATACAATCGCTCACTCACCGATCGATCTGTACCTACAGATTGGAAAATTGCGCAGGTCGCACCAGTGTTTAAGAACTGTAGTAGGAGTAATCCATCGAACTACAGACTTATAACATTGACGTCGGATTACAGTAGGTTTTTGGAGCATATACTGTATTCAAATATTATGAATCACCTCGAAGGGAACGATCTATTGATACGTAATCAGCATGGTTACAGAAAACATCGCACGAAGTAATGGCCGCTATCGACAGGGGATCTCAAGTTGATTCCGTATTTCTAGATTTCCGGAAAGCTTTTGACACCGTTCCTCACAAGTGACTTCTAATCAAGCTGCGGGCCTATGGGGTATCGTCTCAGTTGTGCGACTGGATTCGTGATTTCCTGTCAGGAAGGTCGCAGTTCGTGCTAATAGACGGCAAATCACCGAGTAAAACTGAAGTGATATCAGGTGTTCCCCAGGGAAGCGTCCTGGGACCTCTGCTGTTCCAGATCTATATAAATGACCTGGATGACAATCTGAGCAGTTCTCGTATGTTGTTGGCAGATGATGCTGTAATTTACCGTCTAGTAAGGTCATGTGAAGACCAGTATCACTTGCAAAGCGATTTAGAAAAGATTGCTGTATGGTGTAGCAGGTGCCAGTTGGCGCTAAATAACTAAAAGTGTGATCCACATGAGTTCCAAAAGAAATCCGTTGGAATTCGATTACTCGATAAATAGTACAATTCTCAAGGCTGTCAATTCAACTAAGTACCCGGGTGTAAAAATCACGAACAACTTCAGTTGGAAAGACCACATAGATAATATTGTGGGGAAGGCGAGCCAAAGGTTGAGTTTCATTGGCAGGACACTTAGAAGATACAACAAGTTCACTAAAGAGACAGCTTACACTACACTCGTTCGTCCTCTGTTAGAATATTGTTGCGCGGTGTTGGATCCTTACCAGGTGGGGTTGACGGAGGACATCGAAAGGGTGCAAAAAAGAGCAGCTCGTTTTGTATTATCACGGAATAGGGGAGAGAGTGTGGCAGATATGATACGCGAGTTGGGATGGAAGTCATCAAAGCAAAGACGTTTTTCGTCGCGACGAGATCTATTTACGAAATTTCAGTCACTGACTTGCTCTTCCAACTGCGAAAATATTATGTTGAGCCCAACCTACATAGGTAGGAATGATCATCAAAATAGAACAAGAGAAATCAGAGCACGAACAGAAAGGTTTAGGTGCTCGCTTTTCCCGCGCGCTGTTCGGGAATGGAATGGTAGGGAGATAGTATGATTGTGGTTCGATGAACCCTCTGCCAAGCACTTAAATGTGAATTGCAGAATAATCATGTAGATGACCAGTACCAAATTTCGATGCCGAGTGACCACTGGGGGTTGTTGGCTGATGTAAGATCTTGATGATTCCTTAATGAGAAATCAGATTGATGAACCGGCTTTGAGGTCGGCTCCTGGCCAGAGAATTGAATGAGTCAACTGGCCTGGCACAACCCAAGCACCAATCCTAAACACCAAGCTGGCACCAGGATACAGTTGGGGCTATTTGCGGCAACCTGACCCGTAGAAGAGAGAAGCAGGTGCAGAGCGCCTGCGACCTCTGGTGATGACCACGCATCTGCCTGCTGGCCTGGAGGTCTCGAGAAACTTTGAGGCATCCGTCTGCTGGAGGGGCATCTGCACGTCTGCGCCTCTACAATGCAGATCACACACACTTGACACTGTTTTATGGTTTATTGCTATGCGATAGGACGTGTGGTTCTGACATAATAGTACTTACGCTTCTCTGTAGCCGGACGAAGTGCCCGAATTGTTCTAGACGCTTCAGTCTGGGTCCGTACTACCGCTACGCCTTGGGCATGGATGTGTGTGTTGTCCTTAGGTTAGTTAGGTTTAAGTAAATCTAAGTTCAAGGGGACTTATGACCTCAGATGTTAAGTCCTATGGTGCTAAGAGCCATTTGAGCTTCTCTGTATTTTCACCTTGTCGATGAGGCTGTACAGCTACTAAATGTGTTGTCTACATAAATCGTTATGCATTGCAAAAAGCATGTCCACTTATTAATAAAAGACATTCCAGCAAGAGGTGGTGGAAGTGTGAAACAGACGCCACATAATAAGTGGCGAGAACAGTATACAACAGTACTGCCTCAAATAATGTGTAAAATATGTAAATATATTGCTCTATTGTTCCAAAGTATGCCTTGGCGAAGAAGTAAATTAGTACCACTGATGGACAGAAGCTTAAGGAATAATAAACACAAAGCGTAATCCTCATAGATACAAAGAAAATCAGTTATTATGTGTACTGTGAGTATGCAATTAATGTGGTAAATGAAATATGGCAGTTATTAACGGGACTAAGTAAGTACCAGAAACGTTGTAACCATACTTCTTAGCTGCCTCCTATTTAACTCACCCTAAGGTATTTTACTTCACCATCACACTTGATATTTGCTGACAATATTACGACTTTCATGGCAAATAATTATTATCACTTTGGTACCATTACTCTTAACAGTTGTAATTTCTTAGCAAATTTTTTATTTTTCTGACAGAGATAATACGGTTTTAATGTTGTTGTCCACACCATTTCACATTATTATCATCTACATCTGTTGCAACTGAATGACAATCTAGAAGTTTACTCGAGTATTGCGCATAGAAATCAGTAACGTATCACAGAATTTACAGACGTATCATCCAAACAAAACTGTTTATACTGTCATAAATTATGAAAAGATTCTCAAAATCCCAAAATGGTACCATACCCGCTACCTATATTTGAAATAGTATTACTGTGTAAGGCTTCTACTCAGATGAAATGAAATATTTCTTGCGATTTTTACTTGTACGTCCATACTCCGGAAGCCACCGCAACTTCCATGACAGAGGATTATTTGCATTGTACCCGTGGCTATAGACGAGAGGCGGGGGTCGAAATATGGAAAACTTGATTTACGATTCTGTTACTGTGATGTATTCGTATATTTAGGGAGATTGTATTATTAAATTTAAGATTATGATCCTGCACGAATAGCAGCCACAGTTAACGGAAATTATGCGCTTAAGGTATATATATTTTGGTAATCTTCGTAGGCAAATTAACAACGTATTCTGCATTAATGCTATAAAATCTGGACAGCTACATTTCGGTTGAAATCTTTATTACACAAAACAACGATTTGTAATGTCAGTAGGCATATACCAATAATTTCACGCGGAATCTAAATCAGCAAAGCAATCACTGATTTTTGTCCTTCTTATACAGTAGAATGGTGACTAGTGAAAGATAAGAGACTGCCCAGTTAACCCAAACCAGAGTATTTTTCCCTCCCATTTATCCCATTTATCTCTGAGCCTGGAGGATGAGAGCCACACATCAGTGCCAAGTTGGCCCCGTTCCCGACTCGCTGTATAAAAATGAAGCCATAAAGGGAGTCTTCCCACCCCTCCCCCCAAGTGGTAATGATCTCTCCAGCGAATTGCCGCGTCTCTCCATCTCGCAGCGTCAAATCTTAACTTAATCAGTTACTGGAACGGGCCTTACTCGATGGAAGGCAGCCAGCGATGTAAGAATGTACATTGAAAAAAAGTATAGAACAAACTGATATGAGCTGAAGGGCTTCACACACCGAGACATTGTGCTCAGCGACAGTTTTGTGTAGTTTATACGTGTCTACAAGCACAGTTGAAAAACAATCACAATCATTTAGCTTCTATTACGATTTACCATTGGCGTCTGATGTAAATACAGTTTTAGTAGTTGCTAATACTCATCAGTATGTACCTTTGGACGAAATGGTGTTTGTAACAACTTATTTCAACTACGTTCTTCTTTGTAGAAATGTATGGACCATCCAATACAGCTGCGTTACAGTTACAACTATTTACTTTTACTGTTTTCTGTGACAAACAGTGCACGCAGTATTGTAAGACTGGTAAATATTTAAGTCATTCGACAGTTTTACACGTATTATAATGAATTTCCAACGCTTTCGTAACGTGGGTTACGTTAGTTTCTGCGAAGCAGTTACACCAATGGTACATTGTATGACATTCTTGTTTCTTGCAGCGTGTATTAATTAACCCACAGATGGCAAAGAAAACACTCGTTAACATCTTGCGAGGAGGGCTTAATTAGTGCCACCACATAACAAGATTTGAGACATATTGCTATTTCAGTGCACAGAGGAAACCTCTGGGGCTAAAATATTCAGTCCTCTTGCTTACTCTAATTCGCAGTCAACTAGCTTCAGCCAATGTGATCCTCAATCTGAGGCGTTAGGACACACAACGTTAGCAACGACACTACCTACTTTCATTTTAGGCAATATTGTCCAGGATTCTTTCTGCGACCCAAGGCAATAGCACAGCACTGGAACTGCTTATATAGTACTACATCCTACTTTGTTTTCTGCGTAATTCACACATGAAACAGAAACGTCTACACTGATCAGCCAGAACATTATGACCACTAGCAAGTAGTCGCTATGTCCACCTTCGTCACGGATAACAGCGGCGACGAGTCGTGCATGGAAGCAATGAGGCCGTGGAAGGTCGCTGGAAGGAGCTGGCACCGCAACTGCACACGCAAGTCACCTAATTACCGTAAATTCGGGGCAGAGCGGTGATGAGTCTGACGGCACGTTCAGTCATATCCAAGATGAGTTCGAGCTGGTTCATATCTAGTGAACGGAGGAGCCAGCACATCAGTTGGAACTCGCCACTCTGATCCGTGAACCACTACACCACACTGCTTGCTTTGTGACACAACGCATTATCTTGTAGAAAAATGGCACTACCGTCGGGAAACAACATCGTCATGAGGGGCTGTACGTGGTCTACAACCAGTGTACGATACTCGTTAGCCGTCCTGGTGCTTTGCACGAGCCCCACTGGACCAATGGATGCTCACGTGAATGTTCCTCAAGGCATGATGGAGCTGCCGCCAGCTGGTCTCCGTCCCACAGTATGAGTGTCAAGGAGCTGTTGCTAGGGAAGACTGAGGATTCGAGCGTTTCCATCGGCATGGTTAAAAATGTTTCGAGATTAATCAGACCATGCAACAATCTGTTACTGCGCCAATGTCCAGTGCCGTTGGTCTCGTGCCCATTTCAGAAATAGTTGCTGATGTCGTAGTATTAAGATTGGCAGATGTCGTGGCCTGCGAAGATCCATCCTTAGGAATTTTCGCTGCACTGTATTTTCAGACACACTTGCACTTTGCCCAGCATTAAAGAATGATGTTAGTTCTGCCACAGTTCTACGCCTGCCCTGTTTTAGTAGTCTGCCCTGCCTACGACCACGTCCAGCCGCACGACATCTGGACGTGGTTTCACCTTGGTTTCGCCATGTGTTGAAGATACTCACCACAGCACTCCCCGAACAAGAGACAAGTCATGCAGTTTCCGAAACGCTCGTGCCGAGCCTCCGGGCAACCACAATATAACATCGATCAAATTCTGATAGATTGCGAGCCTTCCCTATTCTACACGAGGGCAGTACGCTCACTGATACTACATGTACCTTAAGTGGGTCGGATTGGCAGTCGTTACTTTCCAGGTGACGCTGCTATCTGCTGGACGTGTTTATATCGTTAGGACGTAAGTGATGACGTTCCGGCTGATCAGAGTATATCTTCCTTCATATACACTTGCACGGCAATTCCTGCAGAGTTGTTGCACCACAAATATCAGCTTCAAAAAGGATGTAGCTACAGTAAGGCTATGATCCCTGAAGTATACCTTGAAACACCCAATGGCTTCGTTTTCATGTCTCAGTACTCTGTCCTCAGCTGTCTTATTATCAGTTAAAATTCCATAACTTTTCAACTATAGATGGACGAACTCTTTCTGAGAAATCTCTGAATAATATTATTGATATAACAGAAAAAAAGTATTCTTGAAGTATGCAACGTGCTATTGCGGTCCTTGCATGTGAAGGGTGTCCTGCCGAACTGTTTTCGCCGATTTATGGACAATGGACGGCCGACCGAACCACCTTCTTCTGGTGCTGCGAGTTGTTCTTATTATGTGTACTCGCTGCATGGACTCCAACCAGACCTGTACTTTTGCTAATTTTGTGTCAATGTTTATAAGTGTGTTCCATTCCTGACACCCACAGCACCCATTTGTATTCTTTTGTTTTCCGAGCTCGCAATTATATTCGGTGAAACACAAATAATCTTATGGTTGCCTAAGCCTTGTTTAAATCGAATCATCCGTTCCAGTTTATTGTGCCTTCCGACTACGCAAGACCAACACCAGCAGCAAAACTGACAGCACCTGAAGAGGATTGTTGAGTCTGTCGTCGAAATATTTTGCATAAAATGGAAAGAACAACTGGGTTACATACCTGGAGGTATTCCCTTAACCAGTCAAGCTGAGAAAGCTAGAGAGATCACACAATGAATTTTTATGGAGATAAAACAAAAGTTGAGAACAGCAAAGGCTCCAAGGAGAGTACAGAAAAATGAATTCCTGCCACTCACACGCGCATGTAGATGAACAATAATGCGCTCATGGTGATACTAGGCTTGCTACCTCTGGACCGAGCAGTAGGAAAGAGAGATGCCCAACATTGGCTCAAAAAGAGTGAATCTGAAAGGCTTAAGGAGAGACACTGGACACGATAGCCACATCAAGTAAAGAAATAAAGGCATGCATTGATAGAGAATGAAAACAAACCTGTGTCAGGGCGGAAACAGGGAGGAGAATTTATCAGTTCCTTTCTAACATAACGAAAAGATCCAGAAAGTGGTACTTCCTTCCGACCAATGGAGTTCCACACTTCATGTCGCAGTTACTTACCATAAACCCTTAAACACACCACAGGAATTTGTGAATTTGAAGCAATAGGGATTCCAGACCACATCGTGTGGGGAGTATGCCGTTGGTTGGTTTGTTGGGGGGGAGGGGCCAAACAATGATGTCATCAGTCCCTTTGCATTAGGAAAGGATGATCAAGGAAGTATTTGTGCCCTTTCAAACGAAACAAACGACCATTTGCCTGAAGCAATTTAGGGAAATCACGGAAAACCTAAAACATGATGACGAGTCGCGGGTTGACCTGTCGCTCTCCCGAATGCTAGTCCAGTGTGCTGACCACTGCGCCACCTCGCTGGGTGGAGTATGCCATTAGACACGTTGTTACAGAGCTGAAAGGTAATGCCTTTGGAAATACGGTGCCTACAACATAACAGGGAAAGTGGAACTGTGAAATAAGGTGAGCTCGCTGACAGCTAAAACATTAGCTTATAAATGCAAGCCTGTATGACAGAGAGTCAATCAAGAAGAGGCCATATATCATGACAACTAGATGGACCACGCCAGACCATCCACCTGCAATAACCCTCCGGAAGCAGTGAGATGAGCCTCTGAGACGACCAGGAAGAATTTTCTGAGACCTTGGCAGCCATATGCCAATGTTTACACCCAGCGTGGCAGAGCAGCACAGCCTTTGTCAATTCCAAGTTGTGCCTCAGCGCGCCAACGGTATACAGACAAAAGAGAAAGCTAGCTTCATTTTGATGCCAACGTCAGCATTATGGTGTAGTACTGTGTAGTGTAGTATTGTATAGTAGTGTAGTCGAAATTATAAATTATAAGAATCAGGTGTGCGCTGATGTGAAACTTCCTAGCAGATTAAAACTGTATGCCGGACTGAGACTCGAACTCGGGAACTTTTCCTTTGTATCTCGTCTCCCACCTCCCAAACTTCACAGAAGCTCTTGCAGAACTAGCAGTCCTGGAAGAAAGAATATTGCGGAGACATGGCTTAGCGACAGCCTGAAGGATGTTCCCAGAGTGAGATTTTGGCTCTAAAGCGGAGTGTGCTCCGATGTGAAATATCCTGGCAGATTAAAACTGTGTGCCGGACCGAGAATCGAACTAGTGACCTTGGTCTTTCATGGGAAAGTGCTCTACCGTATGAGCTACCCAAGCACGACTCATGCCTCATCCTCACAGCTGTACTTCTGCCACTGTCTCGTCTCCTACATTCCAAACTTCACAGAGGCTCTCTTGCGAATTTTGCAGAACTAGCACTCCTGCAAGAAAGGAGTTAAGTTTGGAAGGTAGAAGATGAGATACTGACAGAACTAAAGCTGTGAGGACGATCACACCTCTTTTTCTAAGACACGGTGTTACCACTCGCAAGAAAAACTTATGAGACATGCCCACCTATTGTTGATTTTTGCTCAGTAATATTTCGTATCGCTGGCAATGAGTTATTGACGAGGTATTATGCTTGGTAGTAGGGGATTAATGATAGGTTTGCCTTGGGCATTCAGGCTCATAAAGTATGTATTTGTCTTCAGACATGTGCAAAGTAAGGTATGGATTTGAAGTGGAATACTGTGACAGCAAAGGTAAGAGTATGTCAGGTCATAAGAATGCTGCAGATATTTCTATTTCCAGAGCCACAGCCGTCAGAAGGGTGTATTTCCCATGCTTCGCTCATTGGGGAATGTCGTATAATTGAGAGTGTGATCGTAACATTTAATTGTAAGTAAAATAATAAAAAATACGTGATCGGTTTTCTGGGATGATTCTGCCTGTGTGTTCTCGGCATGCAGCTCTGGTACTGGAATGATTCATGTGTCCCATTAACAGTAATAGCTGTCTGAATGGAAAGTTTTGTTGGAGTGTAGGAGTGTACCTGACTTAACCGTGTAGTACTCTAGACGGCTGAATAGCGAACTAATACATAGTATGTGTTGGACAGCTTTCGTGATAGCGTGGAAATTTGAGAAAATTCAATATGGACGTGTGTCTGAGCTGGGCCATTACTCCCGCCCATGTAAATTGTTTGATTGACTGCTTCTTCAAAATTTTTGTCTTTGTTTAGTTGAGAGATTAGCGATTGTGGTGTATGCATCTAGCAGATGGAAGACACGTTTGTTGGTTCTCTAGACACGAGAAACACGTTATTGGACTTTGTAAATTAAAATGATGATCTGGAATCTGGTACATCACCTACGAGTGGAAATATCGGTGTACCCTATTTTTCTTGTGTCGAATTTTTTCACCTAAAGGTCTTCACAGACGGGATAAATTTCTAATTACTCTATGGTTCACAGCACGCTCCATCTAGCTGACGTTTCGGGTTTCTAGAGAAATAATTTGCAGTCTACATCTTCGGAATTACATCGCGTGAGCGATACTGTTTTTTTCTTTTCTTATTGTCATTTTGCACGTCATACAAGGTGGGCTGGAAGTGATACATTTTACACCGTTCTTCAGCCGCAAGCAGTACAGTAAGTGAAAAAACCAATGAAGACATAAAAGTAACATAATGGTGGTTAAAAAACAGTATATACAAAAATAAAAAAAAAACACGAAGCCATTGACACTCGACGAAAAACAAGAAAACTGTCGGCACTGTGCACAATCACTGACGATTTAGACGACACATGTGAGCGAAGGAGCGTGGGTGGCGAAAAACAATGAATCACAAACACGACGGTACACACACGAAAAACTGATGGCGATGATCTCTGGCGCGCGAATGTCCACTTAACGTGTGCAAGTCCTAGGACCTGCAAAGAGGGTGAAAAATGTAGGGGGGGGGGGGGTAGAGAGAGGGGAGAGCGGAGATGCCAATGGCAGAGGAAATGGGGGAGGAATGAAGGTATGGGGGTTAGGGGAAGCCCAGGGAGGAGGGGAAGGAAGGGAAGAGGGAGAGAAGGGAGAGAGAAGGGAGAGAGGGTGCCCTGAGGAAAACACGCAGGATGTGGGAGAGGAGGATCAAAGTTGATAGGAGGGGTAGATGGAGGGGTAGAGGGCATCATCAGGGAGGGGGAGCTGGTGGAAGCCACCTTGGGCGAGGGTAAGGAGAATCGAGAGATGGAGAGAAGGCATAATGTGGGAATACAGGCGCGGCAGCGGGCGAGAGATGCTGCTATTCAATCGAGAAGAACCGGGAAAATAGTATGATAATCTAACAAATCATGCAAAATTACATATGTTCTTCTAATCAGAGTCTGGAGATGTGTGTAGAAAAACGAGCAAGCAAGCAGGTCTGGACCAGAACCAGTAACACGTTTGTGCCGTGCAGGAAATGAGTCAGTCTTTGCACAATATTTCTGAGAGTGACTTCAATCCACTGAGGTCGCTCTGGTCACACGTTGGTATTGGACGACCGCCCGACCTCATGGGAAATATCTAGTGCCACGACTATACCTATGGGGCATGTGCTTATGCTGTCTATCTTCACGGTAAATGTACGAATGATGTAAAAGGGGTGATTTTGTATGGTGTGGGATACAAATTGTATGTTTACTACATCGAAGTGGTATATGGTGATATATTGCTGGATTGGAGGACAGTTGCACACTCTAATATTCACGCTCCTGTCCTCAGTCGGATAGCACCATTATTGAGTAAAAGTCTTTCCATATTTGACAGTATGTAGGGCCCTTTTCAAGGTTTAATTGTGAGTGCAGTATGAATATCTATATAATATAGTTTTTGCAGCTGAAAGTCTCATCTGCAAAAAAAAAAAAAAAAAAAAAAAAATGGCGGATGGTGCTTGCACACCGGCGGCATCAGTAATTCGGCAGGTAAATTCGATAAGAGCCAATCATAAACCCCCATTCATTCACAAGACATCCTTTTTGCCGGAATATAGGTGTCTGTACATTGCGGTGAGAACGTTTGTGTATGTTGAAAGCAGGAAGGGTAAGACGTGATGGATGGGGTGCTACGTTAGTACCATCAGGAGGAATGCATTCGGCGTTATGCCGCTCTATTTTGGTTAACAGGTTCTGTTAGGACAAGAATTTCCGTGTGGACAAGGTGAGACATCATAAAAGCTCCTACAAAAGTGACCGTTAACTATTTCTAGGACATTATACAATTTCCGAGTTGTTGACTTGGCTCTTATTTTACACAGCCATATAATGTCGCCCGCATCTCGTGGTCGTGCGGTAGCGTTCTCGCTTCCCACGCCCGGGTTCCCGGGTTCGATTCCCGGCGGGGTCAGGGATTTTCTCTGCCTCGTGATGGCTGGGTGTTGTGTGCTGTCCTTAGGTTAGTTAGGTTTAAGTAGTTCTAAGTTCTAGGGGACTGATGACCATAGCTGTTAAGTCCCATAGTGCTCAGAGCCATTTGAACCATATAATGTCAGCGCAACATTGAGAGGCTTTTAGAGTCGCCACGTGGACGTTTCGCGGAGAGCCGTCAGTCACATGGGGCAGGTAAGCACGGATGGACACAGCTCGTGCATCCCATTAGGGTCGCTAGGGAGAAAGCTGCCTCTGCTATTCTGGATCAGATTTCTATAGCGCGATCAGTGGCGTCAATATCCACAGGTATAGCGTCAGCAAAGGTAAACATAACGTGCTGCCCAAAGGTGTTTTGCATACGGGATCGGTGTGAGTGCACCTTGAAATTCTGTGAGGAGGTGGACAGGGGTGTGTGCTGTACCTCTCGGTATCAGCGAGGACGTGATGGTGGAGGAGGAGACGCTGCGGAATCAGGCCACTGCGAGCAGCCTGGTTGCTGCAGCCCTAACCCAATAGCCTGAGGGAGGGCGGCCCAGGGACTCCAGAGAAATGCTGTGGCGGCCTTGGCCGGTGCAGTGTTGGGGCCGGGGGTGGCGTCGGCGTTGGGCATAGAGTGGTGGGATGTGTCTTTTATTAGTTAGCTTTTGGTTAAACAGTATTCCATCGATTTTACCAACCAATAGGATGCTGCAAATAAAAAAAAACTACCCCATACATGTGAAAAGTTTCGATTTACTTAATTTGTATAATTTTTTTATATCAACGTGGTGTTAGCGGTACATTAGTTAAGGGAGTGTGTGCGTTAGTTGGTGACATGGAGCAGATCAGAAGGTTAGGTGCAAAAGACTAGGTTAATTTGCATAATTTTTTGTGAAATGCCATACAGTAGTTTAAGGGGGTGAGTGACAAAGAAGAATGCGCCAGAAATGCCGTTCAAAAGCATGTGAAATTCGAAAGGTGTACCATAAATTTGTGGGAGGTCATTAATAATTGCTTAATTTGATGTAAAAGGTGGTACAATAGTTTAAGGAAATGTGGGTGACTTGAAAAACAACTTAACAGAACAATATGTTAAGTGCTGACAAAGACCCAAACATTAGGTTAAGACCCCCAGAGTACAGTACCGAACCTAAGGTTATGCAACATGTTTGGCGCACGTCATTGCCTCTTACAAGACCTACTTATTTCCTAACAGCAGAGAATGATGAGTGAAAGACATCCAACCCCACAAACTGAACTTTTTATAAATAAACAATATACCATTCAATTTCCTGTTATGACATCTTTCCTCTCACCAATTTTCGTATATTTCATACACTGCCTTGAATCCCCTAAATAGTTTAAATTAACAATATTCCATGCAATGTCTAAATTGTTTAAACAATATTCCATACACTACAATTGCATTCCGTCCAGATGATCGATCAGCTAGGTCTTTTTCCCGCCAATTTCCGGGAGGGAGGGTGGCAGCAGAGGGGGATTTACCAGAGTGCGAGAGGTTAATTAATTCATCAGTTTAATTAAGTAGTCAATCGAATTGATAAGAGTGAGTGGTGCTATTCCAGTAGCTCCACCCTGAAGGTGTAGTTGTAGCGAGGGGTTCGAAGGGGGAGGGGGAGGAGAGTGAGGGAGAAGTTTGTGGGGGAACAATAGGTTAAGTGCCTGTCAATCAAAAGGAAGGAACCTTTTAGCAGAACAATAGGTTTAGGACATGTCAATAAAAAGGAAGGATCCTTTTAGCAGAACAATAGGTGAAGTACCTGTCAATCAAAGAGCACAATATGTTAAGCACCTATCAATAAAAAGGAGAACAGTAGATTAAGTAGCTGGCAATCAATGAAGAACAGTAGGTTTGCTCCTGAGTGCATAACTGCCCCTGATGCAGGCAACCTGCGCTAACAAAATATGGCACAACGTACTCTACCCCCCTACTGATGTCGTGTTATGACTCACACTGAGTGGAATAGGCTGCTTGATGCGCAACGGCACTGCCGACATCCATGGTGAGGTCCATCTTTGCAACCAGGACACCATGCAGCATGGTACAGATAGGCCCAACAACGTGCCAAAGGGACCGGTCATGATTGGCATTGCATTCTCTTCATCACTGAGTGTCGGATATGCCTTCAACCAGACAATCGTCAGAAACGTGTTTGAAGACAACCCGATCAGGCTGAACGCCTTAGACACACTGACCAGCGAGTGCAGCAAGGTGGAGGTTCCCTGCTGATTAGCGGTGGCATTATGTGGGGCCGACATACGCCGCTGGTGGTCATGGAAGCCGCCGTAATGGCTGTTCGATACATGAATGCCACCCTCCGACCGATAGTGCAAAAATATCGGCAGCATATTGGTGAGGCATTCGTCTTCGTGGACGACAATTCGTGCCCCCATCGTGCACATCTTGAGAATGTCCTCCTTCAGGATATTGACATCGCTCTAACAGATTGGTCAGGGTGTTCTCCAGACAAGAACCCTATCGACATGCCTGGTGCAGATTGAAAAATCCTGTTTATGGACGACGTGACCGAACAACCCCTTTGAGAGATGTACGCCGAATCACCTTTGAGGAGTGGAAAAATCTGGACCAACAGTGCCTTTATGAAATTATGGGTAGTATGCCACGACGAATACAGGCATGCATCAGTGCAAGAGGATGTGCTACCGGTTATTAGAGGTTACCGACCGGTGTGTACAGCAATCTGGACCACCACCTCTGAAGATGTCGATGTATGGTGGTACAACATGTAATGTCTGGTTTTCATGAGCTATAAATTTTCTGTACAGGTTCCGGGACTCTCGGAAACCAGGTGATGCATAACTGTTTTTGATGTGTGTGTTATTTCAGACACTTCTCTTGTGCGAGTTAGCTTATCAACTTCCTTTATCCACTTTCTGTCTCTTCATCCCAACGTAAGCATCCTAAGATAAAACGAAATCTTTGTTAAATTATAAGTAACATGATTCTAGACCCTTGCATTTAGGATTGTCCCACATTTGAGTAGTGTTTCTTTCCAGATGATCTCATTGAGCTCTGATTTCTGTTTCATCACTATTAAGGGAAAATGTGATCTGACCGTTTCTGTGCAAGTACATGTACAAATAATTATTATTTATTCCAGTGACATCATCATCAAAGAAAAACCGAACTAGCGCAGCTCCAAAATTTATTTTTCGGGGTCCGTTTTCCGACCCAGGCAGATATCTGTTTATATTGTGTGTCCTAGTACGTATGTCGGACGAGAGCTTGTGTTTTATTCATTTTGTAGTCTTATCTGTACTCACAAATAACTTCCAATTGCATCAACACTTAAAATATCGTCCTCTTTGTCCTCTAACATCTCTTGCTCAGAAGGTGAGTGTTGGTCACTGAACAATACACTGCCTTCTACGCTTTCTGGATGATCACAGAATATGAAATTCTCCTTTGCCTCACTAAGTTCTCAAACCAAGCCAACGAAGTTGCTGGGTATGAAGTTTTCTCAACATTTCTCATTTTATTTAGCTCAAACACTGCAATATTCCCTGTAATCATGACTGTAATGATTCAAAAGAAATGCAAAAGTGAACAGAAATGTAAATGCAATATGAAGATTTTTATACAGTATTTAGTATAACGCAGGAACTTCGTTATTAAATGCTGAAAAATAAATAAATTAGCTACCGGAAGAGGAATGAAAAAGTTGACATCAACTGTCGCTTGGGTGACATTTGTTAACCAGAGCACGCAGTGTGCATAAACTTATTTTTATATTCCCTCACAATAGCCACATTCAACCAAACTGGAGATCGAAACTTCAAAATTTCGTGTTCACGGACATCTCGTATGGACACCAACATAAAAAAAAGAAAATCACTGGGTGACATATGCCATCCGCACGAATGCGTGAGAGCTAGAGGACACACTGTTGTATTTTCATCTCTTGTGTAGAATCGATGACGGCAGTCTGGTCCAATTTTCATATAACCTTACAACAGAAATCATTAACAAAATGTACTGAAGAGGAGAAGAAGTAGTTAAAGTATTATAACATGAAACTATGAAAACAATATGCTGTCGAAGAGTTATTGCGAGTTCCAAAGTAGTGAGGATATGAAAGAAAAATTATGTCAGAATCACTTAACTAATAAATAAAAGACATAAAATAAACTTGGTCGAGTTACGGAAAAAGCTACACACTGGAAGCATGGACTCATACTGAAGGGAATTAAGAGAAAGCAACGGAGTATAGAGAACAGAATTTGGATCAATCAACCTTTTAATCAATCATTATAATCCAGGAACATTCGAACTGGTGATCCACTACAAATTCTCGAACAGGCCCTCAGAACAGCTCCCAGCATAGCTTTAAATATACAAATAGATGCAATACTATCTTAACAATAGGATGAGAATAAGGTTGTCACATGCATTTATAACTTCTTAAAACAGAACGTTATATGTGTACAAAAACCTAAGCAGCACCATTAGCACACAGATAATATCATAAACACATGCAAAGTACGTAAACACTGGATAATGGTATGGATTTCGTTTAAAAACAATTGAATGTGAAATTAGATTCAACTTCCTGTATCACTCTTATATTTTGCGAGCTTCCTTTCATAATGGTCGATGTAATGTGGCGATACTCTAGTTATGTATTTCATTGATTAATGGTACAATCTCGAGAGAGACGACGTTTTTCTTTAGTATTTTTATGATTACTTGTCCTAACATTGATTTTTAAACCGTTTACAGTTTTTGTGACAGTGAGTGACGGTTTAAGCTGAACGCTACTGATACAGTGGTGCCATTTATGGGCTACCATAACAGTAACCTGATTATCACATGATCAGTAATAGAATTAGCATTTATTCTAATTTGTAACCCAAAAAGTCTGATGTTTTACAAAGAATAATTGCACTATAAAGCCCATATAGGCACAGAAATACCGATTTACCGTCACACATCCCCCTGTTAGCAGCGAATCAACGACGAATGGTAACGCCGTTTCTTTCCTCAGCTCATGTCATTAAGCTAAATATGTGATCTCTTCTTGCTGGTAATCAAACAATTAATGTTTAATTTTTCATTTGAAGTGAAAGAAGAACTACAATTGCGATACTGCGACACAACTTGTAAATATTTTACAGTGTCTGTTTTTAGTGTTTCATACCCAACCCATTCACATGGAGAGAACAAAGCACAAAAGAAACATTAAAGAAGAATCAAACTGGAGAGAAAATCAATAAAGAAAATTAACATACAAAAATGAAAAATGGAAAAATATTATCCAAAATCTAGATCACATCGTTATTCAAGGTAACAACAACAGTAACTTTTTGCTCATTTCTCAAGTGTGTACGGCCTTTAACGTGAAGAACTTCGTCCATTACAAAACAAATCTTATAAGTAAAAATTCTATAATTTTTCTGTACAATAACTTTTAACCACAAGAGGACTCTTCTAGTAGTATGTTAAAAGTAATTCGAAGTGACACCACACTGTTGTACACGCAATGTTTACTTGTTGATTTATATTTTTTATAACTGTTCAGCATGATTAAAATAAATGTAAATGTTGCACTATTATCTAATGTCTGCAGTTTCCGATCATAATTTATTCAAAATTCCGTTAAACTGTTTTATTTACATTTAGTGTTATAATAAAAGAATTGGAAAGATTAAAAAAATGGCTACGCAAGGAAATCGTGACATGGAGCTGGACATGAAACCGACTTTATTAATACGGAAATGTAAAACTCAAGTATTTAATAACACCATATAGTATTGCACTCTGAAAGCGATTCAAGGACTGTAACTGACGATAGTTCGTGTGAAGTTAATGTTCACATAATCAGTCCTTCAAGTAAAATAATTATTCATCCAAACAATGTTTCGGGGTGGAGTAAATGTTCCAATGAAAGCTATCTTACGTAAATCGTCCAAATAAAAATTGAATCTGTTGATCCATTTTTGCAGCTGTTACGATGTCGACAGACAATGGAAGAAAGTGTGAAAGGTCTTAAAACTGAACAATAAACCAACTTTAGCAACATATCAGCGCAGGTAGAAAAACAATTCAATAATTTAACAAAACTGACTAATAATTTTAATATTTATCACTAAAGCATAATGTTTTATTAAGTGAAGTTGTACAATAAAAACGTCCACTAAATGTTTTCTGGAAAACATTCGGTCTTTGCTAAGGAACAAACACGATTAAAAAATACTGCACAAAAGTAGAAAATAAAGAAGATACTTGTGTGTAACGGCTGGGGACTAAAGTACAGAAAGAGTTTCTCTCACAGGGACGTAAAACGCAGTAAAAATTTTGATTCAGAAATGTTGGCTTAGTGCATCGATCACAGCAGTTATGTCCGATTCCATCAGTTCTGGTGAAATAATAACCTCGGAATCAGCACAGATAAAATCTATTACAGACAAAGATTTTATGTAGTGGTGTGACCAAGTTACAATGTAAATTAAAAACGTGCACCACACGTACTGATGATAGAATATGTGAAGTTACAATGGTCCTGCTGCACTCCTATGATGTACAGTAACAGAATGAATTATAGAGATTGATCGCCAAACGGTGTAGCATACAACGTAGGTGTTACACCTTATCTATCATCAGTCTTACTTGAAGAACGTTTAATTAAGCACAAACAATTCCACGTCCTTATACTGAAATGGCGTGGCAGAGTTACACGACCGATTCACGGTCCAGATCAGCCGAATGGGTATGCGCTGCCCAAGTGACGTCACCTCGTACATCACCTAGGTATGATGCAAAACCTACTGATCACCGCCAGGCTAATCGAAATAATGACAGAAGGGGGTACGATAATAAGTATTGTGCTGGTTACTAAGGAAACAGGGCAGACACTTGTACTGAAGTCAAACAACGCAAACTAGAGATGAAGGGATATGGATAACATCCACCTAGGGAAGAATCCGATGCACTGAGGTAAGCCCGATACAAGCTGGCGAAATCATAGCCTCTTATATTATTGAAATGACCTATAAGCCACTGCCGAGTACCTTCAACGAAACTTCCTCAAACTAATTCTTGCCTCTTTGTACTTTCCAATCACGGTCGTTTCACTGATTGGCGGAAATCAAAGCAATGAGGATAATCTGTTAAGACATAATGTCAGAACTGATATAAGAGATCACATGAAAATGGATCAATGCATGTGACCTAACAGTCCACAAGTATTAGTTCAACCTTCAATTTGTGCCATAGTTGGGAAAATTTGTCCCAATTGTTCTAGACGCAGGTGCCTCTGTTAACATTGTATCACATAATTTATTTAACAAGAGTAAAATACCAACTTACTCAGTACAGAATGGTTAAGTAACTGCAGCTGTGAGGGCAAAATCTAAACTTGTCGAGTGACAGAGGCAGTTGGTTGTTATTATAGAAAAAGCAGTAATTATCATAAGCTCTTCCCTAATTTTGCTGAATTTCATAGACATATTTTCACTTGGCATGGACTTCTTCCGATAACAGAACGTAAAACTAAAGTTTTCTTTCGGTAGGTGTTATTTGTGCACCAAGGTCAAGGACATTGTACTTTACACTGATGAGCCAAAACATTATGGCCACCTGCTTAAAAGCTTGGTTGTCCGCTTTGAAACGAAATACATCACTGTATGTTCGTATCAAGATCCGACAGTTTGTTGGTTGGTTTGTGGAGGAATGTGGCATTAAATGTCTACCCACAGGTTAAGTAATTCGCATAAATAACTGGCCGCTGATTTGCGTAGGCGGTGATGGCGCTCGATATGGGGTCAGATGGGCCCCATAGAATTTACAAAAGGCGAATCTGGCAGCCGAAGCATTAGCGTGAGTTTACTATAATGCTCCTCAAACCACTGTAGCTGGGTTCTGGCTCGGAGACGAGGACAATTATACAGCTGAAAGAAGACACCGCTGTCGCGGAAGATGTAAGCTTGAAGGGATGCAGGTGGTACGCAGCTGCCAGCGTGTCTCTTGTTATTACCACAGGTTGCATGAAAACACAGGAGAATGTCTCCCATAGCATAATACTGCTCCTACCAGCCTGCACGTTTCGAGGCACCGATTGATGTGGAGCAGTGGTTAACACACTGGACTCAGATTCGGGAGGACGACGGTTCAGTCCCGCGTCCAACCACTCTGATTTATGTATTCCTTGATTTTAATAAATCGCCTCAGGCAAATTCCGGGATGGTTCCTTTGAAAGGGCTCGGCCGACCTCCTGCCCCATCCTTCCCTATTCCGATAAGGCCGATGACCTCGCAATTTGGTCTCCTCTAACCAAATAAACCCCCAACGTTTCGAGCAGCCGTTCATCTCGATGACGCCGCTTGTGGAGACGACCAGCGACCTAGCGTAACAAAGAGCCAATTCACCGACGGTCGAATCCCAATGGCCTCCAGCCCATTGTAATCGTAATTGACGATGTCATTGGTCAACATGTGAACTCTTAAGGGTGGTCTGCTGCGGAACTCTGCGTTCAACAATGTACAATAAACCATGAGCTCCGAAACATTTGTGCTTGTACAGGTATCGTGCTCTTTCGGCAGAGATACTGCAGATCACCATCTGTCGTACTTTACAGAGCAGGCAAGCCTCCGAACTCCACATTCTGTGAATCGTCGTGGAAGTCCAACCATATAGAGCCTAGTGGTAGTTTCACTGTCCATCTCTCTGTAGACAGTAGCACGTGAACATTCGACCAGTTTCGCCGTTTTCGGGATACTCGTTCACTGACACTGCGTAATAATAATACCGACAGATGGTAAACCTGACAGACTACAGATACTGCGTCAAACCGCACATGCAAAAGATGAAAGACTTTCTCCAAAACTGTAACATAAAACTCATTCTGGTATGATACTTCCATCTGCTAATTATTCCCACTGGTCGAATTTTTTGACAGTTTAATCTCTTTATGCACACATGCATGTAAGGTGGAATTTTATCAAACCTTTTAAACACTTGGTAAATAAGTTCCGATTCACACAATTCAGTATCACCATCGGATGTACTAACTAACCGCAAAGATGTCATCGATTGTGTAAATCCACTGCTATGCCTGCCTAAAGAATAATCTACCTTTGAAGAAAAGGTAAGGGTAATATAGCTGCTCTCACTGAACATGCTAGAATCGGACTGAACACCTAGGACAAATTGTTATAACGTGTACAGCAATATTAAGTGGGGAAAACATATTGCTTGGATCACATCAAAAACCATCTGCTATGAAGAAAAGAGTAGTAAATGGCAGCAACTGCGAATCGAAACATATATGATTATCTGCGGCCCACATAGAGGGAATTCCCTTTTGACTTTTCCAAAGACGAACAAAACTGAAGGTCTTAGAGTCACCAAGATTTGAAAAACTATCTGCGTGGTTAATAATGATGACTAAATTGCTTAAATTTAGAAAACACAATAGGTATGAATGGTCGGCTAGTGCTTCACACGAAAACATATTCTAAGCAATTTCTCACGTAAATGAAAACTATTAAGTACCTGTAAGGAAAATTACACGCTAACCACTTATCTCAATTGTTTTACAACAGTGTTCTAATATTTTTATGTACCGCAAATGCTGCATGGTTTTCTGAACTGTTCTGACAAAAATATGTGTAAAATGTGTTTCTATGTAACGGTTTGGGTGAGGAAGAGAAAACAAATTCTAGTAAGAAGATATACCTTTTGTACAATGTGTCAATATGTAACCCTAATGGACATATGACAGAGAAGTGCTTTGCCTATGAGGAGGCTCTTGCTTTCTTTTAATGCATAGGAAATAGTTTTATCTGTAGTGTAATCACTACCTTTCTTACAGAAAATGAAAATACTTATATATGTATATATTAGTATTTAGTTACATTGTGCATGTTTACTTGACCACGAGTTTGAAATGATTGAAGATGTTTCGAGCTTTCGAGCAGAGTAATGAGACCAAATGTAAATACTTCTGATGAAATTAACGGTTTAGATACAGCTGTGCTATGTTTTAACGGATTATATTCATGAAAAGATGATTCAGTCTCCCGATATGACAACTTGGGATAAAATAAATGTAAAAATAAATGTATAACTAATATTTTTTGTGTACATAAGGTTAAAGGATTTTAGGATTCTGTAGAGGATAACTAGAGCCCTATGGTGGAACTCGGAATACGTCAATGCTATATAAATGTCATATCTCTAAAGTGGAAGCCTGTTTCAAGCTACATGTGCTTCTAGTATAAATTAAACAATGAAACAAATGCCGCATGACTTTCTGACGTCTTCTGTCAAAAATATGTGTAGAAATGTGTTTCTATGTAACAGTTCGAGTTAGAAATTAGAGCACATGCAGACAGGTTGACGTGGATGTGGAATCTTGTGTCCAGCAAGTAATGTGTAGTGCAACTGGATAATTTCGCTAAAGCTGACACTTCGAAAAAAGGTGAAAGCTTCAGTTACCTAGGTTCAATCCCATGAGTAGACGGTTGTTCGTGATTCGATGTGCAGTACAGCGTTAGCCTTACACAGACCAGTGAAACATCCATACTCACTGGCACCTGAATACAGCAACGACTACACAGCTTTACCCACTAGCTGTTAATACTGCCCCACATTGACAGGCCACAATCTCAGTAACACAACGCAAACTTGCTATCGACACTCAGTGTCATGCCCGAAGTGCCGTTAAAGAAATATTTAAGTACCGTGGTCGAGATAGATATGAAACTAAGTTTAACAAGGACTATTTAATTTTTTTAATTTTATTTATTTAATTATTTATTGTAAGTGAAGAATGATGACATTACCTAGTCTCTTTGTTAAGACAAATTATATGGTTGTATTTCGCTGCTGAACGTTAAACTCGGTGCAATTGATGTGGATGAAATCTTAAAATACATTTTGTTACTTCAGATGTAACTTCCCTTACTCAGTGTGTATGTACAGGTATGTATGTACTGACAGATTTCAACCCAGAAGCGGAGAAATGATACCATTTGTAAATGTAAATGAACTGTGGCAATGACAGTAAGTGAAAACAATGAACGAAACTAATGGAGGAACAATTTATAGATTGACGTTGCATGACAGGGTGTGCCAGAGCCCCACAATGGGCTTTATAGTAAAACATATGTGTACAAAAATCTATACAGCATCATAAACTCACAGATCATATAATAAACATTTTTAAAGTGTTGAACTCTGGATAATCATTTGGATTTTGTTTGAAAACAGTTGATTGAAGAATTACATTCAGCTTCCTGTTGAACTCGTCTTTTCCACATTCTCACATTGGTCGGTATAAAGTCATGTCATTCTAGTTTTGTTCTTCTGAGGTTAGTGATACAATCTTATTATTTTAAATTTATTGCACGAGTTGACTGAAGTGTCGAAGGACAATTTGAACCAAGGCTGGGATTTGACCCCTGATTATGCCAATTTGTTTCTCTAGCTGTCGTTATTAAGATGATTCCGAATTTTTTGTTACCAGTGATCAAATAATTAATGTTTAATTCTTTATTGGAAATAAAGGAAAAATTATATACTGAAGCATAACATACATAAACAGCCAATCCGAAATGAAACTAGACAATGGCAAAAGCTATTTGATTACTCTTTGTTGGCTAATAGCCAAATAGAATACCTTCTGTGCGCAGATTCCTTACCTGACAGTAGTTTTTGTTTGATCACTTTTCGTTTTTCTTACTATGTGATTCGTTATAGCGAAAACATCAAAAATCATTTATTATTTAACAAAAAACTGCTGAAGTTACCGTTTACAACTTCATTTAGCCCACTACTGGTTTAGGTCATTATATTAAGCCTTGTCAAGAGCTCTGAAGAACTGTACTACATAAGAACAATGTGCAAATTAAGTGGATTAAAAATTACGTGTCCATTGATATCGTCAGATATATGGGCTTCTCAAGACTGTATACAATAAACAATGAACTGTGAAGAGTCTCACTTGAGATGTCGTATTCCGTCATGATATCATTATATACATACAGAGTCTTAATCCATTTTCAAATGCTGGTATTTCCTTTATATGTGCTGCAGTCTTTTTCTTTAGTTACAAAAATTACCCAGAAAAATTAAGGTTTTTCCAAATATGAAAACAGATTCCAAGGTATAACATGGTCATGTACTTAGAAACAAATGTACCACTTAAATCACAAAAGTATCTAATCGAAAAATTGTCAATACTTCGTTTAATTGTCTATGTGTTACTTTCTTACTCTAATACACATCAAAATTTATTAATTGTCATCAAATTAAGCAGTAGTATTATCAAAAACATGTTACAAGTTAAATACATTTTGATGTAGAAGCTGCTAGAAATTTAACACAAATTTCCATTCCAATACAGGTAAAACTGTTCAGACTTTACAGAAATTCAATTTGTTCACAAGTATAACTTGTTCCATGTCGAAAGATCTTCTTTTTCAAGATCGAAGATTGGTGCAATCAATATAGTATGGCTCACCTGTCCACAAGGAATGCAGATAGTTCTAAAAATGTACAGCATTTTACTCACCACAAAATTATTGTTACTGAAGAATTAACCATATTTTCGAAATAGTTTTAATATATAATACATGTACCACCTCAATGTGTAGAGAGCCAAATATTAATAAACGTTGTACAAAGCACAGCCTCATTATCAATAAAAAAACTGTATTAAATGGAGGAAACTGCCTTATGTGATTCTAAAATAAGTTAGTAGACCAAGTACCGAACAAAATTTATCCTGTTTCCCCAGGTACACTCTCGTCTATGTACACCCTCCACTATTATAGTGCTGTACATAGGGAAATAATAATAAGAAAACCCTACTACAGTTATCATTCAGGAGATATACATTGCCCATATATGAGTTCCATTTATATATTCTCTTACTTGGCGTAAATGGTATCCCAACTAAACATAAACTGGAGACAATTGACTGAATAATTTGTGCGCATTTTGTTTGTGTTTCCATTGGTCTACTTTCACCTTTAATAAAGAGACGGGTTTCATCACCCCAGTTCCTGCATTATGTGCGGACACAGCTGAGTCAGAGACAGTTTTGTGTTAAGTTTTTAATAATTTCATATTTACAAGAAGAGCTTCTGAAGAGGACTGGAGGAGAGGAACTGGATTGCCGATTAAAAAATGCAGGGTTGAATTTAGAGAGACCCATTAATATATCCGGGATGACCACAGTTACAAGAAAGGAATCCAAGCAGTTAATCCCTGTTGAGCGCTAAACAAGACTTGTTTGTGCATTATTCATCTGGACAAAAAGTTATTTCGCGTGCTCAAGATAAATGGGCACCCTTTAGACTACCGTGTTTTATCGACTATAAGACCAAGACTGTAAGACCCAATTCAATTGTGAAGTAAGGCCTCCTGGAATAACAGCAGCCTCAATGTTTTACTCTGTCAGTTTCTCCTGCACAAAATTTTTCAAATGACTGCTAAACTGATGTAGCGCAAGAAGAGAACTCTTCTTCAACGAAGCACCTATGCTTCTCTCCCACACTCGATTAATCCATAATTTCATAACAGCCCCGTCCACCAAGTCCTTGTCATGTCCGCGATAAGAAATACCTGACAATATTTCAGAAGGTTTTGGCAATGTCTTTGCGATTGAAAATGATTATTCGATTAAATTTAGTACCGTCAGCACAACGTGAAAGGACAACAGTGTACTGAATTTTTTCGTGTACACTTGGTTTTGCAGTTACATTTTTAGCACCTTTCATGGCAACAGATCTGTTACTCGGCGCATCAAATGTCAGTGGAGTTTCGTCCATATTCGATATCTGGTTTAGTTACACACTGATTTTCTTTCGATGGTCAACAAGAAAGCGGTGGAAAAATAATATTTTCTCTGCATAGTCTTGTGGCGTTTTCTAAAGTATTTTGGTTTTGGTTCGCATGCTAAGGCGAAATGCCGCTCAGTTGATCAGTTTCAATGTTCTTCTGCATATGCTATTACCTTCATATTACAGCGCACACATCATATGAGTACCTTTAAGTTGGAGGTATGTACCGTCCATGCAACCAACTGAAAGCAATTTGTTTATTGCCATACGCGTTTCGCTTCATTTCTTTGGGATGTATCATCAGTGGAAAGTAATACATGTATCCTGTTTTTACATACAATAAACTATGTGGGAGATATAATATGCTGGTATGATATTTTCTCTTGGTTTGTAGGTTAAAATCGACTTTTGTAGCACAAAGTTCGTACTGTGAATTTATCGTTCGGTGTTACGATTTCCAGCCCTGTTAACTTATGTGTGTGATCCTGAAGATGTATTCGTTAGTTTCCATACTCCAGCAGGCCGATTTCTGGCGTTCTTTCACCCACACCTGTCACATCGCATATATCACTTGTACATTCCAGTTTGTGATCAATATATGTGTGTTTTCGCTGTTTAGTATTGCCAACTATTGTCGTGTGTTTGTCTTTCTTTTGTTTGTGTTATGGTTCGGTACTTTTATTTCATTTGTTGTGTGTGTGTATGTGTGTGTATGTGTGTGTGTGCTTGTGCGTATTTCCTGTGCATGTAATTGTTAATTCCTTCCTGAGAGGGTCTTTCTTTATTGGACATTTGTTTATATGTGTGTGTGTATTTTGCTGTGTGTAAATTATTTTAATTTATTTTATTTATTTTACATATTGTTAATACATATAAATATGGGTTTATGTGTGTGCTTGGGAGGGCTACTGATGATGCTTCCCAAATAAAAGAAGCGAAACGCATATGGCAACATACAAACTGCCTTCAATTTGTTGCATAGACGGTACATACCTCCAAGTATTTAAAGCAACTAAATTAAATACGCAAAAAGAGAAAAAAAAATAACGAATACCTTTTACTTCTTTCATTGCGAAACTAACCACAAAGAAAAATATTGTAATGTTACAGATAACACGAATCCTTTACATTTAAGCTCAGTGGCATCGTAGGTTGCAATGATGCATCGTAGACTGGACACTGTTCTGGGTTTGTAATAGCAGGACAGGAGCGAGAGAACGTTAGTAAGCTTTTGAACCCACACAACTCATGTTTCGTCGATGCACTGCTGCTGCCAGTTGAATCCAATTTTGTCAGAGAGACACAGGTATGCTGCAGCTTCGAATATATGACCACTTTCACGACTGACAGGAATTTTAAATCAAACTCTGGACATTTTATATTGATTTACAGTAAAAGATGCTTCTCAGTTTTTGAAGCAGTTTTTAGAAGAAAAAATGCGTCTTACAGTCCGTAAAATACGCTATTCAGTACAACATCTTCAACACTACTTTTCAGTCTTTTAATATATAGTGTTAGTTTGAAACAATAAGATGAATTACCAAACTTCTAGCTCATCCTATCATGATTCAGCACACTAAAAACCACAAGTAATGTCATTTCCACTCGTGCAATCCCATTTTATTTCGTGTATAAACTCATAACAAGTGCAAATAACCCTGTAGTAAGGTGCGACCTCTTGGCGCTGACTAATGCATTTTGTGGTCTTGTCCAACCATGGCCTGAACAGTTGAACGTGAGAGGTGCAACGGCAATCACCAGAGACGACGTACTTAAAGAGACGACGCTCGGTGGAAGACTATCGCTGACTACTTCTTTATTGTTTGCTTTTATGTAATTCCTACAGGTATAAGAGTCGAAGGAGTGACTCTGGCTTTAATCGTACATGAGTGTAGACGTGTTCTACACTGGAGAATTTCTTGTTAATTGTCATTTTCCATCTTATAAGAAAAAAATCGTGCTTGAAATGTAATGAAAATGAAAGTATGATATCAACCATATGCAGAGTTCTGTAAGAAGGTTACTCAGCGGATGTATGAAATGAATTCTCTGCTAATGAACAACCATTATCGTTGTGGACTGCAGCACAATAAAATGGCGTTGCATATAGTAGTATTACTTGCAGTAGTAGTGGTGGAAGCTTTATTCATCTGTAGGTTTCTCTTCACAAGTATATAAGACATGAGAAAGTAATTACAAATGCAAACCAATTTAAAATAGGCTAATTTGTATACGCATACATTTACAGACATCTAGTTCTAGATAATGATTAGATTTACACTGGTATACAATATTTTTTTTTACAAATAATTTATTAAATAATGTAATGCTACACTGTTCACTCATGTCTCACTATCAGTTACTGCATACATTGTACACACATTGTTTTATAAAACTTCGCTCACCACACACACAAATACACACCCATTGGTGATCTCTGGGCTATTTTCTGTACTGCATCTTCCCATTTGCTATCCTGAAAAACTCAGTCAGTATCCCTCTATAACGGAGAGATTTTGAGCTTATAAAAAGGATGAGGTGTTAGCATTGTGCTAGGCATAGGATGTGGGAAAATTTTTATAGAAAAGGAAAAAAGATAGAGAAAATCATAATGTGAAGGTGTTATGTGGAATCCTGGATGTTCTGTAATCATTATTATTATTTAATTGCGTAACTTTTTCTTTAGCAAACCCCTACTCTGTTAATAACAGCTACTATGAAGTTGCCTTTTTAAAATAAGTGTATTTTGGCAATTTCTTTAATCTCTTTTGGTAATTTATTTTAGAGATTTATTCCTGTGTAGAAAGTGCTGCTTTGTGTTTTATGTTTATTTTTTCTTTTAAATGTAAGTGGAGTCCAGCTTTGGTTCCATGGTCATGGAAAGAGCTGTTGTGCAGTAATTACCAATATTATTTTTGATGTATACAATTGACTGGTAAATGTATTCACACACAGCAGTTAAATTCCCATGTTTTCAATAGATCTTTACAATGAGCTTGACTAGTATTTTTGGTTATTATTTTTATGACTCTTTCCTGAGTTTGGAATTTGTGTTAATGTTTTGTGTATTTGTTCCCCAAAACAGAATGCCATAGGTAACAATTGAGTGTACATATGAATAGTATGTAAATAAAAGACACTGTGTCTTACACTCTAATGGTAGGCTTCTAAGGGCATAACATGCTGATGACATTCTGTTTGCAAGTACCTTTGTGTGTTCACACGACTTCAACTGAGAATCAATATTCATTCATAGAAATTTTGCGTTTGCTACACAGTCTATAGAGGAGCCATCTACATTTTATTTAACATTGACATTTCTGCTCTTCAAACTGAAATTCGTTACATTAGTTTTCTTTATGTTGAATGCTACTTTATTGCATGTTGACCAATCGTAAACTTCGTTGAGTTTCATTTACTTCCTCTGCACTGAGTTCTCTTGATTTCACTGTGGAATAATATTTCTGTCATCATCGAAGATAATTTTTTCACTATGAGAAACACTACTGGGAAAGTCATTGATGTATATCACGAATAGTATCTGTCGCATTATGCTACCTTGTGGAACACGTGTATTAACGTATTTCGGTACTGATAAGTGTTTTACTTAAAAATTTACATCTATTTGAAGTATGTGTTATCCCTACTCTTAGTACTATATCTGCTAGGTATGACTGAAACAAGTCATTAGCTATCCCTCTTATTCCTAATGCTTCTAATGTATTTAATAGAGTCTTGTGGTCGACCGTATCGAAGGCCTTAGAAAGATCCAGAAATATGCATGTGACACATTCATCTTTTCCAAGAGCATCATATACAGCTTTAGTGAATTCAATTATGGCTGACTTTGTATCATTTCCACTTAGGAAACCAAACTGTGATTCGCTTAAAGGATTGTACTTCTTCTGGTAATTCATTAATCTGTCTTTCATAATTGCTTCTATTATTTTAGAAAATGGTGACAGCAGGGAAATGGGCCCGTAATTTTCTATCTTCTATATTAACTTTCTTAAGCAAAAGTACAACTCTTGCCTGTTTTAACTGCTCTGGATATGTCCTGATGTGAAGCATTCATTTATTATATTTGTTTAGATGCCTTGTATGATCTCTATGCATTGTTTCAGTACACACACGAGTACTTGATCTAAGCTTAGTTTTTTAACAGTTTTATTGACTTCATTCTATGTGGTAGTGCAACATTATTTCAGGGAATTTTTGCTGTAACCTCTCTGCAATACCTGAAAAATTGCTCGTTTACGTAGTTTACTAAGTGTTGTGGATCATTTATTATCTTATCCCCTCCCTTAGCAGTATGTTACTCTACATTTGTCTGCCTCTCGCAATTTCCTTTTTTATAACATCCCAAACTGCTTTGCTTTTACTCTGTGCATTATATATTATTCTGTCATCCAATGACTTTTTTGCAACAATCAGCACCTTGCTATAGATCTTTTTGTATCTTTTATAAACATTTAAGAATTTTGGGTCATTGTGACTCATGGAACTGAAATATTTAAGCTTTTGGGAGGACTTCTTAATAAGTGTTGTTATCCATATGTTTTTAGGAGATGTTGTATAGACATGCATACTTTTGGAAATGCCTTTTCTAAGTTCAGTTTAAAGAATGTGGAGAATTTAGTGAATTTCATATTCACATTGGTTTCCTTATACACTTCGTCCCATCTTTGTTTTGCTAGTTCTTTTAAATCTTTTATTTTTATTTCTGTTAAGCATCGTTTATAGGCTTGTAGTTTAGGGAATGATTCGATGCCCGATTTTGTTGTTGTTATTTCAGAGAGATGGTCTGATATTCCGAGACCTTTACAGCGGCATCACATTTTTCCATGTGGATATTTGTGGTCACATGGTAAATTACTGTTGCAGCCACTGTAGTAACCCTTGTTACAGTATTGACCAATCGGGACATGCCAAAACTTTGAAGGATATTTATGAATGTGAGCTGGATTCATTAATGATACTAATGTTGATGTTAAAGTCCTACACAGAATTATGTCGACCTTTGTACTTGAGATTTTATCTAGAACTTCCGTTAATTTAGTGAAAAATGAGTCCACACTACCACTGGGAGATCTATACACACACTAAATGGTTAATTCCTTGGTGATATGAAGTCCTGTTAATTAAATAGCTGATATTTCAAAGTGTTTGTCTTCACTTACTGTAATGAGGTCATCTCTCGATATGAAGTGTGTTTCCTTTCTGATAGAAATGCATGATCCTCCATCACTTAAAGCAGTTCTGCAGCATGAGTTTGGCCTTTCATACAGTGATAATACTACATCTGGGATTTATGAGTCTTTGCACCAGTGCTCAGTAAGACAAAGTACTGTGCAGTTCTTCTATGTGCGATATTTCGAGTGTTAAAATCTGTCTTGTGAGTGATTGGTTCGGTATTTTTTAAACTGCTGGAGATACTCTTCAGGCAGGGGACCCTGTTGTCTGGGTTTATCCTTAAAAATACTTACTATACATCGATTGCATGAAAGAATGAACAGTTGCTACACGGTCGTGACATTCCTCTTGCCATCATTGGATAACTTAACTTGCAAATCGCATTCACTCCGCTCCATACCATCTAATTCACCATTGCACCTAGGTGAGCCCGTGATCTAACTGCACAGCGTAGTAACAATTTTTGGGTGTGTCGTACTAAAAGAATCTCAGGGAGCTCAGCAGCTTCGTGAGAGCAGCATAAAAGGTGACTGAACTCCATAAAGTAAGCTAAAACAGTAATTTGTTAAGTGAGTGATCACGAGATAAAACTATAACGACGGAGTATACACTTAAACAATTCTTTTGCTCATTGTTAAAGTTCGATAACTGCATCTCTACATCAGTTCAAAATTTTATCTTTGGACATTCAGTATAATCATTAATGATTGATGGCAATGATAGCTATGATTTACAAGTGAAGTTCATACCCTATAACTATTTTAAAGATCAAATACCTTAATTGGTAGTACAAGTTAGTGAACTATTGAATCTTGGGTTGAAATATCTTGCTACTTGGACCATTATAATTTTCTAAGCGTTAAAAAGTGCGGTCTGTGTGACTGTGTGATGTGTAGTGTGAACACATTTGATTACACCACTTCTCGGCCAAACCACTGAACTTTAAGTATCACATGTACTTTGTTATAGATGCATACATTTCACTTGCCAGGTAACTAAATAACAAATAAACAGACACATGTATCCAAACGTACTTAGGTTAAGAGAGAGGTTACGTACAATTGTTTCTTTTTTATGATTGTCCTATGTAATTACGCCAGTGAATAATTACGCCAGTGGACTAGATTACGAACATACATAACACTTGTTGCGTCGATTCAGGATATTATTTCAGTACTGGATCCGTGTTAAACTAGGGCAATTCATGACAGTATGTTCGCTAGGCACGTCGTGGCGCTGTGCGCGAAGGGCAGCCACGGGCTGCACGTGTTGGCCAGCAGTGGCTGGCCTGCTGGGAGTTGGGCCATCAGGAACCGTGCTGGTGGCCGGCAGCTAATCCGCGAGATCCGCCTAAGAAGTTGTCCCCTCCGTGGCCTCCGCCTCGACCCTCCACCCCCCCCCCCCATCCCTTTCCAGTTCTGGAGGCCGGCCAATCCCTGCCCGCAGAAGCAGCCGACGTCCTTTCCGCGCTCTTCAGCCCACCAGGATTACCAGCCACTCGGGACTCGATTAACGGCCGTTCGGAAAAACTTCAATAAGGTCCTCCGTATCCCTCCAAACGGCTTCTTCCTTCCTCCAGATGGAGTTACCTCCCTGTAGGCGAAACGGAATGACAGCTGAAGTACTCTTTCAAAGTTTATTTCGGCACTGTAGCGTATGTCTTGCAAATTAAATCTATATATGCCATAAAACTCGATATATCTAAGCGTGTGTTAATGTGTGTGTTTGTATGTTCTACATTTACTTGTAAACCACAAAACCGATTTGTAACAAACTTAGTACACATATCATATCAGGCAATAGTTCCTGTAGGGATTAGAACAAACTGCCTGTCGTAGCACAGGAGGTATGACATCATAAACAATGAGATGTGTGAAAAACCGCCACACAATATATGACATTTAAATTTATAGCTTTCGTACTACTAATTCTACTCGTAAAAAATTTCGTAGATAGTATCCACATATGGCGCTAAATACACATACAAAATGATGGTAACATATATAGTTCAGGAGATAAGACATCATAAACACTGAGAAGTGTGATAAACAGTCGCATTTTAATGATGTTTAAATTTAATACTTCTTTATTACTAACTGCTTTGGTAAAACATTTCGCAGGCAGTATCCACATATGCCACTGATTACAGCTATCATATATATCACTGTATGGCTCATAGTTCAAGAGATACTACGTCATAAATACTGGGATGCTTGAAAAATACCGGCTCATATACCTTAACGCTTAGGCACTTCTACAGTTGAGTCAACTTGAGGAAATCTCTGACACCTGGCAGCGTTTTTGACATCTTTCAACGTCAAAGCGCAAACGGCAATAGGCGAAAACAGCCGCCTTCTATATTAGGGCCATGAAGAGGCGTTACCTAGAGACTTTTACAAAATTGCGTTGTAGACGCACGAAGAAGCTGCACCAAAGGTACAGAAACCATCCAGTATCTTTCTACGCATGTTTCATACTTTCAAAGGTGTTTTCATGAATACAAGGATATGAAATTTTTCTGATATTAAACTGCATAAACTTTTCGTTGTTTTTCCTTTCTGATAGAAAATTGGCAAAATGAATACCGAGGAAATGGTGGATTCGTCAGATAGTTAGTAAGTTAAAATAAACGTAACATTCTGGAAACTAAATACAAAACCTTTCAGGAACTGTGATACTGAACATTGTCTAACAGGAAATTTCCGTATTTGTGCCACTTGTCCACCGTAGTGAGCAGACGATCACTCGTCCAGAAAATAAAATATCGATTGCAGGTCTGCATACCTGGGTTTACATACGTCATAAATCGATTAAAGGTACCCATATTTTCTACAGAGGCCTTCTGGTTGTTTGAAATAATGAAAATTTCGATCAGTCAGTTATTTCCAAGTGCACCTGAACGTAAACTTAGTCGTGAAACGATGCATGAAATTAAGGCTTTATATAAGTAAATGGCTACAGCTGTGAGTTATTTGCGGAAAAGCAGTGCTTTTCCAATCACCATTGTCAGCTGGAAGAACTGAAAAAAACAGAAGAAACCATTAATATACTCAAACAACAACAATAAATTAGAGTTATACCTCCGGAAACTAACATTGTATACAGTACATACACAATTACGATATTTTCATATACCAAAAGTGGCATTGACAAAACGTAAACTGCAACATGAGAAGATTTTGAAAAACTCTCAAAAAGCTTAGATAAGTTACACTTTCACTCCTCACAGTTAACAGGCGACTGACGTCTCAGGCCCTTTAGATGTCCAGTGTCCAACACCACAGATCGTAAACGTACGTCCTACAGTAAAATCATTGATTGATGAGGAAAGACCAGCTGTCAAGGTTTATTACAATTTATGACCAGTCTATGTTTAAAATTCAAATAAATGTTTTTACTTTAATGATTTTGTACAAAAGCTTAATTTTCCCTAGAACATGTGAGACGACTAATGTACACCAACTATTACATTTGCTGACCCAGCATTTTACTGGTGTTAAAGAAGTCACTCGTTACTCTAATACAGATTTGTAACACTGACATTTCGCGATTGAATGACAAGCGTAAGTATCGTAATTACTTTCTCAAAGTTCCGTTCAACAACGCCGCCATTATGCCGTTTGGTTCCTCTTAAATGGCGCTATTTTCATATGTTGGTTTTATTTGGTTGACATGTCTTGCAAATTAATATTCATCTAGTCGCTTCTTACCATATGGTATACTCATATTGTGTTACATGTTCACAGAACCACATGATGGCAACTCTGTAATTAAGCTTCTCAACTAGTCTTCCCTTCAATTTCACATCGCACATTCATACTCTGTGATACCAGACTCTTTGGACATCTGAATTGACGTAGGCCTAAATTGTCAGTCGCATGTTAATTCTCAGGAGTGCACGTGTAACTTATCAAAGGTTCCTAAGAGATTATCAGAAACTGGTTATGTAGCATTTTATGTCTTGTCAATGCCACATTTGTTATATGAAAGTGTCTTCTATGAGGAACACTCATTTTGAACTAACACATGGTAGTACTGCATATAATGTTCCTTTTCAAAGATACATTTCTAATAATATTTCGTACTCTCTGTGTGTACTGCATATGATTTCTTCTGTTTGTTCAGTTCTTCCAACTGACGATGGTCGAAACAACCGAAATCGGTTTAAAAACTATAATTTGTACAGTTAATTGCAAACAAAACTGTTTTTCTATAAAGGTCATGCATGATCTCATATCAAAGACGAAACACTAAGGACTGTTTAAAGAACATTGATACCCCAGCTGACTGTAAGCCACACAAAATTTCATAATGAAAGTGAACACTGAGTGCACGTACTCTTTCATTCACAATGAAGTACCTGGAGTGTGTCCCAGAGAGCATGAACAGGTTGAACGAACGTAGTGAGGAGCAATAATCAAGTGACTCTAGTGAGGCACAAAAGTAACAGGAGACGGAAACGACAGGTGAATCGGATAACACAAAAAACACCTATGTTGAAAGCTGTTTCCTGTCTGAAGCGAAAGAGAGATTGTTTTTACCTGTCGAGCCTGATTCCAAACTTTATTTTTATGCACAGTATTTCTACAATTTACTCAGTATGCTCTGAGGTCGAACTTTCGTGTGTTCTCAGTAGCGGGAATTTGGAGTCTGGGCACCGTGGTAATGATACACCGGGCGTTCGCATCAAAGTTAGCGTTATTCACTACAAATATTCTGTAATAGTAAAAATGTTGAAATAAGTGTGTTGTCTGCCATATTACAAAAGAGTGTCGGATTGTGCAGTCGTTTACAGTTTGAATTTAAATAATTTAAACCACTATAAGGAAAGCAGTAACAATATAGTTTCACTTGTTAGTGGCCTGTGGCATCTAATGAACAAGGAACTGGAAGCAGATGTCATGTATTGATATAATGAACATTTGAATTAAATTCTTCCTACTGTGGAATAACTGTAAAAATGAAGGTCATTTAAACCTTAATATCGTCGGTCGGGTTTACGTTCCCGTGTCTCTTTTTTTCCGATGTTCTAAGTGTAGCTTCCATTTGTGTCACTAACGGCTCTGCCAGTTTTGTAATGAAGCGATGCGTAAGAAGACGTTAATTTTATGGTTGTTTGTGTACAGCTCTGAAACATGACATATTAATTAACCTTTCCATGGATGGATGGAAAAACCAGTAGAAGCCAACCGTGGGGAAGATCAGTTTGGATTCCGTAGAAATATTGGAACACGTGAGGCAATACTGAACTTACGACTTATCTTAGAAGAAAGACTAAGGAAAGGCAAACCTACGTTTCTAGCATTTGTAGACTTAGAGAAAGCTCTTGAAGATGTTGACTGGAATATTCTCTTTCAAATTCTAAAGGTGGCAGGGGTAAAGTACAGGGAGCGTAAGGCTATTTACAGTTTGTACAGAAACCAGATGGCAGTTATAAGAGTCGAGGGACATGAAAGGGAAGCAGCGGTTGCGAAGGGAGTGAGACAGGGTTGAAGCCTCTCCCTGATGTTATTCAATATGTATATTGAGCAAGCAGTAAAGGAAACAAAAGAAAAATTCGGAGTAGGTATTAAAATCCATGGAGAAGAAATAAAAACTTTGAGGTCCGCCGATGACATTGTAGTTCTGTCAGAGACAGCAAAGGACTTCGAAGAGCAGTTGCATGGAATGGACAGTGTCTTGAAAGGAGGATATAAGATGAACATCAACAAAAGCAAAACGAGGATAATGGAATGTCGAATTAAGTCGGGTGATGCTGAGGGAATTAGGTTAGGAAATGAGATACTTAAAGGAATTTTGCTATTTGGGAAGCAAAATAACTGATGATGGTCGAAGTAGACAGGATATAAAATGTAGACTGGCAATGGCAAGAAAAGCGTTTTTGAAGAAGAGAAATTTGTTAACATCGAGTATAGATTTAAGTGTCAGGAAGTCGTTTCTGAATGTATTTGCATGGAGTGTAGCCACGTATGGAATTGAAACATGGACGATAAACAGTTTGGACAAGAAGAGAAGAGAAGCTTTCGAAATGTGGTGCTACAGAAGAATGCTGAAGAGTAGATGGGTAGATCACATAACTAATGGGGAGGTATTGCGTTGAATTGGGGAGGAGTTTGTGGCACAACTTGACAAGAAGAAGGGACCGGTTGGTAGGACACGTTCTGAGGCATCAAGGGATCACAAATTTAGCATTGGAGGGCAGTGTGGAGGGTGAAAATCGTAGACGGCGACCAAGAGATGAATACACTAAGCAGATTCAGAAGTACGTAGGTTGTAGTAGGTACTAGGAGATGAAGAAGTTTGCAGAGGATAAAGTAACATGGAGAGCTGCATCAAACCAGTCTCAACACTGAAGACCACAACAACAACATGGATGGATATATGGGAGAGTAGTCTCACGACAGTATATCACTTACATCACTAATGTTACGAACAGAATATTAAAAGTGATGCTTGAAATTGTAAGGAAGGTTGTGAAGAATAAACATTTCAGGAAAATTGAACATTCGTGTTAGTTTTCGTGGGTCACCCTTGTGTGGAAACCTGGAATAACATACAAATGGCAGAGAGCCGTAGTATCATTAAACGTATTCAGTTACGAAGAGTCTATTATTGTACCATCCTCATACTACTCTACAAACACGCAGATGAGTGATTAAACACTGCCAGTTTTGAAAAACAAGTGAAAGTACCATAAAATGAGGAACAACCGTCTGCAGCCGCAATCGTCATTTTATTTCGATGCACAATGCATTACAAGACCTGCGGGCTTATCTAAATCAATAAATTTTCTTACTTTAGGTTAATTCTGGTGAGATTATAATTGTTTGTTACAAAGTGCAGCCAATTGAATATAAGTTCATAAAATTAACACAAAGTCGAACTATAACTTACTGTTTCCAGAGGTGAATAAATAGTAGTCGAAGCACAGTATGAGTACTCAGAACATTTTGTATACACAAGTTAAAGACGATGCATTTCTACACTGTTGTTATCAGCTCAAAGGAGAAAAAAAAACCATCTTATTCTGATGTATACAGTGTACCGGTCACAAATGGAATATTGGTGAATATGTCAAATGTGGAATACGTTATCAAATGGCTACATTATTAAATACTTTTATATTTAGGAAAAAATTATCTTTTAAAAACTGCGAGCTGCTAAACTCTGTTTGTTCATTAAACATGTTCCCAGGAGACATTTCTTTGTATATCATTATTTCTAACTGTTCTCGTACATAAAGTTTTTTACAATGGTTTCCTGTGTGGAGTACAGTTAAGCTGTTGTAAATATCACTAGTTCTATGTCTAGGTACGATTGACTGACTATTGTGAATATGTCAGAGTGGTTAAGTTTAAAAGCATCAGCGTGTTCGTCATAATAAGAGTGGAAAATTCATCTTGTTTTGCCTACGAAAAATGCAGGGCAGGTGTTGCACTGTAATTTGTGTGTTCCACTACGTTTGTTATTGGGGTGTTGGTGTATACTGTGTGAGGTAAGTGATGTCGAAGTTGGTGGTTTGTGGAGAACGACATTTTAATATCGGTGTATCTAAATAAGTTAGCAATATTTCGTGAAGCTGCGCCTAAATAGGGGATGCTTGTGAAGAAAGGTTTTGTCTCAGATGTTATTCATGTAGTGCTTCTGTTACTTATGTTGCCTGCATTTTGTTGAGTGGTATGCCAACTGATGTTTTTTGAACACCCATTATTTATTGCATTGCTTTGACCGTATTATTTCTTGCTTTAATCAAAACAAACAAACCAGGAGACCACACGTAATTTACGTTAGATTATAAACTGTTTCCACTCCAGAAACAACCCCTTCCTACTTCTTATTTATCGAGAAATTGTCATATAGTGAACACTGCTATGCGAGTAGAAAAGAATTGTACGAGTCAACAAATCTGTTCACACATTTATTGGATTAGGATGCGCAGTTTTATTGCTCCATTGTACTTATTATACTAACGAGTATTACGGTGCTATTCAGGACATGTTGTCTAATGCAGAGATGCATTAATTTTCCAAACAGTTATCATATAAATTTCATAGCATTTTCTACAATGCCTAGGACGTTTATTGGTAAATAATAATATATCTGTCATACAATAATCGTCTCATATTTCATTATAACAAAAGTTATTTTCAGTTCGCTTAAAACCAAGGTATGTTTACCTTATTACTTTTTGGTGAATTTAGAACGTATTTGTTGAGAAGGAGTCTCCTCTGTCAGCATAATGTTTGGAATTATGAGTCGAAGTAGTTTTCAGTCTAGTACACGGTCAGAAAGAGGCCACATTAATGTGCATTCTGAAGAAGTCTGCTGTTTTCAAAGTTAACCATGTTACAGATGGACGTAGGACTGTAACTTGAGCCTCTATCGATCACCAGGTGAGGGAGACAGCGAAAGAGAAGTCCAGGAGCAGAAATAAAAATACTCTGACACACGTTTCTCTTGTGACGTTGTGCCAGTAGACGAAAAAGAAACGAAAACAACGAAAATAAATTAAAAAGCACACAGAAGTTTCTGGAAGCTATTTATCTGACTTCTTGCTCTATAGGTAGCTTAGTTCACATCCTCTGGTATCAGCCTTGGGTGAAGAAACCCCCTGCAACAAAAAGTTTTGTGACACCAAAGAAAGAATTACCACGAACAAAATAGAGTGAAAAAGTGATACCCATAAATCAAAACAATTGAAATTGTTATCGTGCGTTACAGTCAAAGTAAGTATTAAGGTTTAAAACTTCAATCGGTAAAAATCGGACCACTTTGTATCGTCTGGCTACCTGAACGACTGTCCAAAACTCTTTTGATCAGGAACAGGTCGACGTATCAAGTTTAAGTCTGTATCACATAGCACTGTTTACTGTCTCTTGGCGCTGAAACTTGTAAGTCAATGCAGTCAAATGATACGGCCGTTTATATCACATATTTCATAACCGAAAACTCACTTATCAAAATATACAAAGTACTTCCCGTTGACCCATAATCATGAAATTTGGCAAGAAGTAATGTTTCACATTAAAATGAAAGGAAAAATACGAAATACGTCAATTTGTAATTATATCACACAGATCCCAATGAAAGCAGGTGTTGACAGATGTGAAAATTACCGAAATATCAGTTTAATAAGGCACAGCTGCAAAATACTAACGCGAATTCTTCACAGACGAATGGAAAAACTGGTAGAAGCCGACCCCGGGGAAGATCAGTTTGGATTCCGTAGAAATATTGGAACACGTAAGGCAATACTGACCCTACGACTTATCTTAGAAGAAAGATTAAGGAAAGGCAAACCTACATTTCTAGAATTTATAGACTTAGAGAAAGCTTTTGACAATGTTGACTGGAATACTCTTTTTCAAATTCTTAAAGTGGCAGGGGTAAAATACAGGGAGCGAATGGCTATTTACAATTTGTACAGAAACCAGATGGCAGTTATAAGAGTCGAGGGGCATGAAAGGGAAGCAGTGGTTGAGAAGGGAGTGAAACAGGCTTGTAGTCTATCGCCGATGTTATTCATCTTCATATTGAGCAAGCCGTGAAGGCAACAAAAGAAAAATTCGGAGTAGGTATTAAAATCCATAGAGAAGAAATAAAAACTTTGAGGTTCGCCGATGACGTTGTAATTCTGTCAGAGACAGCAATGGACTTGGAAGAGCAGTTGAACGGAATGGACAGTGTCTTGGAAGAAGGGTCTAAGATGAACATCAACAAAAGCAAAACGAGGATAATGGAATGTAGTGGAATTAAGTCAGGTGACGCTGAGGGAATTCGATTACGAATTGAGACACTCAAAGTAATAAAGGTGTCTTACTGTTTGGGGAGCTAAATAATCATGATGGTCGAAGTAGAGAGGGTATAAAATGTTGACTGGCATTTGCAAGGAAAGCGTTTCTGATGAAGAGAAATTTGTTATCTTCGAGTATTGATTTAAGTATCAGGAAGTGGTGTCTGAAAGTATTTGTATGGAGCGTAGTCATGTATGAAAGTGAAATATGGACGATAAATAGTTTAGACAAGAAGAAAATAGAAGTTTTCAGAATGTGGTGCTACAGAAGAATGCTGAAGATTAGATGAGTAGATCACTTAACTAATGAGGAGGTATTGAACAGAATTGGGGAGAAGAGGAGTTTGTGGCACAACTTGACTTGAAGAAGGGATCGGTTGGTAGGACATGTTCTGAGGCATCAAGGGATCACCAATTTAGTATTGGAGGACAGCGTGGAGGGTAAAAATCGTAGACGGAGACCAAGAGATGAATACACTAAGCAGATTCAGAAGGATGTAGGCTACAGTAGGTACTGGGAGATAAGGAAGCTTGCACAGGATAGAGTAGCAGGGAGAGCTCCATCAAACCGGTCTTAGGACTGAAGACCACAGCAACAACAACAACATCACACATGATATCAGACTGTCCGTCTGTCCGTCCGTCTGTTGCGACCCGTTTTTGTCGGGAACGGGTGGAAGTATGAAGTTTAAATTTATGTCACACACTGAAGTATACGGGTCCTTAGCGGTAAAATAAAGATGAGCTTCTAAGTCAATACAGTCTAAAGATACGCCCATTTATGTTACATATTTTCACGTAGAATCATAAAATTTACCAAGAAGAAATGTTTCACACTGTCGGTAAAGGAAAAAGAATCATAAAATTGGTAAACTGTAGTTATGCCACACGAAATATACTTCCCTTTCCATTAATTATCCGATTTCAACCCTTAACTTTAAATATTTTCGGAAGTCTTGGAATCCCTGGGATGAATGATGGATATCCTGCCAGTATTAATGTGGATAATAGACAAAAGTCGTGGAGATCCTAGATTCCCGAACTAGATTAACTGTCTGTATATATAATTAAGTTTGTACTGAACTCTCAGGGTATAAGAAATCGTCCTTTCTAAAAGTGTGACAGTAGGAACAGGACCCATGATAAACAAAGGGAATTAGTATAACATACGAGCATCCTGTCATGGGTACCTAACTACGTTTTCAATCACTGACAGACTTGGAATGTTTCAGCTCATGAAGTGGCAGGTCAAAGCTTATACCAGACTATGATGGGATGTTCTTCACAGAAAGGCTGTTCAATGATTAAACTTCGATTGCATTCAGAACAGGTCTATCATCAGTACAAGGTGGAACCGCCACGGGCGGTAGTACACTCTATGTTATGGAATGGAAGTAAACAGCTTCCAGATTTAACTTGGAGTTTTTTCTGCCTTTGCGAAAACACATGCTGTGTAAGATCAAGTACATGGCTGGCTCGTGGCTGGTATGAAACTACACATCTTTCCTTCGCATAGCAGACGTGCTTTGATGGTAAATTCTCGTGATGGTCTGGCTAGTCAGCAAAGTGCACATTCCCAAGACGTTCGTGATGTGGACTGCAGTGTGGGGTCTTGCATTGTCTTAATGGAATATGCCATTTGATACACTACTCATGAGAAGTATGTCAGTAGGATTTAAAGTTGCTGCCTAAAACTGGCGAGAATTCAGCCTTTGTTAAACAGTTATCCAATTTGTATTGCTGTCAAATCAAAAACCCCACATGATGATTTCACAGGTTAGTGAGGATTGGATCTTGAAATTCGGTGCTATCTATTGCGTTACGCCAGGTCGTTCAGAGACTCTGTTGTCTATCGGATCGCCACAAAGGTAATTGAGAGTTGTAGTTGTGCATCACAGGATGTTCAAAAATGGTTCAAAGGGCTCTGAACATTATGGGACTTAACATCTGAGGTCATCGGTCCCCTAGAATTTAGAAGTGCTTGAACCTAAATAACCTAAGGACATCACACACATCCATGCCCGAGGCAGGATTCGATCCTGCGACCGTACCGGTCGCGTGGTTCCAGAATGAAGCGCCTAGAACCGCTCGGCCACACCGACCGACCATCACAGGATGTTACTCAGCATCTATGCTGATTGGCTTTCCTTCATGCCCAAGGGTTGGACTAACGGAAGGAAACACAGAAAGGAAAGCAAGGTAGAAAATAAATACAGATGTTAGCCACGTCTGCAGGTTGTGGTGTTGTACTTGACGAAATAGGCAGACTTCGCATTGTCCTCAAAACTTTGCAAGTGTCAGTCATGATCAGAAGATTATTCTGCGTAGTTTCAAGTGCGTTATGTCGGAGCTACGTCAATTCGAACGTGGCGGACTGTTGGTACTCGTATGGTGGGTTTTCCCGTAATGAAGGTAAAGGTAATGTTCGGTGTTTCGAAAGTCGCCATTTGTAAGCTTTATACCGCAAACAAGGGAAGCTCAATTTCAACATCCGCTAAGTTAAAGTTCGGACGGAAGGCTGTTGAGTGATCAGACGGCCATTGAAGAGAACTATGTCGAGAAAAAGGGGGATGACACCGGCAAAATCAGTATAGAACTGAATGGCGGATTCGAGAACGCTGCCAACAGCGAAACAACACGCAGTGAGTTCAATAATCAGAGAATTGCAGACTTAGCTCGAATTTCAAAACCACTCATCAGTGGTTCAAATGCCCGTAGCAGGAAGACTTGGTGACGAAGCAATAAAACCTGGTCAGTGGAGCAATGGTAGAAAGTCATTTTGTGATATGAGTCATGTTTCACTCTGTTTCCAATTTTGGGCCCAATTTACCTCCAAAGAACAAAATATGGCGCGGATTCAGTGAAGACTTGGCCAACCATATCGAGTTATTCCATAAACAAAATGATTAATCCGTAAGGTAACATTCCTAACAAGGATTACGTGACAATTTGGGTTGAAGAGGTCCATCCCAACGAATAATGTTTTTCCCAACGCTGATGCTGTGTTTACAAACGACCTGTACTTTTAACACATCTACACCGTGGTATAGGGGAGTCGGCATGGTAGCTCGGCGTCAGAGGACTGGCTGTCCTCTGTAATGGAAACATTGAGTGAACTATTCTACTACTAGCTTGAACAGATGAAATGTGACGTCCTCCCAGCCCAGATTCCCAGACTGATAACGAGATAAAGAGAAAAAAGGAGTATCGTCTTTGATTAAACACGAAAATTTCCTCAGTCTCGAGTTATATTCCCATCACCTCTTAAATTTTGAAACGAAGTCTCCAGCAAAGGCGGCTGAAAACTTCCGTCGTAAGAAGTCACACCCAGTCAGCAAAAGCCAGAGGAGTGGACACAGATTCAGGGCACGCTTTTGCCCCTGGGGGAAACTGCCCTTATAGGCTGAAGAATGAGCAGTCATCAATGAGAATGTAATGGAAAACACTGCGTTAAAGACACTATATCCAGAACACGTGACTTGTAATTGAAAAAGTGTCATGATGATCTCTCCATTGGCCAAAGATTCCGGACTAGTTCCCCATTCGGATCTCCGGTAGGGGTTCGCCATAGAAGAGGTGGCCATGAGAACAAGATTGAATAACCAACGACGAAGGGATGAAGTTCTTCGAGTCGAGGCGTGGATCGTCAGATGTTTGAACGCGATAGAGAAGCTACAAAATCTGGAAAAGGAAATGCTAACGACAAGGATCTGGTCAGATGGGTATAGGGTAATATCAACAGCAGCAGAAAAGGTATATCGTGAGTAGTATTCGAGAGTAGGATTCGTTATGAATACTTAGGTTGGACTGAATGTAAGTTACTGGGCACAATTCAAGGATAGGGTGTTCTCATTAGAATCAACAGCAAACCATCACCGACAACGATATTTCAAGTATACATGCCGACGTCGCAAGTTGAAGAGATATAGAGACTATATGAGGATATTGAACACGTAATTCAGTACGTAAAGGGAGACGAAACTCTAATAGTCATGAGAGATTGGACTGCGACTGTCGGGCAAGGAGTAGAAGAAAGTGCTACAGGAGAACATGAGCTTTACACTAGGGATGAGAGAGGAGGAAGACTAAATAGGTTCAGCAACAAATTTCAGCTAGTAGCAGCGAATATTCTGCTGAAGATTCACAAGGGGAGGCGGTATACTTGGGAAAGGCCCGGAGATACGGGAAGATTTTACTTAGATTGTATCATCGTGAGGAAGAGATTCTGAAATCAGATACTGGAATGCAAGACATACCCAAGGGCAGAATAGGCTCAAATCACAATTTGGTTTTGCCGAAAAGCAGTTTGAAGTTGAAGAGACTAATCAGGAACAATTAATCAGCAAAGAAGTGGTATACGGAAGTACTAAGGAGCGAAGAGACACGCTTGAACTTCTTTGAGGCTATAGATGCATCTATAAGCATTAACTCAGTTGAACAGGAATCGACATCTCTAAAAAGGTCAATCTCTAAGACGGGCAATGTAAAGAAAATCACAGGTACAAAGAACGTAACTGTGAAGAAACCACGGTACCAGAAGAAGTACTTCAGTTGATCGATGGATATAGAAGATACGGGATACGGGAAGATTTTACTTAGATTGTATCATCGTGAGGAAGAGATTCTGAAATCAGATACTGGAATGCAAGACATACCCAAGGGCAGAATAGGCTCAAATCACAATTTGGTTTTGCCGAAAAGCAGTTTGAAGTTGAAGAGACTAATCAGGAACAATTAATCAGCAAAGAAGTGGTATACGGAAGTACTAAGGAGCGAAGAGACACGCTTGAACTTCTTTGAGGCTATAGATGCATCTATAAGCAATAACTCAGTTGAACAGGAATCGACATCTCTAAAAAGGTCAATCTCTAAGACGGGCAATGTAAAGAAAATCACAGGTACAAAGAACGTAACTGTGAAGAAACCACGGTACCAGAAGAAGTACTTCAGCTGATCGATGGATATAGAACGCACAAAAATATTTAAAGAAATTCATGAATACGGAAGTACAAGTCAAATAGGAATGAAATAAATAGGAAGTGCACGGAAGCAAAGACAAAATGTCTTCATGAATAATGTGAAAAAATCAAATAAATGATTGACTGAAGAACTGGCTCTGCATATAGGAAAGTCAAAAGAAACTTTGGTGAAATTAAACGCAAGGGTGGGAACATCAATAGTGCAATGGGAATTCCGCTGTTAAATGTAGAGGAGAGAGCTGGTAGGTGAAAATAATACATTGAAAGCCTCTACGAGCGTGGGAAGTGTTCTGATGATGTGATGGAAGAAAAAATAGGAGTCAATATAGAAGAGACAGGGGATCAAGTACTAGAATTGTAATTTTAAAAAGCCGGGGAAGACTTTATATCGAATAAGGCAGAAGCGATAAATATCATTCCATCAGAATTCCTAAAATCATAGGGTGTGTGAAAACAGCAAAAAGAGAACTGAAGCATTTGAGATGTGGTGCTACAGAATAATTTTGAAAATTAGGTTGTCCAGATAATCGGTAAGGAAAGGAATATTTCGAGAACAATGACAAGAAAGAAGGAAGGATGGTAGGACATGTAGTAAGAATCACGGAATTAGTTCCATGGTACTAGAGGGAGCTTCAGAGGGTAAAGAGTGTAGACGAAAACAGAGGTTGGAACATATCCAGCAAATAAAGCAAATAATTGAGGACATAGGCAGGTTGCAACTGCTACTCTGTGATGAAGAGGGTGGTACAGAAGAGGAATTCGTGGTGGACCCTAAGAAGAAAAACGGGGGCCGGCCTGAACCGGTTTTGTAAGCACTAGGATGAATGGTCGCAACTTCCCTAGCCATAATAGTCACCAGTTCGTAATATTATTGAGCCATTGTAGCCTATCTTTGAGAGAAGAGTGACTGATGGCTTTTCACTGTCGTCTTCTGATCTTGTCACTATTCTGAAGAAAGAATAGCTCACGATTCCCTGTATTTATTGATAACAAGAAGAAAGGCAGTTGTCGTGAAGGACAACGGGTTTCCTACACCGTATTATGCATGATAATGTGTTGTATTTTTGATGTTTCCATATTTATGTCCACCCCCTGTATACCGCTTTGGTGTGTATTAGTGGTAAACTTGAATGTCAACCAGTTATCTGTTCCCGGAGTTTCGTCTTTAAACTCTGCCTTCAGCTCACCACAAAATTTCATCTGTTGGAACCGTCTGCTTGTCAGAGTCATTCGAATAATCTAACGAATTTGTCGTGGTGTAGTCCTTCTGCCTGCTGTTCTTGTACCCTGTTACCCTGAGTCGATCTCGTAACCTCTCGCTCTGCTTTCATTGTGCTATGGTCAGTATGATACTCATATGTCCCTCAAGCAAAAGATTCTAGCTTATTTGAGGTCCAAAATATTCCATCACAGTCTTCATGGGCACTTCCTCAGGACATGCTTTGTTGCGATCTCCACCTGAATTTTTTCAGCAGTGTCATACACATAAAATAGCTATAACGTAATCACACCATTCACCATGTGCAGGAATGGCTCTAAACTACATCTGTGTAGATAAAAATGAAAATTTTCGTTTTCTCAAAATCGTTAATGTCAGAAAGTTCGTGGCCGACGACTTTAAATGTTGACACAACGTTGAATTCTAATATGGGAGTGTTTTTAGATACCTAATTCTTTTTTGGCGAAAGACACATCGGGCTAAAAGAAAGTGATAATAAACGTTGTTCACCTCTAAGAGGAAGATCCAATACCATAACGCTCGACCTCCGTGCTACTATCTAGGGCCAGGAGGAGGGTGGTGACTTTGAAAACTTAAATAGGAACCCCTACTGTTTTGCAGATTTGGATTCTCCGTGAAAAAGCATGTAACTTTTGTATGAAAGACTTCTTTCGTTTCATGATAGATGGCGCTGTAACTGCAAACACGGAAATGAGGTGACAAGTGTTGCAAAGAAATACACATATGATTAAGATAATCGAAGTACTTTCTTGATATTTTTGGTGATGCTATGATGCGACAACTATCACAATCGAATGAAGCACAGACGTAGTCATGCGTTGAGACTGTGCATGTTACTTCAATGATTCGGACTATACACATCACGTCACAATTGTTCCTCGGTGTTAACGATTACAGAGAGGGTCGATGTCATCTCCGCATACTTTGAGGCTAGTAGAAATGTTGACAACGATCGTGAAAGGTATGTTACTCTGTCCCCCCGATAGGAATGTTCTCAACGACGTTGTGCTGAGTTGTCTACCAGTTTGCTGAAACTGTTAGTATTAAACCTAGAGCAAGAGTCCGACAGCGGCCTGTAACAAACGAAAATAACACAGTGAATGTTGTAGCAGAGGTTGCTGTAGATCCCCACATCCGTTCTCAGCTAATTGCTCGAGGTTCCGGAATTTCGCAAATAAGTGTTTTACGCTTACTGCATGCACACAAATCGCATACATTTCGTTTATCGCTGCATCAAGAGTGGCGTGGTGACGATTTACGCAATCTCGTGAATTTCTGCAACTGGGTACAGCAAAACCTGCAGTCAATGATAATTTCATTTCACCGATACTTTTCTCTGATGAATCAAATTTTACGAATCGTGGTCAAATGAGTCGACATAATATGCATTATTGGTCAGTGAAGAATCCGCATTGGGTAACCCAAGTTGAACATCAATGCCCATGCAATGTCAACGTTTGGTGCGCTATTTTAGGTACACAGGTAAGTAGCTCATACTTCATAGAAAGTAATCTGGCTGGTCAAATGTACATCGACACTGTTGATAATGTTTTATCCATACTAACAGACGATGTTTCACTTTAAGCGAGACTAGATATGTGGTTTCGAGACGATGGTTTCCCAGCCCATTATTCACTACTAGCTCCAGAAGTTCTGAATCGAAACCTTCCGGCTTGATGGATAAGACGATTAGGCCCTCAAAAGTGGCCCGCACGTTCAGTCGATTTGACTTCTGCCGATTTTTTCCTGTGGGGATGGCTAAAACAGAGAGTTTACATGGATGCACAAACAAACCCCGAAAATATGCTGTAGCGAATTCGCAAAGAATGTGCAGACATTAGCTGAGAGACACTAATACATGTCGGATTGTCATTCAGACACAGAGTTTCAATGTGCATTAGAAACGACGGACAACTTTTCGAACATTTGCTGCACTGAAACACTTGTGAGAGGCAAGGGGACTCTCACTAATTAAGCACCCCGAGATAGTGAAAGCCAAGTGGACTCACATTTATTACGCACCCCGTGATTGTGAGAGGCAAGGAGAGTCACCCCGAAGTGAACACATTACTACCACGTATACGTCGTTACTCCTGAATAACGCTAAATGTAGTGTAAGAGTCCACTGCGGGAGAGCAGACGGTGTCACATGATAGCATTTTCCCAAATATCAAATAAGGTACTTTGAGTTTCCTAATTTGATGTATATTACCGTTTTGCAACAATTGTCACCCCATAGTCATGTGTGCCGATTGCAGCGCCGTCTATCATGTAATGAAAGAAATGTTTCATACAAAAGTTTCATATTTTTTCACTTAGAATCCAAATCTGCAATAAAAAATAGGGGTTCCTACTTACGATTTCTAAGTCGACCCCCCCTCCTGCCCCTGGGGGTGGTGCAGGGGTTTCAAGCGTTTTGTTAATATACACTCCTGGAAATAGAAAAAAGAACACATTGACACCGGTGTGTCAGACCCACCATACTTGCTCCGGACACTGCGAGAGGGTTGTACAAGCAATGATTACACGCACGGCACAGCGGACACACCAGGAACCGCGGTGTTGGCCGTCGAATGGTGCTAGCTGCGCAGCATTTGTGCACCGCCGCCGTCAGTGTCAGCCAGTTTGCCGTGGCATACGGAGCTCCATCGCAGTCTTTAACACTGGTAGCATGCCGCGACAGCGTGGACGTGAACCGTATATGCAGTTGACGGACTTTGAGCGAGGGCGTATAGTGGGCATGCGGGAGGCCGGGTGGACGTACCGCCGAATTGCTCAACACGTGGGGCGTGAGGTCTCCACAGTACATCGATGTTGTCGCCAGTGGTCGGCGGAAGGTGCACGTGCCCGTCGACCTGGGACCGGACCGCAGCGACGCACGGATGCACGCCAAGACCGTAGGATCCTACGCAGTGCCGTAGGGGACCACACCGCCACTTCCCAGCAAATTAGGGACACTGTTGCTCCTGGGGTATCGGCGAGGACCATTCGCAACCGTCTCCATGAAGCTGGGCTACGGTCCCGCACACCGTTAGGCCGTCTTCCGCTCACGCCCCAACATCGTGCAGCCCGCCTCCAGTGGTGTCGCGACAGGCGTGAATGGAGGGACGAATGGAGACGTGTCGTCTTCAGCGATGAGAGTCGCTTCTGCCTTGGTGCCAATGATGGTCGTATGCGTGTTTGGCGCCGTGCAGGTGAGCGCCACAATCAGGACTGCATACGACCGAGGCACACAGGGCCAACACCCGGGGGGAGCGATCTCCTACACAGGCCGTACACCACTGGTGATCGTCTAGGGGACACTGAATAGTGCACGGTACATCCAAACCGTCATCGAACCCATCGTTCTACCATTCCTAGACCGGCAAGGGAACTTGCTGTTCCAACAGGACAATGCACGTCCGCATGTATCCCGTGCCACCCAACGTGCTCTAGAAGGTGTAAGTCAACTACCCTGGCCAGCAAGATCTCCGGATCTGTCCCCCATTGAGCATGTTTGGGACTGGATGAAGCGTCGTCTCACGCGGTCTGCACGTCCAGCACGAACGCTGGTCCAACTGAGGCGCCAGGTGGAAATGGCATGGCAAGCCGTTCCACAGGACTACATCCAGCATCTCTACGATCGTCTCCATGGGAGAATAGCAGCCTGCATTGCTGCGAAAGGTGGATATACACTGTACTAGTGCCGACATTGTGCATGCTCTGTTGCCTGTGTCTATGTGCCTGTGGTTCTGTCAGTGTGATCATGTGATGTATCTGACCCCAGGAATGTGTCAATAAAGTTTCCCCTTCCTGGGACAATGAATTCACGGTGTTCTTATTTCAATTTCCAGGAGTGTATGTCCCTCTTCGACGTGAACAACGTTTATCACCACTTTTTTTTTAATCCGATGTGTATATCGCCAAATATTCCGACAAACAGTTTTGAATGCCTCACCATTTATGCAAAAGGAAAATATCGTTGCCAAAAATCTCTAAATATAAGTTTCCAATTTACTTTAAAGTTGTACACGTTACTGTAATACACGTTTGGACGTGTGCAGACTATGGACGTTTTAATATAAGTCTGTGTGTGTATATAAAATGTACTGGAAGTTGTATTTATGTGTTATTTGTTTAAGATTTGAATACTATTACAGAATTAGTTTGCAATAGATGGAGAGAGGGGTGTGATGAAGTGGACATAGAAAATAGAAAGGACGAAGTGCACAGAGAGAGGAGAAGGAGGAGATGGAGAGGAAACGAAAAGATCGACTGAAAAAGGGGGGGGGGGGGTTGATGGACTAAGAGATGGGGAGAGACAGCGGAATGGAGGTGATGGACAGGGAGAAGATGGAGAGAATGAGGGGGAGAGGTGGTCGTCAGAGAGCGTCGGAAGAAGGAGGATACAGACAAAGAAAGGGCGTGGGAGGTGGACAGAGATGGGGGAGAGGATAAGATTGTGACGTATATGCAATTACACACATATTAGGAACTTGTGCTTCCTCTTTTCTTCTCTTTTCTTTCTTTTCCATTTAAACAGACTGAACCACAGCAAAGCACGTCTGAGTACAGATAGTAATGAATAAGTTTCCTAAGAATAACATTTGAAACTGTTTATTCCAATGTCATGAAGAGGTGGGAGTACAGTATAGCTGAGTTCTGTCAGCGTATAGGTTTAAGGTAATAACATATGGTCAAATGTACGTTTGGACATGGGCAAATATTACTGGTACATAAGTGTTAATGGAAGATGTTACCTTAGACTGTTGTGAGTTGGACAGTGAGCAGTTGCGTAATAGTGTAGAAAACCATCCCTCACATGTCAATGCAGGACAATAACCCGAGTGTAGCCGTATCACAGAGAATCACGTCCTGCCTATATGGTTCAAAGATCATTGCATCTCACGTACACCTCAGCTTCGCCATCGTCCCAAAACAAATATATTAACTGGACAGCCACAGCACCGTCAGTGAACGATCGAAGCGTGGAAAAACCACCTTCACACACTGGTCGTGGTGCTTATTGATGGACACCTAAGTCAGGGTACCTTCAAAACCAGGTGAGACTTCATATTCTGTTTGGCAAAATGGTACCGTTCAAAGTCGTGATAGATTTTTTCTTGTGTGATATTTTTGCATGAAGTAAAGTGGGGCCTCTGACACGTTCGTGGTTACCTTTGATCTGCGTAGGAACCAGCTGACCTTATATGCAAATTAATTTGCTCACCATAGCGGCCAGCTGTCACTACGTACCATCTTCAGCTGTATAGAGGGACTTTATGTTCTTATGATGTGAGTTACGCTCGTAGTCTTGCGGATGCTTTTGTGAACCTTTGAGATCACATAGCGTCACTGTTAATGAACGCATCTTTGATACCATCAAGCGAGCGGTTACTCTTTGGGATGCATTGTACAAAGCTTAGCTACAGGTGAAAGAGTACCGCATAACAGATTTTCGGACATGGCCGCAAGAACAGATACCATCTTCGCCTACGATTGTGTAGCTTTTATGACGCTATGCTTTGTTTATCTGTCGCTGATGTTCATTTTTAGGTATATCTGACGATCGTACAGATTATTCATTGTAAACACTTTCAAACAAATAAACAAAATTATTCATCATGCAAGGGACGACTGTTGGGAGGGTGGATTTAGACATGGTTCTTTGTCAAGAGACCCTTTTCGCTCCTTGCCAGTTTCTCTCGGTGATGACCTGTTGTCGCTGGTAAGCGTATTGAAAGAAGATTCGGGATTCGTTATTCATTTTCATAAGTTACAAACAGTCTGCTGACTCCCTGCTGACATCGGCTGCCGATGTCCGTCGAGGAATCACGTCTTAAGCGTTGTTCAGGTGGCTCAAGGTAGCTGACGCCGCATGCCCGTTCCTCCCCGGTTGCTGCTATGGCGATTGCCACCCGCGATGACTCCGGCACTGACCATAACGCCATGCCGCGGCAGTGGTCGAAGGTGGCGCATGTGTTGAACTTGCATCCGCCGATTTAGGAGGTGCTTTGTCTCCTCTCACTTGAGAATGAGACATATCGACCACAGCCGCGGTATGGTACATTTCTTAACCGGACTCGGACCTTATCCCACGCACTTAAACAGGGTGAGTCTGAGGCAGGCACCTACATGCACATGCGGGGAAGAAGGTTCCTCAGAACACACTGTCTTTTTCTGCGGGCAATACGCGAACAATAGACATACACTACACTTAGACTACACGGGTACGGGCATAGATATATACACAGCAATAAGAGACGAACAACGATGGGCACAATTAAACGCACTGACAAACAGTAATGCAAGAACAACACATGAAGAGTACATGCGGACACGACTTTACAGACATGCCTATGTGCAGCGTAACAACAATCTCCAGAGGGTGGACAGCGATAGCCACAGGTTCGAACCCTGCCTCCGGCTTGGATGTGTGTGATGCCCTTAGGTTAGTTAGGTTTAAGTAGTTCTAAGTTCTAGGGGACTGTTTTGTGTGTGTGTGTGTGTGTGTGTGTGTGTGTGTGCGACTGGCGGTCAACCGCTCGAAGAAATCATTCCGAGGTATTCACCATCAGTCACATTCGGTGATGGTACTAACAAATCTCTCCCCTATCCTATCATCTTTTTATATTCGTCTTAAAAAACAACAAAATTTTATTTATATTTCAACCTTAAATTATTGTTATTTTGAAAAGTATAATTCTTTGTAAATGTAGTCGATAAAAGAAAATAAAACTGTACAAAAACGAAAAACGAAAATTGTTAAGATGTACTACCTGTTTTAAACATCAGCTAACAGGTCTCTAATTTGGCAATAAAAAAATAAATAAATCCTCCCACCGACGGCCGTTTTTCGTCATCTGTTGAACCGCGATGACGATTGTCTTGTAATCATGTAGTACAACGATCCTAGCCTGCTAATTAGATAGGCCCTGGCCCATCCGCCGAAGTATCAGCAAAGATTATTACTGAACCGGGATGATAAGGAAGATTCCCCCCCACCTTCCCCAGAATCCACACATCTGCGACAGTGGCACGCTGTGATTTTAAATGTGAACGGTGATTATAGCGAGGTAGCCATTTCTCTCCGTGGCGGCTGTCGTTTCTCAGTAGCGTGCAGAAATCCTACAAATGACTTGGCACAGACATTGCTGTTACCAGGAACCAAATCTGAACGTTATGTATGCCATCGATTCGTCTGAATATTTACCTCACTTTTCATAACCGCTTAAGTCTCGCTGTCAGTAAGTTGTCAGCGGTTCTCACTCTGCTGTGCTCACTTAACGAATTTGCTGTAGTATAGGATTGGTTCGTAAAAACTCTAGACACGCGTTGTTGCTTTACCAGTAGCGTTTCTTTCATATCGTAAAGGAGGTGACGTGGTCTTGTCTAGGTGCCAAACCTACTGCGGTACTGCTGAGGTCCGCTGTCTGTTTTGCTAGAAACTCTGATAATGTATTTTCCCCTGACTCTTTCCTGGTGATGAAATATTATCCTTCGCCCCTTCCTCACGTCGACACCGCCGTAATGTAAACGAGGTAGCTTCACTTTGGGACTCAGAGGAAATTTTAACTACACTCCTGGAAATTGAAATAAGAACACCGTGAATTCATTGTCCCAGGAAGGGGAAACTTTATTGACACATTCCTGGGGTCAGATACATCACATGTTCACACTGACAGAACCACAGGCACATAGACACAGGCAACAGAGCATGCACAATGTCGGCACTAGTACAGTGTATATCCACCTTTCGCAGCAATGCAGGCTGCTATTCTCCCATGGAGACGATCGTAGAGATGCTGGATGTAGTCATGTGGAACGGCTTGCCATGCCATTTCCACCTGGCGCCTCAGTTGGACCAGCGTTCGTGCTGGACGTGCAGACCGCGTGAGACGACGCTTCATCCAGTCCCAAACATGCTCAATGGGGGACAGATCCGAAGATCTTGCTGGCCAGGGTAGTTGACTTACACCTTCTAGAGCACGTTGGGTGGCACGGGATACATGCGGACGTGCATTGTCCTGTTGGAACAGCAAGTTTCCTTGCCGGTCTAGGAATGGTAGAACGATGGGTTCGATGACGGTTTGGATGTACCGTGCACTATTCAGTGTCCCCTCGACGATCACCAGTGGTGTACGGCCAGTGTAGGAGATCGCTCCCCACACCATGATGCCGGGTGTTGGCCCTGTGTGCCTCGGTCGTATGCAGTCCTGATTGTGGCGCTCACCTGCACGGCGCCAAACACGCATACGACCTCATTGGCACCAAGGCAGAAGCGACTCTCATCGCTGAAGACGACACGTCTCCAATCGTCCCTCCATTCACGCCTGTCGCGACACCACTGGAGGCGGGCTGCACGATGTTGGGGCGTGAGCGGAAGACGACCTAACGGTGTGCGGGACCGTAGCCCAGCTTCATGGAGACGGTTGCGAAGGTCCTCGCCGATACCCCAGGAGCAACAGTGTCCCTAATTTGCTGGGAAGTGGCGGTGCGGTCCCCTACGGCACTGCGTAGGATCCTACGGTCTTGGCGTGCATCCGTGCGTCGCTGCGGTCCGGTCCCAGGTCGACGGGCACGTGCACCTTCCGCCGACCACTGATGACAACATCAATGTACTGTGGAGACCTCACGCCCCACGTGTTGAGCAATTCGGCGGTACGTCCACCCGGCCTCCCGCATGCCCACTATACGCCCTCTCTCAAAGTCCGTCAACTGCACATACGGTTCACGTCCACGCTGTCGCGGCATGCTACCAGTGTTAAAGACTGCGATGGAGCTCCGTATGCCACGGAAAACTGGCTGACACTGACGGCGGCGGTGCACAAATGCTGCGTAGCTAGCGCCATTCGACGGCCAACACCGCGGTTCCTGGTGTGTCCGCTGTGCCGTGCGTGTGATCATTGCTTGTACAGCCCTCTCGCAGTGTCCGGAGCAAGTATGGTGGGTCTGACACTCCGGTGTCAAGGTGTTCTTTTTTCTATTTCCAGGAGTGTATTTGCTGCCTTGTGCAAGGTTGGCATGCAAAAACTCTGTTCAAAGCAAGATTTGTCTTCGGGCTGATAACAATTCTAGGAAATATTACAAGAACGTCCCTCTATTACCGCTACGCATCTCCTCCACATATTAAATTCATCACTTGTACGAGGTATCTTTCCTGACTGATCATGTATCGAAATATCTGAGTTACATGATTGCACCTAATTGGGTTTTTTGTGACCTGTCTAGGATAAATTTAAAGTTTATGATTTCAAGGTGAATGAGTAAGTGGTTTATTTTGTGACTGAGAGAAAGCAATCCCCATGTTAGTTCATACAACACTCCGAATGAATCTTCTTCTCGGTAACGTCAGATTTCTGCTGGCTTTCGACACGGTTTAATTTTGGTACTACATTTATTTTCGTCTTATACAATGACAAATTTTACACTGAAACACGCAAAAATTTAACATATCTAGCTTCAAATACAAATTTTGAAGACTCCCGTTAGCTACGTTACCCTTGTTGACGATGCAAGCTCCATACAGATTGTTCAAATGGCTCTGAGCACTATGGGACTTAACTTCTAAGGTCATCAGTCCCCTAGAACTTAGAACTACTTAAACCTAACTAACCTAAGGACATCACACACATCCATGCCCGAGGCAGGATTCGGACCTGCGACCGTAGCGGCCGCGCGGTTCCAGAACTCCATACAGAGTTGCAACAGAAATTGTACATTGTACGATGGTGGTATCACGTGAAAACCGAGAAGCCGCCAGCATGAGCCATAGGGCCCAGAAAATCTGAGGATAGCTTTAAAGTAAGCCGAAACCAGCCATAATAAACAAATGTTACTGCGATCTCGACTGTTGATTTAAACTAAGAATAGGACCAGAGCACTGCATCACTGCGTTTCTTGGACGATATTGTCTAAATTTATGCAGCAGAAGTTTGGTGTCAATTTTGGCCTCAACTTGAATTGAAAATTAATTACTACAGATTCTGTCAAAACTTACGTTGGGTAACATCAGATCCAAACATAAATGCTGATTTTCGTGAGGAAAACATTACAAAATTACCTTATTAAATCATATATCCATTCACAGAAGTCTTATGGAGTAATTTCATTCGACAATCCATCACTCAGACACGAAATTTTAACTATCCACAAACGTGTGATAAGAATAATATTTAGCATCGAACCTCTAAATTAGCGTGGGAAACATGTTGAAAAATTTTGCATTTTAATCACAGTCTCACAATATATTTACTGTGTTGTCACCGCCAGACACCACACTTGCTAGGTGGTAGCCTTTAAATCGGCCGCGGTCCGCTAGTATACGTCGGACCCGCGTGTCGCCACTATCTGTGATTGCAGACCGAGCGCCGCCACACGGCAGGTGTAGAGAGACTTCCTAGCACTAGCCCCAGTTGTACAGCCGACTTTGCAAGGAAAGGTTCACTGACAAATGCGCTCTCATTTGCCGAGACGATAGTTAGCATAGCCTTCAGCTACGTCATTTGCTACGACCTAGCAAGGCGCCATTATCAATAGATATTTAACTTGTGATGCCTGTACCGTCAGACCAATGTTCACCAATTATGGATTAAAGTTAAGTATTACATCAACTACGTACTTTATTTGCTACTATTAATTCCCTTAACTGTTCCAGACCTCACGCCAATCTGCGTGAGCTTAAAAGCGTGCATTTCGGCCTCCTCTAGCAACACGGTGTTGGCTCTTCTGCCAACACTTCATATGGCGACGAGTCAGAAAAGAGTCTAAAAAGGGTCTTCTTCTTTATAATTGCTTAATTTACTTGTGTCATGGCTTCGCCACAATCTCCAGATGTACTGTCCGAATTTTATCGCTTGCAGAATCAGCAGACGCAGGCCTTATTGGATGCCCTTGGACAGCTAGTCCAGGGTCAACGTGCAATGCAAAACGATGCGGCAGCCGCCGCTCCACCTTACCGCAGACACAACATGCTGTTGCACCATCTTTTCGTCCGTTTGATGCTGCACTGGAAAGCTGGACGGAGTGGTCACGCCAATTTGGATTCCATCTCGCCGCCTACAGAATTCAAGGTAACAAGCGGCAGCCTTTTTTGTTAGCATCCGTCGGGGTGTCCATGTACCGTGTGATAGTGAAATTACGAGTATTTCCCCGACGCGACGTAGCAACTCTGTCCTACGACGAAATTTTGTCTGCATTAGATGCATATTTCAAAGAATCAGTCAATGTAGTTGCAAAAAGGTATACTTTCTTTCGTACAAAAACGTACGGCCGGTCAAACTAATAGGGAGTGGGTTGCAACTTTGCAAGGCCTTACTAGGGATTGTGCTTTTGAGTGTGAATGTGGACTCCCTTACTCAGATACTATGGTACGTGATGCAATTGCAGGGAACGTTTCTGATGTTCGTATAAGGGAACAGATTTTGAAACTAGTCAATCCCTCCCGTCAACAAGTGATAGACATATTGGATAGACAAGACACGCTTGACTTTGCTCAGGAATCATTTGCAACTTCGCCAGCTGTGTGTCACATTAACCGGCCCACCGGGCGAGCTGCACGGAACAGTAAACAGCCCTCGTGCCAAGCTCACCAAATCGTGTGCCGCGCGAGCACGCAAATGCAGTGCTAATGCCAGTGGTGTGCTACTAGACATTCGCGTGACAATTGCCCATCACGCCAAGCTATTTGCTTTTTCTGTAATAAAAAAGGACATGTTCAAAGTGTTTGCCAGAAAAAGCTCAGATCGGACACCCACAACCATTCCAGGCCCTTTGCTTCGCGCTGGCATCGAACCAAGAATACTCAGGCTCGTGAACCTTCGCCCATGGACATTCATGCAGTTCATTCCACTCCGCCCAGTGCCAGTCTCTCTAACAGTGACTGTGTTCGTCCCACAAATAGTGTGCGTCGACATCGCCGGAAATCGCGTCAAGTCGCAAGTGATTCTGTACCAGTGTCTGTTCACGTTGCACGAGGCAGTCGCTCTTGTCGTCAGCAGGACAGTAAACGTTTTGTAGATTTGGTCATTACTGGCAACGTGATACCATTCCAGCTCGATACCGGAGCTGCAGTTTCATTGATCAATAAAGACACGTACAAACAACTGGGCACACCTCCGCTGCGTGCCGCACATGTTAAGTTAACTAGTTATTCCGGTCAGAATATCCCTGTGTTACAACAGTGCAGCCGTCTTGCAACATACAAGGGACAAACAAATCTTGTGTCATTTTACGTTCTTCGTTCTTCTTCTGCTGTGAACTTGTTTGGTTTAGATTTATTTCAGTTGTTTAACTTGTCTATAGTAAATCAGGTCCTACCAGTGAACCAGACTGTGCCTTCAGACAGTGTTTCTCGTCTATGTGAAGAATTTGCAGACATTTTAGCACCGGGCCTAGGTTGCGCTAAGAACTATAAAGCACATTTGGAACTGAAAGTCACCGCGCAACCGAAATTTTTCCGAGCGTGCAATGTTCCCCACGCATTGCGTGGTGAGGTCGCAAGAACATTATACGATTTGGAATCACAAGGTGTGATTGAACGTGTGCAGGCTTCTCTCTGGGCATCACCCTTAGTAATTTTGCCAAAACCTTCTGGAAAATTGAGACTTTCTGTGGACTTCAAGGCAACAGTGAATCCACAACTAGTGATTGCAACTTTTCCTTTACCCCGCCCGGAAGATCTTTTTGACAAACTGTGCCCGGGTAAATATTTTTCGAAGTTGGACCTAGCAGATGCGTACTTGCAAATACCGGTGGACGAAGAATCCCAGCGAGTTTTGGTGGTTAACACGCATCTTGGTTTGTATCGATTCAAAAGACTGCCATTCGGATGTGCATCAGCCCCTGCATTGTTTCAGCAATATCTGCAAACTGATTGTGCCTCGGTCCCTACTGCAGCAAACTATCTGGACGAGATTGTGATCTCCGGAAAGACAGAAGAAGAACACTTAGCCAATCTAAGAACATTATTTCAGGTCTTGCGACAAAATGATCTTCGCTTGCGGAAGGACAAATGTGTGTTTTTTGCTCGGGACTTACCCTATCTGGGTCATGTACTGAATGCCCAGGGCATACATCCCAGTCCCGAGCACCTCCGTGCCATACAAGACTTGTCTTCGCCGCAGAATTTGAAGCAGCTACAGAGTGTGCAGGGAAAACTAAATTCCTATAACATATATGTGCGCCACGCCTCTTCCATTTCAGCCCCGCTTCATCGCTTACGCCGTAAAGGTGTTCCGTTCGTCTGGACGAAGGAATGCGAACTCGCCTTTCGCCAGTTGAAATCGGCGTTGCTTTCTAATACTTGCCTTACGCCATTCGATCCCCAGAAGCCCCTTTTGTTGATGGTAGATGCATCGGATTTCGGGATCGGTGCTGTGCTTGCGCTCAAAGATGGATCGCATGATCGCCCTATTGCCTTTGCGTCCAAATTCCTCTCGTCTGCTCAAAGAAATTATTCACAGATAGAGAAAGAAGCTTTGTCTCCCTTATTTGGTGTTAATAAGTTTCATGATTTCTTATATCGGCGTCACTTTACCATCATCACAGACCACAAACCTTTGACATCGCTTTTTCATTCGACCAAGCCTGTACCTCCACGTACAGCGCAGAAATTCATTCGCTGGTCTATTTTCCTCTCGCAGTACCGCTACGATATCTTGTATCGGTCCACTGCTAAGCACGGAAACGCCGATGCGTTGTCCCGTTTGCCTGTTGCTGAGGATAGAGCAGTCGATTCTTCCGAACTTGCTTGCCTGTTCATTGATTCGGAAACCGACGACGTGGTCGAATCGTTTCCGATCGATTTTCGTCGTGTAGCTACAGCCACAGCTGCTGACCCAGTCCTTGCTACCGTTTTGCGTTTTGTTGCTACGCAATGGCCCTTGTGAAAGTCACGGATCGAGGATCCGTTGGTTCGCCGATTTTTGGCTCACAGGGAGAGACTTTTTGTACGACGTGGTGTTTTGCTGTTGCGTTCTGATAATGATCAGTCCAGGGTCGTGGTCCCACGTTCGTTAGTCCTCTGTCTTACGGCTTCTCCACCAAGGACATTGGGGTATAGTGCGAACGAAACAACTTGCTCGTCAGCACTGTACTTGGTTCGGAATCGATGCTGCGATTACGAATATGTGCTCTTCTTGCATGGCGTGTGCCGAACAACAATCCGCCCCGCCGCGGAAATTCTTTGCATGGCCGAAAGCCACTTCCCCTTGGCAGCGCTTGCACATCGATTTGGTGGTTCATTCTGGAATGCTCGATGGTTGGTTGTGGTCGATTCATTCAGTAATTTTCATTTTGTTGTCAGGATGTCTTCCACGACGACGTCTGCCACCATCCAAGCGTTATCCGCTATCTTTTGCATTGAAGGTCTTCCACAGACTATTGTTTCCGACAATGGCCCACAATTCATGTCCGCAGAATTTCAGTCATTCTGCAAGGCCAATGGTATTCAACATCTGACATCCGCGCCGTTTTCGCCTCCGTCAAACAGTGCCGCTGAACGATTGGTTCGGACTTTCAAGTCACAGATGTTGAAGTTGAAAGAGTCGCATTCTCAGGAGGACGCGTTGTTGTTCTTTTTGTCTTCGTATCGCTCTCAGCCCCGAGATGGTCGCTCGCCGGCTGAGTTGCTCCATGGTCGCCCTCATCGCACCTTGATGTCTTTGCTCCATCCGCCGCATCAGGTTCCTGTGCAGCGGCAATCACCTGCTTTTGCTCCAGGCGACGTTGTATACTATCGCAACTATCGAGGTTCACGGCGCTGGCTCGCAGGGCGCATTCTTCGCTGCCTCGGCCGCGCTATGTATTTGGTTTTGGGGGCCTCTGGTGAGGTGCGTCGGCATCTCAATCAGCTGCGCCTCTGTCGTCGCACGGGTTCTGCCGCTCCCCGTCTGCTTTCAGCGAAGGTGCCGTCCGGTCAGCGCCCTGGGGACCCATCTACTGGCTCGCCTCATCCCCAGGTGTTACCGACGCTGCCTTCCATATTGCCCCATGGCGACGCGCCGCCGCCGCCGCCTGTTCTCCCGCCGGCGACGCCCGCAGTGGACGCTTCGCTGCAGCCGCCAAGCGCCTCCCTGGGTCACGCGCCGCCGATCGCTTCCCGTGACCAGCTGTCCTCCGACATGGAACTCTTGCCCGCTCCGGACCACATGGCGTCTTCGAACGTCGTGTACCCCGACGCGATGGAGGTCGACCCTTCGGCCCCTCCTGTCCCTCTACGGTCGCATACACCGCATGTTGGCGTGCACCCTGGACTAGGTTTTCAGGCATTTCCTAGAGCTCCTCGGACCGAATGGCCGGGTGCGGGTGGCACAGCTTCGCCTGTTGTTAGGCTCCCCATCTCGTCGCATACGTCAACATGGGGTCCTCCCCACGGCGGGCGGAAGCCTTATAACACAACCGTACGCCGATTTGCGGGGGAGGAATGTGGTGTCACCGCCAGACACCACACTTGCTAGGTGGTAGCCTTTAAATCGGCCGCGGTCCGCTAGTATACGTCGGACCCGCGTGTCGCCACTATCAGTGATTGCAGACAGAGCGCCGCCACACGGCAGGTGTAGAGAGACTTCCTAGCACTCGTCCCAGTTGTACAGCCGACTTTGCTAGGAAAGGTTCACTGACAAATACGCTCTCGTTTGCCGAGACGATAGTTAGCATAGCCTTCAGCTACGTCATTTGCTACGACCTAGCAAGGCGCCATTATCAATAGATATTTAACTTGTGATGTCTGTACCGTCAGACCAATGTTCACCAATTATGGATTAAAGTTAAGTATTACATCAACTACGTACTTTATTTGCTACTATTAATTCCATTAACTGTTCCAGACCTCACGCCAATCTGCGTGAGCTTAAAAGCGTGCATTTAGACCTCCTCTAGCAACACGGTGTTGGCTCTTCTGCCACTTCATTTACTATATTATGAAGTTTGTTATGAAGTATTAGAAGCACATTAACATTTAACATTAGTATTCGTAGCTATAACACTAAGAACGAAAATGGTATTCGCTGCTCACAAGACAACCTCACGACTGCACGTGAAGAAGCCAAATACGTAGGCATAAATCGAAAGTTTCTCACTTTCCTTATGAGTTAAAAGTGGTGAAAGATGTCGAAAGTCTGAAAAACAAACTGCAGTAATTTCTACTTTACAATTCCCACTCACACGATTAGCTGCTGAGTACATCACAACTAGGCGGCTGTGTTTCATTTATGCAATTTATCTGCAGATTCAGCTGTAAAAACAAAATCCTATCACCACAATGGCGAAAACGCAGCGGCGTATTCACAGAGAAAATGTTCCTTATTAGTAAACATACTGACACAAGCCATATCTTGAGGAAATGCCATGAATACGATACATGGAATACGCAAAATTAAAATTAAACTAAAATTGAGTCACTGTCACTATTGACAGTGGTTTTAGATGTACCGGTAGAAACAACTACAGGGATCGATAATGCTATGTTTATCTACAATGCCGGAATTCGTTCCTGAAGGCGGTTGAGTGCAGGTCGGTCACACATGCTTAATTTGCTAGTAAGTTTTATCAGGGTTCAAAAAAGGCTCTATGCATTATGGGACTTACCATTTGAGGTCATCAGTCACCTAGACTTAGAACTACTTAAACCTAACTAACCTATGGACATCACACACACCCTTGCCCAAGGCAGGATTCGAACCTGCGACAGTAGCAGCAGCGCGGTTCCGGACTGAAGTGCGTAGAACCGCTCGGCCATAGCGGCCAGCATATCAGAATTCAGGACCCCCTTCAGTGCAGAATAAAATGCTCATTATGGAAACAATGACCTAGGATCTGGCTAAGTTATGTGTCAACAATTGCTCTATTCTGGGAGTAACAGTCCCGTTTAGTACGCAGGAGCGCTTCTTTACTATTTGAAAAGTTATTGGCTGAATCGCGGATGTGACTGTGGGCCCATAGTTGAGCCTGAACATATTATTCGGCAACAGCATAATGCGCAATAGACGTGAGGCAGGGTTTAGTTGGGATCTAGCACAAATTTTTAATCTTCCATGAAGTTCCAAATGTGCATTTCTTTTCTTTTAAATCGATATCTGCTCCTGATTAGTAATATGTGGCCAGATTTTGTTCTGAGATATCTCATACACGCACTTTCTAATCATTCAATCTATCGCTTAGTAGTTTTTCCACATTCATATCCATGCACCTACATTAGGGCTGCATTACTTTGTACCATTGAAGCAACGTATGTTTCCTGCTACATCTGTAAGGCCATTTGGTTGTGCCACGTAGATACCGGAACTATGCAGATTTCTACTCACACCATCAGCTATCAGAAATTCTTCCACCCATATCCTCGAAGGCAAATGACGCGTAACTCTTGAGCGGTGCTCGCTATCAATGAAGCACACAATGCAGTTTACCGAACCTGTTCAAAGGTCTGTCTGTTTCGTTTTTCTTTCTCATTTTTAGGGTTCCGTACTTGCATGGGTAAAAATAGCGATTTTACAGGATCGCTTCGTTTTGCGTCTGTTTGTCGAATTGTTAATACAACTTTTCTCACGAACGTGTTGAAATTTATCTCATATAGAAAACCTATGCCAAGCTTTGCAGTCAATTGGGGGTAATCTAGGGTAGCGTTTTTGATTCGTAATCAAAAACGTCTTCAATCCCGGGTTCGTATCCCACCGCTGCTTATATTTTGGTTAATAATCAACATTGGCGGCCGAAGACTTCCGGTGTAATAAGTCACCCCTCATTCTGTCAACGGCCTTGTCAAAGAGGACAGAGGAGTGGACAGAGTTTCATGGCACTCTCTTGTCCTAGGGGTGGGAAACTGCCGCTAAAGACGGAAGAATCAGCAATGATCAATGGCATGAGGATGCAGAAGGCAATGGAAACCACTGCATAAAAGACAAGTAACGTGTATCTGCATGACTTGTGGTCTGTAATTGGAGAAGTCTCGTGATGATCTCTCCATTTGTAAAAGATTTCGGAACAGTTTCCCATTCAGCTCTCCTGGAAAGGACTGCCAAGGAGGAAGGAGGGGGGGGGGGGGATTACCGTAAGAAGATTGAATAATCAGTGAAAGGATAAAGTCCTACGAATGTCAGAAGCTTGAACGTGTTAGGGAAAGTAGAAAATCTGTAAATGGAAAAGCCAAGGCTCAATCTAGATGTACACTATGTGATAAAAATTACCGGACAACTAGCTAAAAATGACTTAAAAGTTCGCCGGCCGGTGTGGCCGAGCGGTTCTAGGCGCTACAGTCTGGAACCGCGCGACCGCTACGGTGGCAGTTTCGAATCCTGCCTCGGGCATGGATAAGTGTGATGTCCTTAGGTTAGTTAGGTTTAAGTAGTTCTAAGTTCTAGGGGACTGATGACCTCAGAAGTTAAGCCTCACAGTGCTCAGAGCCGTTTGAACCATTTGAACTTACAAGCTCGTGGCGCCCTCCATCGACTTCCACTCTTGGAGGCATACTTTAAATCAGGTGCTGTAAGATTTCCTGGGGAATGACAGCCCATTCTTCAGGGAGTGCTGCACTGAGAAGAGGTATCGATATCGGTCGGTGGCGCCTGGCACGAAGTCGGCGTTCCAAAACATCCCAAAGAAGTTCTATAGATTTCAGGTCAGGACTCTGTGAAGGCAAGTCCATTACAGGGATGTTATTCTCGAAAAACGATTCCGTCACGGGCCGTGCAAAATTAACAGATGCTCGATCGTGGTGGAAGGCGCAATCGCCATTCCGAAATGCTCTTCAACATTGGGAAGTAAGTAGATGCTTAAAACATCTTTCTAGGTCTGTGCTATGATAGTGGCACTCAAAACATACGGTGCAAGCCCCATTCATGTAAAACACGACCACACCTCAGCACCACCTCCTCCGAATTTTACTGTTGGCGCTACAATTGCGGGCAGATGGCGTTTACCGGGCATTCCCCATAACCGCACACCACCATCGGATCACCATTCTGTGTATCGTGATTCGTCACTCCACACAACGTTTTTCCACTGTTCAATCGTCCAATTTTCGTCGTTTGCATTTACCTGCGTGATGTGCGGCTTATCAGTAGCCACTCGACCATGTAATGCAAGTTTTCTCAAAAAAATGGTTCAAATGGCTCTGAGCACTATGGGACTCAACTGCTGTGGCCATAAGTCCCCTAGAACTTAGAACTACTTAAACCTAACTAACCTAAGGACAGCACACAACACCCAGCCATCACGAGGCAGAGAAAATCCCTGACCCCGCCGGGAATCGAACCCGGGAACCCGGGCGTGGGAAGCGAGAACGCTACCGCACGACCACGAGATGCGGGCACAAGTTTTCTCACCTCCCGCGTGTCATAGTACTTGCAGTGAATTGTGATGCAGTTTAAAATTCCTGTGTGACAGTTTGGATAGATGTCTGCCTATTACACATTACGACTTTCTTCAACTGTCGACGGTCTCTGTCAGTCAACAGACGAGGTCGGCTTGTACGCTTTTGTGCTGTACGTGTCCCTTCACGTTTCCACTTCACTATCACATCGGAAACAGTGAAGCTATGAACGTTTAGGAGTGTGGAAATCTCACGTACAGACCCATGAGACAAGTAACAAACAATCACCTGACCATAGTCGAAGTCCATGAGTTCCGCGGAGTGCCCCATTCTGTTCTCTCACGACGTATAATGAGTACTGAGGTCGCTGATATGGAATACCCTGCAGTAGGCAGCAGCACGATGCACCTAATATGAAAAATATATCTATTTAAGGGTGTCAAGATACTTTTGATCACATAGTAGGATTCAATGAAGTGGAGTGGAGAGAAGACAAGGATTTCCGGTCAGATGAGCGTAGGGTAATATCAATAGCAGTAGAAAAACGTAAAACGGGAGTAGGGTTTGTTATGAATAGGAAGGTAGGCTAGAGAATATGTTATTGTGAACAGTTCAGTGATAAGGTTGATCTTAACAGAATCTACAGCAAAGCAACACCGTCAACGATAGTTCAGGTATACATGACGACGTTGCAAGCTGAAGATGAAGAGGCAGAGAAAGTGTATGAGTTATACTGAAAGGGTAATACAGTATGTAAAGGGAAATGAAAATCTAATAAAGACTGGAATGCAGTTGCAGGACAAGGAGTAGAAGAAAACGTTACAGTAGAATATGGACTTGGGACAAGGAATGAGGGTGGAGAAAGACTAATTGAGTTCTGTAATAGCTTCAGCTAGTAATAGCGAATACTCTGTTCAGCAATCACAAGAGGATGTGATATACTTGGAAAAGGCTGGTTACTACAGGAAGATTTCAGTTAAATTACATCATGGGCAGACAGAGATTTCGAAATGAGATACTGGATTGTAAGGAGTACCCAGGAGCAGTCATAGATCACAATATAGTAATGATGAAGAGTAGGCTGAAGTTTAAGGCATTACTCAGGAGAAATCATTATCCAGAGAAGTGGGACACGGAAGTACTATGTAATGACGAGATACGTTTGAAGTTCCTTAAGGCTGTAGATACAGCAAAAAGGAATAGCTCAGCAGGTAGTAGAGCTGAAGAGGAACAGACACTAAAAAGTGCCATCACAGAAGTTGGGAAGGAAAATATAAGTACAAAGAAGGTAAAGGCGAGGAAGCCATGGGTAACAAAGAAATACTTCAACTGATCGATGAGAGAAGGAAGTACAGAAACATTCCGGGAAACTCAGGAATACAGAAATACAAATCGCTCAGGAATGAAATAAATGGGAAGTGCAGGGAAGCTATGACGAAATGGCTGCAGGAGAAATGCGAAGACATCGAAAAAGAAATGATTATCGGAAGGACAGACTCAGCATACGTTAAAGTCAAAACAAGCTACGGTGACATTAAAAGCGAGGGTGATAACATTAATAGTGCAACGGGAATTCCACTGTTAAATGCAAAGGAGAGAGCGGATAGGTGGAAAGAGTACACTGAAAGCCTCTATGAGAGGGAAGTTTTGTCTGATGTGATCGAAGAAGAAACAGGAGTCGATTTAGAAGAGATAAAGGCTCCAGTATTAGAATCAGAATTTAAACGAGCTGCCGAAGACTTAATATCAAATAAGGCAGAAGGGACTGACAACATTCCATTAGAGATTCTAAAATCATTGGGGGAAGTTGCAGCAAAAGGACTATTCACATTCGTGTGTAGGATGTATGAGTCTGGCTCCATACCATCTGACTTTCGGAAAAGCATCATCCACGCAATTGCGAAGACGGCAATAGCTCACAAGTGCAAGAATTATCACACAGTCAGCTTTACAGCTCATGCATCCAAGTTAGTTACAAGAGTAATACACAGAAGAACGGAAAACAACATTAAGATTGCGCTAGAAGACGATAAGATTGACTTTAGGTATTGCAAAGGCACGAGAAAGGTATTCTGACGTTGCGGTTAATAATGGAAGCAAGACTAAAGAAAAATCAAGACACGTTCATAGGATCTGTCGACCTGGAAAAAGCGTTCGACAATGTAAAATGGTGCAAGACGTTCAAATTCTAAAGAAAGTAGGGTACGCTATAGTTAGAAACGGATCATATACATTATGTACATCAGCCAAGAAGAAATACTAAGAGTGTACGATCAAGAACGAAGTGCTCGTATTAAAAAGGGTGTAGGACAAGGATGTAGCCTTTCACCCCTACTGTTCAATCTGTACATCCAGGTAGTAATGATGGAAATAAAATAAGGGTTCATTAGTGGAATTAAAATTCGAGGTGAAAGGATATCAATGATACGATTCGCTGCTGACATTGCCATCCTGAGTGAAAGTGAAGAAGAATTCCATGATCTTCTGAACTGGATGAACATTCTAATGAGTACAGACTAAGGACTGTGAGTAAATTGAAGAAAGGCGAAGGTATTGAGAAGTAGTACAGATGAGAACAGCGAGAAACTTGACATCAGTATTGATGGTCACGAAGTAGATGAAGTCAAGAAATTTTGCTACCTAGGCAGTAAAATAACCAAGGAAGACATCAAAAGCAGACTAGCAATGGCAAAAAAAGTATTCCTGGCCAAGATAAGTCTACTAAAATCAAATATTGATGATAATTTGAGGAAGAAATTACTGGGAATGTAAGTCTGGAGAACAGCATCAAACATGGACTTTGGGAAAACCGGAAAAAAGAGAATCGGAGCATTTGAGATGTGGTGCTACACACTAATGTTGGAAATTAGGTGGACTAATAAGGTAAGTAATGAGGAGGTTCTACGCAATATCGGAGAGGAAACGAATATGTTGAAAACACTGATATGGAGAAGGGACACATAATGATAGGACATCTGTTAAGGCATGAGGGAATGACTTCCATTGTGCTAGATGGAGCTATAGAGAGCAAAAGCAGTAGAAGAAGATAGAGATTGGAATACATTCAGTAAATAATCGAGGACGTAGATTGCAAGTGCTACACTGAGATGAAGAGGTTAGCGCATGGGGGAAATTCATGGCGGACCGCATCAGAAGACTGATGACCAAAAATAGTAACTTACGTATGGGGAAAAAAGGAAGCTAAAAATCAGGATTAGTGTTATATATAACATGAAAACTGCATGTGGCACAGTTTTATACATTACCTTCTGACTACTCACACCAGAGCACAGTATACTCTTCAGCGTATGAGACACCGTAGCTCTTGATATTTTATGTGTACACAGTTATTAGGTTAATCTTATACCCAGATTAGTTACAGAAGACATCTATCTAAGCGTACGAATGTTTTCTTGACGACGGCACAAACGTGATACTTCACAATTTCTTTTACTTTTTCATTGAGCATTCATTGTCTAGGTAACATATTTAAGTGATTAATATTGCAAGATCAAAGGTTAATGTAAATGCTAGGTAAGCCATTGCAGTTGTGAATTGCTGGTGCATTAACAAGCGGTGTAAGCGCCGGAATATTGAGTGAAAGCATGCAAACGTGCATGCATGGTATTGTTCAGGGGTGGATATTATTTTGTGGGATGAAGTTCAATGTTTGTTGCACTTGGTCAGTCAATAAAGGTACTTTTAAAGCCGGTTGTGGACGACACTGGAGTTGTGGTCCTATGATGTCCCGGATGTGTTCGACTGGAGACAGATCTGGCGATCGAGCAGACCAAGGCAACATCTGGGGACGTGCGTGATCCTGTTGGAAAACACCACCTGTGAAGCATTTCATTAATGGGATCACAACAGGTCCAATCTCCAGACTGACATACAAATTTGCTTTGCAGTCAGTCAGTGTGTGTGAAATAACCAAGACCGCGTATGTCCTTTCATACGAAATTGCAGCCCAGACTGTAACTCCAGATGTAGGTCCTGCATGTCTAGCACGCACACAGATTGGTTGCAGCCGCAGAACTGGCCTCCTTCTAAACAACACACTGCCATTGCTAGCACCGAGGCAAAACCAGCTTTCATCAGAAACCATACCCTGCCCTCCAGTGAGCTCTCGCTTTAGACCACTGACTCCTAGTTGGCGGTGATTTGGCGTCAGCGGAATACACGCTTAAGACCTTCTTACTCGGAGCACTCCTTAAAGTAACCGATTTGCGACAGTTCGTTGTATCACGGTGGTGCCAACTGCTGCAAAAATTTATGGTTTACACGCACTACGATGTGTCAGAGGTATGCGTCGAACACGTTGGTCTTCCCTCTCGGTACCTTCCCGTGACAATCACTGCCAGCAGTCAAGTACAGTTGCTACACACAGCAGCTGTAATATTGCAGAAGAAACTTTCAGTTCTCGTAGCCCTGTTATACGACCTGGTGCAAACCGAGTGAGCTGCTGACAATAGCATCGTCGTTGTACTAAAAGTTAATGACCATTACAGCGAATATTTAAGGCAAACCTGATTTGAACCCTCATAGTGGAGCAACTAGCTGCTGAAGGATTACATCGAGGAGGTAATTTCACTGTAAAGACCTGTTCGCAATCGAGAAGTAAAGTCCGATGAGTATCCTTCGTATGATGGAGTTTATGGTAAGATGAAGAAGTGAATGAAGTTTTGGTGAGACGCAAAGTGCCCATTTTTGACATTTATGGAAAGATGAAGATTGTAAATTTCAGTAGGTCTATCCATCTAACACATACGGCAACAGAGACGCACCTGAGTCTATAAGACGCCCCATGAATAGGTATTTTCATATAGCGCATAGTTTCGAAACAAAATGGCACTGTATGTAGCCGTGCGCCGCTACGAGAAGAACGATAAATCAAATTTCTCTTTAAAGAATGCGGAGGTAGTACCAAATCTTGTAAATTTTTCTCCCGAGAAGTTTAGACGATAAATCTTCATGCCTAATGAATACATCCATTAATCTTTATTTCATCCTCCTCGCATCAAATGAAAAATCACAGCGTTATTCTTAAATTAAAATTTATATACATTTTACGATTAGTTACCCTCTCCCTCTCGTTGCTGAGAGCGAAGTACGGCGGCACCTGACTTCTGTTGGATGTTTTCGAGTACTTGAAAGACATGTACTAAGGATTCGTCAAACGCACTGATTACAATTTTTAAAATTCCTGTTGGTGACTTTTCTTCGGCGAATACATCTTTACAGTCTTCTAGAATCCAAAGGCAACGAACCAACAATAGCAGTGTATGGAAGACTTACACGGTATTCACTGCACTAGTGCGTTCTTATAATTCGTTTCCTTTGTGTTTCTCGTAGTCCTCAGATAAGACTGCAGAACTAAATTAATTTGGGCCGTTAACAAATTGTTATAAAAGGCTATGAGGAACATTGTTTCACCATTCTCTGTATCAGTGTTAATTATTGGTGATTACACTGCAGTTAATAAAACACGGTTTGACTGTTTACAGAGGAACTTTTGCCGATTTTGAGACAATGTGCCAAGTGACATCACTTCCCATCCTTCTGCTGAAATACGCCGTAGAAATTAGTTACATTGATGACGTTTAGTTTTTCATATTCGTTCGTTTCTGGGCGTTTATGTCTTATAACCGGTAACGCAATTAAAGGAACTGTAGCTACCTGATATACGATATCAATTAACTGGTTGTGTCACACACAAGCTTACGGGCAAGCATAAATTTCCAGTTACTCAGCCAACTTCTGTGCTGTCTTCACATACGTACATTCATTTTCATTTTTAATCAATGAATACTATGAACTTCTGATGTTGCACACAAGGCGTCTGGCTGCAAAGCGGCTCTGTCAGCAAACATGAGGCAGATGACGGTATAGGGCAAAAAAAGCGATTGCGGGTTAAATAAGTACGTTTTAATAGCAACTATCGCCTGTCAGTGAGATTTAATTCCTGGTTTCTTACATGAGAGCAGAAAATAAAAGATTGCGGGCTCACCCGTCTTAGTGAGGTAGGATGATAATTCCCAAGGAAACGTGACTTAAACTTTATAAAGGTGATGCCTGAGTTTTGAATAGTGAGAAGGATAACCAGTACTAGTCAAGGAAGTGATATTTTTTGATATATGGAGCCGCATCAAGGGTACGGTATAAAACAAATACTTAGTTGTTTAATGGTTTTAAATACGAAAGGATGCTGTTTCTACCGATTCGGGCACGTAACCGCAAAAAAATAATGACAAAGAATAGGAAAATACATAAGAGAGATAAAAGGCAAGAAAGTAGAATATCTGAAGTCAGTAACCAAACATTTTCATGAGTTAACCTGGATGAAAAAATGTGACATCATGATGACTACAGCCTTATCTACATTAAATTCTAGATGAAGTAGTTTAGAATTAGTTTAGAAGAGATCAATAAACGCCCGGTAACATTTTCACATAATAAATTCAACTTTAGAAGGAATCTGTATATACTCATGCTGCACAAATGCTTTTCATATGTTTTAATAAAGGAGATGTTCTGGAGTAAAACAAACTAGTGCCCATCACCTTCGCTTTTCGATCTTGTTACAGAGCAGATTATGAAGAGAAATGAGACTCACGCCGAGGAATAAATGTAGTCAGTTGTTCGTCATACTGTTACTTGCAGGTGATAGCGTAACTTTAAGAGAAAATGGGCAACAAATTAAATCACTTCATGCAACACCATACGGAAGGTAGCGAGACTTGAATTTAACACTTATAAAACGAAATATATCGTCATCTCTGGAGGATTTAGACGTCTGAGGAGACATGAAAATCCTAGAAGAATTATGGTAAGAATTCCTATAACGCTTACCATAACTGTTCTAACGTTCGATTGTCAGACGTACATATTTACGATATCGTGAGAGATTAAATTAAAACCATCTAAAAGGAAATTATGAGAAAGATATTGGTAGAAATCTAGAATAATAGTAAATCAGAACAGAAAAAAGTAAAAAAACGCGGATGCCTTCGATTTATATGGTGACTAAATAAAAGCCAGAAGTCTTCGTAGAATTGGACAATCGCTTCGAGTTCCGGAAATAGGACAATCCACCGTATGTTCAGATTACTCGTACCTTCAAGGACGAGAGCTTATCGAACGACCTAGGCTAAGTTTCTTTGGCATCAGAGGATATATGAAAATCCTACGTACGATCAAATGGCACATTACACACCAACAGATAACTACGTTGCATAGCCTGGCGAAATCAGCTGTGAAAAGCTTTCTTGCGTTATAAGATCTCATTAATACGAGTAACTGAGTGAACTGTGCCCAATACCTCCGTTTCAAAGAAGTGGATTCAATTATGTTATTTTGGGAAACGTAACTACAGAGATTTATGCGTTGAGAGACAAATGGGTACTAGATTTATACGGTCAGAGGCTCAACACGTAGTCTCAGCTATAATCACGACGAGTGGTCGTCTTTAAATCCCGGGTAATGCAGAGGGCTCACCCAACACCCACAGTGTAGCACGAGTGAAACATAAATAAAGTTGTTCGCGTAAACACGGCGCGTGAATAATAGCTTTACGACTGGGATGCAAAAATTTTTCTCTCGCATCGCGAATAAAATGTTTCGGTAGACTCCTTCCCCCCCCCCCTCCCCCCCCCCCTTCTCACAACACCGCCACACCAACTCGCTATGATTCTTTTTCCATCGTTTTTTCTCCCTGCAAACCCCCTCCCCACCCTCCCCCACGCTGTTGTGTTGTTTCTCACACTCTGCAAACAAACTGTCACATTAAACGTAATTTATTATGTCGGAATTCCGCGCACAGCTGTCGTTTGGCGCGAGTAACAAGTTGTCGACGCCTTCGCTTCGGCTCGGCACCCGAGAACCGGCACGACGCACCATTTAGAATCGTCCGCTTCAATTAAAGTAATGAAGTTTTGCCTCTATTAAATGATGGAGCGAGGAAAGAATTATTCGGTGGCGGTTTTATTTTTTTGTTGACTGCTCTGCCCACATGCCAGACAGGCGCGAAGCGAGCGAATGGCGGCCGACAGACGCGTGGTTGGGTGGAGCAGGGGTGGCGATGGGGGAGGGGGGGGTAGGGTAGGGGAAGGAGAGTTGAATCTGTCGGGTGAAAACTCCGTGAAATGCAATTGTATTGCGGCGCTTTTTGTGCTTCGTTTCGTTGCGAAATTGAATTCGCCAGGAACGAAACAGTTTCTTAAATTACATCCGAGGTAAATTGTGTGAAATTACACATTAATGTTTCATGCACTACCGACTAACAGAGGACAGAGTCCACGGAATAAGGCTTTTAGAAATGTTGATGAACAATGAGGTTTCCGCGTCACTGTAGATGACGACTGTCGCTGTGTTATATTCAGAAGTGTATTTAAGAGTTTCATGATCCAGCAACGTCGTGGTAGTAGCAGACAGATCATTTGTGTACACTGTCAGTGCACTGGGACTGGAACAATATTCCTGGTTCTTTGATAAAGGGGAACTGGAGAAAAACGTAGTGCAGTATTCATAAGCACTGTACTGAAAAGGGTACCTTATGTCAGTAGTGTTTCAAATTGTGTTTGTCAGTGATTATATGGCCGGCCACATAAATGCTAAGTAATCTTGTCATCGACTAACAGCCGCACGTGAAACAGCCAAAAATTCTGTCAGCCCAATGTGTACGATTAGCAGTTCTTATTAGGCATAAGAAAAATTATATTAGTAAATAAGAATTACAATGCACTATAGTATGGATAAAATAAATTTCCTGTCTTGACAGTTGCAGAAATACGGAGAATGAAGAGAAATATATCGGCAAAACACACGGTCAGTTCCTGTTAAAATTGACTACTATCAGTCAGTATCAAAACAAACTTCTGTTCTCATTGGCCACCTCCTGCTTTCCGGTGATGTACCATGCACTCACTTCGAATTTGGAGGTAGGTGTTTTTGCCGTACTTCGATTTTAAAAAAATCGAAAACTCAGAAGGGAGGCTTATGTATAAAAATCTTCAGAAAACAAAGAAAAACGAAGTCGAAGAAACAGAAGAAACAGATAAATTGGTGACCTTCTCTGTCCCAGTTGTAATAAGTTAGTTGAGGGAATAACTGTGCATTTTGAATGTTTATATAAAAATACTGCATCTATAAACAGCCACTTCGAAAGACCGAGAATATTACAGTACGTGTTTCAAAGCTTATGGGAACTGGTGTACGACGGGTTGCGTGTAATGCACAGAATAGAAAAATTATGCTATTCATAGCAATTATGTGCATGGCAATGTCAGTAACATAATTTAATTCCAAGTATACGCGATTTTGAAATCTAATTTCTGCCACGTTACGAAATATATTCTCGAAACAAGCTGCAGCATAATAAAGATTTTAACAGCCTTGTGTTGATATACTTGGACGTTACCTCCATTTTGTATATGGAGTGACAGTTGTCGGTAAAACATAGTTACTGGATGCTGCTACACTTCTCAGCAATATGAAACGTAACGTGCAGGTAAAAAAGACGATGGAGAAACCAAAGTGTAGACCAAGTAATTAACGGCAGAATTCTATGACATTATCACGCATGTGTGAAAGAAAACACATAGAAAACCGTAGGACAGCTATTGTAGAGCATTACTGCAAAGTTTGTCACACAGTCCGATAACCGACCTACGTAGTAATCCAGAAGTCTCCTTTTATCGAAATTAACTGACATCTCCCATACCTAAGTACAACAGAAATACTCTAGAGATTTTGTCAATCGTTGGACGAGAGCTGAATCTGCTAAGGTGGCTACTGTTTTATAAATTTTCTGCTCAGGGAGTAGATTCTTTAAGCACTGATTTAGTGAAAGTGTGCCTTCTCATAAACAAATTCATAGCCTAAAAAGCAATTCAGAAACGGTAACTTCGAAAATGAATGAGAAACTATCTAACTAAGACCTACAATGAGTCGGGGGACTATAAACGGCAGACGTAGGCTATATAACTGAACATCAAGTTATGTGAAAAACTCGTAAGATCCTATAAAAATTACGGGAAGGTGATGGTGGCGAAGCTGTAGTGGAACACTGTGCAATAGGGATCGTGGCTCCTTTTCGTATTACAGTGCTTAGATACGGAAGTGACTAACCGCCGAAATAGTTCTTCAAATCATTTGAATAATGATGCAGATACAATCAACTGAATACGCATGAAGTATTATGCAGTACTAACCACACCAATACAATGCATTGTGCAAGATATTTTATGGAACATGGAAACAAAAACATTGTATAAAATCTGTCAGTATAATTCTGCACTCAGTAGCCGACGACAAAGCTTACCTATACACCTGTAAATTTATGTACCGAAAACGGGATATGTATCACTGTTTAGGAGGTAGATTATGACAACAGGTTTGTTTTCGTTATCTGTGCGATGTACCATGTAAAGTAGACAAAAAGTGCCAAAGGCGAGTAGGACTCGCGCTATGAAGGTCCCGTACAAACTTGATTGTGTGTATAGGTAGTTCATATACAGACTTCAGCGAGTTAGTAGACGAGTAACAAAGTATGTGATATAAACGGCCGTGCTGCACTGACTTACAAGCAAAAATTTTTAACGCAGCCAAGCGACCGTTAATCTTAGTATTTGACTTCAATTTCAACTAGATCTCCATAATCATTCCTGACACAAAGGCGACTTAACAGACGAACAGACGGACAGACAAGAAAGTGATTAGCCGGCCAGAATGGCCGAGCGGTTCTAGGCGCTACAGTCTGGAACCGCGCGGTCGCTACGGTCGAAGGTTCGAATCCTACCACGGACATGGATGTGTGTGATGTTCTTAGGTTAGTTAGGTTTAAGTACTTCTAAGTTCTAGGGAACTTATGACCTCAGCAGCTGAGTCGCATAGTGCTCAGAGCCATTTGAACGAAGTGATTCGTTGTCACCGACTTAAGTACGAAACCCTGAAAGGGGCTTCTTTGAAACGACTGCACACAAGATGACGTCAGACGAAGCTTGCACCAGGAATATCCGTAAATATTCAATACTTGAGTTAGGAAAGTAGAAATGAGTAACGGAAAATGTAATTATTGATCAGTATTGACTTACAAATCAAGCAAACAAAAGACAGGTTGAAATGGTTCAAATGGCTCTGAGCACTATGGGACTTAACATCTGAGGTCATCAGTCCCCTAGAACTTAGAACTACTTAAACCTAACTAACGTAAGGACATCACACACATCCATGCCCGAGGCAGGATTCGAACCTGCGACCGTAGCAGTCGCGCGGTTCCAGACTGAAGCGCGTAGAACCGCACGGCCGCTAGCGGCCGGCAGAAGACAGTAGACACATGGGTTCCAAGGTACAGGTGTAACATAACCGGAGAATTTCAGCTCCCACGAAGATTTAAAACTGTTTATGTGACTCCCAGAAAAATATACAATGTCCTGAATTGTAGGAGAGTGTGACGATATTGAACGCATAGTGCTTCGGTTTGAAGGACCATCACAAGTTTGTAGAAAATCCTACTTTTATACACCTTGCGCTTAAATTTCCGCTCGGCTACAAAATAACCCTTTCAATACGAATACCACACGAATGAACTGACTCAAACAACTTGCCTATGTGAATAAATGCAACATTTGCGTCGAACAGCAGCCGCCGCCTATGAGCTGCATCTACACGTAACACGCCTCAGAGGACACGTGTCCTTCCCATGGTCATGTAATCGATAGCCCACATCTCGTGGTCGTGCGGTAGCGTTCTCGCTTCCCACGCCCGGATTCCCGGGTTCGATTCCCGGCGGGGTCAGGGATTTTCTCTGCCTCGAGATGGCTGGGTGTTGTGTGCTGTCCTTAGGTTAGTTAGGTTTAAGTAGTTCTGAGTTCTAGGGGACTTATGACCTCAGCAGTTGAGTCCCATAGTGCTCAGAGCCATTTGAACCATTTTTTTGTAATCGATAGCGATCTGATTGGCTGGCAGCGGACGGACACGACCAGTGGTGACTACGTTTCCACAAAACATCTCGGGGAGAGACAATTTAAATGACCTACAGTGCGTATCCACACTGGTTACAGAATGTCTTTACAAAATGTTATCAAATTCCAGTTAGCGAGGTACGGAATGCTAAATTACAGCCGAATTGGAATTGCAATTTAAGTTCTTGTTTCATGTGGCTTCCGCGAAAACCTTTTGAACATTTTTATAAACAATATTTCAGTTTGAACAGTGCAGCGATTCTGCTGTCGTCGTACACATTATGTGGGAACCAAGAGAATACGATAAGAGAATGAAGAGTTCATGCGAAGACGAAGACATCCCGGCCTCACTCGATATGTAGGAGCAATATCCGTTTATTGAGGTACGATCGGAAGTGAAATGGATACCAGATTGAAAGCAGAATTTCTTTTCCTTGCAAAAGTCGGCTACAAGCTCCTGCTACTACTCTACACAATCGCCGCTCCGATTTAGACATTGATCGTGGCGTAGTACTCACTTCCCAAATTCCTCGGAAAGAAGACAGCCGCCTCTGCTTTCCTCCAATTCTCTATACTAGTCTGATGCTCGTTGTCAGCACCTGAGTAAGTTATCTGCATAGCCAGAAGTTCATGTGAGGAGAGATGAAACGCAGAAGAAGCCAAGTCCGGACTGTATATTGAGTGATCACGAACTTCAAAACGGAAACGCTGAAGGAGCGTCTTCATTGCTCCTGCATTGTTTAGCTGAGAACCGTAATGAGGAAGCAAATACATGATAGCTACGCTATGTGGGCCGCTTGAAATCAGGTTCAAATGGTTTAAACGGCTCCAAGCACTATGGGACTTACATCTGAGGTCATCAGTCCCCTAGACTTAGAACTACTTAAACCTAACTAACCTAAGGACGTTACATACATCCATGCCCGAGGCAAGATTCGAACCTGCCACCGTAGGAGCAGTGCGGTTCCGGACTGAAGCGGCTAGAACCGCTCGCCCACACCGGCCGGCTTGAAATCAGGTGAAATCTCTTGGCACTCACTCACACTTGGCCGGAGACACTACTGTTCTAGGTCTCTTTACATGCTCACTGATTCTAGGTCTCTTTACATGCTCACTGAGCGTCCAGATACGAAAAGAGAGAGGTATCGAGATCGACGGGCACCAGAATTACTGCCCAACACATCTGTGCGAAACTCCATAGGGGTGGTTTCTATTTTTCGACCAAATCAACGGTCCTCGTATACAATGTATTCAGAAATTCCCGATACAGATTTGTAATACTTGAAGCGGGGAATGAGTACAAATTATTCTGAAAAGAAACATATGTCCGTCCACAGGCTCTCGCGGTCCCTCGCGGTCCCAACGGTACCGACCGGCCGCCCTCGGTCCACAGGCGTCACCAGATGCGGATATGGAGGGGAATGGGGTCAGCACACCGTTATCCCGGCCACATGTCAGTTTAAGAGACCGGAGCCGCTATTTCTCAATTAGTTAGCTCCTCAGTTTGCCTCACAAGGGCTGAGTGCACCCCGCTTGCCAACAGCGCTCGGCAGACCGGATGGTCATCCATCCAAATGCCAGTCTAGTCCGACAGCGCTTAACTTTGGTTATCTGACGGGAATCGGTGTTACCACTGAGGCAGTGCCGTTGGCCTACGTCGAATCGGTTGATGTAATTTGATGTCCATCCTACCTCTCTGACCTGGTTCTAACCTCATTCAAGTGTCTGTGAGTGTTAGACCAACATGGCTGAATACACGTTCACAGAACACAGCGATATGATCCTTCTGAATGGCGAAGCTCACGGTAACGGAAGACCTGCTCGTCGACTTTATCAAGATCGTTGTCAACAAGATCCGACTTCATGGCTTACAATTGCGCAATGGCTTATTAGAGAAAGGGTACTTTCAGCTTCAGGAAGCGCGACTATGGCACTCCAGGGAGACGCAGCACACAAAAACTGGAAGACGTCGTCTTTCATCACGTTGAAGAAAACACGTCAACGAGAAAACAAGCGATTTCCGTGACTGTTAATGAGTGGAACTTTAAAACAAACGATGTACAGGGTCCTTCCTGATCAATTACATAGGACGTTCAAAGAGGTTAGCAGAGTCATCTCCACTTTTTTTATTTTTTGCAGGAGGAGAATGAAATTTTCTGTGAACATGCTTAGAACATTTAGCTATACATTCAGCCATTAGCTGAGACGCATCTGATGTAAATGCACTTTGGTAAAATTCTGGGGATTGGCATTTACTCCATCGCTTGACAAAGGAAACAAGGTCTTTATCACTATCAAATGTTTTACCACACAGATGCGCCTTCTGACGACCAAAGAGGTAAAATTCAGACAATGCCAAGTCCGGACTGTAGGGAGGATGAGGAAAAATTTTCCAACCCCTTTTCCTGATTTTCTCCTGCGTCATAATGGCTGTATAGAGCTTGGAATTGTCATGGTGCAGTCTGATGAGCTGACACTGAAGCTGAGGTCTGTGGGTCTTGATGGCACGTCGCAGCTTGTCCAATTACCCAGTGATAAACAGTAACAGTTCCCAGTTAGAGCCAGGTTCCAAAAAGTCAATCAAACTGACATCACAGTGACCCCAGTAGAAGGAGGCCATCGCCTATCGGTATGCTGTTCGTGAAAGTTTTGGTTTCTTCTTCCGAGGGGAGCCCGGAGGACGCCAATCCATGGATTAGGTTTTACTCTCAGGGTTTCATCCTGGGTTATGACGCTGTCAAAACGCTGTTTCCACTCTTCAGTAGAGGTCTTCATGAGACCCTCGCATACATTCTTCCTCATCGTTTTCATTTCTCTTGTCAATATTGCAGACACCCAAAGTGCACAGATTTTTCTGTAACCTAGTGAATGTACCAGTGATACCACACTACCCAATGACAAACGAGTCATTTCAGAAAGCTGTCGTGTCGTCACACATCTGTCATTTTGGATGCCTTCATCAATGGTTTCCTTATTCACATCAATCATTGCCGTCGATGGTCTACAGCATCGTGGATTGTCCAGTAGAGAGAAATACCCTTCTTCTAACGTGTGCAACCACCGGTGGGTACTGCTGCGATCCACTGTGTCCTCCCCATTAACCAACATCCTGTGAATCGATGTAGCAGAGTTATCGCCGGTCTTGAAGAGGAAGTCCATCACCGCCCGTTGTCGAAACCTGACATCTACTTCTAGGTCCATTATGGCTCATCTGTAAATAAAAGAAAATACTTTTATATACCAAATTATAGCTAAATGTACTAAATATGTTCACAAAAGATTGAGACGATTGTGCAAAAGTTTATGAACGCCCTTTGTACTTCTGAAAATGGTAGCGTTAACGACACGTTTCTAAATTTTTGTAGCACGCAAACGGTAAGTTTATAGATATGAGTGTCAAGTGAAAATACTTTCTTACTCCTCTCCATAATTTACAGAAATCTGTAACGAACATTTACGAACACCTTCTCTAGAAGAGGCCCAGTAACGTAAACCGACAAAGTCCGGGAGAGCCGTGTGCTGACCAAATGCCCCTCCATGTGAACATCCAGTGACGCCTATGGCCGAGGATGACACGGTAGTCGGTCGGTACCTTCGGGACATCAGAGGCAGTTTCGGTCGAACTTTTGAAATTAGTTCTGTAGGAAAGCATAGAAGTAGGAGGCCTTGCAATTTTAAGTCTCTTGAGAAGGTTATAAGTACATAATGCTCCTGACATATAAGGCCCCTCTGGTTTACGGCGTTCTACCAAAGAGAAGCCTTAGATGCTCCTGAAAGGACGTACTCCTTCGCAGTCCACTAAAGAAGCATAAAACAGGGCTGCTAAGGATAGCAACCAAATACGTTAGCAGACGATTTATAACTTCTGAACCACACGCTGTCGGCCTTCTTGCAGGCGGAAGTGAAAATCAGCTTTGTTCAGACTATAAGCTGCCTTGTTCCTCATTTACCCTGTTCGATATTCGCGGGCAGGTCTCACGATTTATCTGTTTCTGAATCCGAGCACGGTGCGAGCTCAAGATATACAGCTACTAATGCAGTACGAATTCAAACAGATGTAAATTTGGGGGATATTTATTACAACAAACAAGCGCGGCCGGGCACTTGGCCGGCAGTAAATCAGCTCGCCTTCAAGGTGAGACATTTAGCGAGCGAGAATCTCCCTTAATGTGCTGAGTGTGCCCGTTATCGCCGCAATAAATTTCTGCTGCAGAGGCGCTGTTGGCAGCGGCCGGGCGGCGGCGGTGCGAGATAGCGTTCCCACTGCCTGCCGTGCCCTAGCCCCGCCTCACCTGGTCAAGTCTTGCGGCTTGTCCGGAGCTCAGTGTACAAAGCTTTACAAACTCATAGGTAGTCCGTCTTCTCACGACTCTCTCTTTACGACAGCTATGAGCTGCTTCATCAAGAACGCTTAGTTCACCACACGGCGTGATAAATGCCACTTTACGTTACACCGCCGGAAATGCTTGCTTCAACATAAATGCAGCTATTTGCCAAACCTGCAGTTCTTAGTTGATCGATAATGGACCATGGGAGAACGGCCGGCATGCACTTCTTGATGCAATAATTTACCAACAGCCGTATGTGTTGTAGAAATTTATTTTGTGAAGTTCAATGTGCTACCAGTTTCGGCATTACATTGATGCCATCTTCAGGCCCCACACGTCATAGTCGTAAAATCGCTGTACACGGAAGGAGCCATATAACTAGATCCGTGAACCAAATCGTTATGCAACCAAGAGCTGTTGCATAACGATTTGATTCACTGATCGAGTTGTATGGCTCCTTCCGTGTACAGCGATTTTACGACTATGACGTGTGGGACCTGAAGATGGCATCAATGTAATGCCGAAACTGGTAGCACAAAGAAGTTCATAAAATAAATTTCTACAATACATACAGCAGTTGGTAAATTATTTCATCTAGAAACCTGCAGTTGGCGCTCTTGTATTTTATACGAACGGTACGCGTGCAATGTCCTCAATACGTTGCACGTACCACTCGCGATCTGTAACGCGTTCTGTGTCCTTGTGCGGGCATTAGGTTTGAGCTAAGTGACATCGAACGTGGGAAAAGTTAATTTTAATCTCCGGAGCGATCACGCTCGTTTACCAGTGCTCGTGGAGTCGCTGGGCAAGTGATTAATGCGCTCACCATTGATTTGCTCACGGAGTAAATAATCAACAGCTTCAGACGATATTACTTAGCACCACTCTCAGGAAGATAAATGGGAACTAGGCACCTGGTGTTCACATGATTTGCAACTTACACCTGAAGAACTCGCCACTTACCCCATTGGCGCTCTTGACAAGAATTTACAATGACTGTGTCTTAACGAAGTATTTCTCCACTGCGGAGAAGACCGCCAAGGTAGTTGCTATTCCCAAACTCCCGAAGAACATTCCCTGGCCACAAATTACGGACCCGATAGCTTTGTTAGTGATTTGGTCAAAACCATCGAGAGAGTCATCCGGGCCCGCATTTTGGAATCACTGATAGCAGATGGTACGATCATTGCAGAACAGAATTGCTTACAACGTAAACTATCCGCAGAGCTGCAACTTCTCCACCTGGTGGAACATTTTTCCGGAAATTTAAATGTGCAGAGTGCTACAGCAGCTATCTGTTTAGATACTGGAAGGGCCTTTGATAAGGTATGTAGTGAACAATTAATTCGGAGACTGAATGAACTGACGTCGATACAAAATTGTTATGTGAAACTTATAGCTAGTTTTTTGACAGATAGAAGGATAATTGGTGCTGTAGAGGGCCAATCGTCTGATACCCGACTGGCGCAGGCTGCCTCAACGATCCCTTTTACCCACACCACTGTTTAATCTCTATGTAAATGACATGCCAACTGTCACAAGAGTACAGATTCCACAGTTTTCCGATGATACTGCTTTTTTCACCACCGTAAGACGTGTTCAAACCAATATTCGACGCCTTCAGTATCAACGCAATACCCGCTTGGTGTAAAACCAATAAAGAGCAACTAAATCCTGCCAAGACGACAGCCATCTATTTCAGCAGGAAACATCCCTTGATGCCTCACAACGTGAGACTACATGGGCGCGCTATTCCCTGGGAGCAACGGTGACTTACCTGGGGATTACTTTGGAGAAACACGTCTTTCTCCATAAACAAATTGACTCTCAAGGGAACAAAGCTTTCCGTATGCAACACCAGGCAACTATATAAGCCCACGTTTAATGCGAACTGGTGGTAACAAACTGTGATTCAAATTCACCAACGGAATGTTTGCTATCTTCTACAAACATGGCTGCACTTGCGTATTGGCAGTCCACATCAATCCACCATTATGGCTCTATTGACCATGGCTATCCAGTTCACTAGGAAAACAGCAATGCTTTGTATACCAAGATTGCAATCATGTAAGTATCGAAATTACTTTGGAGTCACCACAGATTTGCCAAAACGACGTTTCCATACTGCTGTATGTTTGCTTCAAAATAGTGGCATAAGATACAGCAACAAGAGGATATACTAAGCTGTTGTGTAGGAGTACCACTTTAAGTCTGGTTTAAGAGCTATCAAAGAGCAGTTGATATTCCACTGATATATAGAGTGTCCAAAAGGTCTTTCCCTGATTACATACATTGATAACTCGGGCTAGAAGTAAGATACAAATATGAAACTGGTGTCTAATTGTTTATAAACCATCAAAGTTTTTTTCACACATCAGTAAACTTCCATATGAGCGCCCTTGGTAGCACGTAGCACATCTAGGCGATATTCAATTTCCGTCCACACGTTGGCCAACATTACTGGAAGTATCGATTCGACTATGGTTATCCGTTGCCGCAGGGTTTCAAGATCTGGTCCAAGTGTTCGGTAGACCTCGTCCTTGACATAACCCCATAAAAATAAGTCTAATGGGGTTATGTCAGGAGAGCGTGGGTGCACCGTCTTGCTGAAACAAGACATCGGGGTGATACTGAAGCAGCTGAGGAACGGCATACAGTTGGAACATGTCCAGATACACTGCGGATATGATGGTAGCCTTAGCGAAGAACAATGGCCCGGTAATTCGATCGTGCAATAGCGTGCACCAAACATTCACCTTTTGGACTGCCTCTGGTGCACTCCATGACCTCACCAGTGGGTTGTCAACCCCATATGTGTACATTATGGCGATTCACTACTCCACTGACAAACAAAGGTGATTTCGTCGGAAAAGGCAATTCGTCTGAGATAACCATCATCGTCCTCAATACCTGATAGCATTTCGACCGAAAAGTCATATCGACGTGTACTGTTATTGGTCAACAAGGCCTGAACGATTTGGACTTTGTATGCACGAAACAATAAAAGTTTGTGTAAAATGTCATGGAGAGAGCTTTTTGACATCTGAAATTCACGTGATGCCCTGCGCACCGATTTATTTTGACTTCACAGAAAAGACTGGCTTACAGCTTCTACCCTGTCTGCTGAGTTTCTTGGTCCACCAGACCTCGGAAGGTCACCAACCGATCCTGTGTTGTTGAACTTCTCCTACCAGGCTTTAATGCTCTTGACATCAGGTGGATTCCTTCCAAATGTTGTCTGGAAGTGTCTCTGCACTGTAGTTGGTGACTGTGTCTCATGGTACCACAGGACACACTGTGCCTTCTCCTGATTGGTTAACATGGCTTCTTGGGCACAGCACCTCATCCACTACTTACGTACTGCGAACCTAAAACAGAAAACAACTTTGATAGTTGTTAACAATTCGGCACAAGTATCATATTGGTATCCTACTTCTAGCCTGAGTTATCAATTTATGTAATCAGGGAAAGACTTTTCGGACACCCTTTATGTTTAATTACCATAGAATTATAGACACCACTCAAATCATTGCAGCAACAGAGTGACTGTTCCATGTCAAAGAATGGTGTGAAGGCAGCCTAAGAATGTCGAAAGAAACCGACCCTAGCATCTTTGTCAAGTAAATTCCACTGTTTACGAGAGGAAGGCAAAAGCTCTGCTTGTTCCTTAGAAAGATTCATGTCCCTAATAACGTCATTCTTTCGTAATCGAAACCAGGGCTTGTATTCTCCAAAAATGTTCAAATGTATCCGAAATCTTATGGGACTTAACTGCTAAGGTCATCAGTCCATAAGCTTACACGCTACTTATCCTAAATTATCGTAAGGTCCTACACACACACACACACACACACACACACACACACACACACACACACACCCTTGTCCGAGGGAGGACTCGAACCTCCGCTGAGACCAGCCGCTCAGTCCATGACTGCAGCGCCTGAGACCGGTCGGCTAAACCCGCTCGGCTTGCAGTCTCCTGATCTGTACGATGGTCGACCTGGTTTCCAACCCCCGCGACCATGTGTCTGGAGGAATGGGACCAGATAAGAAAGAACTGTGTGGTATGGATCGAATAAATGACTTGGTGGAGGGATATTTGATCGTTCTTTTGGCCGTCCCTTCATCCTTCTTATTTTCACCAAATGGAAATAGCAGTTATATAAGCGATTGGTCGGTTTTCTCCATATCACTGGGATAGCAAAAGGCACTGGAGCTCTACCTCTTTTCTTCCTCCAACTATTAAGACTAGATCAACAGTTCACACATTCTATACGTGGTGGCCATTTTCGGTCCTGATCACCTGACTGGTGTATGAAATCAATATCATACAATTTATTTACTAGGGATGTCACATATCATGTGCATGATTTGATAGTGCACTCCCCACAGATGTAGCAACATTTATATGGGTGATTTAAACACACCTGTGACATTTTACTAAATCCCATATAAATGCACCTCTAAAACAAAATGAAACACTCAGCACAAGGTACATTTAGATCATACTACATACACTTGTCAATGCATAGCCAAACATAGGAAGTATTTCCTCACGACTGCTAACAACATGGTGTTCAGGAGAAATGCTTCTTCGTTGTTTTTAATCCAGAAAACGTTTTTATTATTAGATATTCAGTAACGTTTTCACAACAGGGATACTTAATGTTATGAATAAGTTTCTGCTGCTTTTTTAATGTCTTTTTCTGTGTTGAACATCAGGTAAAAATTAACAGTACTATTTTATTTTTAATTATTTGGTTTAATGTTAATTGATTTAGTCATGCACTGAGGTAGCAATTTGTAATCAATGCTGAAGTTATTTCCTTATTAAGAAAAATCGATTTTATATCCCCCATCCATTTTCATCATCAAATCCCATTCCCAATTATCTTTCTTTTTTAGTTTAGATATTCAATAATTTTTTTCATAATTGGTATACATAATGTTGTAAGCATATTTCCACCTGTCTTCTAGCCTCTCTTTCTGCTTGTGCATCAGTTATAAAATTGTCAGTACTACATAACAGTTCTCTATTGAGTTTCATTGCAATTGACTTTGGTTGTTTTTGCCCCCAAGTAACAATTTGTGACCAATGGAGAAGTTAGTAATTTGTGCAGATAAAAATTTTATGAAAATGAATATTTTCATGTAGCACTAAAATGGTACTACTGAAATGTTGATGGTCCCCATCCGTTTTCATCAACTTCTAAACCTATGACTAAGTCTACACTTTCCATGCATTATTTCTCCAACTGCTGTTGCAGCTAATTTTTCACCACATGATGCATCTTTGCATGCATTCTCTCCTTCACGGCAAACTGAAGCCTTTTGTCAGCTTGCTGTCTAGCTTCTACTTCTTAGCGGTTCCTATATGCAGAATCAAGTTTTCTGCAGGCTTGATCTAGTTTAGTGGATGGTCTACAGTACAAATATTGCTGTAGATGCATATCTGGCAATAGCTCATTATTGAAAGCCTTTTGTATTATTGACAGGGAAATCGCTAAACTGATTTGTTAACACCTGTTTTATTCTACTTTCATCTCCAGCCATTATTTGTCTCTCAGTAACCTTTAACCTGTCGATTATTTGGCAGACGTCTTTCATATAGATGGATTCTACTGTTATTTCTGTGCGTTTTTTAGAAAGCTGTCAGCAGTGACAACAGAAGTAGTGCATCGTCTTGTTTTCTTGGGTGAACTTGACTGTGAATAATCAGTATCTGGTTGCTTTAATTTTAGGATATAGTCGCTAGTATCTCCTTTTATCGAACTTTTATATTTAATATATTTACTCTATTTTGTTTTATTTGGGTTGCTTGCACTATATAGTGCACCTGATATGTAAAATGTCTGTGTTTAATTATGATAAATCGGAAGAATCATATTCTTCATTCAAATGATCCATAATAATTTTTTTAGGTAGGGGATTCATGAAACAATGTGCAGCATCATATATCACTCCACTAGCTGTTAATTTACCTCCACTAAAATCAGCTCGAATACTGCCAGTAAGCTTGTACAGAACAACATGTTCCAATGCAAGGAGTTTATCTTCACTATGATTGATATACTTCAACACTCTTTGTCCTAAATTAATATTTTTAGTGGCAGACACTACTTACCAGTAGCTTTCTAAGAACTGTGTCCACTGGAGAGTTCTCTATTTTTCAGCTCGTCTTCATAATTCTTCAAAGATCCTATATTTCCACTTCACTTAGTGTACAACTTTGTTTAAGATGAGTTATACCTCCTAATCAAAATGATATGACCATAAGAAATCATATGCTACTGGACCTCAGTATGCTTCAGCTCATTAACGCCAAATCCTTCAGTTCCTTGTTTTACTACTTCGATTGCATCAAAAACAAGCTCTTCTTTTTCATATTTTTCATATTCTCTACCTGGTTGTTGATTCCAGATCTTGAATCCTGCTTTCGGTTCTTCAAATTCTTTGCTGTTTCGTTTAGTGTTTTCAACAGCTTCCAGGTTGTATTTTGCAAACATTTACAAAAACAAAATAGCATAACAAATGTTTTTTGTTGTTGTTCTTGTTGTGGTCTTCAGTCCTGAGACTGGTTTGATGCAGCTCTCCATGCTACTCTATCCTGTGCGAGCTTTTTCATCTCCCAGTACCTACTGCAACCTACATCCTTCTGAATCTGCTTAGTGTATTCATCTCTTGGTCTCCCTCTACGATTTTTACCCTCCACGCTGCCTCCAATACTAAATTGGTGATCCCTTGATGCCTCAGAACATGTCCTACCAACCGATCCCTTCTTCTGGTAAAGTTGTGCCACAAACTTCTCTTCTCCCCAATCCTATTCAATACCTCCTCATTAGTTATGTGATCTACCCATCTAATCTTCAGCATTCTTCTGTAGCACCACATTTCGAAAGCTTCTATTCTCTTATTGTCCAAACTATCTATCGTCCATGTTTCACTTCCATACATGGCTACACTCCACACGAATACTTTCAGAAATAACTTCCTGACACTTAAATCAATACTGGATGTCAACAAATTTCTCTTCTTCAGAAACGCTTTCCTTGCCATTGCCAGCCTACATTTTATATCCTCTCTACTTCGACCATCATCAGTTATTTTGCTCCCCAAATAGCAAAACCCCTTAACTACTTTAAGTGCCTCATTTCCTAATCTAATTCCCTCAGCATCACCCGACTTAATTAGACTACATTCCATTATCCTTGTTTTGCTTTTGTTGATGTTCATCTTATATCCTCCTTTCAAGACACTATCCATTCCGTTCAACTGCTCTTCCAAGTCCTTTGCTGTCTCTGACAGAATTACAATGTCATCGGCGAACCTCAAAGTTTTTATTTCTTCTCCATGAATTTTAATACCTACTCCGAATTTTTCTTTTGTTTCCTTCACTGCTTGCTCAATATACAGACTGAATAACATCAGGGAGAGGCTACAACCCTGTCTTACTCCCTTCCCAACCACTGCTTCCCTTTCATGTCCCTCGACTCTTATAACTGCCATCTGGTTTTTGTACAAATTGTAAATAGCCTTTCGCTCCCTGTATTTTACCCCTGCCACCTTTAGAAATTGAAAGAGAGTATTCCAGTCAACATTGTCAAAAGCTTTCTCTAAGTCTACAACTGCTAGAAACGTAGGTTTGCCTTTCCTTAATCTTTCTTCTAAGATAAGTCGTAAGGTCAGTATTGCCTCACGTGTTCCAATGTTTATACAGAATCCAAACTGATCTTCCCCGAGGTTGGCTTCAACTAGTTTTTCCATTCGTGTTAGTATTTTGCTGCTATGACTTATTGAACTGATAGTTCGGTAATTTTCACATCTGTCGACACCTGCTTTCTTTGGGATTGGAATTATTATAATCTTCTTGAAGTTTGAGGGTATTTCGCCTGTTTCATACATCTTGCTCACCAGATTGTGGAGTTTTGACAGGACTGGCTCTCCCAAGGCCGTCAGTAGTTCCAATGGAATGTTGTCTACTCCGGGGGCCTTGTTTCGACTCAGGTCTTTCAGTGCTCTGTCAAACTCTTCACGCAGTATCATATCTCCCATTTCATCTTCATCTACATCCTCTTCCATTTCCATAATATTGTCCTCAAGTACATCGCCCTTGTATAGACCCTCTATATACTCCTTCCACCTTTCTGCTTTCCCTTCTTTGCTTAGAACTGGGTTTCCATCTGAGCTCTTGATATTCATACAAGTCGTTCTCTTATCTCCAAAGGTCTCTTTAATTTTCCTGTAGGCAGTATCTATCTTTCCCCTAGTGAGATAGGCCTTTATATCCTTACATTTGTCCTCTAGTCACCCCTGCTTAGCCATTTTGCACTTCCTGTCGATCTCATTTTTGAGACGTTTGTATTCCTTTTTGCCTGCTTCATTTACTGCGTTTTTGTATTTTCTCCTTTCATCAATTAAATTCAATATTTCCTCTGTTACCCAAGGATTTCTACTAGCCCTCGTCTTTTTACCTACTTGATCCCCTGCTGCCTTCGCTACTTCGTCCCTCAAAGCTACCCATTCTTCTTCTACTGTATTTCTTTCCCCCATTCCTGTCAATTGTTCCCTTATGCTCTCCCTGAAACTCTGTACAACCTCTGGTTCTTTCAGTTTATCCAGGTCCCATCTCCTTAAATTCCCACCTTTTTGCAGTTTCTTCAGTTTTAATCTACAGGTCATAGCCAATAGATTGTGGTCAGAGTCCACATCTGCCCCTGGAAATATCTTACAATTTAAAACCTGGTTCCTAAATCTCAGTCTTACCATTATATAATTTATCTGATACCTTTTAGTATCTCCAGGGTTCTTCCATGTATACAACCTTCTTTCATGATTCTTAAACCAAGTGTTAGTTATGATTATGTAGCGCTCTGTGCAAATTTCTACCAGGCGGCTTCCTCTTTCATTTCTTAGCCCCAAACATATTCACCTACTATGTTTCCTTCTCTCCCTTTTCCTACACTCGAATTCCAGTCACCCATGACTATTAAATTTTCGTCTCCCTTCACAATCTGAATAATTTCTTTTATTTCATCATACATTTCTTCAATTTCTTCGTCATCTGCAGAGCCAGTTGGCATATAAACTTGTATTACTGTAGTAGGTGTGGGCTTCGTATCTATCTTGGCCACAGTAATGCGTTCTCTATGCTGTTTGTAGTAGCTTACCCGCATTCGTATTTTCCTATTCATTATTAAACCTACTCCTGCATTACCCCTATTTGATTTTGTGTTTATAGCCCTGTAGTCACCTGACCAGAAGTCTTGTTCCTCCTGCCACCGAACTTCACTAATTCCCACTATATCTAACTTCAACCTATCCATTTCCCTTTTTAAATTTTCTAACCTACCTGCCTGATTAAGGGATCTGACATTCCACGCTCCGATCCGTATAACGCCAGTTTCCTTTCTCCAGGTAACGACATCCTCTTGAGTAGTCCCCACCCGGAGATCTGAATGGGGGACTATTTTACCTCCGGAATATTTTACACAAGAGGACGCCATCATCATTTAGTTATACAGTAAAGCTGCATGCCCCTGGGAAAAATTACGGCTGTAGTTTCCCCTTGCTTTCAGCCGTTTGCAGTACCAGCACAGCAAGGCCGTTTTGGTTATTGTTACAAGGCCAGATCAGTCAATCATCCAGACTGTTGCCCTTGCAACTACTGAAAAGGCTGCTGCCCCTCTTCAGGAACCACACGTTTGTCTGGCCTCTAAACAGATACCCCTCCATTGTGGTTGCACCTACAGTACGGCTATCTGTATCGCTGAGGCACGCAAGCCTCCCCACCAACGACAAGGTCCATGGTTCATGGTACATTTAACAATTTTATGTCCGTTCGTACCTTCATTGCGTTTCCTGGTCAAATCAATTGTAAAAATTCGAACTGTTCCTTATTTCAGCATTTACTTCATTATTCTTTCAAATTATCAAACTGCAAACCACCATCAGTAAAACCATCATAAACATGATTCCAATTTGTGTTATCTTGTCTAAATACCTTTAAAATATTTTGATTAGCTTTTACAAACTGTTTTGGTATTTTTGAATATGTGTGAACAAAATAAAACAATTAATTACTCTATATATGTCTAGTAAAACGTTCTCTAACCACATCGTCATTTTTGAGAAATGATATCATCAAATACTAGAAGCAAATTACCCTGACATTCATCTAATGGTATAATTTCTTTATTATTCTCAATAAATGTTATAATTTTCTCATTACCTTCATCTTAAATGTACTTCCAGAATTTTATAAATTCTTGATATTTTGGCTGATCTAAGATTTTAGAGTGAATGTGCAAACGACTGATTTTATTTCCATTCAACCACAAAGGAGCCAGAATGTAATTATCAATTACTAATGCTGTTTTTCGACGACTGCTTGTCCATATTATTACAAATCGAATAGAATTAGATAAGAACTATTCCTATTTCAATTGAGTGTTAAATCATCTGTTCTCAAAAAAAAAAAAAAATGACTGTTCCTGTACAAGACAGCTACAGCAATGTTGCACTAGTTGGTTTTGCACAATATTTTTGACTCCTAATATTATGTTGAAAAATAATAACTTGTATTGCAATGGAGAGACAATAGATATTCCTCTCTTTCAATATACAGTGAAAAGCTTATAAAAATTTATTCATTCGGAAAAACCAAATATTCAGATTAAGGCAGATGAAATTTCAAATAGAGTTATTATTGAAAGTAATCTTAAACTGTATATTAATATAAAAGATGGTATTTGAATTGTGCTTGGATTGAGTCGCCCAACTTTTATTTCTAATATAATGACTGATGGTAATGATTTTCCTAAAATTAATCTATTCAAATTAATCGATCTAGGTTTTATCTGGGTAATGGAATGTAAGTGAGGCATTCTGACCACTTTCTGTAAGGAACTAATATTATTGCTTCATTCATGCCTAATGCTGAATTTGGTGGACCACTAATTCATGAACAACAGTACGCTGTATATATCCCAGTCCCTGATACAATTCAGGATTTTGACTTCAATGATGCTTGTATGACAATTGCTTTACAAATGGCCTAAAGAATTATATCCTTAATAAATGAACAAGACTGAAGGCTAACAGTGAGTAAGAAAAGTAAATATAACATAAACTTTGCTAATGAGGACACTGAAATTGTCATCCATGTACGATACAGATGGCTTCAAATTAATTATGCTCAGTTTTAAGGCTGTTAAAGCTGATGGGTCAGATTATCCATCCTATGACGAAAAATCCGATAAAATATTATTCGATGGTTATGTGGCAAAGGTTTTTGATTTTACAACCACAAAGCAAAGAAATAATGTTTTATCTACAACTGAACATTTTATTTCCTCATCAACTTTGTTGCATTTGACTTCATCTATTGATGATAAAATAAGCTTGGAAGATCATATACTTCAGGAAGGAAACGCCAAAAGCAAGAAAAACGAGGTATTTTATCAATTTGGAATACTTAGTGGATTTTTCAAAGATTATAAAGAGGTCATGCTTCAGGGCGATCCTACTGTAATTTTTACATGGTCTTCAAGTGCTGCTCTCAGATGGGCTGATCGAAATAATTCTGGAACTGATTTAAGATATACGCTTCTAGATGAAGGAAGAATTGTTGTAGAATCTACGGAAATTCGTCAGTATATTGGTAAATACGAACTGAATTATGGGTTGGAACAAGGAGAAATTTTATTTAAAAATAAGGAAACTGCAATACCTTTCTATGAACTACCAACTATTGAGGTCGCTGGGTTTCTGGGAAGAAGAATTTCGAGCTATATTTCACAAATTATTGTGTCTCTGCAGAATTTTCTCTGGTATCCGGTTCAGTTTCACTTCAATAGGGAGCTCTTCACATTGGCGACGTCACCTACCACCCTGACTGGCATACCTGCTGGCCAAGGCCGTGTCCTGTAGCACGGTCGCTGCAATCCTAAGGATTGCTGTAGGCCGCCTTCTTTTGGTCCGAGTGTCTTTACCTTTCGTACAAACTGTTACACGACAGCCCTCAGCTGTCCGCTCTGCCCCAGTCGAGTCATCTTTGCTGGCTGCCTTTGCTTACAAGACGTGTGTGCTCTGCTCAGCTCCGGTCATTGTAAAGCTGCTTCTCTTGTTCATCAAACTGCAAACAGTATATAACATTGTTTACACTATATTTTATATAACTAATACATAATTTGTAAATCAGATTCAAATGCAAGAGACTGATTAATACTACATACTCGAATAACTAATTTGCCTTTACGTTGTAATTCAAGAATGAATTAGATCTAAAGACCCAAGATTGATTAACACTATTTATTTATTAATTTATCGCTCGTTTAGCCAGACCAGATCAGGGCCCCAAGGCCCCCTTTTACATCTGACAGGGAACAACATATACCAAAGACTTCACAAAGAAGGTGACAATAATAGTAGTTATAATAATACTAATAATGATAATATTAATAGTTGACATTAATAATAATACCAATAATAATGATAATAATACTAATAATAGTGAATGGCATAAGGAATTATAAAGATCAGTTTAGTAGATTTTAATCCATTTGAGTCAATGACTAGAATGTAGCTAACATCAAAATACAAATAGACAAATAGAAATCAAGAAGGAGGAGGGGGGGGGGGGGGAGTTGTGGTGTAGAGGGAATTTGCGAGACTAAGTTTCGGATGTGAGTATGGTATAGATGGCTATTGTGATAGATTGTGCGCCTTAAGCGGTCTTTTGAAGCTTGGAAGGGATTTGGTATCCCTGATATTGTGTGTAAGATCGTTCCAGAGTCGGGTTACTGATACAAAGAATGATTTAGAGACATGTTAATGTTATGTGCTGGTGCGTAGAGGATTTTGCCGTGTTGAGTGCAAGTGTTTCGGCTGTGGTGTTCAGACGATAAATAAGAAGGAGTGTATTCAGAATGAGATTTTCGCTCTGCAGCGGAGTGTGGGCTGATATGAAACTTCCTGGCAGGTTAAAACTGTGTGCCGGACCGAGACTCAAACTCGGGACCTTTGCCTTTCGCGGGCAAGTGCTCTACAATCTGACCTACCCAAGCACAACTCACGCCCCGTCCTCACAGCTTTACTTCTGCCCGTACCTCGTCTCCTACCTTCCAAACATGTCCCGAGTTCGAGTCTCAGTCCGGCACACAGTTTTGACCTGCCAGGAAGTTTCAAGAAGGGGTGTATTGATTGAGAAGATGATGGAGCAAGCATAGGGTATAATACTCTCTACGCGTATTGCACGTATCCGTGATAATTGTTTGTAGACACGATTGATACTGTCGAAAAAGCGAAGCCGAAAAATGTATGAGGCACAAGCATTCGTCGCTGGTACCAACCTGCATGAGCCTTTGTACGAAAGACCTTGCAGAGCAGCATCACCATACCGAGTATAGGGAGTATAAGTGATTCTACATGCTTTTTTTTTAGCTTGAACGACAACACTTTTTTATATTTCTGTAGTGAGAGAAGTGATCCTGACGGTTTCTTACAAACTCAATTGTGTGGAGAGTCCAGTCTAGGTGATCGGCCAGAACTATTCCAAGTTCTTCTCACAAGACAAAAAGGTATTTCTATGCCCTTTGGTATTAATGGCGGAAGATATTTTCTGTATTCAGTGGTACTGAGTCTTTTATGAGCGACGACGGTTGCCTCTGTTTTAGATTTGCTAGAAGCTTGTGTTTCCTATGTGCTGCGTCTCTGAGATTCATGAGATATTTGTGATGACATGTGAGCCACGGCGCGGGTTTTCTCCTTACTCTTACTGTTTTTAGGGGGCATATTCATCGCTTAAGTTACAGAGTCTCTCACTGAAATTAGGGACTTCGTTATTTACGTCTACGTTATTCCATTCTGTTGTGTGCCAAGAAATGCATGAGTGTCCGCTGTACTCTCAGACAAATTTATAAACATAAAATCTCTAAACGTCGAAGTTTTCAGTTTGTTCTTTGGGCACTGCAGTGAGAAATTCACGAATATTACATCATGAACAGACAAGCCTGCTGGAGAAATCTGATATGTGCGAATTACTCTTTTTGGTGATATGGTTTCGAATGTATCGACGAGAGTATGAATGTTTGCTGTATGGTGAGTATGTCTAGGTGGAATGAGTATGAGATTTACGCAGGAAAATATGCGAGTGATGTGTTTTACGGAAGGTCTATTGACCAGAAAATTTTTGTTGGTTTATCCGGCTAGAATTACGTGCTCATATGAGGGTGCAAGATTTAGCAGTACAAACTGTAAACTGGAGAGATGCCTAAATTTAGGTGGACTGTACATTACGCCGATCAGACACCTTCTATTCAAAGGTTTCATTTCTAAGAATATATATTCGGGCTGTTTGTCCTCGTTACTAGCCATGACCAAGAGCTTTGGGTGCAAAATTTGCCCGAATATATGCTGTATACCGCCACCTTGTCTGTTGCATCTGTCATGTCTTACAAGAATGTAGCCATGTAGACTGAGAGAACTGGAGAGGAAGTTAGGCTTCAGCCCTGTCTCTGACAGGAGTACAACATGAAATCTGAGGTCTTGAAATATGCAGCACTACATGACTAATTTGGCTTTAGATTGCAACTGCAGACTAAATCAGATTCGAATACACAATATTGCTTATCAATACATGATTATATAACTAACACTTGCACTTTAACGGAGATGAGTCTCAAAATGATTATCTTATTCAAATTTGAAATGTATTACATTATTGACAGGTTGGTGATTATCACTGACATCTATGAAAGGTGAATATGTGTTGTGATGGTTAGTAAGTACATGACATCTTTCTATGCGGTTAATTTTTTTGGTACCCAGTGTAGCTGTAATACCACTTTTAAAGTTAGCTATAAAATTATTAAGAGTTTTTCCTTCTTACATGACGTCGCCTCTCGACGTGTAAGCGATGTCGCACGTGGATTGGCGTTACCATCTCTGAACAAGGCAGAATATGATGTTCCATGTAGTAATATTACCCACACACTGTACACCACATTTTATTCTTCTCAGCAAATCAGGCTGAAAGTGCTAAGTGCTAATTATGGTTCTTGATTTACCTTTTAGTTCTATCTCTTTCATTTTTTCCAATTCTTCGATTCAAAGTTATTCCCAACTTCCTTTTCTGTGCTATCCTTAGTTCTTATGTGAATTACGTCTCACACCTTTTAAACATTTGTGTTAGTTTTTTTATAGAGTACTACTTTAATATTACACTAAAGACAAATCTTCCTCACTCTTTTCGTACAGACTTCCACGATTTTATCCTTACGATATTATGAGACCATTTTCGCTTTCTACCTGCATAAAATTAACTCTCTCCTTCTGCCTACCGCGATGTATTCCTTAGCTCCACTCGAGTACACAGTAAAGAGCCCTCTCAAACTTCAGTACAAACCATAGTCATCACTTCTTGGATGAGCTCACCAAATTTCGAAAATAGGTTTTCAACATACAGGGTGTCCGAAAACACTTTCCCTGATTACATAAATTGATAACTCAGGCTAGAAGTAGGATACCAATATGATACTTGTATCGTATTGTTTACAACTATCAAAGTTTTTTTTCTGTTTTAGGTTCGCAGTACGTAAGTAGTGGATGAGGTGATGTGCCCAAGAAGCCATGTTAACCAATAAAGAGAAGGCTCAGTGTGTCCTGTGGTACCATGGGACACGATCACCAACCACAGCGCAGAGACACTTCCAGACAACATTTGAAAGGAATCCACCTGATGTCAAGAGCATTAAAGCCTGGTAGGAGAAGTTCAACAACACAGGATTGGTTGGTGACCTTCCGAGATATGGTGGACCAAGACCCTCAGCAGACAGGGTATAACCCGTAAGGCAGTCTTTTCTGCGAAGTCCGAAGAAATCAGTGCGCAGGGTCTCACGTGAATTACAGATGCCAAAAAGCTCTCTCCACGACATTTTACACAAACATTTTTTGTTTCGTGCATACAAACTGCAAATCGTTCAGACCTTGTTGCCCAATGACAGTACACGTCGATATGACTTTCCGGTCGAAATGCTATCACGTATTGAGGAAGATGATGGTTATCTCAAACGAATTGCCTTTTCCGACGAAGTGACCTTTGTTTGTCAGTGGAGTAGTGAATCGCCATAATGTGCACATTTGGGGTTCACAACCCCCTGGTGAGGTCATGGAGTGCACCAAAGACAGTCCAAAGATGAATGTTTGGTGCGTGCTATTGCACGATCGAATTATCGGGCCAAATTCTTCGCTGAGGCTACCATCACATCTGCAGTGTATCTGGACATGTTGCAACTGTATGCTGTTCCTCAGCTGCTTCAGTATCATCCCGATGACTTGTTTCAGCAAGACGGTGCACCGCCTCATTGGCGTTTGGACGTCCGTGCCTATCTCGATATGACCTTCCCTGGGCGATGGATTGGTCGTGATGGGCCAACGGCTTCGCCTCCACGCTCTCCTGGCATAACCCCATTAGACTACTTTTTATGGAGTTATGACAAGGACGAGGTCTACCGAACACTTGTGCCAGATCTTGAAACCCTGCGGCAACGGATAACCATAGTCGTTGAATCGATCCCTTCAGTGGTGTTGGCTAATGTGTTGACGGAAATTAAATATCGTCTAGATTTGCTACGTGCTACCAAGGCTGCTCATGTGGAAGTTTACTGACGTGTGAAAAAAACTTTCATAGTTTGTAAACAATTAGACACCAGTTTCATATTTGTATCTTACTTCTAGCCTGAGTTATCAGTTTATGAATTCAGGGAAAGACTTTTCGGACACCCTGTACGTCTGACAGTGTTAAATAACACAATAACCAAAGTCAATCTGACTGTGTTCCGGCGTAACGTCAAGTGACGGCACGTCGGCCAGGAACATTACAAAATGGTTCAAATCGCTCTGAGCACTATGGGACTTAACAACTGTAGTCACCAGTCCCCTAGAACTTAGAACTACTTAAACCTAACCAACCTAAGGACATCACACACATCCATGCCCGAGGCAAGATTCGAACCTGCGACCGTAGCGGTCACGCGGTTCCAGACTGAAGCGCCTAGAACCGTACGACCACACCGGCCGGCCAGGAACATTACAGCAAAGTGGTCCGTGGGACAACGTCAGCCAATAGTACGCTGACGGACCTCTCTCTAAGGCGACATCACTACAGGAGCAGCTTCTACACGAAGAGAATACAAGCGCTGCGCCACGTAGCGGTGGCCTGGGTTGAAGACGTGCCGTCCTCCGAAAGCTACAGCAGTGACTTATCAACTGTAATGTTTTGCTTGCATTGGAATTGTATATACCGAAGGACACTGATTATGTGCATGTCGCCATTTGCTTGCGACATACCTTTGTGGGTACGAAAAGTTAAGTATTGCCATTTATTTTACTGTAATAATCTGCATTAATAAGATTTGCTACAATTGTTGTCTAGTGAGGTTTTCTAGGCACCCTATATTCGACGAGTGAGAGGAACACTACAGACTAGGCCAAGAAATACCTGACGTCATTACGTCACGCTATGTGGAAAATCTTAACCTTATGGTATCTTTCATATACTCTTCCGATTAAGATTTTGTTGCGTCGAAGGTACTGTTAAGTTCGCCTTCGACTTCATTACATATCTCTCTACATAGTATATGGCGTACAAATCGTTTGACACATTACAGTACACTTGACTCGTGTTCACAGTGCATCGAATAACTGTTCATTTAAAAAGAAACATACCTTTCTTACAGATTTAGAGGTTCCCTGTTGTCAGGATACAATATGCTACAGGCGCAATATGTTTGCAACATCAAATTTGTCGTTTGTCAAATTCATGACACGGCAGATGAACATATTTGCCGATGTGACCTACAGCATTTACAGTTTCCTGCTTTATTTACGATTCCTACATGCATACTTTTGAACACCTTCAATTGCTCTACAAATGCCTTGAGGTGGCTAACGTGGTGAGCTCCATCTCGACTGCACAAGCATGTGCAATGTGACGCACTCGCACATATCCATGATATGAACTATGTAACACCTGATTCTTCCGTCCAGTACTGTGTCTAAACACCGAATGAATTCCACTGACGAAATAATAAGACCAAGGGTAACCTTTAAGACTGTAAACAACTGCCGAAAGCAAGGGAGACGTTGTAGTTACAACATTCTGGCGCCAGTTCAGTTTGCTAGAAATTTGCGGTGGATCAAACGAAAGATTGATATTCCATTAAATATTTGTGGGAAGTTCCTCAAGCTTTCCTGGTCTCCCCATTTCCTCAACTATTACTGCACCGATTTATCAGGAGTCAGGACTAACAAGATACTGACATACTTTTGACTACTACTGGGAGTGGGCTACTACATGTAAATGTGGCTGCCTGAGTTCCACCATCATCTATCATCTTTTGCATCTTAAGAAAAACCATTCTTTAATCTAGTGGAACTGTGTATGGCAGCATTCAGAAATATTTGTGAGGTTTCATATTACAACGATACTGGACGTCCTTGAGCCACTACTTTGCAAGAATACCTCGGCGCTGCGCTGCAGCACAACCTCCAGTTCCACCATCTCTGTGTCTGCAGCCGGTGAGCTGGGCCATTTTCACGTTTATTTTCTTGTGAATTTCTACAAGTGCCACTTGGCCTCTGTCTCTAGTATCTTATCGCCCGTTATGCCTTGGATGCTAGTCGAGTGTCTTTAACTGTATTCTCGATTTGCACTTAGAGACAATTCGTGGGAATTTAACCCTTCGCACATTTATATAAACCTTCTTCCCTAGTGTGATCTGTCTCCACCTCAAGTGTATTACCATTTCTATTTTACTCAGTTGGTCAATTTGTATAATTATCCCAGTCTCTAATTTAGGTTTCACGTATAAGTTTGCCTCAAGCTGTGCTATTGGCATCTAAATTCGAAGACGCGCGGATTGTCCTCGTAGTTTGAGGCTCCATGTCACCGACTGCGCGGCCCCTCCCGCCAGAGGCTCAAAGCCTCCCTCGGGCATGGATGTTTGTGTTGTTCTTAACATAAATTAGTTTCAGTAGTGTGCAAGTCTAGGGACCGATGAATTCCAATCTCGTCTGCGTACTGATCTCAGTACACACTTATCTTGGTTCTTTTGAACCTTTAATGTTGCGTGTTAATATTTTTTAACATGTGCCATATAATTCTTCGGAGATAGTCGACAGTTGACTGTCGCTATCTAAAGTGGCTCCCACTTTCATCTCCGCCACCGGAATTTGTATGATCTGTTACAAGTCATGGTTGCTCTTTGTTTTGCCTCACTAATACCTCTGAAATGTCATTGTGGTCCTAGATTTTCAGATGACTGCTTCCGATCCCTGTTGCGGGTCTGTCTACCGTCATGCCCTTTTTGCGTTCTAGTCAAACCTGCCCTCCTTCTTCCTGTGTTGCGTAGCCTAAGTACGTCATCATTTCGGTGACTCCCATCCAAATTCCAACCACTGTAGTTCTGGTTTCGTAATTATGGAGTCATATCACCTTCCATCAGGAATGAGGAATGCGCTCAATGGCCTGATATCACTTTCAAAGTAGTACAGAGAAGCAATCAGTCGCCGTTTCCGTTCTAGATATATTAAAGCATTTCTGCGTTTCGGATAGTAACTAGCCGTTATCGCTACAGTATTTCAGAGCTGTTCCCCATGCCCTAGTACGTCTGCACCTGTTGTTTGGGCTTCTGTCACAGTTCATTGAAGACTAATTAGTAGCGGATATCTGGATCTGCTTTAATAAAGCTAGAACGGAAACGACATCTAATTGCTGGTCTCTCATTTTGAATTGTAGAATGTTATGGTGTGGCCTAATTATTCTTCTCCGTCATCTGGTCGAAAAACTTTACCAGGTTTTTAAATCCAGAAAACTCCATACCTCAATGCATAATAAGGTCGTACTTTATTCTGTTTTCGGGGTGTGCGACCAGTAGCGAGTCAAGAACGGCTGGTTAAACTCTTTATGCGTGGTGCATGATATAGATATTTTTCAGGTGCCCTCTGCAATCACACTTTCCAGGTGTGCGGATGGAAAATCTATCTTTCCCTGCAGTAGCTAGTATAAAGGTATGGCTTCATCGAACTGGTTTATAAATGTGCGGGTGTGCAGAATAATCCCGTCCTATTTGTAGTGATGGAATTTTCTGACTGAGAGGTAAAGTTCGCGGTCAAACACCACTTCCAGTCTCATCTGTCCCGTTCAATCACCGTGCTTCGTTCCTTCGTCTCGCTACAATCACCTGTTGATGTGATTTGCTCATGTCCATGATGTGCGCGTAGCATCTTCCTAATGGAATGCAATTGTTGTAGTACTGCGATTCCTGATTCGACCTATTGTGTAGTATCGGTTCAGTATCCTGTCGGCAAAGCGAAATCGGTCTTGCACTTTGTATGTTAGGTTCTGTCATTTGTCAGCGTTCTGTATGCCGGTTATCATTATCATCACGTACCACTGGTACATTATGTACTCCGTCTTGCGCACCCCCATGCATTCTCGAAGCTACGCTATTTGCTTTAGTAATCATGACACCGCATCCGCCCGTGTCCATATCCTATACGTCTTACTCAGACTGCACAGATGTCACTTTTCTCTCAGAGCATTTCAGGAGTGTCTGTTCCAAACATTTCTGTATGTCCTTGTATTTCGCATCTTGAGTTTCAACCGTCTACTGGTGTGACTCCTGTCCTTTCTCTCCTTCCACTTCCTTTATTCGGTTCTGAAATTTGCTTAGTACCGGTTACCCAGCTTTGGCGGTACTCCAAGTTTCCTCTCATGTCTCTTGAGCAATTCGCTTAGCACTACTTGCAATAATTTTCGAATCCTTCGCCTCTTTCCTCGCCTCCAAGGTTTCCTGTCGTATTTCGGTATGGTGAACCATAAATAGGTTTGGTATCTCCTCAGTTCCACTTCCGATTTCTTCTCTCACCTTCTTTATCCGTTACTGTGTTTCATTTTCTGCTCTGTCAAGACATTCGATTTGTAGATGTAAATGTTTCGTCTTTGCAACTCCATCTAGCTTCATATTTCCAAGCAACTGAGGGTGCACAATACTTATCACTCGTCTTCCTACCGCAGGTTTCTCTGCCTCCAGCTAAACTGACTGGCGAGAGTCTCCTCTCTGGCGATCCTGCCTGTTTGCAATTAAATACACTCCTGGAAATGGAAAAAAGAACACATTGACCCCGGTGTGTCAGACCCACCATACTTGCTCCGGACACTGCGAGAGGGCTGTACAAGCAATGATCACACGCACGGCACAGCGGACACACCAGGAACCGCGGTGTTGGCCGTCGAATGGCGCTAGCTGCGCAGCATTTGTGCACCGCCGCCGTCAGTGTCAGGCAGTTTGCCGTGGCATACGGAGCTCCATCGCAGTCTTTAACACTGGTAGCATGCCGCGACAGCGTGGACGTGAACCGTATGTGCAGTTGACGGACTTGAGCGAGGGCGTATAGTGGGCATGCGGGAGGCCGGGTGGACGTACCGCCGAATTGCTCAACACGTGGGGCGTGAGGTCTCCACAGTACATCGATGTTGTCGCCAGTGGTCGGCGGGAGGTGCACGTGCCCGTCGACCTGGGACCGGACCGCAGCGACGCACGGATGCACGCCAAGACCGTAGGATCCTACGCAGTGCCGTAGGGGACCGCACCGCCACTTCCCAGCAAATTAGGGACACTGTTGCTCCTGGGGTATCGGCGAGGACCATTCGCAACCGCCTCCATGAAGCTGGGCTACGGTCCCGCACACCGTTAGGCCGTCTTCCGCTCACGCCCCAACATCGTGCAGCCCGCCTCCAGTGGTGTCGCGACAGGCGTGAATGGAGGGACGAATGGAGACGTGTCGTCTTCAGCGATGAGAGTCGCTTCTGCCTTGGTGCCAATGATGGTCGTATGCGTGTTTGGCGCCGTGCAGGTGAGCGCCACAATCAGGACTGCATACGACCGAGGCACACAGGGCCAACACCCGGCATCATGGTGTGGGGAGCGATCTCCTACACTGGCCGTACACCACTGGTGATCGTCGAGGGGACACTGAATAGTGCACGGTACATCCTAACCGTCATCGAACCCATCGTTCTACCGTTCCTAGACCGACAAGGGAACTTGCTGTTCCAACAGGACATGTATCCCGTGCCACCCAACGTGCTCTAGAAGGTGTAAGTCAACTACCCTGGCCAACAAGATCTCCGGGTCTGTCCCCCATTGAGCATGTTTGGGACTGGATGAAGCGTCGTCTCACGCGGTCTGCACGTCCAGCACGAACGCTGGTCCAACTGAGGCGCCAGGTGGAAATGGCATGGCAAGCCGTTCCACAGGACTACATCCAGCATCTCTTCGATCGTCTCCATGGGAGAATAGCAGCCTGCATTGCTGCGAAAGGTGGATATACACTGTACTAGTGCCGACATTGTGCATGCTCTGTTGCCTGTGTCTATGTGCCTGTGGTTCTGTCAGTGTGATCATGTGATGTATCTGACCCCAGGAATGTGTCAATAAAGTTTCCCCTTCCTGGGACAATGAATTCACGGTGTTCTTATTTCAATTTCCGGGAGTGTATTATGTAGGAATACTACCTCCTAATATACACGAAGATGTCCAGCTAAAATTTTTCCTTCGTGTTTTCGGACTGTAGTACTCATCCATCTGGTAGCTGCGAATCTTCACTTTGCTTCGACGTGTCTACATGTCTCTTCTTTAGTATCTGAGTGATGTCCCACTGCATTATTATAACCAGTATCGTCTGCATATTGCAACTCGTTTCCTGAATCTGGCTGTCCAGCCAGAATAATACTATCCGCTTCATTGAAAAATATGTTCCTGTCACGTTTTTGTTCCATTTTGTCGCTGTTTGCTGATTTATTCTGTTGATTAGCGGCCCGCTTTTTGCTTCGTGTCAGTATTGACTCTGCTTCCAACTCTCCTCACGTACATACACATAATGAAATCTATCATAAACATACGAAGTACTACTCACTACCAGGACTTTAAGTTGGCTGACAGTACTTGTTACTGACACACTAAAACATCCTTACTTTCTGTCATCTTGATCTGCCCAAAAAGCCATGTTAATGAAACAATAACCCAATGCGCAACACAAACACCATCCAAAACAGTGTCGGAAGAAGAATAATGTGTGGGGTAAGAAACCGCCAAAAATTTCTGAAAAGAACGGATAAGAACATATGTAACTATTTCTACCACGCGAATTTACAATGCACATATTTGCAGTTATGAGTAAGCCTAGTTGTAATTACGTAGAATTGCAATCACACTTCATCACTGGATCAGTGGCCAGTTGTCCTTCAAACTCTGTCAACAACAAATTGTGGTGACAGGATAAATCCTCCAACTACTTACAAAGCTCCTATTTTATGAATTATGCTGGATCAGGATTTTTATGTTAACCTCCGTGGTGTCTGTAACATACGGCATTTGTGTGAGTGGTTACATAATGTTCTCTGCGCGGTGGGATTCTCACGGCTACAAACGACTAAGATTACCCTGACAGTCTATGTATTGGGATTTCCATGAAACGAAGTAGCGTGTTGTGGTTTTACTTCACTTTAGTTTAGCACATCAAACGAATCATTCGTACCGTTATGCTGCTGGAATGAATCACAACGCGAATACCGTAAATTATTTATTCTCATTAAACTTTAATGATATATAAAACTGTTTAAATATGAAGTACTCACTATCGGCCAGCCGGTGTAGCCGAGTGGTTCTAGGCGCATCAGTCTGGAACTGCGCAATCGCTACGGTCGCAGGGTCGAATCCTGCATCGGGCATGGATGAGTGTGATGTCCTTAGGTTAGTTAGGTTTAAGTAGTTCTAGGGGACTGAGGACCTCAGATGTTAAGTCGCATAGTGCTCAGAGCCATTTGAACACTATATCGGATTCTACACTACTTATAAGTTCAAGTTTGGCAGGACATATGTTTGATTTTCTTTAGACTGCATCCCCTGTTACTAGATGGATCCAAAGTTGATGATAGTGATTAGTGGTGTGAAACACGAGAGCTACGACCTGACTGGCAGTTTCACAAAAGGCTTAGCGGACAGACAGTGGAGAGCAACACATTTACTGTGAATATTTCCGTATCCGCCGAACCGAGGTGCGAATATCACCTGTTCAGGTACGGACAGTAGTTATATTGCACCGGTGATCAGCTCGCTGGGGCGTTGGCCCCTGTGCAGCTGACTTAAATGGCGTATCTGCAATTGTCTGTCTACACTGTGGACCTAAGGCTGAAATTACCTCAGGACCGGTGAGGACTGAAATTCGAACCAAGTATGCTCCTGTAAAGATGCATTTCCAAGTATCTGAGACTCCATAGAAAGCTAAAGAATGTTCACTCGAGTGAAGAGAATAACTGCTTTGTCACGGAGAAACGGCTTCGCGCGCTCTCCGTGTCGAAAGCAACACTTCTCAAAATCTGCCAGATTCTGCTCTCTAGCTCTTGCAAGACCAGTCTCTAGCTCGTTTCTCCGAGGAAACTGCTTTTGATCGCTCCCGGCAGGGATGTGCTCTCTATCAATCTCCAGAGGAAGTCCTTTCACACGCCATAACCCGGTCACTTGTCGACACACGGCGTCTTTGTTTGCACATTGCCTGCACATTGCCTGCGACTAAATGGGTCATTAATCTGCCAGCCAATCACCTGAAGTTCATACATCTTCCCGAAGATATTCTGAAATGTTCCATTTCCGCTCCTACAACCTTAGCAATCCGTCAATAGAAAAAGTGTCTCTGTTTTTGGTAGGAAGTGGGACCCAGTGCTCCCCATGAGATGGAAACTTGGAGCTCAGCTCGCAATCAACGTCTGTGACCCCGCACATTCCTTCGCTCTAAAAGGATGTCCTTCCGCCTTCTTCCGTCCCCAGTTCCCTCCCTCCAAGTTTACTATTCAGAATTTTTTGCCCTCTCATTAGAAATCAACCTCTCACCCGCGCGTCCATGCTGTGGGTGTTTTACCACATGCAGCATCAAAACCGTCAGCTGACATGCGCTGTTCTGGGCCAGGGCAGTAAATATCCGCTCCTGAAGAACACAAGAAGTTTCTTTCCAGCCCTCTTTAGCCGATAGTGGCTTCTGAGGAACGTGTTCCCACTTCTCCGCTACTGTCGGTTCGCAGTCCTAATTAACTCCAAGAAAGGCAGTACTATAGAAATTGTTAGTAAATGTTTCAAACCAATATCAGCCAACGAGACGATTACTAGTCCAACTCTGCATCATAAACAGTGATCTATTATAAATACTCGTATAATCAACTCTTTCCACCTTACACCATCGAAAAACTACCTTGCTGCACGTATTTGACAGTATATCTTAGATGACTTTAAAGTGTCTTTGGATAACGCTTCCAGACGCAGATTGCTATTCACAATTTAATACTTGGACGCTAAGCAATTTCTCAGCATTTGGCGCTGTGGTTCTGTCAATCCTCATTCCGCTTCATGGTTTACCATTCCGATTTAAACTGGCTTGTCGTAGGCGTGTATAATAATCACTGAAACGCCACCATTCGGAGATACTGACATTCATCAAAACATTTGCACCCTAACATTTCCTATGGTAAAAAGCCATAAGGAATTTAAAAATAAAAATAGCGTTATTGGTTTTTGGTGATGATAATGGTCGCACACCTCTACCATGACTTCCAGCTAAATTTACGATATTTCGTACAGTCACTGTCGCAATTCAACCAGTATAACTCTGGTTTGCATGTTGTCTTTCCAGTGATTTTTTTCTTTAATTCACTGATACGCGATGCAAATGCTGCAAATTAGTTGGATGCGTCAAATGTTTATAAGTTCATCACCCTTAAGAGGTTTATACTAACTCACTGTTTGAGCGTCTACGTCACCATCTTCCAAGGCGTACAAGGCTAATTGATGCTGAAATTTGGGACGTGGCAGTCCGTAGAGTGGCAGGTGAATCTTAATTACTGCTCACGCAGCTGCGAAGTTCTCTGTGAGTGGCTGAGAGGCTGCCCGAAGAGATAGGGCGATAGCAAAGGCAGCGAGCCGCGTAATACGGCCTTATTAAATTCCTAGCGTTCTCGGCAGGTACATCCCCGCTGCCTCTGTAGGTTCATGATCATCTGCAACGAGCCTGCAACTTGTCGCGAATCCTTCGGTTGCTGTCGACCAGTACCCAGCGTTGTTCAAATTACATTCATGCCAACTAACTTGTATGAACTTTCAGCAACTCTTCTTGTTTTACTTAGTGTTATTCCCGTTTAATAAGGGCTCCGCTTTATTCAAATATTTGCAAATACATTTTCTATGAAGCAAGAGTGCCAAGGTACGCTAGATCCAAGAGGTACAATGGAATCTGGAAGAAACGGGAATACAAGTAAGGGAGATAGAGAACATTGAGATTTTTAAAAAATAAATTCCGCTTTCAGAGGTTTCGAGGACAGAACAAGACCAAGAAGTAAATTACCATTAGCAGAAGTACGAAGACGTTTACGAGATGCAGAGTTAAAGAGTATTGGATAAGGAGAAAGACCAGAATAAACGAAGCTGACGCGAATTAACGTGATGCTCAGATGACCAATACGAAAATAAAAAGAAATAGTAATTCACGAGCAGTAACTGAAGAGCATCTAACACAGTATAGTTCTGATAAAGATTACAGGGAATAACGATGTGAATTTCTCATAACATGAAACTCTGTACCACATTTTCAGTATTCTTATACCAAAGCTGTTTCTAATAGGCCTCATTATACCCCGTTTTAATGTATGCAGCTTTCAAACACTTGTTCTAGTGAACATAGGGACGTTCTGCGATATTGGTTGAGCTATTAGAGGGCACAAAGGTTTCCGTCGAGTGCTGTCAGTTATGCATGCAAAAAAAAAAAAAGATAAAACTATTAAATGGTCAAGTGGAATACGTAAACCGGGGGGAAAACGCGGCTGACAGTAAGCAGCTTTTCAACGCCTAAAAGTACTTGTCTGTAACATCTCACTGTCTCTGTCCGATCTCCTTTCTCTCTTCCTTTCTTATGCTTCTCTTCCCACTCACCAGCACCCCGTATCATTTCACGCTGACATTAACCAGGGATAGTACGTCGCTGTGAAATTCATCTTCGTCATACAAGGTGAGAGAATAATAAACACTGGTTCAAAATTTATTTGCAGCTGGTGTATCTACCCACATGACAGTAATGACTGAAGAGATCATTGACGAGAAACTTGCGTAGTATTCATTAGCGAAACAAAATTCAGCTGTATCTCAAAAAATTTCTTCTGTGCGTGAAGTCACGACATGTGGTAAAACTATGGACATATCGGCTATTACTACACGCAACCATCGTCAGCGTAACTGTAATCACTGTAGTTCGTTATTTCTGTGGTATAACGGTGAGGACGCATATGTGGAAAATTTTTCTTGAAATAGACTATACTCGTGAAAGCTGTTACAATTCATTTGTAGCTTGAATGTATATAAAAATGAAATTTAACACTCTCATCGGAATCTGCTGCCTTGAAAATTATCATGGTGGTGCCCCTCACTTTGGGCATATCGGAAATTGTGCCAGTTTCTTTCCCCATTGTCTGTGCAGTGCGTGAATTCTGTTCTACATGGCAAACTGCAATTAATACCACTGCACTGCAAAATTTTCACAATAACTCTGTTACATTCACTTGGAAATCTTATTCCTGAACTTGGTGCTTGTACTACGTATACAAATATGTTTGCTATATTGTGTGTTATTCTCATATATACTCATTGTGACATGTACAATGTCGGTGTCCTGCTGAACTATACAAAAAACCACAGACTCGAATTAATAGCCGAAGACAGGGCTTCTAATTTGTTACGTGGTGCACACGATGGTAGCTTGAGTAGCGTGAAACCTTTCGCAACAAATACTAATACCTTTGCAATGGTATTATGAAACAAATCATTATACTACCAGTCATTTCTAGAAATCTAATAGTACAAATTTAATCCTTATCGAGCCTCTCTGTGTCCACCGAATCCTGTTAATTGCGTTGCATTCGCTGTGCTATGTCAAGATTTCAACAATAACCAATCATGCGATAGGGGGCAAACTGGTATCTAGTGAAGCACGTCACCAAGCTAAGAGACTTCCCCACTGAATAGTGCCACCAAGTGGCTTCCACCAAGGAATCCAACAGAAACTACAGCTTGACAATTTTCTAGACTGAAGGGAACAGTTGTGAAACAGAAGAGACATAATGGTTTTTATTCGTTTACCGAAAGATATTTACAGTAAGTCAACGCTTTCTAACTGCCAACGATCTTCCCCAGTTAATGGCTGGCGCGAGACAAATCGTATGATGTGAATTACTAAGATAGGAGGATAAGTAAAGAAATTAAATGGGAAGAAGGCTCGAAGATTTTAATTGGTGGGCATGAAAGTAACGCAATCAGAATATAACGAAAATGGAAGAGAAATTAAGAATAATAAATGTGAATCACCGTCAATATATGACCGAAATTACGGTATGTAAAAGAACACATATGTGACAATAAGATACGCATAGGTAGTATATGGGTGTCATGATATCTCAGCCGTATTTGTACTATCTTTGGAGTTTGAAGGCGTACTTCACATTATACCACTATGAACAAACAGTTTATACATTCTATTTGAAGACAGATACGGCGGGCACCTTGCATAAGGGCAGCGACAATCAGCAGAGTCGAGTATGCCATTGAGGAAAAAAGTCGAAGTCGGCCAATAAAACATCGACGAAGGTTAAAGGTTCTCAATACAGGAGACATCTGACTTACACGCAATTTAAAGCATCACGTTTAATGGCTGTGTGGAATTTCACATCTACCGTATACGTTATACTTGAATGCTATTAACGCATTTAGCATTAGAAAAGCTCATCCAAACATATTTACATATTTGAGAGACGTGTAATTGATGAAGATGAGTGCCCAAATCGAATTGCCCTGGTGATCTACTCTCGCTTTGGCCAGCCAATGATGTGACCCGATATGGCTCCCATAAAAAAAAACCTGAGATTTTTGGGCTGACAGTTTTAGTCAGTAACAGAAAGGAGATTCTGAAATGCGGAGCAGCACAAGAATCATGGTTTGATGGGCACTTTGGTTAACGAATGAGGAGGAACTGAATCGAAATTTAAGGCGCAGCTCGATGATAAGGACGAATTGACTGATGGGACCATCTTGAGGCATGAAGAAATAGTCAGTTTCATCACGTTTAGAGGGCAAATACTATAGAAAGAGACCAAAGCTTGACTGAACTGAGCAGATTGGAACAGCTATAGGCTGCAGTGATTAGGCAGACGTGAACAGAACTGCACAGATACTGCCGAAGCCGTATTAATTCATTCTTAAGAATGAAGACCACAAAACAAAGTTGGGGAGACAAACTTCGAGCCCATCGAACACCAACGCGTTTCTTCTGGATCTCCACATTGCTTTTTCTTGGGATACAGTCGACTTCCGTAGAGTTGTTGAACGATCCCTAATGGAGATAATCACATATTTGGTTGTCTAATGAAACCATTCCTTATATTAAATGGCTTTACTGCGGAGAATATTTTCTGATCATAGAAATTTTTGCATTGTCTGTGCTTTCTGAAATTTTACTGTAGGATGTTTTGGTCACAACAGTAAGAATAATGAGTCCTTTTCTGCGGCTCTTTCGCTATATGCTCTCAGCTAGCGATGATAGCCAATTTTCGAATTATAGTTAGAAGAAAGTATCGGAAGAATGAACTGAAGCCAGTTAAGTCTGGATATTTTCTGAATCTAATAGTTTTTGCGAACAATGAGCGTTTTGTAGCTTCCTATATAGCTATATGTCATCGGAAATGGTCATATGAAGCAACGTACTTAACCAACAGGTAATTCAAATTTTTCCCTTTTTTATAAATTTCGTTACTGTACTTCTACTTTTTAGAGTGTTTCCAGCCGACTAGCGTGGTCTGCATTCCGGTGATTTATAGAAAAGTTCAGTATTATATTCAGTTCTCTTTTGATTTTTAATATTAACACCGGACGTCCGCGTGTAGAATAGCGAGTCTTTGTAAGGACTACTTCCATTATTTGTTGAATTCATGACCGTGTTTCGCAGGAAGAAAGATATGAAAAATTTACGAACGGCCTGCGAAGGAAACCGGTCCTGGCTGAAGTTTCTTTCCAACTTGTAGATTTTACCAGCTAATCGAAAAATTGTTGGCGCCTTTATAATGGTGCTCTAGCCAGAGGTAGCTGATTCGGCCACCAAGTGGAAAAGAGGCGGTAGTGTAAGACTCGTGTCCACATGGCTTTGCGCCAATGTCCCGGATTAAACTGCGAACCTCTCTCTGCAGTGTCTAATGTAGTGACTATATGTGAGACCGCGTATCAAAACATTCGCTTAAGATAAAGTTCGCACGCACCGGGAAGAATTATCCATTACGCGCGGACAAAAATAAAATCAAAACAAATAGTACTTCCCGATTAGGCGGCAGAACCAAGCCCTCGGTGATTTCCAGGTTATAAGAACATAATATTCTCTTTAAGACAAAATTGAGAAATTACGTAAACAGCTCCATTAGAAAGTATGTCCAAAATAAAGAAAGAACAAGAAATTACCTTAAATTTTTTAAATTTCTAGAGGTACCAACATTTCTATAAGATAGTGAATCTTTCGAATAGGTGAAACAAAGTAAAATAAGATTACAAGTGAAATTCCTCAAGATTCCTCAGGGATATAACAGTACACACTGAGTTACAGTATTAAAAATATGGTCATCTGCAAGGAGCTGAAAATATTTGACATAATCCTAAAGGTTGGATAGAAAGTAGGCAAAAATTGATATCCCATCTGTTGGAAATGGTGGAGACAAGAATTCCACTAAAATTTTGGCAATCTATTCCGCGGAGAAAAATACGTACTATAAGGCCAGCCAAAAGACTCAAGTACGAAATTTAACTGAAAATCGTCAAACAAGACCTAACATATCACAGTTGTAGGAGAAGACTCTTTATCTGAGAAATTCATATCCAATGAGATGGCTGAATTTAGGTAGAGTCCGCACTGTCTGTACATCTTTAGAAGACAAATGTCCACGTTAGAAGACAAATCACCACTTCATTAAATAGTGCTTGCAAACCTAGTCTACTAACGCTAGAAGTAGCTATGTTCCAACTACGTAATCGAAAGGTTATTACTGGGTATAAACTACTGTCATTTCAGCAATATTTCTTAAATGTAAGAGTATAATTAATCATTTCACCTTGAAAGAAAAAACACAAAGTACTGTAGTTTCAACCCAACGTCAAATGACTTTTTAGAGTGTCGCTGTGGGATTGTTGTATTGCTAACTAACAGTACAACGAATTCAAGTGAACGGTTTGCAACTGGATGTCAGTTTCACACATTATTACATCGCTTCAGTACTAAAGGTCATTTTACAAGGTCACTATGAAAATGTGTAACAGCTTGTATCTATTTAATCTCTCATTTGATAATATAAACAATTTTGAAGGAATCCCGAGAAGGAGTCTTCATGTCTTGTAAGAATAAATATCAGTCAATGATGAGTAAAACATCCGTTACGCACACAACAATCATAACTCGATGAGTCCTGTGGTACAGAATACCGTAGGCTCATGAGCGTAATTTAAGGCACATTTCACTTAGAATTCAAATCACGTTACACATACTTCTGAGAATATCATAATTTCAGTATTATTTTCTGATTTGTTCGATACCGGCAGGCTACATTTGCTAGAGAGCATATCTGCGAATATTTTTAGCATAGGCACTTTGTTGATTTGTTTACATGGAGATCTTTACTACCATTTATTACGCTCATTCTAGTGCATGGTATCTCTTAATTCGAAACAACAGACAACACGCAGATCCTACAGCTTAATGTCCTGCTGCAACTAATAGCAGTGCCCCTCTTCAATTTACATTTATTAGAAGATAGGACCACACTAAGGTCGTAGCGAAGTGATAGACGTTGTAGAAGTCTGTTTCATTAAACTTTTCCACACACCTTAAATGCGCTTGTTTGCATAGTTTATGATGTATCATTTTGATTACGTCACCTAAGGGACTGATTGCACTATTTCAGGTGGCGGACAAGGCAGTCTAAATGAAGTCAGGAAGTCAGATTTTAATTATTACTTAATTAATTATTCTAGTCGCATTAAAACCTCAATTACTTCACAAATATTCAACCAAGTAAATTTTCGTACTGGAACAACTTTTACACGGGAAAAGGATGTTAATGGCATATCTTAACAAATGATTTCAACAATTAAAATTTTGCGAGAAAAATAGTTCTGCTGCTAAATATCGCCTGAATTCTCATCTTTTTGCTAAAGACCCTAAATAATGAAAAGTGTGAGGTCATCCACATGAGTGCTAAAAGGAACTCGTTAAACTTCGGTTACACGATAAATCAGTGAAATCTAAAACCCGTAAATTCAACTAAATGCGTAGATATTAAAATTTCGAATAACTTAAACTGGAAGGAACACACAGAAAATGTTGTGGGGAAGGCTAAACAGCGACTGCGTTTTATTGGCAGGATACTTAGAAAATGTAACAGACCTACTAAGGAGACTGCCTACACTACGCTTGTCCTCCCTCTTTTAGGATACTGCTGCGCGGTGTGGGATCCTTACCAGATAGGACTCCTCTGAACGCGAAAATATTTTGTTGACACCGACCTACATATGGAGGAACGATCACCACGATAAAATAAGGGAAATCAGAGCTCATACGGAAAGATACAGGTGTTCATTCTTTCTGCGCGCTATACGAGATTGGAATGATAGAGAATTGTGATAGTAGTTCGATGAACCCTCTACCAGACACTTGAATATGATTTGCAGAGTATCCATGTAGATTTAGAAAGCGGTCAGATTAAACAACAGCAAATAACGATTCTACACATAAAACTTACATTAAGCGTAATTCATGGTAACCATACAAAGATATTAGCGCATATTGTTCTATGGTCAAAGTGTGACACGGCTCCTTTCTCGCACTATATATTTTAACTTGTATTCTTTATTATGTGTGGTTCTTTTTCAGCTAACTGGGTGAGGGCACACATACACACACACACACACACAACATGTCCATTTCCAATTTGATAGAAGCTCCACTGTTGCGAAGTACTTACTAATATAACACGATAAACCTTGCTGCATTCGTGACAACAGCACGCGAATAGTTACGACTACTTACACATCTCTGCAGCATTTCCTTGCATTTCTGCTATAGAGAGGATGGCATAAATGATTCATGTGGGCCCCGGTCCCCAATCGACGGAACTGAAATGTGCGTGTGACCTGCGGACAACCTCCCTCAGAAAATGGGATTTCAGGGAGGCTGAGCTGGATTTCGCGAAATCGAATTTGCGAGATTGAATCAGATAGGGGCGCCGGAGGCGGCTGCGGAAACCAAGTTTCATTGCGAGACAGATGGCTGCTAACGCGAGCAATTGGTGCTGCGAGTGTAAAGGCCGGCGCGACAGTCGGAGGCGGGCTACCGCCGTTGGCAACTCGAGAGGCAGGTGCCGACCATTCGGGACGGATGCAGAACTGTATCACTGTTTATAGTTAGTTTTTGTTCAACTACTTCTGTGTGTAATTACAGAGGGAGTGCCACAACCGAGTTCCCTGTGCTAACGTAACATAACGGCAATGGAATTATTCGAAATAGTTTAACTGACGCTAAAGACACGGACAGCTGATACGAAATTATTTGATTTTAGATGTTGCCCTTACGTAAGTCCTGCATTTCAGTAGCGGGGTAAATACAGCCGTCGGAGAGTAAATATTGAGTATAGTCTTATTTCCGTTGCTCAAAAAACATAAGGGATAATTACATGCAAATTGTTGTGTGCATAAATATGCATACAGGCAACGACAAAGACGGACACCTGGGTAAATAACTAGTTGGTAAAAGTCTTAACTAGCAATTACAATGCAACCTCGCAGCAACGAAGATATCCATGTTTAACTTGATAACCCGGCAAGTAATAAACATTTTGCATTTCTTCAAACTGAATTTTATAGCTATAATACACTGGTAGAACATTCACTAGAATGCTCAAGCCATTGCTTGTGGAAATTATTTTATAATAAACCCGGTTTCTTAACCACCTTTTGTACCATCTTTATATTAATTAAACATACGTAATTTAAAAGGTTTTCAGTCCTCAGCAGAAGACAACCAGAAGCAGAGTATCCTCTTAAAATTACAAGATGATTCACGCATCTGACTTGCAGATAGGGAAACCATTTTGTAGCTATACAGATTGTAGAAATAAGCTTCGAAATCTGAAAAATATATAGTTTCATTGAACTAAAAATGACCAGCCGAAGAGTATCCTCCATACTCTTCTTCCTTTCTTGCTTAATTTTCTAGTTTCAACCTCTTTCCTGCTTCCCTTGACTCTTTGGTTGTTAATTGTGATCGTTTTCTTGTACACATTACGCTCCGCATGTGTACATTCTTCAAAAAAGTTATTATAATCTTTGCCCAATGCTATATTAAGTCTTTCAGTAACTTTTACTCTGTCCTCCAGTCCACCAATGAAACCATTACAGCATCACCACGCCTGCTAGCGCTACATTTCTTCCAAAGAAGACAGTTTTACGATATATCATCTAAATTTTAGAATGAAATGACTCATTAGCGTTTTGAGTAAGTCCATCCATGCACCAGTGTTTTTATTTCCATAAAAATTAATTCCATTCACATATCACATTTGCACTGTTTGCTGTTCGTTATGCAGGACTGAAGTAGGTTTTAAACTTTTTCATTGTACTGTGGAACTTCTTGCGTGATTATGATTATCAGCGTTGCAAGCCTTACTGCGTTAATTTGAGAGCATGCATTTTCCGTTCTATAAGATGCTTTGTTCTTTCCTATTGCTAAATGAGAAGGAATCACCTGAAAAATCGCACTAAGACAGCTACAAAAAGTAGTCGCACAGTCAATAACACAACAGGATTCAAGCAATATACAGTTCTAAGGCAAATATTTAAAGGACTTAAGTAAGGCTAACAAGTATGATCTCCCTATGACAGTGTCTTTCTGTGATACAGAAGTATGAGCAACATATGTCAAATTAATACTGACAGTATATGGTTCAAATAGCTCTGAGCACTATGGGACTTAACTTCTAAGGTCATCAGTCCCCTAGAACTTAGAACTACTTAAACCTAACTAACCTAGAGACATCACACACATTCATGCCCGAGGCAGTAATCGAACCTGTGACCGTAGCGGCGGCGCGGATCCAGACTCTAGCGCCTAGAACCGCACGGCCACCCCGGCCGGCCACTGACAGTATATGTGCCTGGAAATCACGATGTTATAGACAGAATGAAATAAATTAAAACGGCGGGGATTCGTAAGGTGGCTCATTACTAAAATGTTTTTACTGCAACTTAAATCATGTCGTGATAGAATTTTAATCAGACCACATAATTCGTTGCAGACTGAAGGATATTTCAAACTCCGATTAGCGCAAACCAAATTTGTTAGAAATCGGACTATGAGCAGTAATCACAAAAACTGTTGAACCATTTTTAAGAGCGAAGCTCTCTCTTTCCTATTAATCGTTGGTTTGCTCAGTAAATCCCATCGCTTTTACATCAACGTCAGACAATTACAAGCGGGATAACTACTGACAGGTGAAGACAGTGTAGTCACTGCTAATTCATTGATACTAACCTGACCGTTATTAGTATCGACTCTCCTCGGGCCGGCCGCGGTGGTCTAGCGGTTCTAGGCGCTCAGTCCGGAACCGCGCGACTGCTACGGTCACAGGTTCGAATCCTGCCTCGGGCATGGATTTGTGTGATGTCCTTGGGTTAGTTAGGTTTAAGTAGTTCTAAGTTCTAGGGGACTGATGACCTCAGATGTTAAGTCCCATAGTGCTCAGAGCCATTTGAACCATTTGACTCTCCTCGAAACCTCGCTAGTAGACTTTTACTGGAACGCTTCAGCCTTCTACTTCCGCTCGGTCCTGGCTTCCGCGCGCTGTTTGGTTTCTGCAATATCCTGTGTCCAATAATAATAAATCTCTTATTTTATAATGTACCCTTTAGCATCCAAAATGCAGTTACTGGGTATTTTATAACATCCTTCGATCTTCTAGTGTATTTGCTCATACAGCATGCTTTATGAGAACTCTATTGTCCCCAAATACGGAAGAATCAGAAATGATCAATGGCAGGAGGATGCAGAAGGTAATGGAAATCACTGCATTAAAGACAAGTATCCATAAGACATGTGGCCTCTAATTGAAAAAGTGTCATCATTATATCTCCAATAGCAGAAGATTCCGAAATAGTCCCCCATTCCGATCTCCAGGAGGAGACTGGCAAGGGGGAGCTGACCATGAGAAAAAGGATGAATAATCAACGAAAGGATAACGTTTTACGTGTCGGGGCGTGGATTGTCAGAAGCTTGAAGATGGTAGAGCAACTTGAAAATCTGAAAAGGAAAATGCAAAGCTTCTATCTAGATATAGCAGGGGTCAATGAAGTATAAGGGAAAGAAGACAATGATTTCTGATCAGGTGAGTATAGGGTAATATCAACAGGAGCAGAAAATGGAATAACGGAAGTAGGATTCGTTATGAATAGGAAGATAGGCCAGAGAGTATGTTACTGTGAACAGTTCAGTGATAGGGTTGTTCTTATCAGAATCGATAACAAGCCAACACCGACAACGATAGTTCAGATATACATGCCAACGTAGCAAGATGGAAATGAAGAGATAGGGCAAGTATATGGGGATATTGAAAGGGTGATACACCACGTAAAGGGAGATTAAAATCTAGGAGACATAGGGGACTGGAATGCAGGTATAGGGGAAGGAGTAGAAGAAGAGGTTACAAGAGAATATGGGCTTGGGACAAGGAATAAGACAGGAGAAAGACTGTACTATATTTCAGCTAGTACTATGGAATACTCTGTTCAAGAATCACAAGAGGAGGACGCATACTTGGAGAAGACCGGGTGATACGGAAAAATTACAATTACATTACATTATTGTCAGACCGATATTGCTGACCGTAGTGGCCGAGCTGTTCTAGCCGCTTCAGTATGGAACCGAGCGACCGCTACGGTCGCAGATTTGAAGCCTGCCTTGGGCATGGATGCGTGAGACGTCCTTAGGTTAGTTAGGTTTGAGTAGTTCTAAGTTCTAGGGGACTGATGACCTCAGATGTTAAATCCTATAGTGCTCAGAGCCATTTGAACCAGACCGACATTCCGACATCAGATACTGGATAATAAAGCATACCCAGGAGCACATACAGGCTCAGATCACAATATGGTAGTGACGAAGAGTAGATTGAAGTTGAAGACATTAGTCAAGAAGAATCAGTACGTAAAGAAGTGTGATACGGAAGTACCAAGGAGTAAGAGCTACGCTTCAAGTTCTTTAAGCCTATAGATAAAAATACGGAATAACTGAGTAGACAGTACAGATGAAGAGGAATGTTTCGCCTGACCGCTGTTTCCTAAAATCGTGCTGGCTTCTGCAGATGAGCTTCTCAGAGTCTAGAAAGGTCATTATGTCTGAACACAAAATATGTTCCACGATTCTACAACAAATCTCGTCGTTATCCCAGGCTCCCTGAGTACAAATTTAAACGTCAATCTGTTGATGCAGCCTGTTGATGGGACCTATCGATTACCAGATGTGTCTCCAGTCGAGCCCTTTTGGGACATCAACTCCATTGTCATCCATGCCCAACATCAATCGTCCCTGTGTTGACCGACCAAGTACTACAGGCGTGAAACTCCATCCCACAAACGGACATCCGGCAGCTGTAAAACACAATTCATGCACATTTGCATTCTTGTGTTCAACAAGCTGGTTTTTAATGTAATGGTTTCTAATTTTCTATTGCTTGACCTTATATTAAACTGTTGTGCCCAATGGTCCAACCCTTTCCCGTTTTCCTAACTGAATTAAGAGGAAGTAATTATCATGTTTCACCTGTGATCTTGCAACACTTAAATGTTACCTAGGCAAATGTATTCCCTAAATTTCATTACCCTACATTAATTATTTCTGGTGTGGCGATTGTTTTATCCGTCAGTGTATTCTGCACGGAGCAGCAGGCTTGGCCAAGGCCAGCTGCCAGAGATGCGATCTGCTTAGCGTCTGACGGCGACGATAACACGGAAGACGCACGCCTTTTCATACGGCTGCGGTGTGAAGTAAGGCCAGCCTGCAGCTTCTCCTGCCCTTGCGGCAGCCCGCATCGATGGCACTGGCCACTGTTTACAAATGGGCCGACGACTGGTGAGTGGGGATGGGCGGCTGGAGCAGTATTGGCTGCACGATCTGAGCCGACATGTGACAGTCGTTTGTACTGGTACGTAGTCCGTTGGCGACCCAGACTGGGTGTCACATACTGACCAGCTAGTCGATCGATGGCGAGCTTTTTCGGCCACAGGTAAATACTGCTTCCCCCAGCCGATTCCACAGTAACAGCGGCGTTCCGGCATCACGTTGAACCGTCTGGAGCGAGTCGATGTGTGGACGGCGCTACGTAACAGGTTGTAGATCGACCAAGCTCTACGAACACGTGACACTGGTCTCTGGTCCGATCAATGATAAACACTTGCTGTCGAGGCTGTGGTCCTGTTGCGGTCGAGGTCTCTGACTTCTGTTGCTGGTTCTCCTATAGTTTTTTCCGTTACATTAGCTGCCTAACTAGTAACTGACAGTAATGACTAGGCTCGCTATTATGATTTGAAAACTTATAGTGCATCATCTGCTTCGCTCTCTAAAAAAATACATTCCTTTTTCCAGTTTTATGCATGCATAATTACATGGATCTCAGCCTCGACAGTAATTCTGCGAAATGTAAGCGACAGTTATTAGAAAATGTGTTTCTGTTTGCATTTTTAGTTTTTTTTTCAAAATAATGCTTAATCTATGGTGCACCTGTATTGTTACAAACAACACATTTCAGATCCACGTTTACTTTCGAGTACAGACGGCAGGTCACATTTACGAACCCAAGTTTCTCTCTTATAAATAGAGTAATAACATAACTTTAAGCAATTATTTCAAGTAAAAATGCTTCCATTCCATGCTGGGCGCCTGGTAAAGCAGCTGGTTATGAATTTCTTGAAATAAGTTAGTCTCGGTAGCACAATCGTTTTTTATTTACAGGAAATGGCGCGTTTCGCCCTGTTGGGGCATCATCAGATTGATCAGGAAGTGAAAATGACAATAGTGAGGCATATCCACATGAAATGGGGAAATACAGATAACAGAAATACACAAGAAGGACAAAGTTCTAGGCTGTGCAGCCGTCTCTACAATTAACCATAACGTGAATTTACGTAAGAATTAATGTGGAAAACCAACATTCGTCCAATAATGCCCACATGTGGCATTAAGACAAAATATTATACGGGACCATCGTCCTATGGTCATCGGATGAATAAAAGCACTACCAAAAAATGGTTGAAATGGCTCTGAGCACTAACCGACTTAACTTCTGAGGTCATCAGTCGCCTAGACCTGGAACTAATTAAACCTAACTAACCTAAGGACATCACACACATCCATGCCCGAGGCAGGATTCGAGCCTGCGACCGTAGCGGTCGCTCGGCTCCAGACTGTAGCGCCTAGAATCGCACGGCCACTCCGGCCGGTTACAAGCACTACCTAATCTGAAATCGGGAATACAATGCCAAGTACTACAGTGTCTGCTGACAAGGAAAACTATGGCAAATCAAGAAGAATTTAAGAAACCTTATGTAACACGGAACCAACCGCGTTCCGGCGTACACAGTATGGAGCTATGCATACAGCTGACAAATAGCAGATAATGCGGTCGAGAACAAGGCTACGTCAGTCTTCCAAGACGGCCACACAAACATACAGCCGCAGAGGAAAGATTGTACGACCGTAGTAACCGACATTGAAGGTAGATGGCGTTGTTTAACCAACGTGCTTACAAAAAGCGGTTGCTTAACTCAACTACATATTCGGAAGATACGTTAGGTACAACAGTGTGTTATCAAAACAGAATTTAGTGCAAGAATAGTAATGAAATAAAAGCAAAAACACAAAATTAGTGCATGTAAAAAGAAATCTATAAAATGTAAGACTTTTAAACCTGTCAAGCAGTAAAACTTAAAATGAAGCTAAAACATTTGTCAGACCAATAAAACCAGTTAAAATATAACGAATACAAAAAGTTGTGTCACATTCACAATAAAAGCCACTCGTGGGTTGAATAGTGGGCACTATAATGGCATAATAAGAGTGGTTTCTCTTACCAATTGATAGTTCAATAAAATACATTTCCCTGTACCGGTGTGCTTCAATTTCCTCTAACACATTAAACCTTTTTTCCTGTAGTGGCGGCATGGAGTGCATGTAAGATGTTCAACGTCGGGGAGCGGAGACCGCTAGACTAAGGAGCTCTGAAATCGCCGAATTCTGTTCAGTTTGTCCATACGTGTTAAGTAAATGTTCACTGAATCTGGTCCGAAACTACCTAGAAGTCTCGCTTACATATGAAGGTTCACAGTCAACGCACTCTATTCGGTAACCCGTATTCGGCGTATTTGTCTTTAGTAGATATTTCATTGTGGATGTAATGATAGTTCACTTTATTTGTCGACGAAAATGAGACGTGCAGACTCTGGTTTAGGGAAATATATCTTATTGAACAATCAACTGGTTCTCAGGAACCAGTCTTATTACGATAGTTTGGTATCCACTCTTCTAACCCACCAGTGGTTTTTAGTGTGAACGTGGAACTACATTTTTTTATTCCTTATTCCTTTTAACTGGTTTTATTGGTCCGACTAATGTTTTAGCGTCATTTTAAATTTTACTGGTCGACGGGATTTAAAAGATTTACACTTTATATATTTATTTTTACTGGTAATAATTTTGTGTTTTTGCACCTATTTCATTAACATTCTTACACGAAATTCAATTTTAATAATACGTTGGTTTACCTACTTTTTTTCCGAATATGCAATTTAGTTACGCGATCATATTCTTTAAGCACTCTGGTTAGCCAACGTCATCTACCTTTAATGTCTGCTACTACGCTCGTATAATCTTTCCTCCGTATCTGCAAGTTTGTGTGGCCTCGTGGAAGGCCTACGTATCCCTGTTCCTGACCGCATTATCTGCTATTTGTCAGCTGTACACAACGCTCCACTCTGTGTACGCCGGAACGTGGTTGGCTCCGTGTTACGTAAGATTTTTAAAATTTTTCTTGGTTTGTCATAGTTTTCATGTTCAGCAGACGCTCTAGTTATGCTTGGCATTGTATTCCCAATTCGAGGTTCCGTAGCGCTTTTATTCGTCCCATTATGATAGGACGATGATTGCTTATAAAGTTTTATCATAATGACATATGTGGGCATTATTGGGTCAATATTGCTAATTTTTACTTACGTTAACGTCAAGGTTAATCGTAGAGACGGCTGCACAGCCTCGAACTTTGCCTCTTTTGTATTTGTATATTAATTCTGTTTCCCCATTTATCCTGCATATGCCTCTCTAGTGTCATTTTTCACCCGTACGTCAGACCGAGGATGACCCAAAAGGGCGAAAGGCGCCATTTTCCGTAAACAAAAAAGATTTTACAACCGAGACTGTATTACTTCAAGAAAGAAATCATTGTTACGTATTGCTCAGGGCTTCCAATGTAGTAGATATCTTTAAAGGCATTATATATACTTTGTACCAGGACGCTGCTATTTTTTTTTTTTTTTTAAGCTTTGGTCAAGAGTTATACAGCCAGGCGATACAAACTTATTTCGGCTGCATTACCATTTCCAAGCGATCAGAATTTGTGAAGCGTTATTAGTTTATACAGTTATAACGTTACGTATCTGACTCGTCTTATAACAGTGTCTCGAGAACTTACTTCCATATCTTATACCTGATGTTGGAGCTGTCAAATATTGCTGCGTATTTTACTTGTAACCCAGATTGAGTTGCTTTTGTTTATACATTTTTTTCTCAACGGTAGATTCTTTGTTGGATAATTTTTGTTGAAATTTTCGTTTTGTATAAATTTGAAAGCCTTACTTGACGATGTTGTAGCCGCACGTGGCGGCCACGTGGTTTGAGGCGCAATGTCACGGACTGCGTGGCCCCTCCCGCCTGAGTTTGGAGTCCTCCCTCAGGCATGGGTGTGTGTGTGTTTTTTTATCATAAGTTTTTTACGTAGTGTGTGTGTGTGTGTGTGTGTGTGTGTGTGTGTGTGTGTGTGTGTAAGCCTAGGGACGAACGAAAAAAATGGTTCAAATGGCTCTGAGTGGTAAGGGACTTAACATCTAAATTTATCAGGCCCCTAGACTTAGACCTACTCAGGACTACCTAAGGATTCGAACCTGCGACCGTAGCAGCAGCGCGGTTCCGGAATGAAGCGCCTAGAACCGCTCAGTCACAGCGGCCGGCTGGATGGTACTTGATACTTTTTAGCCGCCTTAGACCCCTTAGCTATATCGAATATACAGTACACAGCGTAAAATTGTTGTTGAAAAAGACAGCTTAAATAAATCTTTAAGTAAGATAAACATTTAAAAGATAGCTCAATATTAGAACAACAGAAGAACCGTTTGGATGCTAAAAAAGTATATAAAACCACTGCGAGCGAAGAGAAAGAGTTAGAATAATCCACTGCTTTAGGGACTTCACGTGACAAGCGAGATAAGAAAAATCCAGAGCTCTGGCACTGCGGTGCGCACCTGTTGCTCCTGCAGAGGTTCTGGGAAACAGACACCGCCGTGCGCGTTCCAGCCAGCCACGGTTTCCTCAGAGAGAAAATAAAATTTGCGTTCTACTCATACGTAGCTGCCAAGAATGTTTTGGACTGTCTTAAGGGAAGGTAATCAATTTGAAAAGCTTTAAAGAAAGATACCTATTTAGTAAAATAATCACAGTACTTTCCCGTGTTGTTCAGAGACAATTTTGAGCGTGTGAGCGCAAAACGAAGATCTTCACTAACAACACTTTCTATCTCCATATTCAATAATTTGTTGGAAAAGGGTGACTGATATTTACCACAGATATAATAAGTTACACATCTGTGACGCAAGAATCGGTAATTATAGTACTGAAAATACTTAATTAAGTTAATGTTCACATGCATTTCTGTACAATGCCACTAAACCAAATAATCTGTGTGGCAGTTTTTTTCCTGGAAACTTTCACGCAGTATTACCGTAATTTCAGAACCAGCACGACCAACTTTAAGTACGGTAAAGCAGCAGTAGAGTGCCATTTCACAATTCGAGGAAGGACATATTTTTAGGAATCATTACAAATTTAAGGCTGTTCTTATTCACTATTACTGACTGAAAATTTAAGTCTTTGCACTCTTAAAACATTCATGGTGAGACGGTCAGCTATCGATATTGCGTCTCTAGGCAACGGTTTCCCGCGCGTCCCGCTAGGTTGCAGCAGAGTCGAGCGATGAACCTTTAAACTCTGTGCGCCCATCGGCTCATTGTGTTGTCACCTCCAGAGAATGCGAGAGCGAGTGAGTCTTCTGGGGCAGTCGGGGAGTTGTTCGTAAGCGTAGCTGATGTCACTGGGCTGAGGCAGCTTTACCTTGGACGGAATGTCGATGGCAGCAATTACAGCAGACGTTCGCAGGGTCTTTTGCTCGTGAAGTGGAGTTGCCATCTTAGCAACAGAAGGGAAAACACGAAAAATAAACGTTGAGGTTTTCAGTTTGACACGCTACCAATTGTCAGCTTGGCATTAATGTGTGGCACCGACTAATCTTATTCAGAGTTTGACGGTATTTGAGACCATTGTAGTACACTGGCTAAAGAACCATTTTTACAGGGAGATTCCAGCTCAGATAGAACGACGCTAGCATAAGGAATCGATACCATTTTTAAAGTCGTATCTCCTATCTCTGCTTATAATATTTATAAATGATTTGATAGTCAGCAGCTGTATGAAATATTATTCCAAATTACTCCTTGAATGCTAATTTCGTGATATCAGGTGCATTCGACGATAAAAAATAGCAGTCTACATTCCTTGTGGTAGCGTCATTCTCCTTGAAAGCGAATCAAGTAGTGTTGCGAGGTTGATGGGAGACGTTCATAAGACTAAGATATAAATAAGTGGACAGTAACATATGGCGGTCTGGATCGAGCTGTAGAGTGCGCACGGTAGCAGAAATTGTTAAGGCGGTTGCGTGTGGTAAGCAGGAAATCTGGCTTCGAATCCCTGTCTGGCACAAAATTCCATATGTTACAATTTGGTAATACATCCGTACCTATTGCAACTGATGTCATGAAATTTGCATTCAGCGAATACGTAGAATAATTATATAAAATATCCATTAAGGTTTTCTGACTATTTAAATATTACTACCATCAGGCCGTGATTACTGTGTATGGCTCTGTCATTTAGCTTACTGTATGAATTCGGAACTGAAAATGTTCAAAAATGGTTCAAATGGCTCTGAGCACTATGGGACTTAACATCTGAGGTCATCAGTCCAATAGAACTTAGAACTACTTAAAGGTAACTAACCTGAGGACATCACACACATCCATGCCCGAGGCAGAATTCGAACCTGCGACCGTAGCAGTCGCGTGATTCCGGACTGACGAGCCAAGAACCGCTCGGCAAACGCGGCCGGCACTGAAAATGTTCTTTGTCAATTAATTATGTACGTCGCTCATGCTTTCTTGTATGTCGCAGTCGCTGACGCCTCTCCATATGTAGATGACACATAGTAGAGAAGTCTCAGGTTCCCGCAACGATAATAGTTGACTTCTTGTGTACAGGAAAGCATTGTTTGCAGCACTAGTCTGCATTTCATGTACCATTTGCTTCCTCTCTCACGTGTTATTTTGTTTCCAAGACAGCAAAATTTCTTCCTCAATTGCTGATATGTGGCCACGACTATGATGCATGCACTGATTCGTTTGGGAAGAGAGTTGTAATGCCGTTGTGTCCTTCCTTGAGGCCACTCGTAACTAGTACCCAATATGTTGAACACTAGCAGTAGTAAGGATGTAACTTACCTGTTATTCCAACATAGCTGGCATCACGATATTGTCGTGTGAAAGACAACACATGAGGACGCTGGCTGTCCGCGATATATCATTATGGCGTTAGAGTTCCCTGACTCTCTACCAGCCGTGACACGCCATTGTACCTGATGGCTCTGCTCAGACTGCTGCCTGGGGCAACACAGCAATACCTCTCCAGGACATCGTAGAATGGGATCCCTTTTCATACTGACGACACAGTCTCCAACTATTATCAAACAGAGTAGTGCACAACTCCAATTTCATCGCTGAACACAATACGACGCCATTCTTGAGCAGTCATACCACCACTCCAAATGCGACAGTTTTGGTTGTGGTGCTAATGGAAGCCTACGCATGTGACGGTAAATCCCTAGTCCGGATCTGTTAGTCTTTGACCGTTGGTGTGGGGTGACATTAAGAATGTTGCCACGTTACTTGTGCTCTCCTGCCTGGCGCGGATTGCAAGGTGTTACGATGTCCTTTTTTGCACAACACGGCGATATTCCCTTTTTGTGGTCACACGTGGTCGATTGGAACCTTTATGACGAATATGTACCTGCCCTCAAGTTGAAATGAAATTCAACATTATGCTGCAGTCACATGCGAATGCTCTGCAAATCTTGATAATGTACAAGTCGACAAGTCGGCCAAATGGAAACCCGGAATGAGACCCTTTTCAAATTTTCAGGTGCACGTAACGCCGTCTGACACAAGTGTTCTTCACAGGAATGTCTCAACGTCTCAAGTTCTTCACTACAACATACCTCTTGTGTTAAGAAGTGCGTTACCCGGTGCCTGGTTGCAACAGACAAACCGCAAGCATGAGTGTTGTGCTTCGAGACGCGGAAATCACTCTCGCCTTGCAAAAGTTCTGTAACGGATTCCTACCTAGCATCTTCTGAAGATGTCCCTTTCGTAGCAGGTAATATTGCCTGCTCTTGGCCTCTGTGATATATTGTAGTACTGTTAAGCTATAATTATGGAGAAGTGAGGAACTGAAGTGCAGTAAAGAGTACATCATGTGTTTTACGGGATGCCGTGTTTTATTACAGTCTCTAAGTCTTGTTGCAGTCCTGTGTTCAAACAAAATAATATCAGCACTCTATGATAACAGTGGAAGGTATCACTTGCTGGTAAGTTAATCCAATAATCCCTAACCACGCTTTATTTTCGCCATCACTTTCGCGTCAGATTCTGACATGTTTAAGAATTTGATTTTCCGTATAAATTGGTTGTTGCCATTACCATCACGCGCATTTACTTTGTCCGCCACCCCGATGTATTCTTTAAGAAGCAATTAATACTATTTTACAACCAATGAAGGGAGCCACAGCTGATTAAGACCATCCACTGTAGCCCCCGCTGACCGGTTGAGGCTACCAGCAAAGAGTTCCTGCCGACATAAGGGAGATTTCGTGTTATGTGTTTTATCTTATCATAGCAAATGAAATTTCATGCTACTATATATAGTGGAGCCTTGTGTAGACAACAGCGAACGAGGACGTTATTCATAAGTAGGTATTGACATGCGATGTCAGCAAAATGCCGCTCTGGTACCTCCACGCGTACTGTATAGTGACATATTGCACCTTATTACGAGTATACGAAACCTATTTCAACATTAGTTTTACATCACGCCCCTCTGATTCACAACCAGTCCTAGTAACAATGGTGAACATGAACAACACTTATACAGTCTGTAGGCCATTCTACCTTTTGCAGAGAATCACAACACTTCATCATTGACGCACCTGCCAATGGAGACTACGTGCACGGAGTTACACAGACATCGGACCAAGTCTCCTGCGTACTTCATTTTTTAATATGACAGTATATAAGCACCAAGAAGGACCAATAAGAATCGAAGACCACGAACGAAGTGTACTGATTCAGAACTGGTGTTAGCCTTGGTCTCATTTGCTCTTACTGATCATTCTAAACACCGAAGAAGCGAGGTTGCAAATAGAGGAAAATTTCTAGGGTGGGAATCACAATAAGGGTGAAAGGACAACAGATATAAGATTTACTGATGACGTTGCTATTCTCATTGTGAATGAAGAAAGGTTACTCGATGTGTTCAAAGGAATCGTCGACCTAGTTAATGAAAAATTCGTACGAAAAGTAGATAGAAGAAAGACGAAAGCAATCAGTTATAGCCGAAGAGAGATTACCCGTAACTTAACGTCAAAATTCGGGTCACTAAATAGGCTAAGCGAAGACTCAGTTCTCTTGGAGGCAATATAACACGTGACAATGTAAGCAGTAAAGAAGCTTACGAGAACAAGGGAAATCTTGGTCAAAAAAAGTGGCCAGTATCGAACAGCGGCTCAATTTGAGGAAGAAATTTGTGAGAGTATACTTATCCATGTAGAACACTGCACTATGTGTAAGTGAATAATGGAGTGCAAGAAAATCGCAAAAGAAGAAGATAGAAACGTTTCTGATGTGGAGCTATAGAAGGATGCTGAAAATTGTGTGGAGTGATAATACAAGAAATGAGAAGGCTGTCCGGGGAATCAGTGAAGAGAGGAACATCAGGAAACCATTGGTAAGGAGGAGACGACATGTTAAGACATCAAGGAGTAGCTTTCATGGAAAAAAAATGTTGAACATGGCTGTAAATTAAGCAACTGTACGAAGGAAAACTTGGAATGGTTGAAAATTCAGCCAATCAATTGCAGTTAAAGGTACATAGGAACTGTAGATCTAGGTGTCTACGATTCTAAAATTATTTTTGTTGTAAGACGAATGTCAAACATGACAAGAGCTGAGAAACAAGAGATTCAAACTTTGTTTGCGACTGGTTGGAAGAGTTTATCAGCTTGTCCGTATTTAACTTCGGTGGTATTAGAAGGAGTTGTAGAGGATAGAAACTGTAGGTGAAGGCAGAGATTGGAATATGTACAACAAGTAATTGGTGTCATTAGGTGCAAGTACTAGTCCGAGATAAAGAGACTGGAACTTTGAAGGGGGCAATGACAATGGTACCACCACTTACCTTTAGGTGGCTTGCGATGTGTAAAGGGTGTTAAAAATTCAGTGGTGAAACTAAAAGGGATGTTAGAGAAAACAAAAATAAATGTCTTTCGCAAAGCAACCATGTGCCAAAAACCCGTATTGTGTGAGCACTGAGCATACGTGAGTAATACTGATGTGGAGAAGATAAAAGCCGTTGTGTCGAAAATTGTTATGTTAGTTTGAAACAAGTAGTAAGGTGTGATGTCTTCGACGGTGACTCAGTAAATAACGGGTAAGTCTATTGCCTGCATGACAGTTGCAGTGTCAACATCGAGCGCTTCGCAAGGAGAGAGCCGCGAGACACGCCTTGGGTTAAGGTGCTGCTGAAGGCAGACGGCGGAAGGAGGGAGTGGTTCCAGCACGATGGGGCCCCAGCGCAAAGTCCTAGCAGTAAGAATCAGTTTATTGGCCGTGGAGGTACTGTACATTGACCTGCAAGATCCGCGGGCCTCACCTCTTTAGATTTCTTTCTCTGGGGCTACAGGAAAGCTTAGATGTATTCTACACCTGTTGACTTAGGGGCGGAATCGGTTGCAAGAGTTCTTTCAATAGCCACACAAATACCAAACACACTTCGCGTTTCCCAGACAACACGGGACTCTGTGGTACGTCGATACCGTCTCTGCACTGAGGTTCATGGTATTCATTGTGAACATTTATTATCATGTAATACTGATAAAAAAATGAAACATTGAAAATCATTTAACAGCCTTGAACCGTGAATTTACTTTCAAAACCATTTCTTAAGAATTTACTTTATTTACTAGCGATTCATCAAGAACATTAAAACATTTAGTCACACTATGTGAGCGTGGAAGTAGTTGCCAGTGGGTAACTGATGCAAACAAATTAAATTTTTTTCAATAAATGGAAATTTTATTCCTAAAAGCCCCTTTCTTTGCAACACATTTAAAATTATAATCAGAAAGCACCATGTAAACATCAAGTTACAATTTATTCAGAGGCAGAAATGAGATTTTTTTTTTTTTTTTTTTTTTTGACGATATGTTTTTGGGTTGAGAACCATGCCGCTCCCTTTTAACACGGCCGTAGTCACGACCGCTCACAACAACCTCTGAAAGACTACACTGGTGCAAATCTGCAACATACCAGATTACCTTATACTAAAAATTTTAACAACTCACACAAGCACCTTGTAGGAGGGATGGAAATGGTACAAATCACTAACATCTTTTAGATTAACTTACCACCGAAAATGCAACATGATTAAAAAAAAAAAAACCTTACGGTGGAAGAGTGGGAACTTTATACACTAAAATGACTATTTAAACAAAAACCCATGAAATGCAGTCTTACATAAAATATACAAACATGCTCTACATTACACATACACCGCCTCTCAAGATGATAGGCAAGATAAAAACATATTCCAGGAATTCGGTCGTTACACTTCAAACAATAAATTCGTTAACACCGAATCAGACAAACATGACAGAGGCAGCTATTAACGTATGGAGACTGACAGACAGACAGGGAGACACTAACTGCGTAACAAATGCGGAAGAGAGACAAAAGAGCAATCTGGGGACAAGAGACTGACCATGAAAACAAGTAGAATTTAACAAGAAAATGAAACAACGTATCACGAATTACTTAACTTCTAATAACTGCGATATCTGGCGAAGACCTGGCGCAGCACCCCCAAAACCCTCACCCGAACCGTCCGCTGCCAGCCGCTTCAACGGAGGCAGGAAGGCGCGCCGACCTCCCGTCTCACGGGGTCGCAGCTCGCATCGGCCAGACCGATGTCGTGGGTTGACTCCTGTTGCTCTCGTGTCGCCCGCGAAGCCACTACCCCTCGCTATACGGCGCGGCCCACTGGACTGACATGGCGACCTCACATGCGCCGACGCTCAAGAAGGACAAGTCATCCTGTGTCACATCGCCGTCCAACCGATCGAATCAACCGCCAATGCCCATTGCATGAACACTCTCGAGCAGACTGGCGGCCTAACACATACTAGCACTCCGGACGACAGACAGACACTGACTGCCCTACACTGACCCGGCTGACCAACTGACCAGACTCGCCCAGACTGCACTCACTAAGACTGACAAACTGACGAGCTCATAGCGCCCCTTAAATGCACGTGAACAGGCTACCTTTCCCCTTTCCCACCAGAGGGAGACACTAAAGCTGCGATTTCCGCAGCGGCGCCATCGCCAGAAACGGAGGACGACTGCTTCACGCTACGCGCTGTGGCGCGCTCTTCAAAAGAGCAATTTTTGCCACGGCTCAAGCCTTTTATTTTCAATCACACACAATTACATCCTGTATACCCAGTATTTTAACAATGTGTGTTTCCGACACATGGTCCCTTTATGACATATGTTCACTTTTGTCTTCGTCATCATCCCTTTTAGTTTTAGGACTGAATTTTTTAATACGTCGGTATGTCTGTGTGCTGTTACAATGAGATGACGTCAGAGTCGGAAAGCAAGTGTTAGTCCGCGGAATTCGTGCAGGATGAGATGTCCAGCCCTGCAGCACGGCACATTACGAGCACCGGCAGAGTAGCGGTGGGGTCACAGGGCAGTCGTGCACGTGCCGTATACACAAGGCCGGGGTGACTCCCCAGAATCGCCTGCACGTGATCCGACTGTCTCAACAACAGACCAAGCAGGCCGCGGTGTACACAGGGAGCACGTGGCGCACAGCAGCTGCACTCGGCACTGTCACAGGGGACGCTGTGCAGCGGCTGAAGAAGTGGCTGTTATCCGGCTGGCACGTGATCCGTGAGCAGTTGCCTTCTCCACTGGCATGTCGTCGACACTACGTTTATCTATTGACATTAAAAACCCTGAGAAAGCGACGCGTTCACAGACAAGATAGGGACGAAAATGGTCTTTTATAATCTCATGGAGGTGGATGCGTATTTTTATCTTAGACTTTACGGGATTTATGCCATAATGAAGGAAGGGAGACGACGTTGGGCTAAATATTCCAGACAAGGAAGAGGATATAGATTACATGGAAGATATGATACTGAGACAAGAATTTGATAGCGCGCTGTATGATCAGTAGCGTAAGAGAGCAGTGGCGTAGGCAACGTTCCTACAGAATTCGTCAGATTTACGAGAAGGCTGCAAGCAATGTATCACATTAGATCCTCATATGGTCTCAAAAAGTCCGTCCCTCAAATACATAGTGGCTTTTGGCCACGCAAAGAATTTCCGCGGTGGTGCTGATTGTTGTTCGGCACACACCACGCAAGAAGAGCACATATTCGTAATCGCGGCATCGATTCCGAACCAAGTACAGTGCTAACGAGCAAGATGTTTCTTTCTCACTATACCCTAATGTCCTTGGTGGAGAAGCTTTAAGACAGAGGACCGTAATGAACGTGGGACCACGGCCCTGGACTGATCATTATCAGAACGCAACAGCAAAACACCACGTAGAACAAAACGTCTCTCCTTGTGAGCAAGGGGTCCCCTATCCGTGACTTTGACAAGGGCCTTTGCGTAGCAAAAAAACGCAGAACGCTACCAAGGACAGTGTCGGCTGTTGTGGCTGTAGCGACACGACGAAAATCAATCAAAACGATTCGACCACGTCATCGGTTTCCGAATCAATGAACATGCAAGCAAGTTCGGAGGAATCGAATACCATATCCTCTACAACAGGCAAACGGGACAACGCATCGATATTTCCGTGCTTAGCAGTGGACCGATACAAGATATCGTAGCGGTATTGCGAGAGGAAAGTAGACCAGCGAATGAATTTCTGCGCTGTACGTGGAGGTACAGGCTTTTTCGGATGAAAAAGCGATGTCAAAGGTTTGTGGTCTGTGATTATGGTAAAGTGACGATCATACAAGAAGTCATGCAATTTTGTAACACCAAATACGAGAGAGAACGCTTCTTTCTCAATCTGTGAATAATTTCTTTGCGCAGACGAGAGCAATTTGGACGCAAAGGCAATAGGGCGATCGTACGAGTCATCTTTCTGCGCAAGCACAGCACCGAACCGGAAATCCGATGCATCCACCATCAACAAAAGGGGCTTCTGGGGACTGAGTGGCGTAAGGCAAACATTGGAAACCAACGCCGATTTCAACCGGCGAAAGGCCCGTTCGCATTCCGTCGTCCAGACGAACGGGACACCTCTACGGCGTAAGCGATGAAGCGGAGCTGAAGTGAAAGAGGCATGCGGCACATATCTGCGATAATAGTTGATTTTTCCTAGCACACTCTGTAGCTGCTTCAAATTCTGCGGCGAAAGCAAGTCTTGTATGGCACGGAGGTGCGTAGGACTGGGATGTATGCGTTGGGCATTGAGTACATGTCCCAGGTATGGAAAGTCACGAGCAAAAACCACACATTTGTCCTTCCGTAAGCGAAGACCATGTTGTCACGAAATTATTGCTCCTATCTTAGCACAAATCAGGCAGGTGATTTGACAAACGAATACCTAAGCCCGTTCGCTCATGGACGAGCCATCCTTGACAAGACGGAATATCAGGCAGCATTGCTGTAACATATTTTAAAGAAACGATCAAAAATACTAATCATTCTCTTTTTGTGATAGCCTCTGCAGCGAGCTACTTCCGCCAGGATCGACGAATCAGACAAGACCTGCGTCTGCTGTGGCCTGCCAGCAGTAACAGTCAGTCGTGGAATGATAAGCTGTCTTCCGAAATACAATTCTGCGTCTCATTTGTGCGACTCTCTCACGAGTATCCCCGTCTCTGTCTGGACATCAACTGCCTTCCAAATGTTTTACATTTTCTCTCTGCTCCACAGCTTCCCGAAAAATGTCCTCTCAAATGTTCCTCCGCCAATGAGAAAGAGTGCAAAATGATTAACCATTGAAATGTTTGGAGACGGCTGTCCAACACCCCACCTGGCAGATATTCTTAAAGTGTCCCAATGCGCTGTCTTACTGCATATGATATTTTATGAATCGGAATTCTGAGCTCCAACCTAGCAGATATTTAAGCTACGCAATGAGGTGCCTTCCAACGTTACAAGAGAGTCTGAATGCTGTTGTACGTTGCCCTCAATAGCACAAATACAAAACTTCAGCAATGGCTGTTGCATAGCTTTGCCGTGTCCAAACATTGACTTGGCTATTTTTTGAGCAGTTTGGCTATCACCAGCTTTCTGGAAAGGTTGGTAGGCCAAGCCACACCCCCAGGCTGTCCTCTGAGGAGACATTCCAGCTCGTAAAATAATAGATTTTGCTTTGGCTACACGCACACCACTGTCCGCGAGCTTTTTTGAAAGAGCCTCCAGCTGCATAAGACAAGGATGCAGTCCTAAAGACCTGGGGCGCACGGCTGCCCACTTGGTCCCGCAGAGGCTAATGCAGCGTGGTTCACAATTATTTCTGCCTGCCGGATAAGGCACTACCCACTGACATGGGCGACCTCCCTTAGAACTGGTCCCATCCCCACACAATACTCGCCCACCGCCCACACCAGCTTTCTACACTGCCTGCTACGTGGTCCACCCACTCTGTCGCATAGTTTTGCAGCTTAGTTAAGATGCAGCTAAACAGATATACGTAAACAGAGAAACGAGATGGGTGTTAGTGCCTCGTATTCGCAATCAGTGGCGTTACCCATGACGTCAACATACACGTACTTATGAATCGCTACAAATCGGTGCAGCAGGAATGAAGGAATGAAGTGTGAAATGCATTAGGACAACACGGGGCTGACCCGTTTCGGGTTCCACCCTCCCCACTCACCCCACCCCGCCCCCCTAACCCCTTCGGAGAACGAGCTAAGGGTACAGTATTCCACCAGGTTGCACAAGATCTATGAGAAAAGCGATCTAGCTTCAACTTCAAGAAGAACGTGATAATTTTCATACATTTAGTGTAATACCATAGTTACAATAAGCCATGGTTGTAAAAATGGTTCAAATGGCTCTGAGCACTTTGGGACTTAACGTCTGAGGTCATCAGTACCTAGAACGTAGAACTACGTAAACCTAACTAACCTAAGGACATCACTCACATCCATGGCCCAGGCAGAATTCGGACCTGCGATTGTAGCGTCCGCGCGGCTCCAGACTGGAGCGCCTAGAACCGCTCGGCCACCCCGGCCGGCTACGGTTGTAAAATGCTGATGCTAATTATTTACGGAAGAATGAAAAAACTGGTTGTAGGTGACCTCGGTGGAAATCTGTTTGGCATTAAACACACATGAGGCAATAATGACAAAAGGACTTATTTTACAAGACAGACTGAAGGAAAGCAAACCTAGAGGTACAGCTTACGTATATTTAGAGAAAGTTTACGATAACGGTGGCTAGAATACTCTCTCTGTAATTCTTATCGTAGGAGCGATAAAAGAGGTGGAGCGAGAAGTTGTTTTGACATTCTATGCAGCAGATTCCCGACACAAGAATCGAAGGGCATGAAAGGGAAGCAGTTGTTGACAAGTGTCTGACACACTGTTGTTGCCTTTTCGCAACTTGTTCAGTCTGTACACCGAGCAAGGACTAATGGAAATACAGGAAAAATTTGGAAAGGGAATTTCAGTTCAAGGAGATCAAATAAAAGTTATGAGATAGCGTGAAGACACTCTAATTCTCTTACAGGCGGAAAATTAGTTGGAGGAGCGTTTGAACAAGATGAATAATATAAACGTAGGCTTCCGCGGCCATTTTCACAGTCAATAAATTTTTTCTGAGCTTGTCACCACATTATCAATATGTAAAACTACCGACGTTTCGGTCACTGTTGCAGGTGACTTTCTTCAGGGTGTTTTTGTTTACACTGAAGAGGGTCATTTGCAAAAGTGACAGGAAAGTCGGTAGTTTTGTATATTGGAAATTTGGTCACAAGCCCAGAAAAATGTTAATGAAAATGAATAATGTCTTAAAAATATATTACGAAATGCATATCAACTAAGTTAAGACATGTGTAATGGAATGTAATCAAATCACGCTATCCTGGGCGATTAGATTAGAAAGCGAGACCCACATGGTCTGTTTTACTATTTCGGCACCAAAGTAACTGACGATGGGTGATGTGGGGAAGATGTAGAATACAGACTAACAGCATTTCTGAAAAATGGAAATTATTAAGACTCAATATAAATTTAGAATGTTTTTTGTTAAAGTATTTATGGAGAGGTGGACATGAACATATATGGTGATGTGCACCACTATTAAATCTTCGTCCCGAACAGCGGCGCGCTCCATTACGCCTGTCTGAGAAAAGCATCCGATGGTCCCACTTCTCCGTGCGCGGCCCGCTGCTAATGTCACTGGCCGCCTTCGCGAATGGTTCAAATAGCTCTGAGCACTATGGGACTTAACATCTGAGGTCATCCGACCCGTAGAACTTAGAACTACTTAAACCTAAGTAACCTAAGGACATCACACACATCCATGCCCGAGCCAGGATTCGACCTACGACCGTAGCGGTCACGCGGTTCCAGAGCGTAGCGCATAGAACCTCTCGGCCACCCTGGCCGACCGCCTTCGTGATCGCACGCTTCAAACAACAGCTAATGGACACCCATAACAAACAGTGATTGGCTGCCCAGAATATACAGCCGCCGGCTCCATTAACTGTGGAGCCTTATTGAACGTCGCTAATGACGTCTACAAGCCAATTGTCATAGTGATATGCTCTGCTCCACAACTAGGAACTGCTATGCTGCTGTGGACCTGCTGTTCGATGTTGATTTGATTCCGCTCCGGACTTAGAATCCACAACTTGGAATTTGGTTACAGAATTATTTAGTATCAGTGTTCTGTCAATAAACCGTAGATCGGTGATGCATTTATTGTCTTATTACTGGTAACTCAATAAAAATGGCAACGAGCCATTAACAATCGACATTGAAACCTCTACTCACGAAACTTATTCATCAGCAGGACGAGAACAAGAAGCTGCTGCTGAACACGCTCAGACCACTTCTACAAAGTTTAATGCAGCCGCAAGTAACTCAGCAAATGCAGGCTTTTCCTTCCTCTGATGGGGCTTTACAGGACTGTGAAAACTACGAATCAAGATTATTGGAGTATTTCCCAGCATTCGAGGTAACTGACGCCAGCCACATGAAATGTTTGTTTTTGTCTTGGTCAAAACCTGAAATTTACCGGCTACTGTATAAATTGGCCCCCATATTTAAACATTCAGTGCTCATGTTTTGGGTCATAGAGTGGCAAGGTTTAGGGCCAAAAAGTCGGTTTGATTCTTCTAAAAGTAAGGAGTCCCATGCAGAAGAAATGATCAGGGACACGAACGTCCGTGGTACTCTCGACAGAAATTTTCAGCGCGGATCACCTCTACTCGAAGACCCGTCGTTGGACAATGTTTTGGATTTAGCACGAAGCTTCGAAGTGATCCGATAAGCAGGCAAGAAACTAGAGTCGTGCATGGACATAGTACCCCTTTTAAACACAACCGAGCCTGCTGCCAATCGCCACACTAGTGGCGTTTTGCGTGTAGTAACAACACAGGCAGGACGCCGTAGCATTTACCAACAACGTCCTCCACGCCCCTCGAGCCGATGAAACCGGTCTTGGGTACCAAAACGATTGTCTTAAAAAAACATCTACGTGAAGACTGTATTGAAAGATGGGCGTTATGCCAACACTGTTTTTCCAACGGCCATTTAGCTTCTGTGTTTCGCAAGTTCCGTCAGGCAAGACAACCTTCTGCCCAACAGATGGATTTTAATCTTGTAGCCGCTATAGACCATCGAGAGATCTCCATTAAGGTTTTTGTAGAAGTGCAAACTGCAGAGAAACGAGTTCAATTACAAGTAAACACCGGTGCAGCCATGACCATTGTGAATTGCAGAGCTAGTTTGGTCAGGACTCTCTTCAGAAATTTGGAGTTTCAGTAGAAGATTCTATGAATTTAGTGTCAGAAGTAATTTCTTACTCGGACCTAGAGACACTTTGCCAGGATTATGAGGACCTGTCCTCCCCGGAACTCGGCACCAAATGGTTCAAATTGCTCTGAAAACTATGAGACGTAACATTTGAGGTCATCTGTCACCTAGACTTAGAACTACTTAAACCTAACTAACCTAAGGACATCACACACATCCATGCCCGAGGCAGGATTCGAACCGGCGACCGTAGAAGCAGCACTGTTCCGGACTGAAGCACCTAGAACCTCTCGGTCACAGCGGCCGGATAACTCGGCACCGCAAATGATTTTGAGGCGCACATCGCACTTAAACATAATGCACGTTCGGTAATTTCGAACCCGCGCCATTTCGTTAGCTCTCGGAGATGAAGTATAGGAAGAAATGGATCGCGTAACTACAACTGGCGCTCTAGAACTTATTCCTTCTAGTAAATGGGCTACGCCATTAGTCGTAGTGCGAAAGCTATCGAGGGAGATCCGCCTATGTGGCGATTTTAAAGTAACTGTCAACGCCCAATCAGAAATTGACACATATCCTATTCCGAAGCCGGAATAATTACCGTCAAAATTGAAAGGTGGAAACCTTCTCCAAAATTGACCTAACGGATGCATACCTCCAACTTTCCCTTGATGCAGAATCACAACAGTATCTTTAACACGCCACCCAGGCTTTATCTTTTGGAACGCTTAATGTTTGATACAGCAAGTGTCCCCGCCATTTTCCAGCGGTTCTAGGAACAATTAGTACTCAACGTGGATGGATGCATTAACCGTTGCGGCTTAAACTCAAGCACCAGCGCGCCAGTCAGGAACTAGAGGGAAGAGATGGCTGTGAGAAGACGTCAGCCAATCGCAGGCTGAGCGACTCATCTCCAGGACGACAACGTGACAACAGCACCCCTATGCGAAGAGGACATAAGCGCCGCGCCGACTGGTAGCGGCGCAGTTGAAGAGTAGCTTCAAGACTAACAACTTGGACAGAAGCATCAACTCTAAACTTTTTGCTTGTACTATCTAAGTAACAAGAACTTGTGAACTCTTATACTGAAGAGATTTCTTATTTTGTCTGTCGCACTTTGCTTGCGACGCATCTGTATAACACAAAGTATTGGTATTTGTGCATTTTGTAATAAAACTCATTAATACGATTTGTTTGAATGTTGTCTTGCGATCCGAGGAACCACGTTTCCTAGACACCCTACATTTGAAGTCTAGGTAGGATTTAACATTAACTGTTTAGACGACGTCCTTGTAACAGGGAGACCCATGGAGGAAAACCTTCGCAATCGAAATCTTTATCGGTGTCTTAAGAGAGCCTGGCCTAAAATGCATCCCACGTCCGGCCATCCTGATTTAGGTTTTCCATGATTTCCCTAAATCGCTCCAGCCAAATGCCAGGATGGTTCCATTGAAAGGGCACGACCGACTTCCTTCCCCATCCTTCCCTAATCCAATGAGACCGATGACCTCGCAGTTTGGACTCTTCCCGAAAACAACCCAACCCCAAAATGCAGACTAGAAAAAAGTTTATGTTTTTTGCAACCAGAGATTTAGTACCTCGGCTACAAATTTCCAGCTCATGCATACGTCTAGTGGATAAACATGTCGAAGCCATAATCAAATTTCCCAGATCAACAACGCTTAAGCAACTTTTTTTCTTTCTGGGGAAGATATCGTATTACTGAAAGTTACTACCGCAGCAGCAACAGAAACCGCCCGCTTTTCCTAGTTACGCAAAAAAATGACTATTTTTCCAGTGGCTCCAGCCTGCAAGGGCGCCTTCCACAGGTTGAAATCCCTGTTGTTGACGGCACCGTGCCTCTCTCGTTTTGATCCAACAAAGCAGCTAGTTGACTGGAACTGCGCGACCTCTACGGTCGCAGGTTGTAATCCAGCCTCGGGCATGGATGTGTGTGATGTCCTTAGGTTAGTTAGGTTTAAGTAGTTCTAAGTTCTAGGGGACTGATGATCTCAGATGTCAAGTCCCATAGTGCTCAGCGCCATTTCAATTTTTGAAAGCAGATAGTTATTGTAACGGGCGCATCTGATAAAGGCGTCGAAGCGGTCCTGGCACACATGGAGCCCGATGGCTCTGAGAACTCTGTGGTCTATGCATCGAAAAACATCGAGTGACACACGATGCAGTTACCCGCAAAGAGAAGAAAAGGAGGACTGGCCATGATCTTCGCATTAAATAAATGCCGCGTTTTTGCTTATGGCACAAAGTTTCACCTCACCACAGACCGTAAACGCCTGATCTCCTTATCCGAAACAGCATCAAAGATTCCAGACCGGACTGCTCACCGACTGCAGCGCTGGGCTTCATTTTTGGAAAATTTTCAATATGAGATTCATTTCCGAAACGTGACTGAGCAAGCCAACACTTATGTCCTGTCCCAGCTTCCATGGAGACGCGGTCCAAAATTCGACATAGAAGAAATTCTGTTTTTTCACATCGATGAAGTAGCAGGAGCTGCCGTAGATTCTTTTCCCGTAACCAGCTCGCGGTTCGCAGACATAACCGGCAACGACGAGGTACTTCAACAAGTCCGCAGTGACATTACTTCATGGATTGTCCGGACGAAAACCTCCCAAGGTTTCTGCGGCAGTCTCTCGGAACTTCAATGCCCGACTTCAGCTCATGTTGATCGACGGAGTAATTCTACTCGTTTCCGACGAGGGGCCATTCCGAACTGTCATACCTTATTCATTACGTCAACACGTCCTGCAGCTATTGCGCCAAGGACACTGGTGTGTATCCCGAACGAAACTCCTGGGTCACAGGCTGACTTTTTAGCCGTACATGAATCAGGATATTGAATGACTCACCGGAAAGTGTCCATCCTGCCAAAGCCAGCAGGCAGCACAACGAAATTCGTTTGCTTCTTGACAACCACATGTTCTCTTTTGGGAGTGGGTACATAATGATTTTGCCAGGCCAATGTTTAACGCCATGTTCTTGATAGTGGTTGGAGCTTATTTAAGACTTCCGTACATTGTCAGATGCATTGCCAGGCCAACCGCCTACACCCTCACAGCCTTAGAAAAAATTTTTACGGCTGAAGGTCTGCCGGAAGCGCTCATATCTGACGGTCAACAATTCAGTAGCGAGGAGTTTAGTGCTTTCTGTGCCCATTATGGCATTCGCCACATTCCAACGCAATCCCACTATCTAGTGAAGAAGCCGAGAGGACGGTCCGCGCTTTCAAAACTCAGATAAAGAAATGCCTCCAGGATCACTTCACCGATGCATCTGTAACTTTTCTCTTAAGCAGTTACAGGTCCACAGCCATCGCAGCCAAAAGTGCAGCGGAACTTCTCCACGGACGGCAGCCCCGGACCCTATTGAGCCTGCTGTTTCCAACGCCTTGGTCAGCACCACCACTGCCTGCTTCCAAGCTCCGCCCTGGCACCTTGGTGTGGGCGAAAGGACTTGGCCAGGAACCACCCTGGCTTCCAGGAACAATCGTACAGCACTGGGTCCGGCTAGTCTTCAAGGTGCAGGTTCTGGACCGGAAGATTTTGCGACATACCAATCAAATCCGTCTCCGACTAGCTCCCCACAGTTGTCTCTGCCCACCTCTCCACACAGTCATTACCCGTCCTCTAGTTCCCATCCTATCCCAACCAACCTAGCCAGTGTAACACCAGACTGACGAGCCAGCTGACCAACACCACACCCCAACAAGAGCGACTTATCCCAGACGACCGTTACTGGTTTTTCGTATTAGAGCTGGCAAAAACTATAAAATGTCTCAGAAGAGTACTCGACCTGTGCACTGGGAAAAAAAAGGAATCGTAACATGTGTTAGGTCGAGACCAATAATCAAAGAGATATTGAAACTGTTTTATTTCCATAGTTAGAGTGTTTTTTTATAAATAATATTTTAAAACTGGTCACGTACTAGAAGAATCGTGAAAATACTGCACTGAAAACAGAATCTCCTACAAGACAAGAGAAGGAAACGCAGCACAGTGGTACACTACCTGATCTCTCTCATACTTGCAAACTATCTGATACACCTAAATACAAGGTGTCATACTTAGTTACTTTTGGAGTGAGAGAATTACAACTAAAAGAAGAAGATGTAACAGAAGCAATTCCAATTTAACAATCTGAATTAGTAGAGTTTGACAAACAAAAGGTATTGCGACATACGAAAATGTCCCCGAGATTACAAATGCGAGTCACAAGTTCCAAAACTAGCGGAATAGGTAATTTAAAATCACGGAAGTGAGATAGCGATAGAAACATGGAGATTACGATTTTCTGCCGATGAGAGGAAAATCCTCAACATTAAGCTGAGATTGACGTCGACACCACATGGAAATTACCTTTCCTGTCACGGCTACCAGAATACATAGCAAGGATCACTGCGTGAGCACGCAGTAGCAAGCTGAGACGCAGACGTCACAGCCGACCCAACCACCGGTCACTTGCCACTGCTCGTCTGAGTTGATACACGATTTTATGTTCTAGATACTTAAAAAGAATGATGAGAGGGAAAAAAAAAGATAAATGACTGTAAACGTTCCTATTCGTTTTCAGTTGTCAACGGTTCTGTGCGTTCAATACATTTTGCTTTTCAGATAATGAGAGGCATCCTAAAAGCGAACTGTTGAAATTTCGTCCGAAATTTAGGCTGAAGCCTGACGCCGGGAGAGATGATCCTTCTTAGAGAATTGTTTTATGGCATAAAGATTAGCCTCACAATGAAAGAACTTTTGGTACAAAGTGGAATACTAAAATAACAGAGATTTTACATACAAATATATTACTAACAAATTAATAAGCTACTAGGCGAGAAAACATTAACTATGAAAATAAACAATGCGGTAAATGCGACAATGCGAGGTTCATGCCAACAATTAACAGTTATAGAAAGAAAATTGTCATACGAGTACAGATTTGTAGCACTGTTTGTCTAACCTCTAACTGTTACGCTGAGCTACTTAAAACAACGCATTTTCAATAAGTAGTTGGGAGCTATTTTTCTGTTTGCCTGTAAGTAGTTGTGAAAGGATGCTGTAACAACTGATCATCTTAAGATGTTGAAAAGGCTACTACTTAACGTTTTATATCTCATAAAGTTTTATGATTTTAAGTAAAATCAATGTTCTTGGCTATATAATGAAAAATGAATGAGTAACAATAATAATGATCTATAAAATGAAAGGAATTTATTGTACGTTTAGTTGTATATGAATCTGATGTATGTACGTGCTGTGCGTAAAAGCTTTCGTGCGGTTTAGTGAGGCGAAACCGTCGGCAATGCCGTCAGAGCTCATACTAAATCTTTGTGTGATACCTATCGCGTGTTCTAGGACACACAGTTCCAGCCATTCACTATCGCAGCAGTAGTCTTAAGACACCCAAGGGTTGCCAGATATCAGTAAGAGGACCAAGTACATTGTAGGCAGTACTAAGTCAAAGCGAATTCGGCACCGCAGATTTCTAACTCAAAGGAGAGTTTTGGGAACGCTTTTACACTGTGTATTGTGTACAGGTCTCAGTCACGAGAAACGTGGTAAAATTCATAGCTTTTTATACTTTAATAAGTTTCTGCATCTAACACTGTAGTGGCGTAGCAAGACAGCCACGCCACTCGGAAGTAGCCGAAAGGCACGCGTTAAGCTCACGCAGATTGGCGTGAGGTCTGGAACAGGACAATGTCTTGAGAATTGCAAATAAAGTACGTAGATGATGTAATACTTAACTTTAATCCACAATTGTAGAACATCTCTCGTTACGGTAGATGCTTCATAATATTAATTATCAATTGAATACGGCACCTTGCTAGGTCGTAGCAAATGTAGCTGAAGGCTATGCTAACTATCGTCTCGGCAAATGAGAGCGTATTTGTCAGTGAACCATTCCTATGAACGTCGGCTGTACAACTGGGGCGAGTGCTAGTACGTCTCTCTAGACCTGCCGTGTGGTGGCGCTCGGTCTGCTATCATTGACAGTGGCGACACGCGGGTCCGACGTATACTGCCGGACCGTGGCCGATTTAAAGGCTACCACCTAGCAAGTGTGGTGTCTGGCGCTGACAGCACAAACACTACATCAGTGAAACTTAACAAATCAATAATCAATGAGATTCAACAGCTTAGCATGTTTCTGTAGTTACCATATTTGGCAGTGATGACAAGGCTGTCGAAGTAAGGCTCACATCAAAGCACTACATTTTTGGTGTAGAAATGTTATGACAAAACGATTTATTGCACATAAATGAGATTCTACAGCGCACAAACATCTAATGCAGTACAAGAATTTCTATGAACAACAGTTGATTGACCTCTCTCTCTCTCTCTCTCTCTCTCTCTCTCTGTCTCTCTCTCACTCTCACTGACGTAGTGGATATACAGGGTGATCCACTGATAGTGACCGGGCCAAATATCTCACGAAATAAGCGTAAAATGAAAAAAAAACTACAAAGATCGAAACTCGTCTAGCTTGAAGGGGGAAACCAGATGGCGCTATGGTTGGCCCGCTAGATGGCGCTGCCATAGGTCAAACGGATATCAACTGCGTTTTTTTAAATATGAACCCCCATTTTTATTACACATTCATGTAGTACGTAAAGAAATATGAATGTTCTAGTTGGACCACCTTTTTCGCTTTGTGATAGATGGCACTGTAATAGTCACCAACGTATAAGTACGTGGTTTCACGTAACATTCCGCCAGTGCGAAGTCATTCTTGTATCGTGGATGTCAGTGAAACCCGAGATGAACAGCACACTCTGTAAAGATTCAATATAAGACATGTTATATCATACCGCTTCCCCTTAACCTTACTTTCTTATATTTTCTGAATATTATAGTACTTCGATTCCCACCATTAATAACACAAACAGGAATAACACTTCGCAGCACAGTTACTGAATTTTCTATGGTTTTGTATATTTTTAGTATCTAAAGCTAATTAACAGTAATATTTAATACAACGTCTCGTTATACACTATTGGAAATTGAAATCAGAACACCGTGAATTCATTGTCCTAGGAAGGGGAAACTTTATTGACACATTCCTGGGGTCAGATACATCACATGATCACACTGACAGAACCACAGGCACATAGACACAGGCAACAGAGCATGCACAATGTCGGCACTAGTACACTGTATATCCACCTTTCGCAGCAATGCAGGCTGCTATTCTCCCATGGAGACGATCGGAGATGCTGGATGTAGTCCTGTGGAACGGCTTGCCATGCCATTTCCACCTGGCGCCTCAGTTGGACCAGCGTTCGTGCTGGACGTGCAGACCGCGTGAGACGACGCTTCATCCAGTCCCAAACATGCTCAATGGGGGTCAGATCCGGAGATCTTGCTGGCCAGGGTAGTTGACTTACACCTTCTAGAGCACGTTGGGTAGCACGGGATACATGCGGACGTGCATTGTCCTGTTGGAACAGCAAGTTCCCTTGCCGGTCTAGGAATGGTAGAACGATGGGTTCGATGACGGTTTGGATGTACCGTGCACTATTCAGTGTCCCCTCGACGATCACCAGTGGTGTACGGCCTGTGTAGGAGATCGCTCCCCACACCATGATGCCGGGTGTTGGCTCTGTGTGCCTCGGTCGTATGCAGTCCTGATTGTGGCGCTCACCTGCACGGCGCCAAACACGCATACGACCATCATTGGCACCAAGGCAGAAGCGACTCTCATCGCTGAAGACGACACGTCTCCATTCGTCCCTCCATTCACGCCTGTCGCGACACCACTGGAGGCGGGCTGCACGATGTTGGGGCGTGAGCGGAAGACGGCCTAACGGTGTGCGGGACCGTAGCCCAGCTTCATGGAGACGGTTGCGAATGGTCCTCGCCGATACCCCAGGAGCAACAGTGTCCCTAATTTGCTGGGAAGTGGCGTTGCGGTCCCCTACGGCACTGCGTAGGATCCTACGGTCTTGGCGTGCATCCGTGCGTCGCTGCGGTCCGGTCCCAGGTCGACGGGCACGTGCACCTTCCGCCGACCACTGGCGACAACATCGATGTACTGTGGAGACCTCACGCCCCACGTGTTGAGCAATTCGGCGGTACGTCCACTCGGCCTCCCGCATGCCCACTATACGCCCTCGCTCAAAGTCCGTCAACTGCACATACGGTTCACGTCCACGCTGTCGCGGCATGCTACCAGTGTTAAAGACTGCGATGGAGCTCCGTATGCCACGGCAAACTGGCTGACACTGACGGCGGCGGTGCACAAATGCTGCGCAGCTAGCGCCATTCGACGGCCAACACCGCGGTTCCTGGTGTGTCCGCTGTGCCGTGCGTGTGATCATTGCTTGTACAGCCCTCTCGCAGTGTCCGGAGCAAGTATGGTGGGTCTGACACACCGGTGTCAATGTGTTCTTTTTTCCATTTCCAGGAGTGTATTTCACGTTTTGTGGATCGGAGTATATGTTGTGCTGGCTAATATTGTAAGAGTGTAAGAGTGAAGAGCCAGCATCTAGGAGATGCTGATTCTGCTACTGCTATTTGTTTCTACGATAATTTGGCATGCCGGATTTATCGTCATTCCTATTACAAATGGTAAAAGAAGCGAGGTACAGATTTTTGTGTAATATGAACTAAATATCTAATGATTTTTATATAACTTGTTTTGACAAATATAATATAGAAACGATAAAAATAAACACATAGTTCTACTGACGATTAGCTGCAGACAAGTACTGCACCTAACACAGCATGCGATGCTACACAGATGGCGGTAGTATCGCATTCACAAGGTATAGAAGGAGCTGACATTTGTAGTCAGGTGATTCATGTGCTAAGGTTCCCGACGTGATTACGGACACACGACGGAAATTAATAGATTTTGAACAAGGAATAGTAGTTCGATCAAGACGCATGAGGCATTTCATTTCAAAAATCGATAGGGAAAGCAATATTCCGATGTCCTCAGTGCCAATAATGTGCCGAGAATAGCAAATATCAAGCATTACGTTCCATCATGGACAACACAGACACCTACGGCCTCTCCTTAACGACCTAGAGCAGCTGCGTTTGGATAGAATTGTCAGTGCAAATAGAAAAGCGAAACTGTGTGAATTGAAGCCATAAATGAAAGTGGGACGCATGAGTAACATAAGTAATAGAGAAAAGTCTGCACGAGCACATTTTGCATTGTTAACAAAGTTCTTCTACCTCCTGTAGCCTGGTACAGTGCTGCAGTAGTATGTATGGCAATGTCGGAATTTAATTATGCTAATTAATCAATTTAATTATATAAACTAGCTCAAACCGTCACCTCACCCTTCCCCCTTCCCTATTCCCACCTACCCTATTGGTGGGAATTGAGAATTTTGGCAGGATATTCAGAAAATGGTGGAAATTCAAAAAATGGCGGGAATTTCTTTGTTGCAAGACTGTGCTGATGTCTTACTCCCTCCCCTTACTCGGTGATTGCCGGGAAATTCAAAATGGCTTCTGCCCTTTCCGGGACTTGAGCCCCAGTCCTTCTGGGTAAAAAGCCCAAGTGCATCTCCCTACACAAGGAAACAATTTGTCTCTGTCCAGCTGCAGAAGAGGAAAGTTAGGTTAGCGTATTGGAAAACTCGCTTAAAGATTGCTCCTAATTAGGTAAATACTCGTAAATATGGATCCTAATTACAGAACTATATGAATAGCGCTACTCAAGGAGCGCATTAACTCGCAATAGAACTCAGAAATTGTCAATGTAATACAACTGGTGATATCCCAGTGGAAAAAAATTCACAATACCACTCGAAACTAGTAGCAGACATACTCAGAATAAGTAGTAACTCTACATAGGATGATCTGTTTACCTACAAGTCGAAATACATCTCTCTGCTCTATTTGTGAATTGGTGGAGAAAAGGCTGGAGTGGAAGATTGTATCTTTATTTTTTGCACGAAACGTGTTCAACTGACGAGGTGTTCCAGTTGGACAGAGCGGAGCTTAACAAATGTATTACCTCTTAGCATACGGCTGCCTATAGCCTCCTACACAAGGAATCAAATGGACGAAAGTAGGGGGAATACCTTTTAGCAAATAATGATGATGCAGCAGGATGAACTGCAGATGCATTCCACAACTCATAGAGACTATAGCCTGCGCTGGATCTGTTCACGTTTCTGAAATGGCCAGTCAATCCACAGTGCAGGAGATGACTTCGCGTGCTCACCGACGTCCCATTCTATTAACCGAGTGTGTCTCACTGTTTGATGTTGGAGTTTACTACATACGCCTCCAGCTGCATTGCCATATGCCATTCTCAACACACAGCCTGCAGCCCTGGTGCTCGGAATTCAAATACACCTCTTTTTATTTCTTGCCAACTCCATTCTATTCCATTGCCCCCTAGCCGTGCGTGGCACGTGTTCCAGCCATCATGTATTTTACACCCTCTTTTTAACGTACTTCCACCTCACTACGTTAATTTAGTTTCTACTGTCACTGAGTTGCTGCTTGGCCTGGTCGTGACCGGCGCTAGCAGCGCGTGTCCATATATCCCTCTCGTAGTATCTTTGCTCGACTCCTATTACTTCCCGGTCGTTGCCTATCGTAACAGAGTTCGGGTCACGAGTTCAGGCTGCCAGTCAGTTGGAACGCGTATGGAGCACAGTCCCTACCTGACAGTCGGGTAGTTGCAATACGGTACTAGTGCAGTCGGGTTGGGGCAGCAATGAGGTCTGCGTCGACGTGGCTCGCCCTACCATAGCCGCTACTAATCACTTGAGCTGGGCCACGGTCTTGGTGAATCGTCGGTCGGTCGTCGTACCTTACGACGCGTTTTGGCTCGCCGATCGTTTTGGAGTCGGTTGTGTGTGTGTGCATCGAGTCCCGATATGTCTTCGTGTGTGCTTATTTAGTGTTGGATATCGTTCAGGTCTTACTGTAAGTGTTCGTCAGGTTGTGTGTGTAGTTGGCCTTATTTCCACTGACGACTATTTTAGACGTTGTCGGCATTCTGCGGCGAGTCGGTCGGTTTCTGCAGACCAGGGAAGTTATCTCAGCGCGGTGCTGCCAGCTGGATCCACTGGCGGTCCCTGCGCAGTGTCGGATCGTGTGTGGAGCTGTCCGATCGCTACGACCTTCTTGGTTCACCGACCCAGGACGTCAAAGTTGAGCAGTTGTTTCAACTACACAAGCCACGTCCATTCATGTTGTGTGGTTCATTTCGGCTGTTCGCTGTTGGGGAGGTTTTCTTGTGACGAACACCGAGTGTTTCTATTGCTGAAATTCAGCCGCCATGCGGTGCAGTTAACTATATTACCGTATTTAAAATTCAAGTGTACCAGCGGAATTTTCTGAATGGTGGCCCGTTAGTGTTCCGGTTACCTGCCCTGGCCACTAACGTAATTTCAGGCAGCGTCCTTTTCTCACCGGTTGTCACTATCCAACATGATGTGCAGTTTTGACAGCCAATACATATTTCATTCGGGATAATCACATTCGTAACGTTTTGTGTTGGAGTTCTCATGTACCGATTGGTGGCAAGCAAGTAGTTTTGTCGGTCGATCCTTGGCAGTCCCCCTGGTTGGGTTTCGACGGTTCAAGTGTAGTTGGGACCACCACCTGTGTCACCTAAGTGAACACGGGCAGACGACCTCCCTGGAGGCTTCTGAGGGCCGCTTTCTTTATTGTCCTTCTCACAGGTGTTTAATTGTCTGCTTATAATGTATCTTAGCCAATGATTTGAAAAATTCTTGCTTTTAATGGATTTTATGTATTTCAGAATTTTGGAAAATCAGTTGTGGGCCTTCAGCCACTTAAATCCTTATTCTAAATAATAATAAGCCTTTGCGGCCTTCTGCCTTTCAAAGATTATGGTAATTTATTTTAAAAGCTTTAAAATTTTACTGTCAGCCTTCAGTCGTTTGTATTGCATCTTGTTTATGTTTCTCTGTTCACCCTTGCCTTGAGGCTCTCAACCTTCCTCTATATATATACAATTATTTTATTTGCATTTTAACTACACGTTCTTACCACTTGAGATTTATCTTGTTGCTTTAAGATTTCTTTTTTTGAGGCTTTCAGCCGTAAAATAATTGCCTTTTTGAATCTCGCACTTCTAAAGGTTCGGCTATGTGCCGTTTGGTTTAAAGATGTTATAAAATTACAACAAAATTACAATTTTGAGTGAACCTCAGCTACACTTTATTATTCCCTTTCCACAATCCTAACCACCTGTTCTGCCCAGAGGGTTTAGCGTGCGTCTCACCTCCGAGCGGTCACCTTGGTATAGCTGCTGAGTAACTAGTAGTCTGATAGACAGTAAGGAGGCACGGGGCAGCATACCATAACTGAAGTGTAGAGAGACCAATACACGCTACTGAAATCGATGGAAAATGCTTCACTGTTCTAATTGCGCAACGAATTTGTAATTAAAAAAAAACAGTACTCGTAAACAGCTGGTCATAGTGCAGCACATGTACTGGAAATTGAGAAAAATCATTCTAATAGGACAACTAATGGAAAACCTGAACCCAAATGATTGCACCAGGAGAGACAGGCAGCAGTTTCACCTTAATGTGCAATTACTCCTCATTCCTCCCTCTTCTCACTGTAGACAGAGATACAAGCCTCTTCTATCCTGTTGCTGATGTACTACAAAGATATCCATCTGGTGACAGTGATAAACTGTTTCTGGTCTCCATAAATCAGTCACAGATGGCGAAAGACTCAAGGAAAGAATGCTTCCTGCGTGCTGTTAAAATTATTTCTTCGGAAAGACTGGTACCACTGGAAATACAACGAAAGTTGGGAGAACCACGCAGAATGAATTTTCTGACGTCTGCAAGTGGCAGCATGGGAAGCGGCGGCCGCAGCCTGCTACTGCCCAACCTGCCCCAGCAAGCAGAGTCTTCGGCCAGCCGCAGTTGGAGGGCAGCTTCCCTGGTGGAGCACGTGGCCGGGGCAGCCAGCGCTATCGATGCAGACAAAAGCTACACATACACAATAGCCTACTACCTCAGTGGGCAACAAGACAAAGCGAGATAAATGATGGCTACCCCAAACAAAGACGACCGCTTGTTGTCTGCCTAAAAGTGCACCGGCGACCGCCTAGGAGAGGCACACGCCGCCAGTACCGATAGCAGGAAATGCTCGCCGTTCTGAGAGAGATACCTTTTCATTCTAACAATTGTATTTAACGTCGACACACACTGAATAAGCGAGCATCTATTAAAGAAACACAATCGCGACAGTAATAAAAGTCTTGTTTCTACAAAACGCTGTATAGCGAGCATCTATTAAAGAAACACAATCGCGACAGTAATAAAAGTCTTGTTTCTACAAAACGCTGTATAGCGAGCATCTATTAAAGAAACGCAATCGCGACAGTAATAAAAGTCTTCTTTCTACGAAAATAGGTGTAGTCCATCGGTATAGTTCACATCTCTCTCCCTCTCTCTCTCTCCCCACCTCCCATTATTTTGTGACATCCAATAAGGTGAAACAAAAACTATAGCACTGCTACCGGTTAATGGCTCTGAGCACTATGGGACTTAACTTCTGAGATCATCAGTCCCCTAGAACTTAGAACTACTTAAACCTAACCAACCTAAGGACACCACACACATCCATGCCCGATGCAGGATTTGAACCTGCGACCTTAGCGGTCGCTCGGTTCCAGACTGTAGCGCCTAGAACCGCGCGGCCACTCCGGCCGGCTGCTGCCAGTTCAGACGAGGAAACCACAAAAGTCGGAGTTCTACAGCGATAAATCTGACAGATGTATTAACTTATCTCACATCTCCTACGCATGTCCACCCTGCATGAAATCAAAGAAACATCATTTTGCTGCGAAAACTAACAATCACTGCAGAACGTCCTCGTTATTTCGAAAGTTTCATTGAGGTAAAAAAGTGAGAACTTTTAACTCTAAAGAAAAAAGAAACATAGAGTCCAACAAAACACACATGTTAACCGATTTATTTCATTTAGATAATCGAAGAAATAGCCATCATTTTGCTGTGAAAACTACCATTCATTGCAGAACGTCCTCGTTATTCCGAAACTCTCGTTGCGATAAAAAAGTGAGAACTTCAAACTGTTAGGAAAAACGAAATACACAGTCCAACAAAACATCCAAGTTAACCGATTTCTTTCAGTTTGATCGACAAAATTAAATGGTTTGAGTGCATCCCGTACGTTCGAATCAGTGTCTGTAAATAAATTGTCATTCTCTTGGATATTACAAGCATTTCAGACAAGTGAAATAACATTAGAGAATGCAGCCTTTGACGCTCTCTGTTCACATCTTGGAAACAACAATCATTTTACGTTCGGCACCAACATGGTTCGTTGTTTTGTATAGTATGGCACGTCCGTTTTACCAGTGTATTGCTGTATCGCTCTGGCATTTTAAGAAATGTAAAAACAAGTCGTGAAAGCATGCCTTGTAAAAGAATTTCTTAACGTCTCCTAGCAGGAAACCCTATAAGATTTCACCAATACATCGAAAACAGATATCATCTGCGACAGGTAACAGAAATCCCGGTGTTCCGTCTCAAAGGGGCCAAGACTACTGCCCCGACATAATACATACATGTACATGATCACTGTTACGGCGTTGACTATCCCCGGAAGGTGCTGCTAACATCAAACGTGGGGCAGTAGAAATAAAAAGACAGTTATTTTTATCTTACTGGTAAAAATAAACTGGCGGTCATCGCAGCACTGGGGAACAACTCCAAACAGCTGTCTGACCTCTATATTTAATCCCATGTTCCGCAGTGGCAAGTAGTAGATGTCCAGTGTTCCATCAAGGCTCTCTCCGTCTCAAACAAGTGTTGTCAGTCAATCATTATGTGTTAATTAAGAGTATACTAGTGGGCACAAGGGATGGGGAAGACACCATTTATACGGGATGGTGTAATGTAATCAGCACTGCAGTTGACAGTGCGATCAAGTTTTGCAATTTTTCCATTTGTTCCGTAAATTCAAAGCCAGCCAATGACCCATCTGAAAGATTCCCAATTTCCGTATCATCGCTATGCTGCCCATTAACTACGCTCCTGCTAATAAATTAAGGATAATGCTGATACACGGTGAAACAACGCTCTGATAGGCGGTTTTCGGGTTTAAATCACCATGCGGTGCATTTGACCTGCGGTCGTTGCATGGTGGCGCTGGCAGCAGTCCACTTACGCTGAGTTGCGTTGGTGCGTGTCAGAGTACGGTGCAGCGAGTAAGTGTGCAGACGATTTCAGACGTGTTAATGGCGACTGTGTGTTGAAAATGGCTCAAAGAACACATGTTGATGACGGTATTAGGGGTAGAATACTAGAGCGACTGGAGGCTGGTCAGAGCACAGCAGGTCCTAGCACGGACCCTACGTGTGTGACAGAATGTGATCTTAAGATTATTGCAACGATTCCAGCAGAGAGGAAACTTGCCCAGGTTCTACAGTATGGGAGGCACACTGTGTACAACACCAAAAGAAGACCGATATCTCACCATCAGTGCTCGCAGACGGCCACGGAGTACTGCAGATAGCCTTGCTCGGGACCTTACCGCAGCCACTAGAAATGGTTCAAATGGCTCTGAGCACTATGGGACTTAACATCTGAGGTCATCAGTCTCCTAGAACTTAGAACTACTTAAACCTAACTAAGGACATCACACACATCCATGCCCGACGCAGGATTCGAACCTGCGACCGTAGCAGTCGCACGGTTCCGGGCTGAAGCGCCACACCGCTCGGCCACACCGGCAGGCACCCCAGCCACTGGAACACTTGTCTCCAGACATACAGTTTACGGACGACTAAACAGACATGGTTTATTCCCGTAGAGACCTGCAAGGTGCAGTCCACGGACCCCTGGGTACAGGAGAGCCCGTAAAGCCTGAAGTTAAGCACACAGTACATGGTCATTGGAACCGTGGTCCGAGGTTATGTTCACAGACGAGTCCAGTTATAGTCTGAACAGTGATTCTCTCCCGGTTTTCGTCTGGCATGAACCAGGAACCAGATACCAATTCCTTAATGTGTTTGAAAGAGACCTGGATGGTGGTCGTGGTTTGATGGTGTGGGGTGGGATTACGATTGGTTCACGTACACCCCTGAATGTCTTTGACAGAGGAACTGTAACATGTCAGGTGTATGGGGACGTCATTTTGCACCAGTTTGTCCACCTTTTTAGGGGTGCAGTGGGTCCTACCTTCTTCCTGATGAATGAAAACGCATGGCTCCACCGAGCTGCCATCGTGGAGGAGCACCTTGAAACAGGAGATATCAGGCGAATGTAGTGGCCTGCCTGTTCTCCTAACCTAAATCCCATCGAGTATGTCTGGGATGCTCTCGGTCGACGTATTGCTGAACCTCTTCAAATCCCTACGGCACTTCAGGAGCTCCAACAGGCACTGGTGCAAGAATGGGAGGCTATACCCCAGCAGCTGCTCGACCACCTGATCCAGAGTATGCCAACCCGTTGTACTGCATGTGTACGTGTGCATGGTGATCATATCCCAACTGATGTCGGGGTACATGGGCAGGAAACTGTGGCGTTTTGTAGCGCATGTGTTTTGGGACAGTTTTCGCAACTTATCACCAATACCGTGGACTTACAGATCTGTGTCGTGTGTGTTCCCTATGTACCTATGCTATTAGCGCCAGTTTTGTGTAGTGCCACATTGTGTGGCACCACATTCTGCAATTATCCTTAATATATGAGCACGACTGTACTCTGAGAGTACCATATACTAGACTGCTAATGTAGATAAATGACTTTGTAGTACATAACTTGGTCATATACACTAATGTATATCAGACATCGTCGTACACCGATGAATTTAGATTATCTACTTATTTCTAGCACATCTGTCATATTACGGAATTCAAGATTACGACTGGCCATCTTTCCCTGTATAAATGGGAGTCACAGAGTATTCTTGCATTCGCAGGATAAAGTTGGAGTTGGATATATCTCCCCACATTGTCCTGACCAAACGTCCAAGCAGTATTGTTGCCAATTGAATTAGCAACTGACCATAAGTAGTAGAGTACTATACCTGATACAGTCGTCTTGTGAAGGAACAGAGTGAGCTGAGTCCGTAACTGCTGTTCAGCGAAGACTGTTCCGCATCAACCTTACTCAGAGCGCCTATCGGAGTGCTTAAGATCTCGCCAAATGCATGCATGTCGAGGACGTTAGCACACGTTATCGGTGTACAGTAGACGTGAGATTGCTGTGGCGTTGTAACAGACGGTTAAGAAGAAACGTGTGCTTTTTGCGTCATGGAGATCCAGACGGATTGAGTTTTAAACATTTTTCGTAAATCAGCTGTCAGTCAGTTCAGTGTCTCGAGTCGAGTCGGTACCAAGAAGATACTACCACGAGAGAAAGTATAGTGGAACGTAAACACACGTGCTCCTAAGGTTATGTAGTTCTGCATTTAAAAACGCTATAATGTTAAAACCATATGGTTTCCGAAGTGTTAATTGTGCAGAATGCAATGCTCTTAATACTCTAAGTCTAATGCAAGACCTGTGTGTCCAGCATCTGACACACAACCACTCTGCAAGTTTTCCACCCCAATCACTAAGGTGACAGATTTTAACATTATAAAACTACTTCCTTCTATACTATTCTGGTATCCTAGGAAGTGACCGAACTTTCCCTCACTACGAAGGTGGGGTCGGTGTGTGACCTAACTGCTCGTAAACCAACTAGAACGAAGTTGGGAGATTTGCGTTCTGTCTTTTATGAAATTGACGCAATTTATACGTTTTTTCTAAGTCTCAAACGTTCGTACCCTCAAGTCGTGATTATTAGTAGTAGTAGCGGTTTTGCCGGATGTGGCCATTCCGCACTAGGAAGTAGTGCGAGGAAAAACGTCACGAATATTTTCGTTAGTTGATCAGATGAGTTACCTCTCAAGGCCGGCTGCATGAAAGTTCACACGAAGAAACTACTTCCTACGACGGAGTAAACACTGTGCTGGCAGCCTTTCTCTTGCACACGGAAGTGATGGTAGATAGTTTTGCTCATATGTAGGATAATACAGCAGTTTCGTTCTAACACCCCGTCCCTATAGTACATATCACAATATTAAGGTGGTACGCAGTGCCATGTTTCATGTTTCATGAGACCACAAGCTCAGCCGGGTCCAGGGTCCGTCCAGGGTTCAGAGGTCAGCATGTCGGCGTCACTGTCCCGCTGAGATAGTGGTCCTTTTAGGACACAATCTGGGCAAGCACCCACGCCAGCAAAAAGTTGGCACCAGCGTAGCATAAGCAGAAATAATAACACGATCGATATTTCGGTATATAAGGGAGAGAAATTGCAGGTCCGTGCATCATGAGCTCAGCTCCTGCAGTTGCCAGATCACCGCTAATAAGTCTGTTCCAGAAGTTGATTTTTCTCCTAAATACATGTGGAATAACATTGCTGGTGATAATCGACCCTAACTCGGTAATATCTATATTTGACTGCATGTGTGAAACACTGTCCTGGATATGAATACATATGTTTCACTTCCTTTAATTTAGAACTTCTTTGCAATACTCATATCGCCGTTGTTGAAGTATGCGTAACGAACACCCAAGTACTTCACAGGGGGAGGGTGGAATTAAAACCGAATGCAGACAGTGCGTTATTTTAAAGCTTTTCTCGGTCTTGAGTGTATGGCTACACCCAAATCACATCAATGCCTCGCATTTCATGATACATTTGCTCTCATTTTTTGTATTATCGGTAAAATTAGCAATTTTTCTATATTTTCGTGATTTACGTACTTCGTTGTATTTCCCTTAATTTTACGCACTTCCCATCAATTTTTCGTAATTATACTAGGTTTTCCTCGAATTTTGCCGACATCATGTCATTTTTCATATTGTTATGGTCTATAGTTTTCCACAGGTATATGCTAGTACTGCTGACGTACACATGTGTTGTTAGATTTTATACTAGTATATTTGCGCGTCTTATACTACAGCCCACTATGAAAATCCTAAGAATTCCGCTTCTCGCTGTGATCTACAAGGATGCATTTTGGATACGACGGCCATGGAAATTATAGTAACACACGCTTCGTACCTAGATGAGGCTCAATGAGCAATACGGATGATGGATACATTGGAAAGTCGACGTCTGGAAACAATGCTGTGTATTGCTACGACAGTTCTGAGAGGTTGTGTGCAGACTCATGTAGTGATGCACCTTGTGGACACTCAAAGTCTGGAAACAGCTCTACATGTTCATTTGATTTCCACTCCATCGTGTAGGGAAGTGTAACATTGATTGACATGTATATAGAGTTGATTTCTATTGCTGCTCAGATATTTTTCCCGTAAGTAGATGCTCTTAATGCTTGCCAAATGAGCTTTGCTACTTCCTTTTATACCGGCCAACTTTCATAGGTACCCACACCCCTATCAGGACATCTGGAAACTGTAGATTTCTGGTATTTTTTACCCTAGTAATAAGTTATTCGTTAGTTTACAGCGTGTAGACTGCACTCATCTTCAGCCGTAAGTATTTCCCTTCTCCCTACTTACGGCGTGCCTCTTCCCGGTAGCGTCTTGTATAGAAGCGGCAGCAAGTTATGCACTCAAAACCCCTACTGTCTGCCGCTGACGGCTGTACACATATGCACATAGAGACTCTGTATGTATTTTAGAAATCGGGAGATCACAATTTCAACAACTTTTAAGTTAATTTCGACAGTGCTACAGCTCTGCGGCTAGCGAAGTACTCATCGCAAAGAGGTTGTGTAGGGGATATAAGTACACTTAAATTCCTCCTGCTAAAGTGCATAACATTTTTGATACAAGTTGATATACACTCCTGGAAATTGAAATAAGAACACCATGAATTCATTGTCCCAGGAAGGGGAAACTTTATTGACACATTCCTGGGGTCAGATACATCACATGATCACACTGACAGAACCACAGGCACATAGACACAGGCAACAGAGCATGCACAATGTCGGCACTAGTACAGTGTATATCCACCTTTCGCAGCAATGCAGGCTGCTATTCTCCCATGGAGACGATCGTAGAGATGCTGGATGCAGTCCTGTGGAACGGCTTGCCATGCCATTTCCACCTGGCGCCTCAGTTGGACCAGCGTTCGTGCTGGACGTGCAGACCGCGTGAGACGACGCTTCATCCAGTCCCAAACATGCTCAATGGGGGACAGATCCGGAGATCTTGCTGGCCAGGGTAGTTGACGTACACCTTCTAGAGTACGTTGGGTGGCACGGGATACATGCGGACGTGCATTGTCCTGTTGGAACAGCAAGTTCCCTTGCCGGTCTAGGAATGGTAGAACGATGGGTTCGATGACGGTTTGGATGTACCGTGCACTATTCAGTGTCCCCTCGACGATCACCAGTGGTGTACGGCCAGTGTAGGAGATCGCTCCCCACACCATGATGCCGGGTGTTGGCCCTGTGTGCCTCGGTCGTATGCAGTCCTGATTGTGGCGCTCACCTGCACGGCGCCAAACACGCATACGACCATCATTGGCACCAAGGCAGAAGCGACTCTCATCGCTGAAGACGACACGTCTCCATTCGTCCCTCCATTCACGCCTGTCGCGACACCACTGGAGGCGGGCTGCACGATGTTGGGGCGTGAGCGGAAGACGGCCTAACGGTGTGCGGGACCGTAGCCCAGCTTCATGGAGACGGTTGCGAATGGTCCTCGCCGATACCCCAGGAGCAACAGTGTCCCTAATTTGCTGGGAAGTGGCGGTGCGGTCCCCTACGGCACTGGGTAGGATCCTACGGTCTTGGCGTGCATCCGTGCGTCGCTGCGGTCCGATCCCAGGTCGACGGGCACGTGCACCTTCCGCCGACCACTGGCGACAACATCGATGTACTGTGGAGACCTCACGCCACTCGTGTTGAGCAATTCGGCGGTACGTCCACCCGGCCTCCCGCATGCCCACTATACGCCCTCGCTCAAAGTCCGTCAACTGCACATACGGTTCACGTCCACTCTGTCGTGGCATGCTACCAGTGTAAAAAACTGCGATGGAGCTCCGTATGCCACGGCAAACTGGCTGACACTGACGGCGGCGGTGCACAAATGCTGCGCAGCTAGCGCCATTCGACGGCCAACACCGCGGTTCCTGGTGTGTCCGCTGTGCCGTGCGTGTGATCATTGCTTGTACAGCCCTCTCGCAGTGTCCGGAGCAAGTATGGTGCGTCTGACACACCGGTGTCAATGTGTTCTTTTTTCCATTTCCAGGAGTGTACCAATATTTGTAACAAGATTATCTAGATTCTCCAGTAACAACAACAGACCAATGTGTCGCTCTGTGCCTATCAAATCTTCTTTTATCCTCTTAAAGATCCAAGATGACGCTATATGGCCATCCCAATTCCGATATTTTGTATGCTAGATATCCGTTCGATGTGAGGAGACAGCCCTTTGTGAATATTAGTCTCATGCAAGAGACAGAACAACAGCTTAGTTTGGCGGTATAGCCGGCCGAAGTGGCCGTGCGGTTAAAGGCGCTGCAGTCTGGAACCGCAAGACCGCTACGGTCGCAGGTTCGAATCCTGCCTCGGGCATGGATGTTTGTGATGTCCTTAGGATAGTTAGGTTTAACTAGTTCTAAGTTCTAGGGGACTAATGACCTCAGCAGTTGAGTCCCATAGTGCTCAGAGCCATTTGAACCATTTTTTTTGGCGGTATAGTATAGCTCTGTACTCCAGTGCACCCAGTCACTTGTAATCACACATTCTACAGATGCAGTGCATTCGCTCTATTTGCAGTATGTTTATGACTATGCGTGTGTTGTGGATGGTCTCTCCAGGGCTCGTGATGGTATCGGCTGGATCACAGGTGACTGGAAAACCATGGCCGGGTCAATGGCTCCCGATTTCAGCGTGTCAGTGCTGATGTAGTTCGAGCATGGCACACTCCCCACGAAGTCGTGGACCGAATTATTCAACTAGGCACTGTGCAAGCTGGTGGTAGCTCCATAATGGTGTGGGCTGTGTTCTCATGGAACGCACTGGATTTCTGGTCCAACTGAACTGATCGGTGACAGGAAACGTTATTTTCTGCTGCATGGGGACCTTCTGGGCCAATGTGGCCAAGCGATTCTAGGTGCTTCAATCTGGAACCGCGCAGGTGTTACAGTCGCAGGTTCGAATCCTGCCTCGGGCATGGATGTGTGTGATGTCCTTAGGTTAGTTAGGTTTAAGTATTTCTAAGTCTAGGGAACTGATCACCTCAGATGTTAAGTACCATTTGGCTGAGAGCCATTTGAACATTTGAGACCTTCTGAAGCCGTTCATGGACTTGATGTTCCACACAACTACAGAATTGTTATGGCTGACAATGCTCCATGTCATCGGGCCACAAGAGTTCACTATTGATTTGAAAAACATTCTGGACAATTCGAACGAAAGATTTGGCCACCCAGACCGCCTAACTTGAGGCTCATCTAACATTTATGGGATATAACCGAGAGGTCAGTTCGTGCTCAAAATACTGCACCGACAACACTCGCAACAATAGGCTGCTACAGAGGTAGCGTGACTCATTATTTCCGCAGGGGAGCTCTAACGACTTGTCGAGTCCATGCCACGTCGATGACTTCCTACACTACTCTGGGCAAAATGAGGTCCGATACGATATTAAAAGGTATCCTATGAATTTTGTCACCTTTCTTTAATCTGACTACCAGCTACAAAAGTTCCGCTGATCCGTGTTAGTGTGGCGTTTTAAAAGAGCATTGCAATTAGGATTCCATACTGTAACCTCCCCACAGAACTTTGAAATGACTATAATTTCCCTGCAAATCATGTCAAAACAATAACCTCCCCGCAAAAAAATGTAAAAAGACTATATTTGAATGTTAATCGAAATAGATCCAAATGTTGTTGAGGTCCCACAAAAATTATAGAATAATAATGACCCAAATGTTAACTCGACACAAAAATTGAAAAATGAACATTAATCATTAAACCCACAATAATAGTTCAGCATCGCTGACCTTAGGCCCTGTGCAATAATTAACCTGATAAATTGATTCTGGGAGGAAAAACATAGGAAATATTGTTTCAATTGTAATGATTCTTTTCTTAAAAACGATTGCTTTGAAAACAAAATTATTATTGGGGCATTTCTTGAACAAATTAATTACAATTAACATACATTACATTATCAGATGTGCGCAATGCTGCTTCATTACCTTATTTAACAATATACCTCGTCCCGAACCTTGACCAGAGACCCATGTCGACGCCCGCCGACTCCTCACACACAACTGCGACTCGCAACTACATGCTCTCGCGACTCGCTGCGTACAACCACCGAACTCTCGCGCGGTCAAGCGCAGACTAGCAACGATAAACAACTCTCTGGTCAGAGATTCTGTCATGCCTCGCCATTGCTGCTACGGAATACATACGTGTTTCATAACCCACCACTGGGGGGGGGGGGGGGGGGGGCAAAAATTTGGCAGTGACGGTGAGTCATTTGGACTTGCCATGAGCAACAAATTTTTTTCAGAATTAATTAACTTTACTATTACAGCATATATACAGATAAAGAACATGAAGTAAATATGGTGCACATGCACCAAGTACAAAACATATTAGGCAACGACAAAATGTGAGTACAAAACATATTAACAAATGACATAAGTGCAGACGCACTGAAAAACTCTTTAGCATTTTCACAACAAATAAACATAATGGCAAAAAATCATGTTGACAAGTGACATAAGTGAACATGCACTGCAGTTCATAACATATCAGCAAATCAAAATGTACATACAATGAGTAGTAATCATGTTATAAAATGACAAAAGTGCACACCCACTGAAAAACTCTTTAGCATTTTCACAACAAATAAACAAAATGGCAAAAAATCATGTTGACAAGTGACATATGTGCACATGCACTGCAGTTCAGAACATATCAGCAAATCAAAATGTACATACAATGAGTAGTAATCATGTTATAAAATGACAAAAGTGCACACGCACTGAAATTCAGTATATATCGAAAAAATGTATAGGCCATGAATACAAATGATGTTAGCAAAAAATGATTTTCACTATGTTACAAGAATTAGGATAAGAAAGGGAAGGATTTCATCATGGGTGTAGCACTTTAGGTTGCACGCAGCTCCACTGAAAGTCCATATCTTTCCACAGAAGTACAACACCAAGTGAGACAATCTGAAGTTCTTTTGCCAAGAGTATTAATCAGCGTACCCAAGACACTGAGATGTCGTAGTAATATTCCATGTTATCATTTTGGCAGAACATCAGGTACACCAAACAGTGGGACCATAGTAACATCTCCATCGCTCAAGGTGGTGGACAGCATGTCGTGTCAACACCACGCTCTTACAAGGCACACCAACGTAGAATTAGTGCAAAAACCAAATATAGTGCTCCATGATCAAGAGGATATACAGGACAAATGGATATTGCAGTAATTCAGGGTAGTTAGGTCAGAAGGTGAAGGAAATTAAGTCACATACTAGTCTTCATTGGGAATTACATTAGTAGTTTGCGGCATTCATAGTCCAGTTATTGAACATTTCTGTACCATGTATGTAGTATTACAGAAAAATGTTCATTAATTGATTTACAGACAACATTGCCATTGGTCATTTCAATACCGTAATCACTAGCGTTCATTTCCCAGTCACAAAGCATAATCAGTAGCATTCATTCCCTTGTTACAAAGCATAATTAGTAGCATTCATTTCCTAGTTACAAAGCATTATTAGTAGCATTCATTTCCTAGTTACAAAGCATTATTAGTAGCATTCATTTCCTAGTTACGAAGCATAATTAGTAGCATTCATTTCCTAGTTACAAAGCATTGTTAGTAGCATTCATTTCCTAGTTACAAAGCATAATTAGTAGCATTCATTTCCTAGTTACAAAGCATAATTAGTAGCATTCATTTCCTAGTTACAAAGCATAATTAGTAGCATTCATGTCCTAGTTACAAAGCATAGTTAGTAGCATACATTTCCTAGTTACAAAGCATTATTAATTAATCATTGGTCAGTTAAATACAGTAATTATCTCAATACAGGACTCAGTAGCATTCTTTTCCAGTTACAGTGCATAAGTAGTAGCATTCATTTCCTAGTTACAAAGTATTGTTAATCATTGGTCATTTCAATACCGTAAACAGTAGCGTTCATTTCCCAGTTACAAAGCATAATCAGTAGCATTCATTTCCTAGTTACAAAGCATAATTAATTAATCATTAGTCATTTAAATACAGTAATCATCTCAATACAGTAATCAGTAGCATTCTTTATTCAAGTGACATATTATTCATAGCTGATCAGAATTACTCAGAACTCTCTTAAACTGGTATCATTATTTGGGACTGGTAATACATTTTTTTTTGTTAGTAACGCATTGCTTTGGGTAATTATAGGGGAAAGCAAGGAAAAAAAAATTGCTTCTGCGTTGTTGCTGTAAATGAAAATGTGTAACGTCATTCGTCATGAGTCCGCTGTTGCAAGATTATGAAACAAGTAGAGTATATGTAATCACATTCATAAATGACATAGATTTAATGAACAACTGCTTATAGCACATTAATTTCATAAATAATTTCTCCTGCAAAAATATACAAAAAATGGATTATTAAGCTGAAAGAAGAAATGCATTTTATGCTGAAAAGTAGTGAACTTCGAATTAACAGGTAGTGAAATGTGTATAAAAATGTGTTCTATAGCTGTCCTTCCCAAAACCTTCCGTCATTATACTATGCAATATAGCACCTGCTGTCAAAGCAAACTGCAACAAATACTTAAATAACTACATAGCATAAATACATAACTTCAACCATATCCTCATCTGTAAAGAAAAACTTCATCCATAGTAGCATATTCTTCATCATTATTCATCAGCATTCATTATAACTCCATTATTATCATCACCTGTAAAGTCACAGTAGCATATTCTTCATCATTATTCATCAGCATTCATTATCATCTGCAAAAAAATCATTTCATTATTCATTACATAACTATTCCTTATCTCTAGCATATTCCATCACTAAAACTAAGATGTGTAGTTTTGTCTGACAGCCTGCATCAATCGCCTTGTATTCTGAAAGAAAAAATTAGTTAAGACTGCTATTCTACGATGTGTATAGTATATTCTTGTTAATGCTTGTTAATCCTGATCCATTTACTCTTCATCACGAGGTTTGCATCTTTTTTCGTTCATTCCGAAGGTGAAATTCCCATTTCAGTTTAATTTATTTCTTTTACACATCGTTTCTTTCTGAAATTGATGAACAAAGATTAATGTCTTGCATTTACATCATATACTCACTAAATAATGACTGGTTTATGATAACATACGAGGTGCGGCTAGAAAAAAACCGGACTGATGCTGGAAAAAACATTTATTTACAATTATTTACAATTTCATGTTATCTCCTTCAATGTGCTCTCCTCCTCGGTCTCTACACCGCTCCATACGAATTTTCCACTGTTCATAGCAATGCTGCAGATCATTTTCGGTAAGTCCATACATTACTTCCGTCGCTTTTTCTTTTACTGCTTCAACAGTCTCAAATCTAGTTCCTTTCAAAGCTGACTTGACTTTAGGGAAAAGAAAAAAGTCACAGGGGGCCAAATCAGGTGAGTAGGGTGGATGATCTAAGATGGGAATGTTGTGTTTTGCCAAGAACGTCTTCACTGACAACGCACTGTGAGCTGGGGCATTGTCTTGGTGAAGGATCCATGACTTTTTTCTCCACAAATCGTTCCGTTTTCTCCGTACTCGCTCACGTAGGGTAGCCAGGACGCTAATGTAGTAATGCTGATTCACTGTTTGTCCCTCTGGTACCCAATCGATGTGCACAATCCCTTTGATGCAAAAAAAAAAAAAAAACAATCATCATTGCCTTGAATTTCGATTTTGACATTCGCGCTTTTTTTTTGTCGTGGAGAACCAGGAGTTTTCCAATGCATCGATTGGCGTTTAGTTTCGGGATCGGAAGTAAAAAACCACGATTCATCGCAAGTAATAACATTTTGTAAGAAGGTGGGATCACTTTCAATATTTTCCAGGATGTCAGAACAAATCATTCTTCGGCGTTCCTTCTGTTCAATTGTGAGACACTTTGGAACCATTTTTGAACACACTTTGTTCATGTTGAAACTTTCATGAAGAATCTGCCTAACACTTTCCTTGTCAACTCCTGTTAACTCAGACACTGCTCTGATTGTTAAACGGCGATCTTGTCGAACAAGTTTACCGATTTTTTCAATTTTTGCATCAGTTTTTGCTGACAATGGTCTGCCAGTGAGAGTGTCATCACTGGTGTCTTCGCGGCCGTCTTTAAATCGTTTAAACCACTCAAACACTTGTGTTCGCGATAAACAATCATCGCCGTACACTTGTTCTAACATTACAAACGTTTCACTTGCAGATTTTCCTAGTTTGAAACAAAATTTGATGCTAACACGCTGTTCTTTCTGTACACTCAACATTTTCCGACGCACAGACAAAACGTCAACTACTCAAAACAGACGCCACGGCCAGACTGAGTGCAGGAGGCAGATGAAACTCGAGCAGTAGGCGGAGCGAGAGTCACGTGACAGGCCACGCGACTTTCAGCCTTATTGCATTCGTTTTATTGTTTCACCAGTACTAGTCCGGTTTTTTTCTAGCCACACCTCGTAATTAAGCATACAGCATACCATGACAGAGAACGTAATATGAAAAAAAAATAGACAGTGTTCAAGTGCAAAATGTACACAGAATATCACAATGCAGCAACAAAAAATGTAAAACAGTCACGATGTTGAGATATCATAGGGCAAATGTCAAAGTCAACTCGTGTGTGTTATATCTTAATTATTTCACAGTGCATATAAACAAAATATGAAAACAATCGTACATACATTAAAAAAAATGATGACAAGAAATGTGACCTTCTTTGAGTTCACCTTGTATGTTGTGTAGTTAGTAGAGGCGAGAATTAAAGACTTTAATGGAGAGAGAATTTAATAAAATTAATATGTCACTAGATAACATTGCATAATTATTCATAAGATACGTAAGTTTCTCTGAAAAAAATGTGCACAGTCTGATATGTAACGACAAGAAGAGCGACCTGCTAACCTTACCTTGCCGGGCACTTTCCAAGAAAAAATACGATAATCATCAATAAGTAGTCACATAAATATAATTGCAGAAATAGTCATAAATGTGTCAATTCATCTGGAAAAATATGCACGGTCTGATGTGTAGCGACAAGAAGAGCGACCTGCTAACCTTACCTTGCCGGGCACTTGCCAATAAAAAATACGATAATCATCAATAATTAGTCATGTGAATATAATTGCATAAGTGATCATAAAAATTAGTAAATGGCATCATAGTATGTTAAATCATAAAGTGTCTTCATTCAATAAAGGGTTTAATATTGGAGACATGGTGGTTGCCTTTACTTTTTCTGGTTCTCAGAGTTTCGACGTGTACAACATTGGGGTGAGGAATGCTGCGAGTCCGATATGGACCTGCGTATAGAAGTTCAAATTTGCTGCACTTACCTTTTATTCTGCTGGATAAATAGTGTGTACGTACTAATATCTTCTGTCCAATGTGAAAGTCACGACTTATACAAACTTGTTTTTGCTGTCTTCTCCGGCGCTCTGCGGCACGTTTGACGTTGTTCAGCGCAATGTTAATTATTTCATGGTGTCGTAGTCGACGAGATGTAGGGAAGTTTACTAATTCTGTAATTTTGTTAGGTGGTTCAACATTTTTCAGTATAACAGACGGAGATAGCATAGTAGATTCATTTGGTATGGAATTAATTACATCTTGGAATGAGAATATGTGTGTGTCCCAATCAATATGTCTTTTATGGCAGTAAATTCTACACAGTTTACCAATTTCTTCCATTAATCGTTCACAAGGGTTCGAAGAAGCATGGTACCTGGATATATAGATCGGAGAAATGTTTCTAGTTCGTAACATACGTGTCCATATAGCAGAACGAAATTGTGATCCATTGTCAGAAATTACTTTCAACACATGCCCTACATGAAATAGAAAATGTTTTACAAATGCTTTCGAAACAGTTTTTGCAGTAGCTTTGCGTAGCGGAGTGAAGGTAACAAATTGTGAAGTGAGTTCAACAGCGACAAAGATGTAGCAAAAACCTCTATTAGCTCTGGGAATCGGACCAAAAAAGTCTACAGCGGCCATATGTCTTAATTTAACAGGTGCAATGGGATATAATGGAGGAATATGTGAAGTCGTGTCTGACTTAGCTTTCTGGCAAATTTTACATGACGCTAATACTCGTCGTATACGTTTCTCCATGTTGGTAAAATAACAATTCTGTCTCAGTATAAGAAAACATTTTCTGACTCCGTAATGTGCGTAACTTAAATGAGTATACCAGATTAATTTGTTAACAAGCTCGTCAGGAATGCATAATAACCAATTGTTGCTGTCAGGATGAGAGCGGCGAAACAGAATGTCATTGCGTACAGTGTAATGGTTTCTAATGGTAACATTATTCCTATCTTGCCACAGGTGTTTAATTTCTTTCCACACGTTGTCTTTATTTTGCTCTTGTGCTATGTCCTGTAATGACTACTGAATGAAATTTTCAAATGCAACTTGTTGAATGTACATCACGCTGAAATTTGCTTTGCAGAAGTTGGTTGCGATGTCTTGCTGATTGTTGCTGAGAGAACGAGATAGTGCGTCTGCTATAACATTTTGTGTGCCGGGAATGTGAACAATTGTGAAATTAAATTCCTGTAAATAGAGCTTCCATCTGCTTAATCTATCGTGAGTAAATTTAGCTGAAAGTAAAAATTGTATAGCTCTGTGGTCTGTGTATACGGTGGTATGTCTGCCATAAAGAAGGTGCCTGAATCTCGTAAAAACCCAAACAACACATAATGTTTCCAGTTCTGTAACCGAATAATTTCGTTCGGCAGGTGACTGAATGCGACTTGCAAATGCGATGTTTTTAATTACTGTTGAGCCATCTTCTTCAATTTCCTGAAAAATGTGTACGCCTAAAGCGGTGTTGGAACTGTCGGTAGCAATGGAAAAATTTCTGGTAAGATCTGGGTGCGATAAAAGTGGTGCATTCAACAAAGCATGTTTCACGTTCATAAATTAAGAATGTGCTTGTTATCCCAGGACCAAATAGTGTTTTTACCTGTCAATTGACATAATCTAGGTGTGTCTAAAGCAGAGTGATGAATAAATTTACGGAAAAAGTTAATTAAGCCCAAAAAACTGCGTAGTTGCTTCTTCGTTGTAGGAACAGTAATGTCACGTAAAGCTTGAAGTTTTTCCGGATCAGGCGCAATGCCTTCTGCTGAAATTACTTGTCCAAGAAAGTTTATAGAAGTTTTGCCAAAGTGCGATTTACTAAGATTAACTGTGAGTCCGTGTGCATGAAAAGTTTGTAACAGTCGTTCGTAAATCACATTGTGTTCAGACCAGTTAGCTTCTGCAATAAGAATGTCATCTACGTACGTCGTGATTCTGTCTTTCATGCAAACGTGTGTCGGATGGCGTCAAAATTAATAACATTTTCGTGAACCAGATTCTGCGTGTCAAAATTATTGCTTACGTTACTGGAATATACAATCTATACTGTATTTAATCAAATTCCATCTGACGTGTCATTATTTTCGGGAGGATGCTGTGGCATTTCGACTATTTGAACTGTTTTGTTATTTCTTCCTGACGTATTACGTTCTGGATGATATCTACTGTCTGGTACATTCATGATCATTTGTTGTGGCGGACGTTCTTGCTGCTGATAAGATAGACTGTTATTAAATGTATGCTGAAAATTGTGCTCATTGCTTTTACTTCTGTCATGATAGTCATTTCTTTACGGTGCATTGCGAAAGGAATTGAATTAGTGTGTTTTCTGTACGTACTGATTTCCTTGTTACCATGCGTTACTATTTGTTGGAGCTGAGACTATTCGTGCACGCGCCGAAACATTAAAGCTTCGCTGACCTTGCACACTGCATTGTTGGTTAGGTATGCTAACCAGCTACCTTTGATGCTGTTGCGGAGAAAAACGTCTATTGTTACTAAAATATGTTTGCGACTGCTGAAAATTTTGCACATACTGATGATTAAAATTTTCTCTGATATTAAAGTTCTCGCGGTTGTCATTTCAGGAGTGTCTAATGAAAAATTGTCACTTTCGGTATATTTTGTCTTATCGGGTTTTCTTTAATCATTTTTCTTAATTCCAGGTAGAGCAATAGTTAAAGAGCTGTTTTGATAGATATAAAGGATAGTAGAAGAGAAGGCAGCAGTGCAGAAAACTAAAGATGAAACAGCACTACTACAGCTCGGGGCCCTATGCACGCTACGGCACATATTCATTAAAGCGTAATGAATCCCCTGCGGTCTATCACGCGCTGCAAATAAATTTCAGCTTTTGTGCTACAGGCAATGGCGGTAAAAATTCAGAAATAAATTGCTGTATCCATGCTAATTGTTGTTTCTTCATTACAGGCAATGCTATTGAAAGTACAAAAATAAATTGTCGTATCCAGTTCAAAGCGTGTACCTGTGCTCTGTCATTATTAAATTGCTTAGAGTTTCTTACGGATAAAAATTGCTCGTAATCAACGTTCTTGTCACTGAATTTGAGAACACGTTCAGGTTTGTGTGGGAATCTGTTTGTTTGTGTCATTTCGGATTTCAAGTTGCGTAGCTTTTCAGATTTTAAGTCGCGCAGCTTTTCGGATTTTAAGTCGCGTAGTTTCTGTAAATTACTTAAGTTACACTCGCTATGTGAGTGTGACAAATGCTCGCAACGTGGCGTATTCTGTGACATGTTATTAACTGAAATATTTTTCATCTCTGTTACTTCTTGCTCTAAACTTGACAATTTTCTACGCAACGTGTTATTAGACGAATCGATCTCATTAATCGTCTGCTGTAAATTTTGGAATTCAGGTGTTTGGTTAAATGAAACCGGTGAGGTATCGTCTGATTTGCTGTCATTATTACTTTCAATAGCATCAATACGACTGGCCAATTCATCATATTTTTCAGTCAGTGTTTTTGCCTGATCATCGTTTTTATTGTCACAAGCATTAATCTGTTTTTGTAATTTACGTGTGCCTTCGTTCAATTTTTTAACGTCAGCTATGACGACATCGGAATCCTGTGTTAGTTCTAATTGTTCGAATCTGTCTGTCACTGTCTGAATATCCGCTGTGTGTGTATCTGTTTTTGATTTAAGATCAGAAATTTCATCACGTAATTCGGCGTTCAACTGTTTGATGGTATTAATTTCGTCGGACACTGTAGCAATATTGTTGTCTACGCATGTTTTTGCCTTCGCAAACAATTTACGTTTGTCTTCTTGTCTCTGTGCTGTGATTGTTTCCATTACTTGACGTTTTACTTTATTTTGATCCTGTATAAATTTGCGGAAACGCGTATCACTGTTTTGTATGTGGTGACTAAAGCGTTCGTCAATTTGAGTGTTCTGTTGTTCGAATTTCGCGTCTATCTTTGCGTCCATTGTGCGCGAAAGTTCTGCTGTCATTAGTTTAAACTCGTCGCGTAATTGTGCAGCTTTTTCAGAGCATTGTTTACCGACTGCATTAATTTCGTCCCTTAGCGGTTCTGTTGTAGCTGTTTGCATATCCCTTAATTCTTGCGCAACAGATCTAATTTCTTCGTTGCTTTTCCTAGCACAAGCCACAATTTCCTCGCGTAATTGTTCCTTAGTGTCATGACACTGCGCGGCAACGTCTCTAATTTGTTCACTAAGCTGTCTGGAATTATTGTCCAATTTTTCATTTAACTGCCTGGAATTGTTGTCTAATGTTTCATTGAAGTATTGTTTGAGTTTTTCGTTATTTTCATTAAGCTGTTTGAAATTTTCTTTAAATTGTTTGTTATCTTCACTCTGTTGTCTGACCTGTTCACTAAGTTGTTTGAGATTTTCATTACTGTTGTCTAGTTTTTCATTCTGTTGTTTGGTAATCTCGTTTTGTTCTGTCTTAAACTGTAGCAATACAGCCATAATTTGATTCAAGCCAAAAGTAACCGCTGCATTCTCTGTGCCGTGTGATGCTGTATATGCATTTGTCACGTTTTCTGTATCCATTAGGATATTCTGTGATTTGCTAATCGGATGTGCACAGTTAGTCACTATTTCGGAATCAAGTAAATGTGTCATACTTTGAATATCCTGTTCATTTTCATTAGAAAGATTTGTCTCTTCGTCACGTGAATTATGCGAACCGGTTGTGTTAAGCTGGGCAGCGCTCATTGCAACAGAACGCCCCGCGTCATCAATTGTCGTCAAATTAACCGAGGAGACAATTGAGTTCGTTTGTTCGTCATTAAGATAAAAATCATCATTAGTGGTTGGAACGCACTGACTGTCAGTAAACGCAGGATTGTCATCATTACACTGCATGTCACAAGTACTATCGGTGAAGTTATTTAAATCGGTAATTTCATTCATTACGCCTCGCGATGTACTATTAATAGTCTTTCGCAGCATTTTTACAATAGTCACAATTATTCACAAATGAAATAAGCACAATGCAAAAAGCCACAAACACAAATACAACAGCGAGCAACAAATTGCCGATGACCTGTCGGAGAAAGTCACAAAATTAGTAAAAGCGTTGCGCCAAATGCTAATTATATTTTAGTAAATAAGAGCAGATATCTGACTACTTTTCAGAAGATTCTGAAAGAAATACTATCCTGGTCCGGATGTCGCCAAGTGTAACCTCCCCACAGAACTTTGAAATGACTATAATTTCCCTGTAAATAATGTCAAAACAATAACCTCCCCGCAAAAAAATGTAAAAAGACTATATTTGAATGTTAATCGAAATGGAACCAAATGTTGTTGAGCTCCCACAAAAATTATAGAATAATAATGACCCAAATGTTAACTCGACACAAAAATTGAGAAATGAACATTAATCATTAAACCCACAATAATAGGGCAGCATCGCTGACCTTAGGCCCTGTGCAATAATTAACCTGATAAATTGATTCTGGGAGGAAAAACATAGGAAATATTGTTTCAATTGTAATGATTCTTTTCTTAAAAACGATTGCGTTGAAAACAAAATTATTATTGGGACATTTCATGAACAAATTAATTACAATTAACGTACATTACATTATCAGATGTGCGCAATGCTGCTTCATTACCTTATTTAACAATATACCTCGTCCCGAACCTTGACCAGAGACCCATGTCGACGCCCGCCGACTCCTCACACACAACTGCGACTCGCAACTACATGCTCTCGCGACTCGCTACGTACAACCAACTCTCGCGCGGTCAAGCGCAGACTAGCAACGATAAACAACTCTCTGGTCAGAGATTCTGTCATGCCTCGCCATCGCTGCTACTGAATACATACGTGTTTCAATACAATGTGCCAAAACTTACGTATGTCAAGCTTTATTATCTTCCCCACAACGAATGTTGTTTCATGCTGTGACTAGGGTGAAAATACAAGAAACAATTTATCAGAAACGACACACTGAGAGTGCTTGTTATTGGTAACCTGAGTTTAAAATAGTTTACAGAACTTTAGACCGTAATCGACATTCAGACCATGAGGCCAACACAGCGTGTGAAATGGACTACTGAGAGTTTTTTGGATTAGGATTCGTTACTATATGTCATACTTCGAAGAAATGACTGTTACGATAACTTCAAACGAGGAATTAGCAGAAAAACACCAGTAATGCACGCGTGTGGACAAAAGGCGTCCAGGTAATCTATGATGTTGGAAAATCGGGGTCTTAGGTGCGATATATCTGTGTGTGTGACGCTAGGGCTATTTTCATCAGAACTATACCATTCGTTTTTAATTAAATACGTCATCTGAATAAGTTTTCATACAAATCATTACATAATTGCATAAACGGTTTCATTTAAGGAACGTGTATGTTCAAACTGCTATGGCAGGGGTTGGTAAATGATATTCATTTTTCTTTTCCCATTAGGGCCGTCTCACGTTTCACATCTAAACGTAACGCCTACCTCTCATACGTAAGTGTCACATCATTACGGCATGTCTGTTACTCAATTCGAAAAAGCGTTAAGAGGATGAATTTGCTCTATGTTTGGGGAAACGCCGCCGGAATAGTTTCATCAAGCTATTGCTGGAGCAGTGAAGATCCGTGGCAGTCGATTGTGAGTAAATTAAAACGGTCAGAGGAGCGCGTCTCACGCAGCAGTCATAGCAGAAAGCGGTTCCAATTCCAGCTTACTGCATCCCTACATATTCCGCACAAGAAGCGTAACAAGAAAAGAAGAAAACCGAGAATTCCCTCTATGCACCTGTTGCTCCTCTGCCAACTCCGAAACACGAGGAGCTATATTCAGGGGCTCATATTTGTAATAGTACTACATATATATTCGTCAAACCAGATTGAATTGTTTTACAAATCTCTTATTGACATTTCATGGAAGAAAACTCAGTAACTCAGGACAGAAGTTTGTTTTTAGAATTTGCGTATGCCAACAATTCCGTAACAGATTGTAGAAGTTATTATTGGTTGATGGCACTTTTACGTGAAAGGTTTTCAGTGTTAGAATTGTCTTCTTAGTTGAGAAAAGCGCAAATAAATTTGCTCTCCGTTTGCTTGGAGTGCCTGTGAATATGTAAGCCGTGTTGCACATCGCAAAATAAATGGGCGGGGCTCGACATCCAAGATAATCTAAATGTTTGGAACATGGTAAAGGATTAGAACTTTATTGTTACGAGCCTTTTTATTACAGAATGCGGCCAGTTATATACCAATTACAATTCTTTTCTTCCCAGAGGTGTTTCCTGATGATGGCCTTCTCCCGTCCTTTTTACATCATCCTCCTAGGTTGTGGTTTTTGCTGTTAGACAGAAAAGTTTGCAGTATTGAGCAGTAGCCTGAAATTTTCTCTGTCCTCTGTGGTGTTCTCTGTGGGGCTGTTTTCTCAAATCACTACTTCTCTCTTCCAGCCATCCCGTGATGATTTGTAATGTGGAAATGAAATCTAATTTTTTTGTTAGGCTCTTGTCATTCCTTCTGTAAATATGACCATAAAACTTTAGTCTCCTTTTTTTTATGTTTGTGATTGCTTCTATGTTTCTCCATAGATCTCCATTTCTGCTTTTTGTCCAGTTATTATCGATATTATTTTGTGATCTTAAAATTATACTGAGTATTTTTCTTCCTTTTCAATTTCATCTTTTTCACCTCTTTTATTTAGTGGTAGGCACTCAAATCCGTAAAGTGTTCTCCGTTTAGTAAATGTTGCGTAGAGCTCAATTTTAGCCTCGAATGATAGTGATCTTTACGTAAGTGTTGGGTGAGTTTATATGCTAATTCGAATCTCTTTGGTCTTCCTTTACTTGTGATGTTATCTAATGCATCTGGTTCTATTCATTCTCCCTAATACCTGAAATTGTTAACTCTTTTCATTTTCTGTGTTGTGTTTATGTCTATTTTTTCTGCTGTGTTTATTTTCAACGCACAGCCTTTTGTCATACGATATTTGTAATCTAGCTTTAGCTAGAATTTCGTGAAGTGTTTCTATCATTACCTTCACATCTGGTTTGTCCTTCGAAATTATTGAAATATCGTCTGCAAAAGCGAGACATTTCTCCTACTATCTTCCTCTTCCTTGTCCTAGATTGTTTCTTCGATGTTTTCCTCTTCCACTTCTTTATTCCACCCACTCATGACCTTCTCTAAGACCAGATTGAAGAGAATGGTTGTGAGCCCGTCTCCCTGTCGAACACCTGTGTTTATTCTGAAGGTGAAACTGCATTGTAACTGACCATCAGCAGTTTATTTTTATAATGAATGTTACCGATTTCCATCAGTAGACTATTATCAAGCTGAAGCAAAGCGTAACCATTTTCTCACTACAATATTTGAAGTGAACATCTTCGATGTAAGTAGAAAAACTTAATTTTCATAATCTGCAAAAGTCACATTTGTGTAGAAGACACACACACACACATGGCGTTCATAAATTTCATGGATTTTGAATAACCATAAATTTCGTATAAATTTATAGACCCTTTAATTTTGGGGTTTGGTTTCTTAGATTGAAATTTGGCTTTGATTTCTGTTAAAAAGTGGTCTGAATCTGTGCCTAGTTCTCTTCTGATCTGTACGTACTTGATTTCTCTATAGTTGTGTTTGGTTTTTCCCACATGGTCTAGCTGATATGAGTCTAAATAAGACCATGCCTTCTTTCTCCTTGCTAATTTACTGAGAAAGGCTGACATTTATGTAAGTCGAACTGTATGCAGGAGTTGATCAGCCTTTCTCCATTCTTACTAGTGCGTTTGCGTAACGAAAATTTTCTACTGTTGCCTTGTATTTCTATTCTCTACGAACTGTGGACTGAAGTCTGCTACAAGTAGTTTTATGTGGTACTTTGATACTTTTGATTTTCCATTTTCTGTCGTTTCCAAAATTTGTTTCAACTTCCTCTGGATTTTACTGTTTTCATTGTTGGACAATGTGCATTTTCTTTTATGATCATATAGTTCTCGTTTACCGATTCAGGCGAGAGAAGTGGTATTCGTTCCGGTGGAGACGCAAAATTTGTTATGGATTATGTTAGATTCCACTTGACAGTGAAAGCTATTCCAATAATAGTAGCTTTCTGTTAGTTCTTTATGTCCAAATTCCCTTTATAAATCTTGAAGCCCACTGATTCAAGTGCGATCTCATCTTCATATCTGGCTTCATGAAGTGCTAGTAAGAGTATACTGGACCGATTAAATACATCCGTGAATTGTTCACTGTGCCTAGTAGGTGTTTTCTCCTTAGGCCGTATGCGAAGATTTCAAGGAAATCATTACGCTCTAGTCTCTACAGAATCCAATGGCGTAGCCGCATAAATGTTTCCAGTGATGAAGGTATTGTTTGTAGTGTCACCGCCAGACACGACACTTGCTAGGTGGTAGCCTTTAAATCGGCCGCGGTCCGCTAGTATACGTCGTACCCGCGTGTCGCCACAATCAGTGATTGCAGACCGAGCGCCGCCACACGGCAGGTCTAGAGAGACATCCTAGCACTCGCCCCAGTTGTACAGCCGACTTAACTAGCGATGGTTCACTGATAATTTACGCTTTCATTTGCCGAGACGATAGTTAGCATAGCCTTCAGCTACGTCATTTGCTACGACCTAGCAAGGCGCCATTATCAATTGCTATTTATCTTGTGACGCATGTACCGTCAGACTGATGTTCACAATTACGGATTAAAGTTAAGCATTCCAGAAGCTACGTACTATTTTTGCTACTATAAGACCTTGAGCTGTTCCAGACCTCACGCCAGCCTGCGTGAGCTTAAACGCGTGCCTTTCGGCTACCTCACAGTGGCTTGGCTGTCTTGCCAAGTCACAACATTGTTTACTTCCTGGAGTACTTTTCCGTTCACTGTTTGCCATCACGTCTTCGTTGAAAGAAAATTAAGGTGGTTACCTCTTAAAGAGGTGTCACATCTGTGATCGAATCGCCAGATGGGTCTTAATGGTCCCCCCAATATGGGAACAGACGCGTTTCCTAGCCGACCACTTTGGTAACAGGGGCTATTGATTTTTACTGCAGCCATCAACATACAGGAAGACGCTGGTGGCCTCATAGGCACTTGTTGCAAAATCAGGTGCGACTAGGATTTTTTTCTGCTTGGAGTGTTGCCCCGTCCACAAGATCCACCGTATTGGAATACGTCTTCACCGCCTTTATTAGCTTTGAGGTGTCACTGTCAGGAGAAGAAGACTCATCCACCTTCGGGTGTTTTGCCAATGATATTAGTGTCTTCACCCACCTCATAAGCTGATAATCTTCTTCACCTCGTATTCCAGATTGCTCATTGCCTGCCCTTGCCCTTTACCAAGGGACGAGCTATTAGAAATAGACTGTCGCACATTGGTCGTCTGGACCGTTCAGTACTGAGCACCCCGCCACGTCGAGGCTTAGTCGTTGGGAGGGTTGTTCCCCGCTAAAATTTTACTTTACGACTTTCTTTCACCTATGAAGCTAAATGCTTCCTGTAACTCAGTTCTGTCACAAGAGATTCACTTATTTGAAGAGTTTGAAAAGACATGTTTTAGGCATTTCTTTATACGAGACATTTACGCATTCTACTTATCAGAATCAATAACTGACATATTTCCCTTACATGTTACACATCAGCCTATGAAAATAGCTCACACAGTTAAAAGCCAATACTGAAAACATATCATATTTATTCACAATTAACTCAGCTTCTTATATCAAAACAAAAAATTGACTGCCGACATTCCCAACGAAAAATGAGCGTCAGATACACTTCGTTTTTCTTGCCATCAATCAATGAAGCACTTTTTCCTCTTTTATTTCTTCAGGATAATAATTGGCGGAGATCGTATAGTCATTTTTCATGTTAGAGTTCGGGAAACCTTTGGAACATGATAAGATTGTTGTGTTTCAGATATTTATGTAATGTCGTGATTTTAGATTTGGTTCTAGTAGTAGCAGTTTTATTGATCTGTGGTCACCTGTACAGTAACGTTTTACCTATCTATATCGGCGTGTTCATACATAAACTTCAAAGAACTGTAAAGTACGTTATAGAAGTTGCCTAGCACTGTACAAAATCTTAGGCAAAAAACGTATTCGCATATGCCAATATGAACAACGGTCTGCTGTTTAAGGAAATGATGACAGTGAAAACTTTCTCCGGACTGGGTGTCGAAGCGGAGTTTCCCTCTTTACGCAAGTGGTTTCCTTAATCGCTTCGGCTGTGAGAGCACGAGTCACGGCCAGACCCAAACTGCTGTATTTCGTCGTCCATCTGTCGTACCGGTACACGTACATCCCATTAATGTTGTCCCCGCACAGTAGAGAGATTTTATGTGAATGTCCCAGCCAGTATCAGCAGATAAATATCAATTTAAGTCACAAAGGAGCTACAGGCATCGGCTCCAAGTGGGTACTGATTGAAATCAGTGGAGAAAAAAGGAATTTTGTGCGGGGAACGGGACTCGAACCCAGGTCATCAGGTTACTAGAAAGGTGCTATGGCCACTAAGCCGGACACAGTGGTCATTGCAACTGCACGGAACTCCCTAGCATACCTCTCACCAGAACCAAATTCTCAACTTTCACACACTACTGTTGTGGTGCCCCTGACGTAGTGCCTCTTGCCCTCCACTCGCGGCATTTCGAATTCACCGATTCCGGTAAGAGTTAGAGCCTGGTGTGCATCTGCACGAAAGAGATCGTTGTCTCTTTCGCCTTAATTATATGCAGTGTCAGTGTCGTGAAGAAGTAACACGCAGTGTTCTTTTCAACACTGCAATTTTGTATTCATCTTCGTATATACTAGGGGGTTACAGTTGCGTTTGAAATGGGGGAAGCAAGCGTACTAATATCCTTCAGTGAGTCTGTGCATTGTTTAATCGTGCCTTCATGCTCACTACGAGAGTGACACAGAAACTTTGCAAGCAGACTTTCACGGCATAACTGGCGTCCAGCTGTCAAGACACTGTAAATTTACGTTTTTGGAGATTTGCTTGATGCTTTCATATCAGTTAAGAAAACCTGTGACCATTCGTAGAGCCTCTATTAAAATATTTTCAGAATTTCCTGATAGTCCTATTCAGTACAACTGCCACATCCTAACTGCAATGGTCTAGGTCAGTGGCTCCCAACATGGGGAGTAATTACCCCTGAGGGCAACACTTAGTTTTCTGTTCAGTTGCGTTTCGCTCGCGAACCTAAAGTTATTTTTAAAATAGCATTAATATCTCGCAAGACTGTAATTTTGATCATATAAGTTACCAATAATTACTTTTTTTTGCGAAGGCTAATTCTTCGTAGTTTTAACTATGTATGTACGAGAGTAAAGTTGAGACATATACAACGCTCATGCTTAAATGAGACATATACAACGCTCATGCTTAAATATCTCTTGGAAATGTCTTTTCCGAATCGTAGGTAGCTCCAGCAATATCACATGAATTACTTCGTTATTTACAGACTGTGGGTGAAGCAAGTGTTGTCAGGGAGAGGAGTGGCGTAGAGGGAACATGTTTTGCAACGTTTACCCTGACTATGGATAGTCAGAGTTTATCTATGAGGAAGAGTTGTAGGAAGGAATAGAAATGCATTGAGAAATGCTTACCATTCCATAAAAACAGGTTGTTAGGAACCAGTAGCAATTGAATCATCAGTTCTTGGTGTAATAAAACACCCACAAACACTAAATATCATTTACCATTCGTCATTTTGAAAATGAAAGTGTTCAGAAGTTCGTTTTCCTAAAATTTAATTACACGCTAATGTTGATAATGTACGAGCTAGGTGGGAGGGGGGGGGGGTTTCTAGTTAAAATCTGATGGCGCTCAGGAGAACGGTCTCACAAAGACAAGAAACCACTGATCGAGGTTGTGTCGCGCATGCGTTTGCCTAGCAACCTTTTTCGTAGGTTTACGGCATTTTCTAAGTAACCTGCCAAGTAAACGTTTTATATGTCTCCATTAACTTCCATGGTGCCTACGTGACTACGCCGTAACACATTCCTACAAACTGCTACACCGAGTTTCTTGTATGAATTGACCTAGTCTAATTCAGACTCACATTGTACTTACAGAATACTACATGCAAATTCTGAAGTGGACCTATAAGGCATGTTGCCCATCTTTGTAACATTTGAAAAACGTATTTATACATTAGTTGACTGTAGGCTACTGCATCAACAGCAAAAAGTCTAAGGTTAGTATTAATATTATTTGCTGGGTCGTTAATATACAAAATGAAAAGCAAGTGTCTCAATACGAATTTTGGAGACGTTTGAACTTATTTCTTCATCCGTTCATCAGACGCCATTCAGTACAGATATCTTGGGATACGAATTACTCACAACTGTATAGAAAGCTGTAGGAGCCCAGAATTTATAGGGCCTGTACGTAGAATGTGCTACATCCGGCCCGTCATACCAAATTTATATTATTGTTGTTAATAGGTGAGATCTTTTTCGGACACAACTAGTTGATCTTCAAAATTCCTATTCTTGTCAAAGTTGGCATCCATACTTCGTTTTATTTGTCTCTCTAATCATTTCAGGATTTCCTAGGACTTGGAAAAGCTTTTCAATGCAATGAAAATTGTTTTAAAAGAGGAATATAAGGTGAACATCAGTAAAGGCAAAACAACGACAACGGAAAATAGTTGCATTAAGTCGGGTGATGCTGGGGGAGTTAGATTAGGATCAGACACTATAAGTAGTAGATAAATTTTACTATTTGGGCACCAGAAATTCATGATGTCCGAAGCAGAAAGGATATTAAATACTGATTGGCAATGACAAGATGTGCATTTACAAAGAAAGGTAATGACGAATTTGACTTTTAGTGTTAGCAAACTTTTTCTATTGGTATTTGTTTTGGGAGTACCTCTGTAGGGAAGCGAAACGTGGACGATAAACAGTTCAGACTAGAATTAAATTTTTTGAAGTGTGTTCCTACAGATAAATGCTGAACATTAGTCGGATAGATCACGTAATCCATGAGGAGAACAATGGACCTATTGATATAGCACTTTTGAGAGACAATAGGAAATCATGATGAGTTGAGCCAAAAATGGCAGACAGCTATCAAAACATTAACACAGTAAATCGATCTAGGTTTTGTAGTTATTCGAAACAAAGAAGCTTGCAAAATGTAGAGTACCATGGAGAGCTGCATTCAACCAGTCTTCGTACAGATAACCATAACAATAACACATTCCTATGTGTTAAAATTAGTATACAGTGTAAAAAATTTCTCTTGCCGGTCTACGCAGTCTTGTCTGATACGTGTTTTTATTGCTTAAATCCCAGACTCATAAAATTTTTAAGGACTTCAGGAAAAGCAACATGTTCTAGTACAGGGGATTCATTAGTTCATTCAAAATAATTGTCCTGTTTATGTTTTATTAAACGTATTTTAGTACCTTTTTTGTTGCTACATTATATAATTTGCCACAAACGCAAAAAATTTTAGTCACACCAGCTGTCGTGTATATATGACCTACACATTTTTTCATGAGATCCGATTTTTATCCAGGGAAATGAATAATGGCACTCACTTATGCAGAAAAGCGGTAAAATTTATAAACATCGTAATAATTCTAAGAAAACTGATGGTGTAGTTAAATAAAATGAAAGATAAATAAGCATTCATGTTGTCTGACGGTACTTATTATGTCCAATTTATCATAAAACTGGGACACCTCATCACCAGGTTGACAGAAACTTCACTTTTCATCCACTCCAGAGACTTATAAACGTGCCCATATGAAATACGGAAAATAATACAGGCTCTGGTCCTTGACGAAAACCCATGGAGTTGGTGAAGGTAGGTGGTAATTTCCTAAGGGACCAAACTGCTGCCGGCGGGCGTGGACGAGCGGTTCTAGGCGCTACAGTCTGGAACCGAGCGACCGCTACGGTCGCAGGTTCGAATCCTGCCTCGGGCATGGATGTTTGTGATGTCCTTAGGTTAGTTAGGTTTAAGTAGTTCGAAGTTCTAGGGGACTGATGACCTCAGATGTTAAGTCCCATAGTGCTCAGAGCCATTTTTTTTAACCAAACTGCTGAGGTCATCGGTCATTCTGCTTACACTCTACTTAATCTAACTCAAACTAACTTACGCTAAGGAAAACACAAACACCAGTGCCCGAGGGAGGACTCGAACCCACCGACGGCGGAAGTCGCGCGAACCGTGGCAATGCGCCTCAGACCATGCGACATCCACGCGCGGCTCTTGGTGAAGAATTCCGCTTTAGTGGTATCGAAATTTCTTCCTTAAGTCTTTAACAGCTGTGTGAACTGAGAGGAAATTCGAAAGAATGAGAGGTAGCTTATATAAGTTCATTGCACAAAAAAAAAAAAAGGAAATGAAAGACATTGGAGTAATTACAGCGCAATAAGTTCTCTGTGGAGAGACTGTTCGGATGAATCACATAACAAATGGTAGAATATCAGGCAAAATATTTCGAAGAGCGGACTCGATAAAACATTCAGCAGGCAATACAATCTGTCTCAGATAGCAGAAAAAGTAATATGATAACGAAAGGAAATGCATAGAATGTTTGACTTCACGACGCCTTGTAACACCGTGTTAATCGAAAACTTATGGGAAGCAGCGAGAGACGAAACTGTTTCTACAATTTGTATCTTTACAAAGGAAGCAGCTTATAAGGATAATAAAGGTAGGCTTAATGTAGGCAATTGACTGTCAGAAGTGTGTTAACAGAGGTTGGGCGGTGGCACGTCAGAAGTCTGAACGTGGTAGGGAAGGTAGAAAATCTGAAAACGGAAATACTATTTCCACATATACATCTACATGGATACTCTGCAAATCACATTTAAGTGCCTGGCAGAAGGCTCACCGAACAACCTTCACAATTTCCTATTTTTCAAATCCCGTATACCGCGTGGAAGGAGCGAACACCCATATATCTTTCCCTTATTTTATTGTGGAGATCGTTTTTTCCTATGTAGGTCGGTTTCAACAAAATATTTTAGCATTCGGAGGAGAAAGTTGGTGATTGGAATTTCGTGAGAAGGTTCCGTAGCAACGAAAAACGCCTTTCTTTTAATGATGTCCACCCCAAATACTATAATATCTCAATGAATTTCTCTCCGATATTTCGCGATAATACAAAACGTCCTACCCTTCCTTGAACTTTTTCGATATACTTTGTCAGTCTTATCTGGTAAGGATCCCACACCGCGAAGCATTATTCTAAAAGAGGACAGACAAACGTAGTGTAGGCAGTCTCTTTAGTAGATCTGTTATATTTACTAAGAGTCCTGCCAATGAAACGCAGTCTTGGGCTAGCCTTCCCCACAACATATACTATGTGGTCCTTCCAATTTAAGTTGTTCGTAATTGTAATTCCTAGATATTTAGTTGAATTTACGGGCATTAGATTTGACTGATTTATCGTGTAACCGAATTTAACGAATTCCTTTTAGCACTCATGTGGATGACTTCACACTTTTCGTTATTTAGCGTCAACTGCCAATTTTTTCACCACTGAGAAATATTTTCTAAATCGTTTCGCAATTTGTTTTGATCTTCCGATGATTTTATTGGTCGTTAAACGACAGCGTCATCTGCAAACATCCTAAGATGGCTGCTCATATTGTCTCCCAAATCGCTTATATAGATGAGGAATTGGAAAGGTCCTATGACACTACCTTTGGGAACACCAGAAATCAGTTCTGTTTTACCCGATGATTTTTCGTCAATTACTACGAACTGTCATCTTTCTGACAGGAAGTAACTAATCCAGTCACATAACTGAGACCATATTCCATAAGCACGCAATTTTACAACCCGCCGCTTGAGTGGTACAGTGTCAAAAGCCTTCCGGAAATCCAGAAATACGGAATCGATCTGATATTTCTTGTCAATAGTACTCAACACTTCCTGCGAATAAAGATGTGTTTCGCGAGAATTATGTTTTGTAAACCATTGTTGACTGTGTGTCAATAGACCGTTTTCTTCGAGGTAATTTATAATGCTCGAACGCAATATATGTTTCAGAATCCTGCTGCACGTCAAGGTTAATGATATGGACCTGTAAGTAAGTGGATTACTCGTACTACCTTTCTTGAATGTTTGTGAGACCTGTGCCACTTTCCAGTCTTTGGGTAAGGATCTTTCGTCGAGCAAACGGTTATATATGATTGTTAAATATGGAGCTAAGGAATCAGCATACTCTGAAAGGAACCTAACTGGTATACAGTCTAAATCAGAATACTTGTTTTTATTAAGTGATAAGTTGCCTCACTACTCCGAGGACGCCGGCCGGGGTGGAAGAACGGCTATAGGCGCTACAGTCTGGAACCTCGAGACCGCTACGGTCGCAGGTTCGAATCCTTCCTCGGGCATGGATGTGTGTGACGTCCTTAGGTGAGTTAGATTTAAGTAGTTCTAAGTTCTATGGGACTGGTGACCTCAGAAGTTAAGTCCCACAGTGTACAGAGTCACTTGAACCATTTACTCCGAGGATATTTTATTCTAGGTTATTTATTTTGACAGCTGTTCTTGATTCGAATTCTGGAATATTTACTTCGTCTTCTTTTGTGGAGTCATTTCGGAAGGCTGTGTTTAAAAACTCTGCTTTGGCAGCAATGGCTTCGATAGTATCTCCATGGCTATCGCGCAGAGAAGGCACGGATTATTTCTTGCCGCTAAAATACTTTACATATGACCAGAATCTCTGGATTTTCTTCCAGGTTTCGAGACAAAGTTTCGTTGATGAAACCGTTATAAGCAGCTCTCATTGAAGTCCGCTCTAAATTTCGAGCTTCTGTAAAAGATCATGGATCTTGGGGATTTTGCATCCAAACAGACGCATGTTTGTTTGTTTCATGGCTTCTGCTACAGTGTTCTTACTCGTTTTGAGTACCAAGGAGGATCAGCTCCGTCGTTTGTTAATTTATTTGATATAAATCTCTCAAATGCTGCCGATACAATTTCTTTCAATTTTAGCCACATCGGGTCTACATTTATATTGTTTATTTGGGAGGAGTGGAGAGTGACTCACAGGAAGAGGTAAAGTGAATATTTATATGCTTTTTTGAAGAAGTATATTTTGAAGGATTTGGGGGCTACAATATTCAGTCTCGCTACTACAACCTTGTGTTCACTAATCCCTGTATCCGTTTTGACGCTCGTTATTAACTCAGGATTATTTGTTGCTAAGAGGGCAAGTGCGTTTAACAACCGCCTACTATTCGAGTGGGTTCAAGAACTAACTGCTCGAAGTAATTTTCGGAGAATGCGTTTAGCACAATTTTGGATGGTGTTTCATGGGTACCTCCGGAATTAAAAATACATTTTCGCCAACATATCGAGGGTAAATTAAAGTCAGCCACAACTATAATCGTATGAATCGGGTACGTGTTTGAAATCAAACTCAAGTTTTGTTTGAATCTTTCAGCATATGTATCATATGAATTGGAAGGTCGATAAAAGGATCCACACCTTATGTATCCAGTTTTAAAAAAACACTAAATTTTACTCACCGTGAGACTCTGTAAGTCAAGAATAATATCATTCTGCAAATAGCTTTAATATGTTATAGAGCTCTTAAGTATGAATGATTTACAAACGCTGCACAAACAGAACCTAATGTCTCACAACAACAAAAATTGGGCCAAGCGCTAGCCGCACTCGCGCGCTCTGAGTTTTCCGTACCAACTTAATAATACATATAGACAGCTCATCCATTCCGGGAATCGAGAATCTAGAAGATTTTTCCATGTTATCGACACTAGTACTAGCAAGATTACAGGGATTACAAGTTTTTCAAGACTGTTTGAACCTGAAGCTTGAAGACGAATATCAAATGACAAAACAAATATTTCGTCGTGTGATATTATTACAGATTAACTGCTTCGGATTTTTTCCTTTACTTGTACTGTGAAACGCTTCTTGTTGCCAAATTTCACTATTTTTCACCAACGAAAGGACGCTATAGTGTTTGATGAGTGAGATTTCGAGTGTCAAAATATGTCACTTGAATGGCCGTATCCTTTAGTAGCACTGATTTGAAAGACTATATTTATTACACCGCCAAGGCACTATAGACTTTAATATGTGACTTAAATTCCAAATTTGTATGTCTATCTGTTCCTGGGAAAAGTGGTGGCTCAACAGACGGATGGATTGACAGATAAAAAACACGATTGATAATTTCCGGATTTTTTCCTTTAGTTGTTCTGTAGAATCTTTCTTTTGAAAAATTTCGTGATTCTGCCTCAAGGGGAAATACGCTTCTCGTTTTGATCAGTGAATTTCAGAAAATCAAAATATGTGACAGCAATGGCCGTACGTTTTGGATGCCTTGATTTAGAGGTTTACAGTTATTCCACCTTCAAAAGAAAACACACCTTGATGTGTGACATAAATTTCAACTTCTTGTCTACCTGTCTCTGAGAAGAAGAGGAGTAAACGGACAGACGACCAGGCAGGCAGTTCTATAACAAATGACAAACAATTTTACCTGTTATATAACGACAAATTTTCCTTTGGTTGTACTGTGAAACCTTGCCTGTTGCCACATTTCACGATTCTAGGTTAACGAGAAGTACCCCACGGGCTTTGATGAGTGAATTTGCAAGAATCAAAATATCTGACGTAAATGGCCTTACCTTACAATTGCATTAACTTAGACGTATACAAATGTAGACTATAGTATGTGACATCAATTTCAACTTGATACGTCTAATCTTTCCTGAGAAAACGCGCTTTTAAGAGTCCGACAGACAGACATACCAACAAATGAAGTGATCGTACAAGGGCTCCGTTTTCACCGATTCGGGTACGGAACTCGAAAGATATAGAATAATGCCAGGAAGTGCCTCTGACTCTAGTGAGCAGTCCTTCATAAGATTCAGAAATCGCTTCTTAATGTAAAATACGAAACCACACGAATTGCAATACGTTCCTAGGTACACTACCTCTACGCACAACAAGGTTCCCTACATCAAGTGCCACAAATGGCAAATTTCGGGCGTATTATAGTATTTGAGAGTTGTAGCATCGCGTTTTAGTACCTGAATAGTGTAAATTCGCGTAGTCGTTTGTCTACTGTTTCTGTTTTGAACGGCCAGTGTCGGTTGGTCGCAGTCAGTGTGCTCCCTGCCGCCGTTGGATAAGCAGCTGAACAGCAAGTCGTATACTCCTAGCTCACTCATTTGTTACATAGTTTAATTCTTAATTTCTTTGCGTGTTTTTGGTACTTGCATTGTTTAATTCATAAATTTCGGGCGTATTATAGTATTTGAGAGTTGTAGCATCGCGTTTTAGTACCTGAATAGTGTAAATTCGCGTAGTCGTTTGTCTACTGTTTTTGTTTTGAACGGCCAGTGTCGGTTGGTCGCAGTCAGTGTGCTCCCTGCCGCCGTTGGATAAACAGCTGAGCAGCAAGTCGTATACTCCTAGCTCACTCATTTGTTACATAGTTTAATTCTTAATTTCTTTGCGTGTTTTTGGTACTTGCATTGTTTAATTCATAAATTTCGGGCGTATTATAGTATTTGAGAGTTGTAGCATCGCGTTTTAGTACCTGAATAGTGTTAATTCGCGTAGTCGTTTGTCTACTGTTTTTGTTTTGAACGGCCAGTGTCGGTTGGTCGCAGTCAGTGTGCTCCCTGCCGCCGTTGGATAAACAGCTGAGCAGCAAGTCGTATACTCCTAGCTCACTCATTTGTTACATAGTTTAATTCTTAATTTCTTTGCGTGTTTTTGGTACTTGCATTGTTTAATTCATAAATTTCGGGCGTATTATAGTATTTGAGAGTTGTAGCATCGCGTTTTAGTACCTGAATAGTGTTAATTCGCGTAGTCGTTTGTCTACTGTTTTTGTTTTGAACGGCCAGTGTCGGTTGGTCGCAGTCAGTGTGCTCCCTGCCGCCGTTGGATAAACAGCTGAGCAGCAAGTCGTATACTCCTAGCTCACTCATTTGTTACATAGTTTAATTCTTAATTTCTTTGCGTGTTTTTGGTACTTGCATTGTTTACTTCATAAATTTCGGGCGTATTATAGTATTTGAGAGCGTAGCATCGTGTTTTAGTACCTGAATAAGGTAATTTCGCTTAGTCTCCTTCCGCCACCGAGCAGTGTCAGCAGTGCGCAAGTAGCAGCATTACTGCATTTACTAGGCAATCTTGTATTTTAATAACCGTTTAAATTTTGTCGATTTGTTTGCGCTCTCTGTAGATTAGTTCAGACGTTCTTTGCAAAACAGTTTTTAGCATGGATAGGGACTGCAACTGCTGTGTTCGGATGCAGGCTGAGTTGGCATCCCTTCGCTCCCAGCTTCAGGCAGTGTTGGCTTCGGTCACACAGCTTGAGGCTGTTGCCAATGGGCATCACTGTGGGGGTCCGGATGGGGGTTTGTCGGGGACGGCCAGCTCGTCCCACGCATCCCCTGATCGGACTAAGACTGTGGTTGCCCGGGATACTGCCCGCATTGAGGCTGATCCCTCACCTGTGGTAGAGTGGGAGGTCGTTTCAAGGTGTGGCAGGGGGCGAAAGACATTCCGGAGGGCTGAACGGAAAGCCTCTCCAGTTTGTCTGACGAACCGGTTTCAGGCTCTGTCTCAGGCTGATACTGATCTTCGGCCTGACATGGCTGCTTGTCCTGTTCCAGAGGTTGCCCCTCAGTCTGCAAGATCGGGGCAGTCGCAGAGGGTGGGCTTACTGGTAGTTGGGAGCTCCAACGTCAGGCGCGTAATGGGGCCCCTTAGGGAAATGGCAGCGAGAGAGGGGAAGAAAACCAATGTGCACTCCGTGTGCATACCGGGGGGAGTCATTCCAGATGTGGAAAGGGTCCTTCCGGATGCCATGGAGGGTACAGGGTGCACCCATCTGCAGGTGGTCGCTCATGTCGGCACCAATGATGTGTGTCGCTATGGATCGGAGGAAATCCTCTCTGGCTTCCGGCGGCTATCTGATTTGGTGAAGACTGCCAGTCTCGCTAGCGGGATGAAAGCAGAGCTCACCATCTGCAGCATCGTCGACAGGAATGACTGCGGATCTTTGGTACAGAGCCGAGTGGAGGGTCTGAATCAGAGGCTGAGACGGTTCTGCGACCGTGTGGGCTGCAGATTCCTCGACTTGCGCCATAGGGTGGTGGGGTTTCGGGTTCCGCTGGATAGGTCAGGAGTCCACTACACGCAACAAGCGGCTACACGGGTAGCAGGGGTTGTGTGGCGTGGGCTGGGCGGTTTTTTAGGTTAGATGGCCTTGGGCAAGTACAGAAAGGGCAACAACCTCAACGGGTGTGGGGCAAAGTCAGGACATGCGGGGACCAAGCAGCAATCGGTATTGTAATTGTCAACTGTCGAAGCTGCGTTGGTAAAGTACCGGAACTTCAAGCGCTGATAGAAAGCACCGAAGATGAAATCGTTATAGGTACAGAAAGCTGGCTTAAGCCAGAGATAAATTCTGCCGAAAATTTTACAAAGGCACAGACGGTGTTTAGAAAGGATAGATTGCATGCAACCGGTGGTGGAGTGTTCGTCGCTGTTAGTAGTAGTTTATCCTGTAGTGAAGTAGAAGTGGATAGTTCCTGTGAATTATTATGGGTGGAGGTTACACTAAACAACCGAACTAGGTTAATAATTGGCTCCTTTTACCGACCTCCCGACTCAGCAGCATTAGTGGTAGAACAACTGAGAGAAAATTTGGAATACATTTCACATAAATTTTCTCAGCATGTTATAGTCTTAGGTGGAGATTTCAATTTACCAGATATAGACTGGGACACTCAGATGTTTAGGACGGGTGGTAGGGACAGAGCATCGAGTGACATTATACTGAGTGCACTATCCGAAAATTACCTCGAGCAATTAAACAGAGAACCGACTCGTGGAGATAACATCTTGGACCTACTGATAACAAACAGACCCGAACTTTTCGACTCTGTATGTACAGAACAGGGAATCAGTGATCATAAGGCCGTTGCAGCATCCCTGAATATGGAAGTTAATAGGAATATAAAAAAAGGGAGGAAGGTTTATCTGTTTAGCAAGAGTAATAGAAGGCAGATTTCAGACTACCTAACAGATCAAAACGAAAATTTCTGTTCCGACACTGACAATGTTGAGTGTTTATGGAAAAAGTTCAAGGCAATCGTAAAATGCGTTTTAGACAGGTACGTGCCGAGTAAAACTGTGAGGGACGGGAAAAACCCACCGTGGTACAACAACAAAGTTAGGAAACTACTGCGAAAGCAAAGAGAGCTCCACTCCAAGTTTAAACGCAGCCAAAACCTCTCAGACAAACAGAAGCTAAACGATGTCAAAGTTAGCGTAAGGAGGGCTATGGGTGAAGCGTTCATTGAATTCGAAAGTAAAATTCTATGTACCGACTTGACAGAAAATCCTAGGAAGTTCTGGTCTTACGTTAAATCAGTAAGTGGCTCGAAACAGCATATCCAGACACTACGGGATGATGATGGCATTGAAACAGAGGATGATACGCGTAAAGCTGAAATACTAAACACCTTTTTCCAAAGCTGTTTCACAGAGGAAGACCGCACTGCAGTTCCTTCTCTAAATCCTCGCACAAACGAAAAAATGGCTGACATCGAAATGAGTGTCCAAGGAATAGAAAAGCAACTGGAATCACTCAATAGAAGAAAGTCCACTGGACCTGACGGGATACCAATTCGATTCTACACAGAGTACGCGAAAGAACTTGCCCCCCTTCTAACAGCCGTGTACCGCAAGTCTCTAGAGGAACGGAGGGTTCCAAATGATTGGAAAATAGCACAGATAGTCCCAGTCTTCAAGAAGGGTCGTCGAGCAGATGCGCAAAACTATAGACCTATATCTCTTACGTCGATCTCTTGTAGAATTTTAGAACATGTTTTTTGCTCGCGTATCATGTCATTTCTGAAAACCCAGAATCTACTATGTAGGAATCAACATGGATTCCGGAAACAGCGATCGTGTGAGACCCAACTCGCCTTATTTGTTCATGAGACCCAGAAAATATTAGATACAGGCTCCCAGGTAGATGCTATTTTTCTTGACTTCCGGAGGGCGTTCGATACAGTTCCGCACTGTCGCCTGATAAACAAAGTAAGAGCCTACGGAATATCAGACCAGCTGTGTGGCTGGATTGAAGAGTTTTTAGCAAACAGAACACAGCATGTTGTTATCAATGGAGAGACGTCTACAGACGTTAAAGTAACCTCTGGCGTGCCACAGGGGAGTGTTATGGGACCATTGCTTTTCACAATATATATAAATGACTTAGTAGATAGTGTCGGAAGTTCCATGCGGCTTTTCGCGGATGATGCTGTAGTATACAGAGAAGTTGCTGCATTAGAAAATTGTAGCGAAATACAGGAAGATCTGCAGCGGATAGGCACTTGGTGCAGGGAGTGGCAACTGACCCTTAACATAGACAAATGTAATGTATTGCGAATACATAGAAAGAAGGATCCTTTATTGTATGATTATATGATAGCGGAACAAACACTGGTAGCAGTTACTTCTGCAAAATATCTGGGAGTATGCGTACGGAACGATTTGAAGTGGAATGATCATATAAAATTAATTGTTGGTAAGGCGGGTACCAGGTTGGGGTTCATTGGGAGAGTGCTTAGAAAATGTAGTCCATCAACAAAGGAGGTGGCTTACAAAACACTCGTTCGACCTATACTTGAGTATTGCTCATCAGTGTGGGATCCGTACCAGGTCGGGCTGACGGAGGAGGTAGAAAAGATCCAAAGAAGAGCGGCGCGTTTCGTCACCGGGTTATTTGGTAACCGTGATAGCGTTACGGAGATGTTTAATAAACTCAAGTGGCAGACTCTGCAAGAGAGGCGCTCTGCATCGCGGTGTAGCTTGCTGTCCAGGTTTCGAGAGGGTGCGTTTCTGGATGAGGTATCGAATATATTGCTTCCCCCTACTTATACCTCCCGAGGAGATCACGAATGTAAAATTAGAGGGATTAGAGCGCGCACGGAGGCTTTCAGACAGTCGTTCTTCCCGCGAACCATACGCGACTGGAACAGGAAAGGGAGGTAATGACAGTGGCACGTAAAGTGCCCTCCGCCACACACCGTTGGGTGGCTTGCGGAGTATCAATGTAGATGTAGATGTAGATGTAGATGTAAATGTATAATGCGGTTTACACCTTTTCTGTCACCGTTCGATGGAACCCGCGTGTGAACGAAAAATGATGAGCATTTGCAAGTGAAAGAATGTCCATCTTGTAACATTAAATGGTTTTTGACTATTTGGCCTTACGGTACAACCTGTCAAATTTCAAATAGTTACCATAATGTTATGAAATATGAGATAAACTCAACTTGGCGACACATTGTCCCGTTCCATCACAGTTTTGTGGTGCAATAGGAACGATGACGACAATCTCAGGGTTGTTGGGGTGTCCACCTTTGTTGTCGGAGATGAGAGGGAGAATGCTCTCTGAGGAAGAACTGGGTCTTTATTGGTTGCAGTGGTAATCTTTTAGGATTAATGGCAGGATGGATATGCTGAGGAGTTCAGTATTTATTTAAATGATTCATTTATAATCTCTTTGGTAACTTTAAAAGAAGTGCCGTTTCCTAACCCCTTCTTTAATAACTGTCAGACTCAATTTATTCTTATCAACAGGCCATTCGCCTAAGCTTACAAGAGGCAATTACAATTCTGTAAATTGTTCTTGTTAATTTCTATAAATGCTATCTATTCTTTGAGACAAGGAGATCGTCTATGTTCAAAGGTGTTCCCCAGAAGAGATCATATTTACTTATCTTGCAGTTGATGTGCGTGTCACCAGATCTGATCACCGACTTCTTCTCGCCGAGAATATAATTTCTGCATACTTCTGCTGCTGCTGCCTGGTTAGCTACGCTGTGGATCCTCAAAGCGGCGACTCTCTAGTCGATCGTACTACAGCTCTCTCTGAATCCAATCTCAGAATCTCTTGCCTATATAGCGTTCTAAGTCGCGGCTGTCCTTCTATAATATCCGGTCGAGGTATTTCTATTAGCTGGCTCCTTCTACACGAAAACACCTTAATGTTCGATTTCTCTTATAGGTTTCCACTCGATGTTACCACTTATTTATGCTGGAAAGCTTCGTTTAGCGTCAGGGCTTGTGCCGTAAGTCGCAGTCATGGGCTCTAGCCCACGGCTTCCAGTTTTCAGCAGCAAAGTCGTGTGTCACGCACTTCTGTCGGCGTCGTACCGTTCATCCGGACCCAGAACATTACCTTAATGACGATCCACTCAGTATAGTGGAGACGTATTGTTTCCATTTCATCTGAGAAGTATTGCTTATTAAATTTTTTCTCGGGTTTGGACACCTCCCCCTAAAATATCATTAATGTACACTATTCAGACAGCCTTTAATACATTTAAACATTTATCCATTTGCAAGAAAATTTGTCATATAATTACAAACGAGTTACATTGATACACTTGAAATAGTTATATTACACAGTTTTACATTCAGTTTAACATAAGGGATTCACATTTCCATTTTACGTAGCTCTTATTTTATACCTGAAAGAAAGCACCTTATCGTCTATTGGTGATTATTTCTCGGTCAACTCTGTTTCTGGGATTTCTTTCATTTATTACCACATCTTCTTCTCTTTCGGCTGACCTTAAAGGAATTCTATTTACTTCAGGAGTTTGGCCTACTCTCGTATTGATACAAACAGATCGAGAGCAATTTCCATCTTTTGGATCATCAAAAGACTTTTTGTATAAATACTTGCAACATTTACATTTCGCACAGAATACAAATGTTATAACACCTATGATTAAACATATGCTTCAGTAAGTAACAATGGTAAAATTGTGTACCTTCCTTTCTCGCTCTAGTTCCAGTTGTTCTTTATCTATGAATTTATCAATATCTTCCAATATGTTGCCCACTACTCTTAAATCGTCTAAATTGTATTTTTCATTCATAAATTTTTGTTTCAGTTTTCATACAACAATCTAAATTCATATTCACATTTGCGATTACGTCAGCTTGAATACACACATGTGATCCATAACCTTTACAATTTTTCTTAAACGTTAATATACCTATTCCAGTTCATTTAATATCTTTTACCGGATATGGGCTACACAGAGCTGCCATGGCTTCTTCCTTAACGATTACATATAACCATTCATTAATACTTAAACAAGTCCATTAACTTCCTACTAATGAAATCATTTTATTGGCACAATTAGTTGGTATATGACAGTCTTGTAATAATTTTTCCTCACAATCTTCTTGATTGTACATGGAAATTAATCAAAACGTTTGCTTACCTATATTTCTATGTGCATCTACATCTTTACAATTTAGTTCATTCCGTGATAACTTAGCATATAGTTTCTTAGAGCTATCTACTAGTATGTATTCCTTTTCTGGTTGTATATAAGCGTATTGATCTGAACCTGAAGTTAATTTAATTGGTACTGATAACATTTTGTACAGATTAAAATCTCTGTTTTCGATAAATGGTACACTAATAACATATACCAATATTTCATTATCTATGAATACATTGATATCCATAGTTTTCAACCATACATATCCATATTCCTCCATTAAGGGGATCGGGGATTTGACTTCTATTAAGTCATTTTGGATTTCTCTTAGATACGCGACAATCTGTACTGAATTAAAAATACTCTTTTGCACATAAATTATTGCACTTACTAACCCTTCATATTCCCTGTTTATTTCAGTACATACCATACGTAACTGTAAGAGTTGTTCATTGAGTGTCCTGAACTCAGCCATTATCTTGACTCCATAATCGGTGGTCCTCAGACAATAATTAATAAAATTTTCTAACTTACTCATTCCGTTTTTCAGCAGTTGCTCATTGGTCGCGATTTCATCTACTGTTTTATTAAAGCCTACCAATACAGGTCTGACTACTGCCACTTGCTACTTATGTAGTTTTAACAATTGTTCAGATCTCGATTCCATAATATCGACTTGCCTTTTATAATATGCAGCATCTGCCTCGTCTAAGGTTCCAAATAAAATTTTACTTATCTCCTCCACAAAATTTAGAACTCCTCACTTTTACCTTCTCACTCATCTGGTTAATTGATTTATGAGGGACTTGGTTTCTTTCAGTTGCTCTGTACGCTGCGTAAACCCGTTAGTCAACATACTACAATCTACTTGACTAATGTTTAACTGTTCCTGCCTCTCTTCGCACTGCTGTATTATTTTTAATCCTACTCTTTTTGCAGCGTTAAATTTGTCATCTAACCTTTTCAAATTTACATATGTTACCAATTTCCATGTTGCAATTTCAACGTCGCCTTTATGATAGTAATATATTCCTGGTGATGCTCTAATCTGATTAATCTTCACAAGTCAATCCGAATTTCCCTGCCCGTGGCAACTGTAGGTCAACCATCCATTTATGGTAATTAGAATCCACATCATTAGGATTGATGCCATCCAGATGGGTCTGTAATAGAAATCTTGATACTACCAGTCTAGATTCCTTACTAATGTAGTTTTAATCTATTTGCATGCACTTTCAATTCCTGTCGCCTTTTCTTCTCTATGTTTACATTGGGCAGTTCCACTTTCACTGTCTCATATGGGCCTCTGAATCGAGAATCAAACTTTTTTGATACCCACGTCGCCTATTTGAAAAGTTATCTGATGCTCTGTTTTGTCATAATGCACCTCGCTTATTTCTTTGGCCTCTCTTAGTTTCTCTCTCGGAACTCGATGCGCTTCTTGCGTCCTAGCTTTGAATTTGTATACGTAGTCATCGTAATCATATCTCATTGTGGTTGTTTACTTTCGCAATATTCATGGTAGGTTCACTGTTCTTCCGAACATTAATTCAAAGGGGGTATACTGTTTACTGCTATGTGGTGTCGTATTAAACGCAGAACAGCTATACGATATTTACTTGCGCTAATCACTATGAACTTCCTTGATGAAGTGCCTTACATACTCTACTAGGGCCCTGTGCGTTCGTTCCATTTGTCTGTGGATGAAATGCGCTCGATTGTATCTTATTTATCTTCAGTAATTTCCATATTCTCCTGAACACTTGACTTAGAAAATTTGGTCCTTGATCTGTCAATAATACTGAAGGAATACCAAACTTAAAATAACTTTGACTTAGAAAATTTGGTCCTTGATCTGTCAATAATACTGAAGGAATACCAAATTTAAAATAAATACTCCTATGAACGTCTCGGCTATTGTGTCCGCATCTTGTCTCATTGTTGGAACTGCTACTCTAAACTTGCTTCAGTCGTCCTGAAACGTCAAAATATATCTATTCCCTTCCGTGGTTATGTCTAATTGTCCAATTACATCCATATATCATTTACCAAACTCTGTTTCCGCCATGTCTGTAATAACTAATGGCATTTTGGTTTTTCCCTGTGTAAATCTGTTCCGTTGGCGTTTATCACATGTTCTAATATACTCTTCAACATCTTTTTTCATTCCTGTCCATGAACTGTACCTTGTTAAACAGTAGACTGTGCTAGATATTCCTTGATGTTCACCTAATGGATTGTCATGTACTTCTTTCTTAATGTAGTCCTTCTGTTCCTTGCTTACCTCTGTGATGTCTTCATTTAATTCCGTGTCATCAGTTATTCTTCTAACTGTCTCTTGGTTTTCGATTACCTGTGCATCTTCATCGCTGTGCTTCATTCCGCTTAAGGCATCTGTATTGGCATTTAATCTTCCTAGCTTATTTACAGTCTCGTTTGTATATTCTTCTAAATTTGATCTCCAGTTTAATAACCTGGATGATGGATCTTTCACAATAAAAATCAACGTTAAAGGCTTGTGATCTGTTACTATTTTAAATTCTCTTCCATACACATATGGTCCAAATTGTTTCGGTGCCCATACTAATGTTACACACTCCAGCTCAGTGGTTGAATAATTTCTTTTTGCTTTATTTAATGTTGTAGAGGCGTACGCGATTGGTCTGTCGCTTCTAATTTTCCCTTGTGACAGTATTGCACTATGTGCTATTCCACTTGTGTCTGTCGTAATAATAAAAGGCTTCTCTAAATCAGGATACTGCAGAATGAGAAGATTGATTAATCTTTCTTTTAATTCTTCAAATGATTCTTGCTGTGCCGTCCCCATTCTTACTGTTCGTCATCCTTTAATAATTTATGTAAAGGTGTAGCAATTTCACTGAAATCCTTTAGAAATTAGGGATAGTATCCTACGAAACCCTGTATCATTTTAATATCTTTTTTGTCTTTGCTACTGGGAATTTCTTTACCTTTTCTACATTCCGCTTATGTGACTGTACTTCTTTATCAGTTATCTTATGGCCCAAAATATGACTTAGGTTCAAAAAACTTACACTAGTCTGGCTGTAACTTCTGCTTTTGCTCTCATAATCTATACAAAATCTCTCTTAATTTTTCAGTATGTTCCTTTAGCGAACTTCCATAGCATATTACGTCGTTTAAATACACTAAACACTTGGTTCCTTGTAATCCTGAATGAACACTACGTTCATTAATCTATGAAACGCACTAGGCGCTCCTTTTAAACCCATAGGCATCCTGTTATACTCATAATGTTGATAATTAGCGCTGAATGCTGTTTTCTCCATGTCTTTGGGCTCCATTAATACCCGGTGACATCCGCTTGCTGAATCCAATGTCGAAAAGTACTTTGCTTTTCCTTGCAGGTCTAGTATATCCGATATATTTGAGATCAGGAATGCTTTCCCTACTGAAATCTCGTTTACTTTACGGTAATCCATCACCAATCTATATTTTAACTGTCCACTGCCATCTACTTTCTTAAGGATTAATAGAATCGGCACATTCCATGGACTTTGGATTTCTACAGTAATATCGTCTGCTAACATTTTTTCTACTTGCTCTCATAATGCTTCTTTCTGGGATTCTGGTATCCTATATGGCTAGACATTGATTACTTTTCCTGCATTCCCTAGCAGTATCGGCTGTCTATGTTTTACCGTCTCTGTAAATGATAATTTATCTCCTTTTAAATGGAAAACATCACTGTACTCACAACACAGCTTTTCGGTTCATAATTGTCTTCCTCGTTTAAATGATCCGCTCGTAATGCGTCTCTAAACTGAACTGTACGATTCTTGTAATCCATCGCTTGTTGTGGCGTTTCTTATACCTTCCTTACTGTTGCTTCCACATATAATGGTTCTGCGCTTAAGCATACTGAACTCACACCACATTTTACGTCACTGATATTTAACATATTGATAATACATTTCGCTTGAATGTTTTTCACTATTGCTTCTGGAATGTACACTCCCTTAAGTAATTCTTGTTTCGGTACTATTACCTCTCCTCCTTTGGGAATTTTTTGTGTTCAGCTAGTCTAATTATCATTAATCTTTCTTCCCTAGGTTTGATTATTTCAGTAAATTTGTGTTGCTGGCGCCCTAGATCTGGTGTCCTTGTATGCTGTGACCTGCCGTACTGTTTACCTCTTATCTGTCCGTGCACAGCTGATGCTCCCTTGAACTTACATAATTCTGTTGTCAGCCCCATATATTCCTCGTAACGTACCCTTGGCCCTTCCTGTGATCACTGTCCTGGTTCTGTTACCAACGGAGATTCATGCCCATTCACTCTGAGTTGGCTCGTGTGGTAAGCGATAACAGCTCTCTGCCATTGTAGAAAATCTCTTCCTAATAGTCCATCATATGGAAGATCTGTTCCCTTGCGTAATACATGGTATGTCTGCTTACCCAACAATTTTCCGTTTAGTCTTAAATTCAATTCGCTATGCCCATTGTGTTCATTGTGCCTTCTGTGATCTCTTTCAATCTTCTTATATCTCTATAATTCACTGGTGTTTCCGCGGCTGTTGCTTCTTCCTTGAGCAGACTGATATGAGCATCCGTGTTGATTGAAAACTTTAACCTCGTACCAAATTCTTTGCAGTATATCTTAATTATTTAATTTTCTGCCTCGCAGTCTATTATTCGCACTTTGGGGCATTTAACGGTGGTTACGTGCGACTGGTTTGCACGCCACCTGCTTCGTTTCCCGGCTATTCTCCTGGCTGTCTTCCACAGTTTTCTCTACATTTAAACGTTGTATGCCCGTATTTATTATTGGGACCTCGACAATATTTCGCCCTGTGTCCTCTCCTTCTACATTTTGACATAGAATTATTTTTTCATATTTTGCAACCGTACATTTTTAAATACAATTATCTCCTCACATGTTGCATCCGTATGTCCTGGTTTATCACAGTAGTAACAACAATTTTGAAATTTATGCGTTTCTTCCACTTTGTTGGGTGGTGGTACCCATCTGACTTGCGTTTAGATATATGTCCTATTTTTCCACATTGGTAGCATGTCATTAGTCTTAGCGGTTTCTTTCTGCTATCGTGCTAACTCTTCCCCTTCGACGCCTGATTCTTTTCCTTCATTGACATAATAGCACTTTCTTCTTGTTGGGATATTTCTGCTGCTACCCCTAACGTCACTATGCACAATAGCTTGAATTCTCTCGTATGCTAACACTTGTTTATAACATGCATGCGGTAGTACATTTACTAATTCTACAGCCCCCTTTTGCTTTTCTCTATCCAATACCCTAGTTACCACTGCTGCTACCCCTAACGTCACATTTTTTCCTCTACTATGCACAATAGCTTGAATTCTCTCTTATGCTAACACTTGTATAAAACATGCATGCGATAGTACATATACTGATTCTACAGCCCCCTTTTGCTTTTCTCTATCTATTACCCTAGTTACAGCAACCCTGAAAGATTTTCACAATTCATCTATCCTATTACCCAATGAAGCAATTGATTCCCCTACATACTGAGTTGTTTTATACATGTAGCACACATAAAAATCAATAATTCATTTATCTGAATAATTTTATTCTAATACACTTCTTACTTCTGCCCAATTTTATTTGTTCTCCCATACTACCAATTTTGATCTCGCATCCTCAGTGATCTTAGATTTTATATATTGAAATAGTAAATTAGCATCCTCGATTTTAACTACTTTTAAAAAAGCATTCACGTTTTCTATGAACTCTTGCAATTCTCTCTTATTCCCATCGAATGTTTTCGGAATAAATACTACTGCATCCTTAGCACTTGTAACTATATTATCACTACTGGAGGACGTCATCCTGTTACAAGTTCAAAGCACATTATTATTAAATTGTCGTGTTGGCTTGCCTGTTTTGTGGGCTCGATGTTCTTGTTCTTCTGTTGATCTGCTGCGTGTGGGCGTTGCTGCTCGTGTCATCTGCTAGGATCTCTGGCATCTTGGACTCTGTTGTTCGTATATGGCTTCTTCTTCTTACGGTGAAATTCTGGGACACTACTGCAACTGCCTATTTACCTGCTTCTTATGTTCAACTATTCCCTTAATTGCCGGCCGGAGTGGCCGTGCGGTTCTAGGCGCTACAGTCAGGAACCGTGAGCCGCTACGGTCGGAGGTTCGAATCCTGCCTCGGGCATGGATGTATGTGATGTCCTTAGGTTAGTTAGATTTAAGTAGTTCTAAGTTCTAGGGGACTGATGACCTCAGATGTTAAGTCCCATAGTGCTCAGGGCCATTTAAACCATTTTTTATACCCTTAATTCTTCATTCATCAATTCTTACCCACCAACCAATTAGTCAACTACCACTTATCTGCCACACCATCCCACACTTGGCACCGTATATTATATGTCGCATCCTAGCACAGTTTTCTAGTGCAATAGGAACGTTGACGACAATCTGAGGGTTGTTGGAGTACCCAGCTTTGTTTTCGGAGATAGAGGGAGAAAGCTCTCCTAGGTGGAACAAGGTGGTTATCGGTTGCAGTGGTTATCTTTTAGGATTAATGGCAGAATGTGTATGCTCAAGAGTTCAGTATTTATCTAAGTAATTCGTTTATTATCTCTTTCATAACATATAAAAGAGGTGCCAGTTCCTAACCCCATCCACACTGGACTCGCATTCGGGAGGACGACGGTTCAATCCCGTCTCCGGCCATCTTGATTTAGGTTTTCCGTGATTTCCCTAAATCGCTTCAGGCAAATGCCGGGATGGTTCCTTTGAAAGGGCACGGCCGATTTCCTTCCTTATCCTTCCCTCACCCGAGCTTGCGCTCCGTCTCTAATGACCTCGTTGTCGACGGGACGTTAAACACTAATCTCCTCCTCCTCCTAACCCCATCTTTAATAATTGTCAGACGCAATTTATTCTTATCAACAGGCCACACACCTAAGCTTAAAAGAAGCGATTACTCTTCCGTAACTTGTTCTAGTTAATTACGAAATTATAAATGCTATATACTCCTTGAAACAAAGACAGATCGTCTTTGTTCAAAGCTATTCCCCAGAATAGATAATGATCACTTGTCTTTCAGGTGATGTGTACGACACCAGATCTGATCACCGACTTCTCGCTGAGAATATTACTTCTGCCTAATTCTGCTGCTGGTGCTGTCTGGCTAGCTACACACTGGCTCCTCAAAGTGGCCAGTCGCTAGTCGACCGTACTAATGCTCTCTCTAACTTCCTGTACAGATTCTACCTTCTACAGCTCCCTCAAGTACCATAGAAGTTATTCTTTTATGTCTTACCAGATGTCCTACCATGTTGTCCCATTTTGTTGTCAGCATTTTCAACATATTCCTTTCCTCTCCGATTCTGCGCAGAGCTCCTTCACTGCTTGGCTTGTCTTGTCCAACTAATTTTCAACATTCGTCTGTAGCACCACATCTCAAATACATCGATTCCCTCCTTTTCCTGTTTTCCCGCAGTCCATGTTTCACTATCATACAATGCTGTACTCTGGACGTATATTCTCAGGCATTTCTTTCTAAAATTAAAGCCTTTTTTTGATATTAGTAGACTTCTCATGCCCAGGAATGCCCTTTTCTCCAGTGCTAGTCTGCTCCTTCCTTTGTCTCTCACTGGTTATTTTGCTGCCTAGGTAGCAGAATTTTGTATCTTCATCTACTTCGTGACCATTAAGCCTGATGTTAAGTTTCTTGCTGTTCTGATTTCTTATACTTCTCATTACTTTGGCCTTTCTTCGATTTCTTCTCAGTACATATTAGGCGCTCACTAGATTATTCATCCACTCAAGCAGATAATGTAATTCTTCTTCACATTCACTGAAGACAGCAATGTCGTCAGCAAATTGTATCACTGATACAATTGCACATTGAGTTTAAAGTCCACAGCAGAGTCTTTCTTTTAATTCTGTCTTTGCTTCTCGGTGTACAGAGTGAATACTAGGGGTGAAAGACTACATCATCTTGCTCCATTTGACACTGTCGAACGCTTTCTCCAGGTCGACAAGCATTCAGATTTTTTATTTAGTCCTGCTTACGTTATCAACCGCAACAGCAGAACGAACTCCAGCTCTGGTGGCTTTACCTCTCCCAGACCTAATCTGATCGTCATCTAACAACAGATCTTCAATTTTCTTTTCCATTCTTCAGTAAATTGTGGTTCTCGGCAACGTCGATGCATGAGCAAGCTGATTGTTTGATAATTATCGCACTTGTCAGCTCTTCCTGTCTTCGCTATTTGTGGGTGACGTTTTCTTGATAGTCAGACTGTACATTGTGAGACTTACCAACATGGATAGTCATTTTCCTCAAATGATTTTAGAAATTCTCATGGAATGTTAACTGTCCCTTCTGGTTTATTTGATCTTAAGTCTACCAGAACTCTTTCAAATTGTGATTCTAGTACTAGGGCCACTCTCTCTTGTAAATCTTCTCCTGTCACTTCTTGTATCACGTCAGACAAATCACCCCCCTCATAGAAGCATTCACTATACCCTTTACACCTATCCGCTCTCTCCACTGCATTTAACAGGTGCACTCTTAATGTTACCACCCTCGCTTTTAATTTCACATAAGAATGTTTTGACTTTTCTTTATGCTGATTCAGTCATTCCGACAATCACTTCTGTTTCCATTTCTTTACAATTTTCATGCAGACATTTCACGCTGGGTTCTCTCCACTTCCTGCTTATTTCATTCCTCAGCGGCTTATATTTCTGTATTCCTGAATTTCACTCAACTTTTCTGTAGTTCTTTGTTTCATTGATCAACTGAAGTATTTCTTCCGTTACCCGTGATTTCTTCGCAGTTACCTTCTTTGCACCTATGTTTTTCTTTCCAACTTTTGTGATTACCCTTTATAGAGAAATGCGTTACTCTTCAACTGCACTGTCTGCTGAGATGTTCGCTATTGCAGTATCTATAGCCTTAGAGATTTTCAAGCGTACCTCTTTATTCCTTAGTTCTTTGCGTATTGATTTTTCCTGACTAACGTCTTACACTTCAGTCTGCTATTCGTCACTATCACCCTGTGATCTGAGTCTAAATCTGCTCCTTGTCACGCCTTACAATTCAGTAACTGTCAACTCTCTACTCGATCATGATGTAATCTGACTGAGATCTTCCATTATCTCCTGGCCTTTTTCAAGTACACTTCCTACTTTTGTGATTCTTGATGGGAGTATTTACGATTACTAGCCGAAATTTATCACAAAACCAATTATTCTTTCTCCTCTCTCATTCCTAGTACTAAGCAAATACTCTCCAGTAACCCTTTCTTCTACTCCTTCCCTTACAACAGTATTCCAGTCCCCCATGACTATTAGATTTTCATCTCCCGTTACATACTGAATTGCTCGCTTAGTTTCCTCATATACTTTCTCTGTCTCTTCGTCTTTCGCTTTCCACGTCAGCATTATACCTCGTTGTCGGTGTTGGTTTGCTGTCGATTCTAATGAGAACAGCCGTATCACTGAACTGTTCACACGCTCTTTGCAGTATCTATAGCCTTTACCCTACATTCCTGTTCATAACTAATTCTACTCGAGTTATACCACTTTCTGCTCCTTTTATTACCCTAGACTCATCTGATCATAAATCGTTGTCTTCTTTCCATTTCACTTCCCTCATGTGATGCAAGTGAGAAATACATACGCTTGCCTCCCACAGCACAGCGTTTACTGTTCTGTTCACTTCCATAATTCGTTCTGAAGCTTCATTGACTCTGAACGTGCGATTTTGTCTCAATAAACCAGGGCACACATTGTACCTTCCCTTGAGGAGTTGCCATTTTATAGAGGTTCAGTTCCTTCCATCAACAGAGTATCCGAAACACAAAATTTTAGTATATGTATAAACTTTAGTAATCAGTGATTACAAAAAACAAATTTTATTAAAATATTTCAACAGCTGCCGTTGTAATAAAATTTTGAATTTGTAAAGGGACTTTATGGACACCCTATATCGCTATTCATTTACTGCTATTTTTAGGAAAACAATATATTGGGTATAAAATGATTTCATTTGCAGATGCACCAGTTAGTGTTTCGTTGAATATAAAAGAAGATGCTTGCTAAAATCAACTGCACACAGCTTAAACATGAGGTTACATTTTCCCATAGAGATTAAATGGTTTAGTATTCCTTTGGAGCAGTGTTTACAGGGTCTGAGTAACTGTGACATTAAATAGGAGTTTACAAGTAGCACAGTCATGGGCTTGTGAACGAAAAGTGCAGTTAACTTTTAACTAAAAATAAAGTAGTAGCTCCAGAGCTACCCACTGTTAGTTCAGACGCTGATCAAAAGATAACAGATACCATATTTGTGACGCCTGGAGACATCTGAGGAGTGATGACCGATGCCAGTCTATTTATTGGTTGGTTCACTGAGAATGTATGCTTGGTGCGGAGCAAAATAATGCCTAATTGAACTTGGTATTTAAATTGGTGAGTTTCTCTTGATATGACGACAACTGAATGTGACGAACAATCATGGTTTCATTACAGCAATTATGACCGCGAAGTTTAATAAATCAGTTAAGATGGCTACGAGAATATTTCTGTTAGATAAAGCAGATAAGTAGTTGTTATCGTCTCACTTAGACTTCGAAATGACATAATTTCGTTTCATTAATGTGAACATGGAACAATTATAGTCTGGAGAATTATGCTCCTAGTATATGAATTAAGGACGGAAAAGACCGTCCATGGTTTAATAGCAAGATTCGAAAAAATGCTGGGATATCAAAGGCTGTTTCACTCTCGGTTCAAAAGAGAACGCGCAAATGACGAAAAGCAAAAGTTAGTAGTGATTCACGTGGCTGTGAAGGGAACTTGGCACCAAGTATTCAACTGCTACCACTGTCATAGTTCAGCAAAAGATTCGGAAGGGAATACAACAAAATTGTGGTCCTATGTAACATCGCTAAGTGGTTCTAAGGCTTGTCGATTACTCTGGTGTGGCAACTGAAGGTGTCAAAACGACAGCCAAAGTTTTAAATTTCACCGTCCAGAAATCTTCAACAAACGAAAAATCGCTCAAACGTATGTCGTTTCACCATCGAACATACTCCCATGTGGACGACGTAGTAATAGGCACCCCTGGCGTAGAGAAATTCGGTTTTTCAAAGAGTACTATAAGGCAATGGCCCCCTTGTATTTGACGCGAATCTCTCGCCCAGCTCAAAGTCACGAACGAATGGATGAAAACGAATGTGACCCCTGCATATTTGAGGGGTAAAAGAACGGAGCCGCAAACGTATAGGCAATTATTCCTAACATCGGTTTGCTGCAGAATCCTTGAACATATTCTCAGTCTGAATATAACAAATTTTCTGAAGACCGAGAAACATGCGTCCACCAATCAACATGGTTTAAGAAAGCATCGCTAGAGCGAAACTCAGCTTTTCCTTTTCTCGACTGATATACTGCAATTTATCAGTGATGGGTAACAGGCAGATTATCAGGAAAGAGCTTGACAAGGCGCCCCACTCCTGGCTGTTAAAAAAAGTACAAGCATATGGAATAGGTTCAAGAATATGTGAATGGCTCGAAGACTTCTTAAGTTATAGAACCCAGTATGTTATCCTCGACGGCAAGTTGTCGTCAGCGACAAGAGTATCGTCAGGAGAGTCTCAGGGAAGTTTGATAGGACCATTATTAATATATAGATGTAATAATGATTTGGCAAATAGTAGCAATCTGCAGTTTATTGCTGATGACGCTGTGTTGTACGGTAAGGTATCAGAGATGAGTGAGTGTAGGAGGAGACAAGATGACACAGATAAAATTTCTAGTTGGGGTGATGAAAAATGGTTCAAATGGCTGTGAGCACTATGGGACTTAACATCTGAGGTCATCTGTCCCCTTGAACTTAGAACCACTTAAACCTAACTAACCTAAGGACATCACACGTATCCATGCCCGAGGCAGGATTCGAACCTCCGACTGTAGCACCTGCGCGGTTCCAGATTGAAGCACCTAGAACCGCTCGGCCACACCGGCCGGCAGGTGTGATGAATTGGGCCAGCTCTTAATGTAGAAAAATCTAAAATAGTTCGCATGAGTGGAAGAAATAAACCCATAATGTTCGGATTCAGCGTAAGTAGTGTCCTGCTTGACACAGTGACGTCGTTTAAATATCTGGGCTTAAAGCTACAAAACGATACGAAATGGAACGAGCATGTGAGGACTGTGGCAGGGAAGGCCAATGGTCGACTTCGGTTTCCTGGGGGAATTCTGGGAAATTGCGGTACATCTGAAAAAGAGACCGCATATAGGACACTTGCGCGACTTATTCTTCAGTGCTGCTCATGTGTTTGGGTTCCGTACCAGGTCTTATTAAAGAAAGGCATTGAAACAATTCAGAAGTGGGCACCTAGATTTGTTACTGGTACGTTCGAACATCACACAAGTGTTACAGATATGCTTCGGGAACTCAAATGGTAACCCCTGGAGGGAAGGCAACTTTCTTTTCCAGGGACACTACTGGGAAAATCTAGAGAACCAGCGTTTGAAATCGACTGCAGAACGATTCTACTGCTCTAGGCACTACAGTCTGGAAACGCGCGACCGCTACGGTCGCATTTCTAAGCCTGCCTCGGGCATGGATGTGTGTGATGTCCTTACGTTACTTAGGCTTAAGTAGTTGTAAGTTCTAGGGGACTGATGACCTCAGATGTTAAGTCCCATACTGCTCAGAGCCATTTGTACCATTTCTTGATTGTACTGCCACCAGAAAAAACTGCGTGTAAGGACCACGAAGTTAAGATATGCGAAATTATTGCTCATACGGAGGCAGATAGACAGTCATTTTTGTCTCGCTACATTTGCTAGTTGAACAGGAAAGGAAGTGACTAGTAGTGGTACAGGGTACCCCCCGCCAGGCGCCTTGCAGTGGATTGCTGAGTATCTGGGTAGATGTAGGTGTCGATTAAATTTCTCATCCTTCGTATGACCTGCTTTTTGATTAACAAGGCAGCAACAGAGGTGGAAAACGTCGGTCGCTGGAAGATACTGGCAGTGCCCGCATCGTGTCGACGTCGCGTTTCCCGTGTCGCAGGCCCGGCGAGAGAGGGAATGTGTGGCCGCGGACGTTGCAATTCATTATCTGGCCTGCGGATCGGTGGACGGGGCGAGTGGGATTAATGCGGCAGATTTATTGGAAACTGGAATGAAACGGAGCGTACAGCAGGACAGTGAGAGGGCAGTCGGACGCGAGAGGACCGCCGGAGGGTGCGAGGGAGGGAAGGAAGACGAGAGGAGATGGCGTTTGCTGGAACCCCCGGCAAAGCACTCCACGGGCGCGGCCGCTTTGTTCATAACAGGAACGGCGCATTTAGACGCTGTTTACACGGAGTTTGTTATCCGCACGGCATTTAATCAGAGGCTATGACAGAGGGTTTGGTGTAGCGATGTGGAGGGGGGGGGGGGATGGTGTGGCGAGGGGTGAGGTAGGACTGGAGGTGGTTGGTCGGTAGCGTTCATTACTGTAAGCGGCGCCGGCGGCGGACGTCCGAGGCGAGCCACTCGTCTAATTGCGAGCTGCAGCAAACAATGAGCGCGCCTATTATTAGCGGCCGCTTCTCCGCCAAAGTCCAGAACCCTCCCGGAAGCTCACCTCGCCGGCTGGCCTGCGGCTGCGGGAATAAACGCTCCCCACTCTCTGCAACCATACCCTCTCGGATAGCAGTTCCCCCTGTGAAAGATCGCTGTGGCAGGCCCGTGGAGACGCAAAATACTCTATGACTTCATTACTTAGTACCCAGACAAATCAATACGACCGCCTGCGAAAATCCTGAATAACCACTTCTATCGGTGCTACGTCCCAGTCAAGTATCCCCAGTGGACACTAAAAATTAGTGCCGGTTCTACCTCGGCGGCTCCCGGAAGCCGAACCGTCCGTGTCAATAACCAATAGACTGCCAGCTAGGCGTATATTCTGAGCCTGTTGTGGCAAACACGGAAGCCACCGCAACACAGGGGAACTACCGAGCTCTCAAGTCAGCAAACGAAATGTAATGAAGAAATTGAAAAAGACAGCCAACCAGCCGGACAGTGTGGCCGAGCGGTTCTAGGCGCGTCAGTCTGGAACCGCGCGACCGCTACGGTCGCAGGATCGAATCCTGCCTCGGGCATGGATGTGTGTGATGTCCTTAGGTTAGTTAAGTTTAAGTAGTTCTAAGTTCTAGGGGACTGATGACCTCAGATGTTAAGTCCCATAGTGCTCAGAGCCATTTGAACCATTTTTGAACAGCCAACCAGTTGCAAAACAAAGGTTTATTAGGCCTTGACATAGATATGTGACTGCCCAGGTACCAAAGGTCGTCAGAGTTGTATGGAAACTAATTTTAACACTTTGAAAACGGGTGCCACTCCTTCTAAAGAAGGTACCTTTAGAAACATCGAAAACCAGGTGAAGCTTATAAACCTTTGTATTGCAACTGGTTGGCTGATTTTATAAATCTCTCCACATTAACACATTTGCTGTTTCGTAGCCATGTTTAAAACTTTGAAGTGTAATGACATTATGGATACCGAGAGATAACGTTATACTAATTAAAAAGTAGAGTTTCGTAAGGAACGCTACGGTTAATGGAATAATAAGTATTGAGATTTCGAGCCAGCAGAGGAGAACCTCTGAAAGCTGGAACAGCAGACGTTTGAAGTGTCTAGGAGAGTTGAAAAGCGAACACATGATGTCATGGCCATCCCCAACGCCGGAGAGTGCACTGGAAGCCTCAACGTAAATACCTCACACTTCTTAACAATTCTCGGATTACTGAGTGCTGATTTTCGACTGTCCAGTGTCAGATTCAGCTATACAGGAAGAGTGGCGGCTATGGAGGTCGACCCATTGCATGCCTAGCTGTCTTCGATCATCTACGAAACAAAGATTTGGGCTGGAAGGACGCTGGAGCTGCCATCAGCACTGACAAGTGAAGAGACCACGCAGATGGGGCACAGAGGCCACGATCACCTTGCACGTCTGTTGCAGTCATGACCTGTGTGACCTGAATGCTGTTCCTGTAGCAGACTCCATTCATTGCTGCTGGCTCCAGTTTCCTATACAAGCACTGAGAGCTAACCCTTCTGGTGAACCTGTGGTGAGACTACTGAGTGAAAATCTTTGACGTCCACGAAAGCACTTTGGAAATCGAGTTTCAGGTCACAAGATGCCGTGGTCGATGGCCATTCATGATGTAGCAGCCGCCACCTGACGCTTCACTGCACACGCCTCAGTGCTGCAAGTCGACTGTACGCTGGCTTCCCTGCACTGACGAGACAGTGTTTCGCTGCCCTGCTGAGTCCGGGAGACAAACCAGTATTCCTGCCTAGTAAACTTGTTATTGTTGTTGTTGTGGTCTTCAGTCCTGAGACTGGTTTGATGCAGCTCTCCATGCTACTCTGTCCTGTACAAGCTTCTTCATTTCCCAGTACCTACTGCAGCCTACATCCTTCTGAATCAGCTGAGTGTATTCATCTCTTGGTCTCCCTCTACGACTTTTACCCTCCACGCTGCCCTCCAATACTAAATTGGTGATCCCTCGATGTCTCAGAACATGTCCTACCAACCGATCCCTTCTTCTAGCCAAGTTGTGCCACAAGCTCCTCTTCTCCCCAATTCTACTCAATAGCTCCTCATTAATTATGTGATCTACCCATCTAACTTCAGCTTTCTTCTGTAGCACCACATTTCGAAAGCTTCTATTCTCTTCTTGTATAAACTATTTATCGTCCATGTTTCGCTTCCATACATGGCTACGCTCCATACAAATAGTTTCAGAAACGACTTCCTGACATTTAATTCTATACTCAATGTTAACAAATTGTTCTTCTTCAGAAACGCTTTCCTTGCCATTGCCAGTCTACATTTTATATCCTCTCTACTTCGACCATCATCAGTAATTTGCTCCCCAAATAGTAAAACTCCTTTACTACTTTTAGTGTCTCATTTCCTAATCTAATTCCCTCAGCATCACCCGACTTAATTCGACTACATTCCATTATCCTCGTTTTGCTTTTGTTGATGTTCATCTTATATTCTCCTTTCAAGACACAACTTGTTATTGTCAATGATGTTTTCTTGGCACTTTCGAGTGTAACCACCGCATCACGCAGGTCTCTTTCCATACGACTAAAGGACTCTTTAAAGTTCGCTGTGGTAGGCCCGTGCAGAATCAGAATGTGTTTCGTAGTAGGTCTCTCTGAGGCTTCTTACCACAGGAACTACTCTGCTGTTTCATTAATAACTGTTCAGTCATATTAACGTGACCAAATGTGAAAAGCCAGCATGACCAGTTTTTGCACTGCGGGCCACTGTGAGACTAGCAGGAATACTATCTGTGAGGTTCTCGAAGGTACAGACACAGTTGTGGAGCCATGCCGACTCCAGTGCGCTTGGTTTATTGATCGAGGATCCTAATTGTGGACAGCCCGATCGAGATAATCCCATAGATTCTCGACTAGGTTGGTGGTCTGGGGAGTATGCTCTTCGCACCGTGCTTGAACACGATGACGTGTGGGACACATTGTATTGTCTTACTTCTAGGTGCCATTTTGCCGGGATATGACGAACTGCATGTAGAGGTGGACGTCGTTCTCAAGGATAGATGCATATTTGGGTTGATCCATTGTGCCTTCAAGAACGGCGAGATCACCCATGGAACGCGATGATAATATTCTTCAGACGATAAAACTCCTCCAGCTTGGACCATTGCAGGGTGCTTGCTTTCAGTCGTTTCAGGCTGATGGAGAAATGATTCACCTGAAATGGTCACCTGCCGCCAGTCAGTGGACGTCCAGTTGTGATACTGGCACGAATATTCCAGGTTTCTTTCCCAACGATCAGCAGTCAGTATGGGGGCAGAAGCCACGCATCTGCTGCTGAGGTGCATATACAGTAATGTTCACTGAACCTTCGTTGAGGAGACGCTGTTGGTAGCCCCTTGGTTCATCTGGACGGTCTTGCTCGACAGTTGCATGTCTATTCACCCACACAAAACTCTGCGGCCGTCTTTCACCCCTGTCATGTATGCCCCGTACGGTCTCGTCGATGATTTTGCTTAACGTCAGTTTGGTATGGACAGTATAGTTCAACCACAGCAGGACGTTAATAGTTTACAAACTCAGCCGTTTCGGAAATTATTCCATCACTGACCTGAAAGTCGATGATTATGACCAATTAGACGTCAGATAACTCACTCCGGTTTCCCACTACAACAATGGACTCGCTCTTTTCTGTGTCCCCCGGACACATCTCATGTACCAGTCATTGTTACCGTTGCCATCTGCGCTGTGTGATTATTGTACGTTGAAGTCTGTCGTTTCGAACATAGGTATAGAGAAGTATAGTACCTGTGATAAGCAGCAGTTGACAACATGCTCCTAGGGATGTCCTTGTGAATGGGATGCGGGCAGGATGTATGGTGTGGTTGTGAGAGGCGATTGAAATCATAAAGACAAGTCAAGCTTCTTTCACTTGTGCAATTGAGGTCCTATATTGGGATCCTCGAGGAAAAATGTACTTATGCCAGATTCCAGCTGCGTAGGAAACAAGGTTATATAGCTAAAAACTAGGCGATGTTGGCATGGAACAGTGATACTTCAGATGTGAAAGAAGAATAAGAGAAGGGTAGTCACAAGTTACCGGAGAGACAGGGGCATAAGGCCTAAGCCATCTGCCGCGCAGTCGAACTAAAGCAGAAGAGAGCCAAAGGTAGACAGATTAAAGTCGCCCGCCTTGGACCAAGATCAATACGCAAGTAGTGTAATTGAAGGGCGTCCTCCTGTACACAGACGTCAGAGGCAGACATATGACTTCTCTAACATGTTTCCTGACTTTTTTTGCCAAGGAATGCTTAGTACGGACGCTGTACAGCCTCTGAACTGTAGTCCATCAATTCAGCACTCATATAACGGGTACAGAACGTAAGGTCCTAGAGGGGAACGAAGACGTAACGGAATATACAATTTGTATGAGTCCACCTTGTCACTGACGACTGGGTTTCTACTCTCTTGATCATTCCAGAATTTTAGCTCTGAAGATGCCTCTCTCGGCCGAAACCGCCCATTACAGTCATAAGTACCTCACGATGACCGTGATTTGTTCATAAGACAACGGAACTAATTTCTCTTGGCAACAGAATGCAATCTTTTTGTGCTAGTTAATTTTTCCTTTGGTAGACTCCAAGTAAACAATTTTAATGCGCGAACGTTTAGACTTTCGATAAATTTGATGAGAACTGGTTCCATAATTGTAAAATATAAGCTCTCACGGCTGGAATTCTCACAAGTAATAAAATATTCTGTGCTAGTATGCCGTGGTCTAAAGGATTTCACTTCAAAAACTGACTTTTCGTCCCCATTTGCGGAGAACATTTACAAGGGGGATGGTAGCTGGGTATATTGTATGAATTGTAACTGGGTCCACAGTCAAAATTGTAATTATAGAATGAATTAATTCCTGATATCGTTGTTCAAAATACTTGCTTTAATTCCAATTTCCACATCTTTTCATTTCCAAGCACAGTGCGATGTTAAAGGCCACTCTACAAAATTCTGTGAGTGCTACAATGCCGCCTTTAATATGAAGGAGCTAGATCATGCTCTCAGTTCATCCCGATTCTCCGCCCCAGGGTCAGACACGATCAACATTGAGACGTTGCAGCACCTTTCTCGTGCGGGCGATCACTTTCTGCTTAACATGTACAAGCGCATCTGGGCTGAAGGCACATTCCCTGGACCCTGGAGTGAAGCCCGGTAAGGACAAAAATCTTCCTTCTAGTTAAGGCTCCACCTCTCTTACCAGCTGCGTTTGCAAGGTGAGGGAACATATGATTCATGCCCGGCTGGTGTGGTGGCTCGAGTCTCGCCATTTACTAACGTGTGCACAGTGTGGATTTCGAGCGCGGCGGTCTGCAGTTGACCATCTCGTTACCTTGCCCACCCATGTCATGAACTTTTTCCACGGAAATCGCAGACTGTGGCCGTGCTTTTCGATTTGGAGAAGACCTATGACACCTGCTGGAGGACTAGTATCTTCCATACTCTTTACAGGTGGGGCTTCCGTGGGCGACTGCCTTGTTTTCTTCGGGTATTTTTACAAGACCGAGTATTGAAGGTGCGTGTGGGTTGTGCCTTGTCTGACATCTTTATCCAAGAAAACGTTGTGCCTCAGGGTTCCTTCCTGAGTGTCATCCTCTTTGCTATCGCCATTAATCCTATAATAGCCTGTCTCCCACTGGGCATCTCTGGCTTCGTTTTTGCTGAAGATTTCGACATCTATTGCAGTACTCCACTGATCTGTCTCAATGAGCGGCGTATTCATCGCTGCATTGATCGTCTTCACTACTGGAGCATGACAATGGCATTCTTTTTTCTCTGACAAAACCGTCTGTACGATTTTCTGGCAGGGCAAATGGTTTCTCCCACCATCTCTCCACCTTGGGCCCGTTGCCCTCCCGTTCGTTAAACCTACGAAATTCCTTGGGCTCCTGCTCGATAGGAAACTCTCTTGATCCTCTCGTACCCGGAAGCCCACTGTACGCGGTCCCTCAATGTCCTAAGTGCCCTCAATGGTACTCCCCGGGGTGCCGATCGTACTACCCTCCTCCGTTTGTAGCGGTCCCTCGTCCGTTCGAAACTCGACTATGGATGGTTTGTTTATGCATCTGCACGCCCGTCCCTTTTACGCCGTCTTCACACTATCCATCATCATGGCCTCCATTTGGCCACAATCGCCGATCACAGTAGCCAGGTTGAGAATCTGTATGCTGTAGCTGCTGAACTACCACTGTCCTACTGCCGCAACTTTCTCCTCAGCTGGTATGCTTGCCGTTTGTCTCCCATGTGTAGCCACCCCTCGTATGCCTCCATCTTTGATGATTCCTTCGATCTTCGGTATGGGGCTCGTTCTTCTTGTCTGTTACCCCTTGATGTCCGCTTTCGCATCTTGTTACGGTGCCTTAATCTCACACTATCCGCAACCTTCCCAGTGGGTGTGAACCCTTCACCACCTTGGCTTCGTGAAGCGGCCCATGTTAACCTTGGCCTTCATTCACTTCCTAAGGACACTATTTCAGCCTTGGTCTATCGCCTTCAGTTTCATGACCTTCGCATGGAACTTCCCGATAGTACATTTGTATACACTGATGGCTCTCGGACTGACCGTGGGGTCGGGTGTGCCTTCGTCATTGGCAACCGTGTCTTTCGATACCGGTTTTTGGCACATTTATCAATACTTACAGCTGAGCTTTTCGCCTTCTATCAGGCCACTGAGCACATCCGGCGACGCAGCCTTCCCAATGGTGTCCTCTGCTCAGACTCAGCGCCCTCTTCTGTTTCTGTGCGCTGTACGCGGCTCATCCCTTAGTGCAGCGGGTCCAGCGAAAACTTCCACTTAGTCACTCTTGGTGGACACAATGTCATGTTTCTGTGTTGGAAACAAGGCTGCTAACGCTGCTGCCAAGGCTGCAGTCCTCGTACCTCACCCCACGAGTACCTGTATTCCCTCTGATGATCTCTGCGTTGCTTTCAGGAGGTGGTGTACCTTTGACGTCGCCAATGGTCCTCCCTTAACGGGAATAAGCTTCGGCTCATTAAGCCTCTCCTGGCGCCTTGGACGACCTCCGCACGGCCCTCCCGTCGGGAAGAGATTATTTTAACTTGGCTGCGTATTGGGCACTCCCTTTTTAGCCATCGTCAATTGCTCAGTTGAGCTACCCTGCCACTTTGATTGCATTGCGGCCAAATTTTAACGGTCCGCCACTTCCTGCAGTAATCGCCCTTTTTTTTTAACAATTTACGCTTTAGAGAATGACGTGCAATCTGTCGATCGCGTTTTACTTTTTATCCGCCAAAGCAATATGGTGAAGACCATTTAATTTTGGAACTCGATTTTTGTATGGCGATTTTTAGCCATTTTTCCACTTTCCTGTTTTTATCTGTCTCCAATTCTGTCCATTGGAACTACCTTACAGTCGTTTCCATCCTCTCTGTGTTCGTGTTCTATAGTTTTGAATTGGGCGCTTATGACCCCAGTTTTTTTGCGTCCTAAAACAGAACAAAACAAACAAAACGAGCACAATTCCGAAAACGGCGCTGGCCGTAGTGGCCGTGCGGTTCTAGGCACTACAGTCTGAAGCCGAGCGACCGCTACGGTCGCAGGTTCGAATCCTGCCTCGGGCATGGATGTGTGTGATGTCCTTAGGTTAGTTATGTTTAATTAGTTCTAAGTTCTAGGCGACTGATGACCTCAGAAGTTAAGTCGCATAGTGCTCCGAGCCACTTGAACCATTTGAACCGAAAACGGCAAGAGCTGACAAGTGCTAGAATCACACAATCAGCTTAACAGCTCATGCATCCAAGTTACTTACAAGAATAATATACAAAAGAATGGAAAACAAATTTGAGGGTGCGCTAGATGATGATCAGTTTGGATTTAGGAAAAGTAGTCACGAGAGAGGCAATTCTGACGTTGCTGTTAACAATGGAAGCAACACCAAAGAAAAGTTAAGACACTTTCATAAGATTTTTCAACCTGGAAGAAGCATTCGACAATGTAAAATGGTGCAAGATGTTCGAAATTCTGAAAGAAGTAGGGGTTAGCTATACGGAGAGACGGGTCACATACCATATATACAAGAGGGAATAATATAAGTGGACGACCAAAAGCGAAGTTGCTCATATTAAAAGCGGTGTAAGACAAGGATGTAGTCTCTCATCCCTACTGTTCAGTCTGTACATCGAGGAAGCAAAGATAGAAATAAAAGGAAGGTTCAGGAGCGGAACTAAAATTTTAGGTGAAAGGATATCAGTGATACGATTCGCAGACGACATTTCTGTCCTGAGTGAAAGTGAAGAAGAATTACATGATCTGCTGAACTAAATGAGTAGTCTAATGAGTACCGAATATGGATTGAGAGTAAATCGTAGAAAGACGAAGGTAATGAGAAGTAGAAGCATGAACAGCGAGAAACTAAACATAGGGATTGTTGGATACGAAGTAGATAAAGTTACGGAATTCTGCTGCCTATGCGGTAAAATAACGAATGACGGACGGAGCATGGAGGACATCAAAAGCAGACTAGCTATTGCAAAAAAGGCATTCCTGACCACGAGAAGTCTACTAATATCAAATGTCGACCTTAATTTGAGGAAGGAAATTCTGAGAATATATGTCTGGAGTACAGCATTGTATGGCAGTGAAACATGGACTGTGGGAACAGAAGAGAATCGAAGCATTTGAGATGTGGTGCTACAGACAAATGTTGAAAATAGGTGGACTGATATGATAAGGACTGGGGAGGTTCTACACAGAATCAGAGAGGAAAGGAATATGTGGGAAACACTGATAAGAAGAAGTGACAGGATGATTGGACATCGGTTAAGACATCAGGGAATGACTTCCCTGGTACTAGAGGGAACTGTAGGGGGCAAAAACTGTAGAGGAAGACAGAGATTGTAATACGTCCAACGAATAATAGAGGACGTACGTTGCAAGGGCTACTCTGAGATGAAGAGGTTTGCACACGAGAGGAATTCGTGGTGGGCTGCATCAAACCAGTCAGAAGGCTCATGACAAAAAATAAGAGACGTATACTCCTGGGAGGTGGTGTGTAAACGTTACATCATTGTGATCGATAAGAGAAAACAGGTTGCTTTAGGCAATAAAGATCATTTGGAAAGAGTTAGGCTTTTCACTGGGACTCAGTGCAACTGCCACTTTTTGTAATGATGGTAATTAAAAAATACCTGCTGTCTTTTGTATGCCCATATATTTTAGTAATACAAATTCACATATGTGAACTTGAACACCTAAATAATTATGTATCTAACAGTAATAATATTACGTAGAAATTATTTTCTGTTATTTTAATAAGACGAATCATCTAGTTTCGCATTAAATATTCTTCGTCTGTCTGATATAAAGTTCCAGATCGTACTAAAATTTCTTTACCTACGTTATATAGCATGGGAAACAGTTAAGGGAACGCTGTCATAACAGCATAACAACTCGAATGACCGCATCCACGTATAAGTATACAGTTATGGTGCGCGAGGGAACCACGAGAGTCTTCTTGCCTTCACACAAAATCACACACGAGATCACAACTCTAGATCCAGTGTGTCTAGTACACAGACTAGTTGGTTGTGGCTCCCCATCTGGCCTCCTTCTAACCAACATACGGCCGTAAGTGGCACTGAGGTAGAACCAGGCTTCATCAGAAACCACAATGTACCTCCTCTCCACCGTCCAATTATCTCTCACTTGACGCCAGTGAAGCCGCAAATGGCTGTTGTTTGGTGTCAGTGGAATGCTCACTATGTGTCGACTGGCTCAGAGATGTTCTTAAAGTTACGGATTTGTAACAGTTTGTTTGTGTCATTGTGGTGCCAAATGCTGCTGAAATTGCTGCTGCTGCAGATGCAGTGCAAAGCCAAACCCGTGCACAAAGGACGATGGTTCTAGCAACCAGAATAGAGGGAGAGCGGAGGGCACCGGCCAATGGCGTCATTGCTGAATCGCCGGTAAAAGGCAAACACAAACACAACAGGGACGACTGTCAGCACAGATCACACGAGCAAATACCAAGACCAGAGAGAAAACAAAATCGGATACCACGACATAGTTACTGTCAGCAACCAGAGCAACGATGAACAGGTTAACGACGACGAGCGCTGTAGCAACACGACTGTTGTGTAAGTCTTTTTTTTCTTTTCGTTATATGGGCATGGGAGGGCTGGCATCGGCGCAATCCTCCACTCTTCAGGCAAATGATGTTACATTGACGAAAAAGAGGAATTTCACATAAAAAGGCTGAAAAAGGGAGACATGAAAACATAATAAATGGAGACAGTTGGGGTTAAAATATACACTGACACGCGGACGTCCATTGTGGGACAGTTAATAAAAGTTGACTTAAAGTTAAAAGATCACAGCTGACGAATCGTGGAGCACTTAAAATACACAGGAGTCATACACACTAGTTAAAAATAGGCCGAAGTATAAAAGCACACAGAACGGGAGACACTTAGAAAAACCACTGGAAGCGATGGAGCGCACACGGAGAATAAAACCTGCCGGGATGGACTTGCCGAGAGAGGGGAAGCCTGAGAGCAGGGATAAAGAGCGGAGAGGAAGGTGCAATGTGGGAGGGTGCTGGAGGGGTTGGGAGGAAAAGAATAGAGGATGTCAGGGAGCTCACCAAGAGGTAGGAGACGGGCAGGGTGGAGATGGAGAGGGAAGGCAAATAAGGAGGGAGTGCAGAGATACAGGAGCAGGGCACGGGAAAGGAAAGGTGTAGGAAGGAAGTAAACTGCTCAGGGTAATCGAGGAGGAAGGGAGAGGGAGCCCTGAGGAGTAGGAGGGTGGAAGGTGGGGTTAGAGTTGGTAGGGAGGTTAGAGATCAGGGTGAAGCTCACCATCCAGGAGAGGTAGGTGCTGGAAGTTGTGCTGGGAAAGGAGGTGAGGGTGGGGAGATAGAGAGGGCCAGATACAATGGTAAGGGCTTGGCAACTGGCTGGGGATATGAAGGATAGAATATACTAGGGGATAGGGAGGATCGAGTCAGCAGGTGATGTACAAGGTGTGGATGTGTTCGAGGAAAAGGTGTGGGAATGGGATGAGGTCATAGAGGATTTGCATGGGAGACGGAAGGTGGATACCAAAGTCGAGGCAGTGTACATGGCATTCTAGGATTTCAAGGGTTTATAAGATCTGGGAGGGGCATAAATCAAAGTGATGCTGGCATAACAAAGGATGGTGTGTATCAAGGATTTTTAGGTGTGAAGCATGGTGGAAGGATGCAGTCCCCATGTTGGCTGGACAGGAGTTTCAGGAGGTGCAGTCTATTGTTGGCTTTGTGTTGGATCGTATGGGGATGGGGAGTCCAGGTGAGGTGATTGTGAGGCCAAGGTATTTCAGGGTAGGAGGGAGGTCGACAAGCGACCATAAATGGTGAGGTATAAACTGTGGAGCCAGAAGAAGAGGGTGGTGTGACCTATGAAGATTGCTAGTGCCTTAGAAGAGTTGATGCAAAGGAATAAAGGGCTGTACCTGGTGGTGAACTTGTCGTGGTGGGATTTAAGGGTATGTTGGGACCGATGAAGGGTAGCATAAAGGGCCAGGAAGGCGGTGTCATCAGTAAGTTGGAGGAGACGATGAGGTGGGGGAGGTTTGGGCATACCTGCAGTATACAGGAGATAGAGGAGAGAGGATAGAATGGTGCCTTGGTGCACGACAGCTGTAAGATAGAAAGTACGTGAGATGGTATTGTGGACAGTGGCGTAGGAGGGACGATGTGAGAGGAAGGAAGCAATCAGGTGGAGGAAATTTATCGCTAGAGAATAGGTCTGGATCTTAAGGAGGAGCCCAGGATGCCACACATGATAGTAGGCGTTCTGGAGGTCGAGGGACACAGAGGAGCATTTTGTCTGAGTGCCTGCGCTGCCGTCTTTAGAGGACCACTATGAGCACCGATAGCTGGTGCGGCGGTCGTAGCCCACTCCTAGCGCCGTGGCGGCGACAGCAGCGCTCTCAGATTATAGTAGCGCCGCCTAGTGGCTGTCGCCTATGTCCATGCCTTCTGGCGGGTTGTCTGACTTCTCAGACTAGATTAGCAGAAATGTCCTCCCTCTCGATAGTGCCACGAGGCTGTCTGGAGCCTTGTCTTCTTGCGACTGTAGATTCTCGTGACCACCGCTGCCAGAACTCACGTACAGTGACTACATTACTGCCGAGTCTCTCTGGAACATCGCAGAAGGAATATCCAGCTCATCGCAGCCGTCCTACATGACCTCGTTCGAACTCAGTGAGATGTTGATAGTGGCGTCTTTGTCGCCTTCTAGGCATCCTTGACTAACATCGACGGACCACATCCAGTCTCAAAGCTATACTCACGACTCACAGCGTGTATTTAAAGCAAACCTGATTTAGCTCCTCATAGTGGTGATGCTAACGCCACTCTTATGCAACTGGTGCGAAATCTAAATAGACATCATCTTTCAGATGTAGAAATGCGCCTAGAAACTTCCGTTTACGCCACACAACTCCTTGCTGTTCCGATTTTTTGCCGTCAGCGTATTTACATATATCATAAAAATAGAGTATGGTATTAGTACCACGTTATAATTTTGTTCTACCTTATCAGACATCGATATTTCATCACGTATTTGAAGCACAGTATTTAACGTCTCATCTCTACCAGAAACAGACATATTCAGTAGTCGGAAGGGCGACCATAGAAATGTTAGTATTCTATGCAACGTTTGAATTTCGGCTCTACCCTCTATGAACGAAAGACAGCGCCTTTCAGTGTACGCAGTATTTACAGTTAATAAATGGTAATAATTCAGCAATATGTACTGCCAAAACACAGGTGATACCGAAACTGGTATCTTACAAGTAAGCGCGGTTATCATTTGCCGGACACAAAGCGCGTATTGAACAAAAAAACTGGATCTATTGTAATATAAAGATAGTTTCGTATGGTTGGATCCAGTATTATAATGACTTATCAGTTTTAGCTCCCATAACAAAACAAATTGTTGGGTCCTTCTCACCTTACCGCTTTCCTGCTGCTGCTTCGAATGGCTCCAGTATGCCACGAGTACTTTTATAGGATTGTTGTCGTAACCAGTACGTTTTTTACAGGCGCCCAGCTACAACAGTAGTATCCTAACTAACTTGTTTCACCTACTCTCCGTTTCTGGCTTCAAGCTTGTCTACATCGAATTCACATCACCAGTTTCCCTAATTAAACGGTCAGTCTCTTTGACAGCATAAGTCGTGGAACAAACCACAGCATCCTCATTTACCAAATGGCAGTCAACGAAAACGTGGTTGAGAACTGTGTTCAAAGCATGTGTAATGCATGCATCATATTTTAAACCAGCAATTTCGTGGATGGAATACCGCCTCGCTCGGTGCGAAATCCAATCATACGAAAGAAACTACGGATTTTCTCCTAAAAAATTAAATAATGTTTCCTCACTCTAGTTATCAATCAATTTCTAAGATTTTTTCTTCTCACTAAAACGAATTGTCACCAGTTCGAAGTGCGTAATCTTGATAAAGAAAGTTTGCTGCGATAGATACGCTACACTTTTTCCCGTGTATATCTGTCATATAGAATATAGGGTAACATCAACAGGAGCAGTAAATGGTATAACGAGAGTAGGATTCGCTATGAATAGGAAGACAGGGCGGAAATTGTGTTACTGTGAACACTTCAGTGATAGGGTTGTTCTTATCACAATCGACAGCAAACCACCACCGACAACGATAGTTCAGGTATACATGCCGACGTCGCAAACTGAAGATGAAGAGATAGAGTAAGTGTATGAGGACATTGAAATGGTAGTACAGTACGTATAGGGAGATGAAAATCGCCATGGGGAATTGGAATGTAGTAGTTGATGGAATAGAAAAAAATTGATACAGGAGAATGTGGGATTTAGAGAAGGAATGAGAGGTGATAAAGGCTAATTGATTTCTGTAATAAATTTCAGCTACTAATAGGGAATCCTCTTTTCAAGAATCACAAGAGGAAGAGGAAGGTGGAAAATACCAGGAAGATTTCACTTAGATTACTATTTCATCATGGTCAGACAGAGATACCGAAATCAGATGCCGGATTGTTAGGCGTACCAAGGAGCAGATGTAGGCTCGTATCGCAATGTAGTAGTGATGAACAGTAGGAAGAATTCAACAGATTATTCAGGGAGCTTCAGTACAAAAAAAAAGGTGGGATACGGAACGAATGACGAGATATACTTGAAGATGTCTGAGGCTATAGGTACAGCAATAAGGGAAAGCTCAGTAGGCAGCACAGTAGAAGAGGAATGAACATTTCGAAGAAGGACAGTCACAGAAGTTGCAAGAAATACTTTAGTTGATCCATGATAAAAGGAAGTACAAATATGTTCAGGGGAATTCATGGGAATACGTAAATACAATTCGCCTAGGAATTAAATGTGTAAGAAGTGCAGGGAAGCTAACGCCAAATGGCTACGTAAAACATGTGAAGAAATCGAAAAAGAAAGTGATTGTCGTAGTGAAATTAAAACCAAGGGTGGTAACATTAAGAGTGCAATGGGAATTCCACTGTTAAATTCAGAGGGAAGGGTGGATGTGTGTAAAGAGTGTATTCAAGACCGCTATGAGGTGGAAGATTTGTCTGATGTGATAAGAAACAGAAGGAAATTTACAAGAGAGAGGTGATCCAGTATTAGAACCACAATTAAAAAGAGCTTCAGTAGACTGAAGATCAAATAAATAAGAAGGGATTGATAACATAACATCAGAATTTCTAAAATAATTGAGGGAAATGGCGACAAAACGTCTGTTCCGTTTGTGTGTAGAATGTATGAGTCATTCCATCCGACTTTCGATAAAATATCATCCACACGATACCGAAGACTGCAGGAGCTTACAAGTGCCAGAATTATCGCGCAATCATTTCAGCAGCTCATGTATCCAAGTTGCTGGCAAGAATGACATACAAAAGAATAGAAAAGGAAACTGAGAATTTGTTAGATGACGATCAGTTAGGATTTAGGGAAGGTAAAGGCTCCAGAGAGGCAATTCTGACGTTGAGGTTGATAATGGAAGCAAGAATGTATGGACCTCAAGACACTTTCGTAGGATTTGTCTACCTGGGAAAAAACGTTCGGCAATGTAAAATGGTGCAAGATGTTCGAAATTCTAAGAAAAAAGGGGTTACGCTACCGGAGGAGACAGGTAATATACAATATGTAAAAAAACCAGGAGGTTACAATAAGGGTAGACGATCAAGAATGAGGTACTCGGATTAAAAAGGGTGTAAGGCAGCGATGTAGTCTTTCGCCCCTGCTGTCCAATCTTACATCGAAAATGAAATGAGGGAAATAAAAGAAAGGTCATGGAGTTGAATTATCATTCAGTGTGGAAGGAAATCAATAATATGATTCGCTGATGAACTTGCTAACCTGTGCAAATGTGCAGATGAATTACATGATATGCCGAATGGCATGAACAGCGTAATTAGTACCGAATAGGGATTGAGAGTAAACTGAAGAAACACCAAAGTGATGAGAAGTGGTAGAAATGAGAACAGCGAGAAACTTAATATTAGGGCTGATGGTCACGAAATAGGTGAAGTAATTCTACTAACGAGGCAGCAAAATAACGCTTGAGGGAAGGAACAAGGAAGTCGAAAGCAGACTAGCACTAGCGAAAAGGGCATTCCTGGTCAAGAGAAGTCTACTAGTATCAAACATAGGCCTTAATCTAAGAATATATATTTATAGCACAGCACTATGTGGTAGTGAAACATAGACTGTTATAAAATTGACACCGAAGAGAATCATAGCATCTGACATGCGATGCTAGAGACGAATGTTGAAAATTACATGGACTGATAAGGTAAGAAATGAGGACTTTCGGTTCAGAATCGAAGAGGAAAATATTGACAAGAAAAAAGTACAAGATCATAGGACATCTGTTAAGACATCAGGGAATTACTTCCATGGTACCAGAGGGAGCTTCAGAGAGCAAAAACTGTAGACGAAGACAGACGTTGGAATAGATCCAGCAAATAATTGAGGACGTAGGTTTCAAGTGATACTCTCAGATGAAGAGGTTGGCACAGGAAAGGAACTCGTGGCGGGCAGCATGAAACCACTCAGAAGAGTGATGACTGAAAAAATATATAAAAAATTTAAAAATCGGTCATACATCCACAGTATATCCATATGAATTCACATCTATGGTTTTTATAATGGTGAGCATCATACTCTCGTACACATTATCGGCTTGTCTATAAGCGTTTAGTGCTACGGTCGTTAGATGAGGCAAAATGTTGAAGACGTCGGCATGTACCAGTTCTCAACCGACGTTTAACAGTTCCTGACGTAGAGCGCGAAAATAGACGAAGATCTCTGGCGCACGTTTCTGCGCACCTTTCTAATTACCGTGGCTTTCAACGAAACTGGCAATGCTTCAGAACTTACACTTTGTCGTGTTCTGCAGACCTGTGCCTTCAGATGTGTTATGGCGGATCCGTATGGAGAACCGAGCACTTGCCACAGTACATGTGGCGCACATCATTACTAGTCAGTACTGAAAATCACTCCCAGAGAATGTTACGACAGTTGCCTTTCGCACTCAGGATGTATTCTTTCGAATCTAGTTTCCCTTTACACTTTCCTTCATCTCAGGTTCACGAGCCATGATCCACAACAGGCGACTGAGCGGCGCTCGGGTTGTTCTTGTAGGCGACCGGGTAATTAGAGATTGAGATGCTCGAACGAACTTCAAGAAAGACGTGTACAGCTGGTCCTCCAGTCGAAAGCGGCTGTATCAACATCTGCCGGACTTGCGCGGAACTACATAAACCGAGCACTTCGCGAAAGCGTAAACGTCAGACGCAGACCTGTGTAAGGAGCAGAAGAGAGTTGGGAGACAATATAGACTTGGTACTAGGATTGAGAGAGGAAAAACACTAATTGAGTTGTGCGATAAATTTCAGATAATAAAGTATCACCAGTTCAGGAATCACAGGGATTGGGGTTTACTTGGTCAAGGCCTGGGAGATACGGAATGATTTCAGTTAGCTTACATCATGGTCCCGCAGAGATTCTGAAATGATATACTTGATTATAAAGCGTTCCTAGGAGCAGATGTAGGCATTGATCACAATTTATAATGATGAAGACGTAGGCGGAAGTTTAAGAGATAAGTCAGGAAGACTCAGTGCGCAAAGAAGTAGTACACGGAGGTACTAAGGAATGAAGAGATGCGTTTGAAGTTCTGTAAGGCTATAGAAGCTTCGACAAGGAGTATCTCTGTAAACAGTTCAGTTGAAGACGAATGGATACCTCTAAAGGTCGTAATCACTTAAGTTAAAGGCATAACTACAAGGAAGGTACTGCGAGGAAATCGTGAGTAGTAGAAGAAATACTTCAATTAATCGACAAAAGGAAGAAGTACGAAATTACTCGGGGAAATTAAGGAATGCAGACTTAAAAGACACTTAAGAATGAAATAAATACGAAATCCAGAGACGTGAGGCGAAAAGGCTGCACGATAAATACGAAGAAATCGAAAAAGAAATAACAGTCTAAGCGACTGAGTCAGCACATAAAAAGCCAAAACAACGTTCGGTGACGTTAATAGGAAAGTCAGCGAATGGTAATTTGAATTCCACTCTTACACGAGGTGCATTCAAGTTCTAAGGCCTCCGTTTTTTTTCTAATTAACTACTCTCCCGAAATCGATGAAACTGGCGCTACTTCTCGACGTAATCGCCTTGCAGACGTACACATTTTTCACAACGCTGACGCCATGATTCCATGGCAGTTGCGAAGGCTTCTTTAGGAGTCTGTTTTGACCACTGGAAAATCGCTGAGGCAATAGCAGCACGGCTGGTGAATGTGCGGCCACTGAGAGTGTCTTTCGTTGTTGGAAAAAGCCAAAAGTCACTAGGAGCCAGGTCAGGTGAGTAGGGAGCATTAGGAATCACTTCAAAGTTGTTATCACGAAGAAACTGTTGCGAAACGTTAGCTCGATGTGCGGGTGCGTTGTCTTGGTGAAACAGCACACGTGCAGCCCTTCCCGGACGTTTTTGTTGAAGTGCAAGAAGGAATTTGTTCTTCAAAATATTTTCGTAGGATGCACCTGTTACCGTAGTGCCCTTTGGAACGCAATGGGTAAGGATTACGCCATCGCTGCCCCAGAACATGGACACCATCATTTCTTCAGCACTTGCGGTTACCCGAAATATTTTGGTGGCGGTGAATCTGTGTGCTTCCATTGAGCTGACTGGCGCTTTGTTTCTGGATTGAAAGATGGCATCCACGTCTTATCCATTGTCACAACCGACGAAAAGAAAGTCCCATTCATGCTGTCGTTGTGCGTCAACATTGCTTGGCAACATGCCACACGAGCAGCCATGTGGGCGTCCGTCAGCATTCGTGGCACCCACCTGGATGGCACTTCTCGCATTTTCAGGTCTTCATGCAGGATTGTGTACACAGAACCCACAGAAATGCCAACTCTGGAGGCGATCTGTTCAACAGCCATTCGGCGATCCCCCAAAACAATTCTCTCCACTTTCTCGATCATGTTGTCAGACCGGCTTGTGCGAGCCCGAGGTTGTTTCGGTTTGTTGTCACACGATGTTCTGCCTTCATTAAACTGTCGCACCCACAAACGCACTTTCGACACATTCGTAACTCCATCACCACATGTCTCCTTCAACTGTCGATGAATTTCAATTGGTTTCACACCACGAAAATTCAGAAAACGAATGATTGCACGCTGTTCAAGTAAGGAAAACGTCGCCATTTTAAGTATTTAAAACAGTTCTCATTCTCGCCGCTGGTGGTAAAATTCCATCCGCTGTACGGTGCTGCCATCTCTGGGACGTATTGACGATGAACGCGGCCTCATTTTAAAACAATGCGCATGTTTCTATCTCATTCCAGTCCGGAGAAAAAAAATCGGAGGCCTTAGAACTTGAATGCACCTCGTATACACAGGAGGGAGCAGACAGGTGGAAAAAATACATTGAAGGCCCCTATGAGGCGGAGTACTTGTCTGGATTACGTGTGAGAAGAAGGAACAGTAGTCGATATAGAAGAGATATGGGATCCAGTTCTAGAATCCAATTGAAAAGAGCTTTGGAAGAATGATCAAATAAGGCAAAAGGGATATACAATATTCCATCAGAATTTCTAAAGTCACCGGAGAAAATGGCAATAAAACAACTGTTCATATTGGTGTGTAGAATGTGGGAGAGTGGTGATATACCATTAGATTTTCGGAAGAACGTAATCCACACAATTCGGAAGAAGTTTGAGAATTATCCCAGAATCAGCTTAACAGTTAATACATCCGAGGTAATGACAGGAATAAAACACAAAAGAAGGGAAGAAAATTTGGACGTATTAGGTGATCGTCAATTTGGCTTTAGGAAGGGAAAAGTCACCTGAGAGGCAATTCTGACGTTGCGGGCTTCGCTGGAAACAAGACTGGAGAGAAATCAAGATACGTTCGTAAGATCTGTCTCCTGGAAACAGCGTTTGACAATATCCAATCGTATACATTTTTAAAAATTCTGATTGGAACAGCAGTAGGTTAAGCTACAGGGAAAGAAGGCTATATACAACATGTACAAGAAACAAGGGGGAACAATAAGACTGGAAGACCAGGAAATAAGTTCTTGGATTAAATAGTGTGTAAGACAGGGGTGCAGTATTTCTTCCCTATTTTTCAATCTAGATATCGAAAAAGCAGTGACGAAAATGAAACGAAGTTTCAGGAGTGGAGTTAAAATTTGAGGCGAAATGGTATTAGTGATAATATTCTTTGATGACATTGTTATCCGAGTTAAAAGGGAGGAAGAATTACAAGATCTGTTGAATAGAGTGAACTGAATGAGTACTGACTATGGACTTAGAATAAATCGTAGGAAGACGAAAGTAATGAGAAGTAGCAGAAATGAGAACAGCGAGAAACTTAACACCAGAATTGGTGATCACGACGTAGATAAAGCTAAGGAATTCTGCATTCTAATCAGCAATATAATCTGTGACGGACAGAGCAAGGAGAATATCAGACGCAGACTAGCACTGGCAAAATAGATATCACTGGCCAAGATATGTTTACTAGTACCAAAGATAGATCTTAATTTGAGGAAGAAATTTGTGAGAAAGTACGTGTAGAGTACGGCATTGTATGGTAGCAGAACCGAAACGGAAGAGACTCGAAAGATTTGAAATGTGATACTACAGAAATGTGTTGAAAATTTGGTGGTGTGATAAGGCAGTGAATGAGGAGGTTCTCGCAGAATCGGCGAGGAAAGAAATATATGGCAAACACTGACAAGAAGAAGGGATAGGATGATAGGACATCATGAAATAACTTCCATAATACCAGAGTGAATTGTAGGGGCTAAGAACTGGAGAGGAAAACAGAGACTGGAATTCATCCACCAAATAACTGAGGACGTTGATTTTAAGTGCTACTCTGAGATGGAGAGGCAAGCACGGGAGATGAATACGTAGCGGGCCGCATCACATCAGTCAGAAGACTGGTGGCTCAAAAAGAAAAATCTGTGTTGTAATCCTGAACATAGATGTGGTGCAGTTGCGGAATCGCTATCTGATAAATGAGTTTCCAAAAATTTGTGTAATTGTATTTTAATTAACTTTCAGCAAATTAATTAAAAAGCAAACTGTAAAGTAAATTAGATGTCATGCGGAGTTATACTGCGTGGTACAGCTAACAATACTACAAGCCAAGACGCCACAATAAGTGACCTACAATCCCAACAAACAAAGCTAACAGAATAATAATGTTACATAAAATTACTAAACTAAATTTGAAAGACTAAATCGCCAAAATATTTCTAAAAATGTTCTGTAAATTTACGTGTGCAGTCTGACTTAGCAATTTCCAAACACTGAATACTGCACATGCAAAGTAACACTGCACTGAGAAATAATACTGTCTGTATATGAACTGAAATCTCAACCGATCCTTACGGAAACTGCACCTGATAATTATTTTAAAAAGTAACGCTTAACACTGAGTAATCTCATTGTATCCTGACCGTAACGTAACGGGTCCTAACAAATTTCATATGGCTATCTGTGGGAATATAAATTTGATACTGCTCGTAGTGATGAACATAAAATGAGCATAACAGAAGCAGTCAAGCTGAATAGGAAATACAAAGACTTGAAAGTGAAATTCAAGCTTTTCTAAATTGATTATGCTTCAGCTTTTAAAACTGTGTTCGGCTCTGTGTAGTGCGGTGGCTCACACAGTCAAATAAAAGACATTTTTCCGTAAGGAGACAATGGTGGAATTCTAATTTGCTGCATGAGTGAGTATAGTTTGTCCTTTGAAAACCGTATTACGAAAACTGATACCCATTCCTCGACAATTACAATTATCTTTACAAAAATTATCCTGTATAGTAAACACTTGTCTGCCATGATACTAATTACTCAAACGTGGTAAAGGGGATAGAACTTCGGAATGCAAGCCATGCGAACTGTTTACTTTACTTACTCTCGGCTGAACAAAGAACTAACACAACAAAGAGATAGAAATTTTCCTAAAACCTTCCATTGTCTGAACACATCATAATTACACAGAAACAAGCATTGCAGCAACTATTGTACTTCGAAATCTTCACTCCTCAAATTACTCTCTGCCAAATAATATTTCAAAATTCACCCTTCTGAGTACCTTTATCTCTGCGTTCTGCAAACTACTTCCATCCTCTCAGCAGCACAGCCAACATCTGACTGTCGCGCTAGCTATCCTTCTGATGTTGGTGTTGCGGTCTTTAGTCCTGAGATTGGTTTGAAGCAGCTATCCATCCTACTCTATCCCGTGCAAGCTTCTTCATTTCAAAGTACCTACTGCAACCTACATCCTTCTGAATCTGCTTAGTGTATTCATCTCTTGGTCTCCCTCTACGATTTTTATCCTCCACATACCCTCCAATACTAAATTGGTGATCCCTTTATGCCTCAGAACATGTCCTACCAACCGATCCCTTCTTTTGTCAAGTTGTGCCACAAAATCCTATTCTCCCCAATTCAATTCAATATCTTCTCGTTAGTTACGTCATCTACCCATCTAATCTTCGGCATTCTTCTGTAGCACCACATTTCGAAAGCTTCTGTTCTCTTCTTGTGCAAACTATTTATCGTCCATGTTTCACTTCCATACATGGATACACTCCATACAAATACTTTATAAAATGACTTCCTGACACTTAAATCTATACCCGATGTTAACAAATTTCTTTTCTTCAGAAACGCTTTCCTTGCCATTGCCAGTCTACATTTTATATCCTCTCTACTTCGACCATCATCAGTTATTTTGCTTCCCAAATAGCAAAACTCCTTTAAGTGTATCATTTCCTAATCTAATTCCCTCAGCATCACCCGACTTCATTCAAATACATTCCATTATCCACGTTTTGCTTTTGTTGATGTTCATCTTATATCCTCCTTTCAAGACACTATCCATTCCATTCAACTGCTCTTCCAAGTAGTTTGCTGTCTCTGACAGAATTACAATGTCATCGGCGAACCTCAAAGTTTTTATTTCTTCTCCATGGATTTTAATACCTACACCGAATTTTTCTTTTGTATCCTTCACTGCTTGCTCAATATATAGATTGAATAACATTGGGGAGAGACTACAACCCTGTCTCACTCCCTTCCCAACCACTGCTTCCCTTTCATGTCCCTCGACTCTTATAACTGCCATCTGGTTTCTGTACAAATAGTAAATAGCCTTCCGCTCATTGAATTTTACCCCTGCCACCTTCAGAGTTTGAAAGAGAGTATTCCAGTCAACATTGGCAAAAGATTTCTCTAAGTCTACAAATGCTTGAAATGTAGGTTTGCCTTTCCTTAATCTAGCTTCTAAGATAAGTCGTAGGGTCAGTATTGCCTCACGTGTTCCAACATTTCTACGGAATCCAAACTGATCTTCCCCGAGGTCGGCTTCTACTAATTTTTCCATTGGTCTGTAAAGAATCCGTGTTAGTATTTTGCAGCTGTGACTTATTAAACTGATAGTTCGGTAATTTTCACATCTGTCAACACCTGCTTTCTTTGGGATTGGAATTATTATATTCTTCTTGAAGTCTAAAAGTATTTCGCCTGTTTCATACATCTTGCTCACCAGATGGTAGAGTTTTGTCAGGACTGGCTCTCCCAAGACCGTTAGTAGTTCTAATGGAATGTTGTCTACTACGGGGGCCTTGTTTTGACTCAGGTCTTTCAGTACTCTGTCAGACTCTTCATGCAGTATCGTATCTCCCATTTCATCTTCATCTACATCCTCTTCCATTTCCATAATATTGTTCTCAAGTACATCGCCCTTGTATAGACCCTCTATATACTTCTTCCACCTTTCTGCTTTCCCTTCTTTGCTTAGAACTGGGTTTCCATCTGAGCTCTTCATGTTCATGCAAGTGGTTCTCTTATCTCCAAAGGTTTCTTTAATTTTCCTGTAGGCGGTATCTATCTTACCCCTACTGATACTCGCTTCTACATCCATACATTTGACCTCTAGCCATCCCTGCTTAGCCATTTTGCACTTCCTGTCGATCTCACTTTTGAGACGTTTGTATTCCTTGTTGCCTGCTTCATTTACGGCATTTTTGTATTTTCTCCTTTCATCAATTAAATTCAATATATCTTCTGTTACCCAAGTATTTCTACTAGCCCTCGTCTTTTTACCTACTTGTTCCTCTGCTGCCTTCACTACTTCTTCCCTCAGAGCTACCCATTCTTCTTCTACTGTATTTCTTTCCCCTATTCCTGTCAATTGTTCCCTTATGCACTCCCTGAAACTCTGAACAACCTCTGGTTTAGTCAGTTTATCCAGGTCCCATCTCCTGAAATTCCCACCTTTTTGCAGTTTCTTCAGTTTTAAACTACACATCATAACTAATAGATTGTGGTCAGAGTCCACATATGCTCCTCGATATGTCTTACAATTTAAAACCTGTTTCCTAAATCTCTGGCTTACCATTATATAAGCTGTCTGATACCTTTTACTATCTCCAGGATTCTTCCATGTATACAGCCTTCCTTTATGATTCTTGAACCAAGTGTTAGCTATGATTAACTTAAGCTCTGTGCAAATTTCTACCAGGCGGTTTCCTCTTTAATTTCTTAGCCCCAATCCATATTCACCTACTACATTTCCTTCTCTGCCTTATCTTACTACCGAATTCCAGTCACCCATGACTATTAAATTTTCGTCACCCTTTACTATCTGAATAATTTCTTATATTTCATCATACATTTCTTCAATTTCTTCGTCATTTGCAGAGCTAGTTGGCATATAAACTTGTACTACAGTAGTAGGCGTGGGCTTTGTATCTATCTTTGCCACAATAATGCGTTCACTATGCTGTTTTTAGTAGCTTACCCACATTCCTATTTTCCTATTAATTATTAAACCTACTCTTGCGTTACCCCTATTTGATTTTGTGTTTATGACCCTGTAGTCACCGGACCAGAAGTCTTGTTCCTCCTGCTACCGAACTTCAATAATTCCCACTATATCTAACTTTAACCTATCCATTTCCCTTTTTAAATTTTCTAACCTACCTGCCCGATTAAGGGATCTGACATTCCACGCTCCGATCCGTAGAACGCCGGATTTCATTCTCCTGATAACGACATCCTCTTGAGTAGTCCCTGCCTGGAGATCAGAATGGGTGACTAATTTACCTCCGGAATATGTTACCCAAGAGGACGCCATCATAATTTAACCATACAGTATAGCTGCATGCCCTCGGGAAAAATTACGGCCGTAGTTTCCCCTTGCTTTCAGCCTTTCGCAGTACCAGCACAGCAAGGTCGTTTTGATTAGTGATACAAGGCCAGACCAGTCAATCATCCAGACGGTTGCCACTGCAACTACTGAAAAGGCTGCTGCCCCTCTTCAGGAACCACACGTTTGTCTGGCCTCTCAACAGATACCCCTCCGTTGTGGTTGCACCTACGGTACGGCTATCTGTATCTCTGAGGCACGCAAGCCTCCACACCAACGGCAAGGTCCATGGTTCATGGGGGGGGGGCTCCTTCTGATGGTTACTGCTAATACAAACCTACCAGCTACCCAAGTTCAAATTGCTTGTCCACAGAAATGGCGTAATATATTGGCTGTCAATGACTACTGTCTGAAAAATGTTTACCGTGCAAATAAGAAGTATGACACATCTTCTGTCTCTATGCTGTTAATTGTTGGAATGCAACCGACGACCAGCTTGGAGACAGAACTGATGACACTTTCTTTAGGTCCTGCCCATCATCTTGCAGAACGATGCTCAAGCACGTACAGTGCAACCTCTTACCGATTTGATCGACTGGTGGACCTGTTAAGTGCTATACCACATACTGCACTCCTCTGACTTAAGCCCTCGTAAGTTCAACTCGATTTCTAGGCTGAAGGAAACACTTCACGCCATTCGCTTCGGAACTGCTACAGATTCGTCGTGCAACAGACAGCGCTGCTCTGTCTGTCAACACAACTGGCACTGCTAAGAGTATCCTACGACTTCCAAATTAGTGGCAACGGATTACACACAGTGCTAGTTACTACTTTGAAGGTTAGTAAAACTTTGAAACACGTATCTATTTTGTAGGAGCTGTAAATAAATAGTTGCCACTATTAAAGCTTTAACCCGCGTATTTTTTCTGTCATTTGTTATTTGGCTGTCTCTTACGACCCATTCTTCTCACAAAGGGTTGGATGTATACCTTGCCAGTATTGATATCGAAGTCGGAAATCTTGAAGTTTCTGAATTCGTGGGTTGTGTTAACTACGTCCCTATGAAGTTAAGTCCTACTGCAACATTTGGTGTGAATGTTTCTTTTCTCCTATGATCCATGAGATTGTTGAAATGGCTCTGAGCACTATGGGACTTAACATCTGTGTTCATCGGTCCCCTAGAACTTAGAACTACTTAAACGTAACTAACCTAAGGACATCACACATATCCATGCCCAAGGCCGGATTCGAACCTGCGACCGTAGCAGTCGCGCAGTTCCGGACTGAGCGCCTAGAACCGCTAGACCACCGCGGCCGGCATATGAGATTGTTGCTTTGTGTTTTACAGTGCTGGAGAACACTTTAGAATGAATAAATAACACCGGCTTCATCGCATTATTTTACAATATTACGACCTTTTACAATGCTCTAGTAACACATTTGTCTTCCCTTTGCTCGATAATCTGGATGATGCCACGACAGGAGTTATGAAATAACGTTGAGATGGTTTCACTGTTGCACTTGCTTTCCTGTAAGTATAAAATTTTCGTTAATCATTGAAAGCAATAAATCTAATTTTTTTCGTATAAGAAATCCGTACTGTATGCGCGACGTTTCGGAAACCTGAAAACAATTACGTTGACACACTCCGAGAAACTTCTTCACAGCGCCGAAACCGTTGTATAATTAAATGTCAACAGCTATCGTAGGCGACTACAGAAGAGTAACTCCAGGGAAAAAATATAATAAGGGAAGATTATATCACGAGCCACCAAAATTAAACGGGTGGCTGGAAATAAAATCTACCTATTTTCCTCTCCGTGTCTCCACAGCGACAGAGCAGCATTTAGGAGTAATTCCATAATCCGATAATTCTCTATGCGAGATAGGACCGCCGCACCGAAAAACTCGTGTCCCAGGAGCTATTTGGGCGCAGCTCGAGTTTCGGTGTCCGTCCGCAAACTGCGCACGGCGTAGGACGGTGTGTGCTCTGTGATGTAGGCCACCATGGCAACGTACCTGTGATGGCGGTAGCGGAGCCTCCACTTGCAGGCGCTGCATTTTGTTTAGACTCGCAACGCGATACCCAGCGGAACGGCGGCCACCATTACATTTGCATAATAGCGTTGTAAACGGCGACACTCGATACGAGAAACTGCAACACTTCACATTCCGCAGCCAGGCGGACTGAGCTCATCTGCCGCTAGCTCTTCCGCAACGCACGGCGCGCTACATCAAACGCCCGGATCTACCCTCGGGAAACTCGAGATATTGTCTGCTGTTGTTCTGCTCTCTGACTCGCTTCAAACACACTGTACTACTATAGAGGTGTTATCAACATGGGGAAAGTTCAGAATGATGTTCCCAAAACTTTCGTGTGCATTCAGGTCCATTTGGAAATTAAGGGCATCCCCAGGTGGGGAGTGGCAATTTGACGCGTTGTCTGTGTACTGAACCACGTCCAACATAGTAAGGAGATGTATTTAGGTCATAATATTATCCATTAGTTCCTTCAACAGTAGAAGGACAATATTATTATGCCTTTTCTGAGCTGCAGGGCTAGTTTATGCTGCATGATCTGATAGATAAAGTATATTTTTCTGAAAACTCTTTTCTCATGAAATCTTCAAAGATTAAGCACAATTTTTCATAATGTCCCCATTTTCGAGATATTTTCTATACTTTTAAATATATTTTACATCATAAAGGATAATTCATTGAGTTATTCTATTATATTTACAAATAGGAATAATAAATTATTCAGACACAAGTGAAAATATATCTAGTGCTATGCGACTCATATTTTGGATCCATAGTTCTGTCTCAAGGACTTTAAAATCTTATAATAAAATAAAACAAGGCAATCGGCGAAAATTTCATCCAATAATAAAATTATTTAGCACAGTGGGTTTATGTTTCATCACTAGAACATTATGCCATTCCAGACGCCTTTCTGAATTGAGAGTGTGCTTGTATATTAATTTACACATCTTCGTTTATTGGCAAATAGTTACTTTCCGAATATTGTATGAAATCTTCTTGAATGAAAAATGGGATAAATATATTGTAATGGTTAGATAATGGCGGCGTTTCAGTCTTAAATCTGTATGGCCATTACCTACAAAATAATTACAACAAGTAAGGAAGCAGAGGATTAAATTGATATAAAGATGAGGACTAGTAGAAATATCTGAGTAACGCACGACATATTGAATTTAATTTATGAAAAGAGAAAATATAAAAATTCAGGAAATGAACCAGGCCAAAGAGGATAAAAACGTCTCAAAAGTAATGGCTAAGCAGGAATGACAAGAAGACAAATGTAAGATTTTAGTACCATACATCACGAGGGGAAAAATAGATACACCGTGTAAGAAAATTCAAAAGGCCTTCGGAGAAAAGGAAACCACCTTTATGAACATCAAGATCTGAGATCGAAGGCCAGTCGTAAACATAGAAGGGAAAGCCGGAAGGTGAAAGGAGTACATAGAGGTTCTACGCAAGAGCGACGTACTTCAAGACAATATTATAGAAATGGGTTTGGAGGTAGATGAAAATGAGGTGGGAGCTATGATTCTGGGAGGAGAATTTGACAGTGCATTGAAAGACCTTAGTCGAGACAAGCCCCAAGGAGTAGGCGAAATTCCGTTACAACTACTGATAGCCTGTGGAGAGCCAGCTATGACAGACTGTTACGTCTCATTATGAACAGTTGTGCATGAGAAATACCCTCAGATTTAAAAAAAATAATATGTCAGTTCCAATCAATTCCGATCCCAAAGAAATCGGGTGCTGGCAGATGAGAATTATACCAAAATATTAGTTTAATAAGACAAGTTGCAGGGCACTAACACTAATTATTTACAGAACAATGGAATAACAAGTAGAAGCCGCCCTCGGGGGAGATCAGCTAGGATTCCAGAGAAATTTGGAACACACGAGGCAATACTTAATATACAATATATAAGACGGGCTGTTGGATATATCAATTTCGACTTTTCAGTGCAGTCGGACACCTCCGATAATGAGACTCTACCTATGGTTCTCTCGGTAACACAGCAGCCAGAAGCCGCGCCGGATGATCTCTTGTGCACTTGGCTGAGAGCGAAACGCTTGGTCGGTGCGTGCTTTGTGTGTCAGCGCCTCACCGGGTGAGTCTCAGAGGCTTTACCGCTTCCCCTCCTGGTAGGTTTTAGACTCAATAGACAAAGCACAAAATCGATAGTCTTGCAGCCAAAAAGCGAGCGAACCGATGTCTTCACAGAGCGCTCTGAGAACGTAGCGGTCGCACCCAAATTGCTGCCTCGAAGACTTCGCCATCGGCTGCGCCACACAGTCCTTCAAAACTCACTAATCGCCACGCCAGGTGCTGTGAGAGATGAGCTGAAAAGCTCCGCCGGTTTAGAGACCCTATATGATAGGCAGAATCGTCCGCCGGGTTTTCTCCAACTATGTTTACCTTGTAGGTGGTTAACCTATTCCTGTAACATTTTACTCTATTTCTTATGGAATATTGTTACTGCATTCATAAGTCTTAACGAACAGAATTTAACGTGTATAGAGATGTTTAGACTGCCTCTTACGTATAACAGAAAAACTGAGATGTAATATTGCGCGGCTGTAGAGACGTAGGCTGGGGACTTGCGTGTTGTTTTTTTTTTTTTGTTGAAGTCTTCAGTCTTGAGACTGGTTTGATGAAGCTCTCCATGCTACTCTATCCCGTGCAAGTTTCTTCATCACCCAGTACCTACTGCAACCTAAATCGTTCTGAATCTAATTAGTGTATTCATCTCTTGGTCTCCCTCTACGATTTTTACCCACACGCTGCCAGCCAATACTAAACTGGTGATCCCTTGATGCCTTAGAACATGTCCTACCAGCCGATCCCTTCTAGTCAAGTTATGCCACAAACTCCTCTTCTCCACAATTCTATTCAATACCTCCTCATTAGTTATGTGATCTACCCATCTAACCTTCAGCATTTTTCTGCAGCACCACGTCTCGAAAGCTTCTATTCTCTTCTTATTCAAACTATTTGTTCTCCAAGCTTCACTATCCATACATGGCTACACTCCATACAAATACTTTCAGAGACGACTTCCTGACACTTAAATCTATACTCGATGTTAACAAATTTCTCTTCTTTAGGAACGCTTTTCTTGCCATTGCCAGTCTACATTTTATATCCTCTCTAGTTCGACCATCATCAGTTATTTTGCACCCCAAATAGCAAACCTTTACTGCTTTAAGTGTCTCATTTTCTTATCTAATTCCCTCATCATCACCCAACTTAATTCGACTACATTCCATTATCCACGTTTTGCTTATGTCGATGTTCATCTTATATCCTCCTTTCAACACACTGTCCATTCCGTTCGACTGTTCGTCCAAGTCCTTTGCTGTCTCTGACAGAATTACAGTATCATCGGCGAACCTCTGAGTTTTTATTTCTTCTCCATGGATTTTAATACCTGCTGTTAATTTTTCTTTTGTTTCCTTTTCTGCTTGCTCAATATACAGATTGAATTACATCGGGGAGATGTTACAACCATGTGTCCCTCTCTTCCCAATAACTCTTCTCTTTAATGCCCCTCGACTGTTGTAACTGCCATCTGGTTTCTGTACAGATTGTAAATAGCCTTTCGTATCCAGTATTTTACCTCTGACATCTTCAGAATTTGAAAGAGAGTATTTCAGTCAACATTGTCAAATGCTTTCTCTAAGTCTACAAATGCTACAAACGTAGGTTTGCCTTTCCTTAATCTATTTTCTAAGTTATGCCGTTGGGTCAGCATTGCCTCACTTGTTCCAACATTTCTACGGAATCCAAACTGATCTTCCCCGAGGTTGGCTTCTACCAGTTTTTCCATTCGTCTGTAAAGAATTCGTGTTAGCACTTTGCAGCCGTGACTTATTAAACTGATAGTTCGTTAATTTTCACATCTGTCAACACCTGCTTTCTTTGGGATTGGAATTATTATATTCATCTTGAAATCTGAGGGTACATATTTTGCTCACCAGATGATAGAGTTATGTCAGGACTGCCTCTCCCAAGGCCGTCAGTAGTTCCAATGGAATTTTGTGTACTCCCAGGAACTTGTTTCGACTCAGGTCGCTCAGTCTCTATATACTCCTTCCACCTTTCTGCTTTCCCTTCATTGCTTAGAACTCGGTTTCCATCTGTGTTCTTGATTTTCATACCAGTGGTTCCCTTTCCTCCAAAGGTCTCTGTAATTTTCATGCAGGCAGTATGTATCTTATTCCCAGTGAGATAAGCCTCTACATCCATACATTAGTCCTCTAGCCATTCCTGTTTAGCCATTTTGCACTTCCTGTCGATCTCATTTTTGAGAAGTTTGTATTCCTTTTTGCCTGCTTCATTTAGTGCATTTTTGAATTTTCTCCTTTCATCAATTACATTCAACATTTATTCTGTTACCCAAGGATTTCTACTAGCCCTCGTCTTTTTACCTACTTTATCTTCTGCTGCCATCACTACTTCATCCCTCAAAGCTACCCATTCTTCTTCTACTGTATTTCTTTCCCCTATTCCTGTCAATTGTTCCCTTATGCTCTCCTTGAAAGTCAGTACAACCTCTGGTTTAATCAGTTTTTCCAGGTACCATTTCCTTAAATTCTCACTTTTTTGCAGCCTCTTCTGTTTTAATCTACAGCTCATAGCCAATAGATCGTGGTCACAGTTCACATTTGCCCCTGGAAATGTCCTACAATTTAAAACCTGGTTCCTGAATCTCTGTCTTAACATTATACAATCTATCTGATACCTTCTAGTATCTCTAGGCTTCTTCCATTTATACGACCTCCTTTCATGATTCTTGAATCAAGTGTTAGGCATGATTAAGTTATGCTCTGCGCAAAATTCTACCAGGCGGCTTCCTCTTTCATTTCTTACCCCAAATCCATACTCACCTACTACGTTTCCTTCTCTTCCTTTTCCTACTATTGAATTCCAGTCACCCGTGACTATTAAATTTTCATCTCCCTGATCTGAATAATCTTGGTGATGAATTGAAAATATTAAATATAAAAGTTAAGAACTCGGTACTAATGTCTTCAGATAAGGGCGTTAAGCAGTAACAACCTGTTTATTTATTAGTTTTTACTCTTATATAGCCATTAGCAAAAGTATTGTTTATATTTTAATCGTAAGTAGATTGTATAAGAAGTGCAGGATTTATATTGTACAGAGGAGGAAAAGTATAGTTTCATGTTATAGTAAATTAATTTTTATTAATAGTTTGCATATAATTTTACCTTCATTCGCTTTGTATACTTCACGACAGGTTAGTACAAATCGGTGAAGAAGTGATAGATTAGTATCATCAAATCTTCCTGTAGCTCTACATTCTATCTAGGTTTCACGTAGATATAAACACAAAAATAGGACAGAAAACATCTTTCTCGTTGAGTTGTGGCCAAAAAGTTTATTTTTTGAAGTTTATGTTACTTGTGCAGGTTCCCTCACTATGACCAATCCGCTATAATAAGCAATTGTCTATTAGTTTGCGTATGTATGTTTATGACAACGACGTATAAATACATGACAAAAAATATTCCTCTCCACTTTGCCAACTCGGAAAATATCTCAGGAATCGAAAAATTTTGAGACGAACCACTTCAGTGTAGTTTTTGACTGGAAGAAGAAACGAAACTGCATACAATTGGTTTCATGTTTATTGCTGCTTTTATTGGCATATGCTTACCGTACATAGTTGAGCGTCAGCTCCTGGTTCCAACTTGTCTCTTCAACAATTCATGACCCACCTTCTTTTTCGCTCGGGATCGCTTGGAAAACTAACATGCAAAAATCATTTCTGCAATTGTTAGTGCAGTTCACAGCTAAAAAGCATCCCATGTTCACGACGAATTCTTCAATATACTTTATTATAAATCTCCACTCTCATGGTGACTCATATGTAAACAAGTATGAGTGCTCTATACATTAGGGAAAACATGACGGACAGTTCAAGTGAGGTTATATGACTCTTACCCCAGCTCCATACGTAACCCCAGAAGTAGTTGCACTGCCTCTGATGGAACCTATTTTTTTTAGAATTCCAAGCTCTCCGTAACATCATTATATTGCCAGTAATATCATGGTTCGTTAGCCACTAATGTGGCACTTTTCCCGTCAGGAACTACGGAATAAAGTAAATCATCTGTTTCCCCACTCACCTTCTTAGGGTACAGATAATTATTCAACTTCGTCTCAGATGATATTTACAACAAGGAGGGATTAATTTTCGAATCCCAAAATATGCACAACGAATATTTGATAAAAGCTATGCTTTGTCTGTGGATATGTAACTAACTGCGCTATTGGATAAATTCTTATCGACTTGAAATCCAGCGTTTAAATGGTAACACTCATTCCCCATCGTTTCCTGCAAACGTGACGTCATGATTTATCGTCGGTTTATGTCTTCATAAATTAGTGCTCCCTCAGGACTGAATTGTTATCGTTAATAATCTACAAACTAAGTATGAATAACGCTTGTATAATAACTTGTAATATGCCGTTTCACGGCTAGGGGCACTGAAAATTTATCAGAAACATCACACCATCATATCTAGTGTCAGTTTGTGAGGCATCAACAAGATAAGCCTTCATGAGGTGATATGATAACCAAAGAGACAGACAAATACTACGTGATTAAGTGCTAGCGTAATGGACAACGTCTTGACTTCTGAACACAAAATACAATGAAGCACCAAAGAAACTGATATAGGCATGCGTAGTATTCAAATACAAAGATACGTAAACAGGCAGAAGACGTCACTGCGGTCGGCAACGCCTATATAAGAGCACAATTGTCTAACAGAATTGTTACTGGCCGCTGCAATGGCAGTTTATCAAGATTTAAGTGAGTCTGAACGTGGTGTTATAGTCGGCTCACGAGCGATTGGTCACAGCATCTCCTATGTAGCAATGAAGTATGGATTTTCCCGTACGGCCATTTCATGCGTGTACCGCAAATATCAGTAAACTGGTGAAACATCAAATCTACGACATCGCTACGGCTGGAAAAAGATCCTGCAAAAGCGTTGCCAACGATGACTCAATGGAATCGTTCAACGTGACAGAAATGCAACGCTTCCGCAAACCGGTCCACATTTCAACGCTGGGCCACCAACAAGTGTCAACGTTCAAACCATTCAACGGAACACCATCCATATGGGCTCTCGGAGTCGAAGGTCCACTCGTGTACACTGACTGCACGTCACAAAGCTTTACGCCTCGCCAGGGCCCGTCAACACCGACATTGGATTGTTGATGACTGGAAACATGTGGTCCGGTCAGACGAATCTCGTTTCAAATTGTATGGAGCGGATGGACGTGTACGGGTATGGAGACGACCTCATGAATCCAGCAGGGGACTGTTGAAGCTGGTGGATGCTCTGTAATGGTGGGGTGCGTGTGCAGAGTGATATAGGAGCCCTAATACGTCTAGATACGACTCTGACAGGTGACGCTTACGTAAGCATCCTGTGTCATCGCCTGCTTCCATTCATGTCCATTATGCATTTCGACGCAATTGGGCAATTCCATCTGGACAGTGCGACACCCCAAACGTTCAGAAATTTACAGAGTGGCTCCATGAACACTCTTCTGAGGTTAAACACCTCCGCTGACCCCGATTTCGCCAGACATCTACATCTACATCTACATCTACACTCCGCGAGCCACCTTACGGTGTGTGGCGGAGGGTACTTATTGTACCACTATCTGATCCCCCCTTCCCTGTTCCATTCACGAATTGTGCGTGGGAAGAACAACTGCTTGTAAGTCTCCGTATTTGCTCTAAATTCTCGGATCTTTTCGTTGTGATCATTACGCGAGATATATGTGGGCGGTAGTAATATGTTGCCCAACATTGTTGAGAATATCTGAGGTGCCTTGAAACGTGCGGTCCATAAGAGGTCTCCCACCCCTCAAACTCTTACAGATTTATGTTCAGCGCTGCAGGATTCGTAGTGTCAGTTCCCTGCAGCACTACGTCAGACATTATTCGAGTTCATTCCACGTCGTGTTTCGGCACTTCTGCATGCTCGTGGGGCCCTACACGATATTAGGCAGGTGTAACAGTTTCTTTGGTCACAGTAGTTAGTGTATGTAGATTCGCATCTCGTCACATTAATTTTTTTTAATGTTAGCGTTGTTGACATATTCTGGGACTTCATTATGAATGTAAAACAAGTATGTTCCGCAGTACTAAATGTTATTTACATTTCCATATGATAAGAGAATCATGGATGAAGTTAGTATTTAGGGATTTCACAGTGTCAGATTATCAGGAACCTGAGAGGACGCCTTAAATTAGTGCCACTGAAACGAGCAGCAATAAAATTCACAACATTCCTTCTCACAGACATATGGCTTTTCATTTCCGAATATGTGGCGACTTCTGTGTGTGTGGTTAGACAGAAAAGTAAGAGGAAAGTTTAAACTGCAGCGAGAGAATCGATTTAACATTCATATTCGCCTTTTCACCAGTAATTAACTATTTATTTAAGAATACGCGGCGACCTCCTTGTGTGGGATGAGGCAGGAACGTAAAAGCACAGCTTTAAATGCTGCGACTGAAACGACCTGCAGAAAATTCGTATTTTTCCTTCGCACAAATATTTGGCCTTAAATTTCCGAATATGCAGCGATTTCCGACACTGTGGTTACGCAGGAACGTAAGAGGACAGCTTAAACTGTTGCGTGTGAATCGAAGAGCAATACCATTCATATTCTTTCTTGTCACAAAGTAGACAGCAAATCGTGCGGTCGTCGATATCGCGCTTGACGTCAAGTTTTCAGGAAGTGTTGTGGAATAATTGTTACCCAAATTTAAAGCCCCAAGAGAGTAGATGTTCTGTAATATCCTACGAAATTACACCTCATATAAAAAATCTCATGTTAATTAACATGGGGGTGCAATAAGGGGAGTCATCGTGACGTCACAAACTTTCAGCCGGCGTTCGTCACGTCAGTTGCCTCAAACACTATTTTCTGGTGGAAGTGTCGTTTGATCACAGATCACAGCTTCCGACATTTACGGATGTACTCATCATTCTGTTTTTAGTTTAAAGCACAGGTGGCCAACCGATAGCCGCAGGCTTGATTCGACCCTCGATTGGCTTCAATCAGGCCAGCGGAAGAAATTCGCTCACAGTTTTCTCTGCCAGGGACGAATTTTCGGATACTTTGCGGACGCTCATGACGCAGACCAATTAAATTTTCGCTTCCTCACCGCATGCAAAATGCCACTAAGCCACCCCTGTATTTGAGCACTGAATACCTTCCCAATCTGAGCGCAATGTTACAGGCCACGTATTCATGTCCGTGCGTGGAATGGGGAAACGGAGAAGTATTCGTGCCCATATTTACTGTCTACGTCTGTACTACATGTGAACAGATTTCAAACGTTGGCAGAAGGCGACCGTGGCACGAAAACTATGGACTACTCGCGAAACGTGCCGATTTGAACAACGACAGTGTGGGTCTTATCATGGTGAACAAACTACCGTTTGGTTATAGCTGAAGAGCAGGTACTCACGGAGGTCCAGTGGGCTATAATAAACGTATAGCTGTGAAACTTGGTACATATACTAATGCGTTGATACGTATCCAGTTTACGCCGGAAAAAAGCATTTTGACCCATCTTGTGAAATGTGGCGCAGTCAGCGTATGATAAACGTTTAGACATGTTTCCGTATATTTTTTTTTTTTTAGGTTAGGCTTTACCGTGACTGTTAATGACTTTAAATGAAACAACAAGTTTACTGTTACCAGTCACTGTTTTATGGATGGAGCCACACTTGCCTCATTTAACATACAAAACCTTTATTCCTCTGTGCCAATAGATCCCACACTACAAATAATCAATGCCAACCTACGTAAACACAAAAAAAAATCCCTTCAACTCATATTAAAGAACTAATGGACCTGCTTGAATTCACACTTTGACACAACTATTTTAAATTTAACAGTAAAATCTACAAACAAACAGATGGTCTGGAAATGGGCTCAAATCTTTCCGGATTGCTATCAGAAATATTTATAAGTAACCTAGAAGACAAAATCCTGAATTCCCATCACCACTTCCTCAAAAATATCATCTACCACTACAGATATGTAGATGATACCATAATTTTAATCAAAGGCACTAAAGATGACATCAGTGAGTTGAATCAGATTTTCAACAACTCCCATGAAAGCATAAAATTCACAGTTGAACGCCAAAAAGATGACGGTATAAATTTCCTACACCTTACCATTACAATAAAGAATAACAGACATCAGTTTGAAATTTATCGGAAGCCTACCACAACACATACCACAATCCACAACTCCTCTTGCCACCCCACAGCACACAAAATGGCAGCATTCCGGTACATGATTAATAGAGATATCGAACTGCCACTCTCAGAAGATAAATGTGATCAAGAAATTGAAATAATAAAACAGCTACTGAAAATGGCTATAACATCTCCATAGTAGACACCCTAAAACACTCAATAATGGCAAAGCAATCACAACACAAAAAACAAAAAGAAAATAACATATTCCATACAATCCCCTTTCTGGGTAACATTTCATACCAGATTGCCAATGTCTTCAAACGGAAAGGCATAAGCATATCCATTACAACATACAATAAGATTGGACAGAACTTACCCCACAACATTGGCACACGAAACCGACTTCATCACACTGGTGTGTACAAAATTGAATGTTTGGACTGTGACTGCTTCTACATAGGCCCGACAGGCAGATCATTTGAGATTAGGTTCAAGGAACACATGGCAGCACTAAAAAACAAAAAATATCACACATCAGCAATAGCTACCCACCTGCATGAAACAAACACCATGTTAACAACACAAGTATTAGCATCCTACACATCCAACCAAAAGGCAGGAAACTATACATCCTTGAAACACTCCAAATATACATACACCAAATGAAACAACTAGAATCCATCCTAAATGACAAAAATGACGATATTTATAATAGTATCATCTCTGTTTTCAGCAACTGCCTACACTCTTAAAAATACACACACACACACACACACACACACACACACACACACACACACACACACACACACACACACACACACACACGTGCACACGTCCTAATATTTACCATAAATATTGACAGCCGCCAAGAGTACAAGAGATTCTGATTCACAGATAACTCATCACACCAACCGCTTGTACCCCTTGTCAGCTTAAAACTGCATGTACATCAACTACTGGCACAAATGTATATCTATCTGCATATTCTATAGCATTAACTAATGTATTACCCCAACCTTTAGGCAGCTAATGTATGCAACATGTAATCTTAAGACTCCTTGCCATGTAAATGTTTGCTCCCGTATAATCACTCTTTCCTCTCTCACTCTCTCTCTCTTTCTTCAAAGAGTGTCCTCTGTGTATGATTTTACTACTGTAGCCAATACGATCATTGTAATTCAAATCTGTAATATTTCACCTAATTGTTATTATCAAGTATGAAGTTAAGCCATTTTAACATTTCACCTGATTGTATAAACGAGTACGAGTCTTTAGCTGTTTTAACTTTTCAAAATTGGATTTATGTACTACCTGAAGTACACACACATATATTCGACACCTCAAAACAAACACCTCCAAATGCTTTAAACGATTATTCTGTAATAATGTTGTTACGACGTATATTCTTTGCACTTTGCGATTATGTCTTCTCTTGTGCTATACGAACCTTGCACCCAGCTGATTCCAGACGCCATATTTGTTTACAAATGTGACAGTATACATGTGATGTGTTACGACAGAAAAAGGAACCTGTGACCACTGGAGGTACTCTAGTTTACTTATTAAAGTATACCATTAGATATCAGTTTAATTTTTTGTCAAAAGTAATAAAAAACCATATTCTGAAATAGTGTCTTGTTTCTCCACTAGGCAGTGCCACAAGTTCCTCCAAAATCGTAACACAACACACACAAATATGTAATACTAACTAATGTAAATCCACAAGATGATGGAGGTTTAAACCTTCAAAACGCGTCGTGGGAAAAATAAAACGGTGACTGTTAACAGTAAACTTGTTGTTTCATTTAATGCTTCCGTATGTAACGATTTAGCAAGGGTAAGTGGGAAGAAAAGGAAGAACAAGTGAGAAGGAAATAATAATGACTTTATTATTAAGCGATACTTACATAGTTGGCTCATCATGAGTACAGCAGGCGTCGACGACATACTGTATCCGTAAATCGAAGTGATCAACAGTTCTTGGAAGCAGTTCTGGTTGACCCTGACCAACGTCTTCCTGTATACTGACCTCCAAATCAAGTAGAGACCGAACGTGTCCCAGGTAGACGCCTTCTTGTAGATATCACGAGCCAAAACTCACATGGATTCAAATCAGGTGATTTTGCAGTTCAGGCATCTGGAGAAACGCCGTAGATAATACGTTATTGAAAGGTTGCATTAATCATATCTCGCACTGGGAGAAGGGCATGAGATATTGCCTAATCTTTGGTGAAAACAGTGTTTCCAAACAGGTGCGCCTTCCACAGCTGGAATCACATCCTGTATGAGAAGGTCTCGATAACGTGGAGGCGTCATAGTACACCTTATGGCGCATCTGGGCGTATTTTCTTCAGAGAAAAACGGTCCGAGAGTAATCGTTAATTCAGACCACGCAGTTGTGTTCCTAGTTTATGTTTGATATTAAAGAGAAAGTGATGTGAGCCTTTAATTTTCAATGGCTGTATCATATTTCATACTTGCACGCTAAACATTTTTCAGACAATTATTTTCAATACTCGTTATGTTACGCCACAGAGGTGCTGAGTTCAAGCACTGCGATCTTCGGTTGTCAGTTGTATCTCATGGCAGCAGGCACCCTAAGAGATGTGAGTGTGGGAGTCGGGTGTTGGCAATGCTACTGCGCGGATTGAAATAACTTGCAGAGTGCAGAAGAAAGATAGAGAACACGATGAATCATGAAATATGAGTTAGTAAAAATTAGTTTAAAAAGTGAAGGTTTGCGGATACACTTGTTGCTGGACTACTTACTTGCGCGTAATTTAAGATGTATTTGAATAACTGATGTTTCACGGGAATATTTCTTTATTGGTTTCCTTGTTGAGGCGTGACTAAGGAAAGTTATCAGTTCACATGGCTTGCACTTAGAGGTTACAGAATTACCATTGCTTAACCAATTCAGTAATTAATTACAAAGCAGAGAAATATTTGTTATTAAGGATATTGGTTTTGTAAAGATGAGTGTAATAGACAGACAATGAATCTCAGTTTTTGCAGTACAGTACTTTAAAGGACAGTTTTCCCTATCATTTAGCACGTTCAAATTTCACCACCATCTCCTCACGAAAGACTGTCACTTTCTGATTACGTGTGTCGGCGCATTGCGTTAAGCGGAACAAAGTTCCTTGAGACGTGACTTATGATCTGTTTAGAATAGTTGGACTTCGTTGCATTGCACTGCGCATGGATGTAATAAGAATTGCATCAAATGAAATACGTCAATCTAAATCAATTACTATAATTTTTGCTTTTCGTCCCTTTAAGCTTGCTTGCTGTTGCGCTGCATATTTAACCTTAATCACTTCGAGCAATCGCGTTTCTGTTGCTATGGGTAAGATATAAAGATTAGTTGTGCATGAAATGTATTCGCCGTTGCGAGTCTGAACGATCATCAGCTGTATAATTGAAAGATGACCGCGACAGGGACTCGAACCTGGATTTCCAGCTTACTGAGAGAGGTCGTCCTACCATTAGGCTATCCTACCACGGCTGACAGCCACCCTCAAACACTCATATGCTATCAGCCGCGTGTCTACAACCTCTAAGGTATTTCATAACGGCTATGTTCACCACGGTGCCTGTTTCTTTGGACATGCATGTTTGAAGGAACATTACATCGTAATTCGGAATAACACAGCCATATCGTGAAATTAGCTATGATCAGTTGCAGTATAGTCAGAACACAATCAGATTATTCAGAATTAGGTGTTGCTTTTCAAAATTCGTTAGCAGGTCAGGTTAAGTTAAGTTCAGTTCTAATTTAATTTATTATGCAGATATTTTTATTTTCGGACAGTAGTGTTAAATTTGCTTGTTTATGATTCTGTGTTTGGAATTTTGTTTTGTCGAATTACGTACGTAAATTCACAAGGAATTCTTATAGAAACGTTTTGGTGATACATTGTTTCAAAATTTGATTAGTAATTTTACACTGCATTTCTATTCAGTAAGTTTATGTGCTTGGAATTGAAAGTTACTTATGGTGGCGTCAAGCATTTTGACACTGTTCACTGTACTGCACAATACAGTTTCAAAAGTCAGCTTATTTAGTTCACAGATTAGTCTTGTTAATTGATGTGGATGAAGTTAGTTAAAAGTCAGTATAACAATTTCAGACAGTTTCGATGTCTCATTTTATCAGCAAGATACACGAGCTACAAGGAACAGCAGTCCAGCCCATAGTCCACGTTAAGTTCACAAGATTTATCAAACACAGAAATGTTAGACAGTCACGTACGGTGAGTGCAGTGGCTTTTCGTGCACAACAAGCTGGTTAAAAGCACACCAAATTAGGCAGTTCTGTGTATTCTACGCACCTTGTTGTGCAGAATGTGCCTCATCACTCCGTAAATTATTGTCCGTTGACACGTCATTAACTTCGATCGGCGGCAGAAACAAAAGAGCTAATTCAGAACGTCGCTGCGGATCATGAGGTTCTAGATGCTGCACCATCTCACTCTTATACGGGTAAAGGTTTAAAATAGATTGCAAAACAAAACAAAATCATGGGATGGCCAACTCTCGTGACACTGCACAATCACAAGCACTACCGGGGCACGTGCTACATGGTGATTTACAGCAACAGCAACCTCGTCAGATGACACATTGTGTGTCACACCGTCATTGAAACAGAGTACAGCGCCAGATTTTCGCCGGATGGCCAAAATTGGAACTAATTTATTCCAGCGTAAATTGGTTCAGCATTAAAGCATTAGCATATCTACCAATTTTGGCTGCCATATGATAATTACAGCCAGCACTGGACCTCTGTTAGTAGCTACACTTTAATTATAACCGTATGGTAGTTACTCGCTCTCGACCCTTACATAAAGTTCTATGTTAGCTGTTTGTTAATTTCGTGCCAGTTTCTCCATGCGTGCTTGTGGAGTTCATTCGCAGATTTTTTGGTGTTTAGAAGAGAAAAATAGATGCTGAATGTCACAAATTCCTGGAGAAATGGACGGTCCATTTTTTTACCATGTACACATGTTGTGTTCTGAGTCACTACCTTTTATACAGAAATAAAATAATACGAAAAGGCACTTTTCTACGAAACTTATTATTCAATAACAGTTTGCAAGTCAATGTGGAAAGACAAGATTAAAGTATTAATTTCCATTTTGGACATGCATTTCTTTAGTGTTGCAGAAATAAACCACGCCCATGCCATCAGTCACCAAGAGTATTATGGACAAACATTTAAGACATGCTCGCTAATCGAGTTTGTGGATATTAGTGCGCTAAATTTAAAACTCTGGAATAACCTGCCTCTGACCAAAGATCGCCAAGTTTCTCCTAATCACTTGTAGACTAGGATTGCCTGTATGATTATTGTAATTTGTTTCTCGGTTCTTTCTCATATTAACATTAGTAAATAATTCTTACCCGTTGTGGAGGTATTGGACAGTGCACCTTTTGAACTTGAGCTTAATTTGTAATGAGCTAACTGCAACCCATTGGTTTTACGGGAGTTTATTTCTCCATGGTGCCATTTCACGACACCTGGTATTTCATCTTCAGATGTGAATTTATTTACGTGGCGTGAACATCATTTCTTCACTAATGGCATTGCATTTTCTGCAACGCATGTTTGTAAGAGAACTATTGTAAAGCGTCGTAAATAAAAAAAGAAACAGTGACCACCAGGTATCAATAAAACTAAACATGTGGAGTTGGGATGAACATAAAATGAATGTACTCTCAAAATCGCGTGGTTTGCGTGATTATTTGTTGACATGTCATGTCGAGAAAGGGATTCGATTAATTTCGGTGCGGTTCACCGTAAACATTAACGTCTCGAACGCTATAGTACTGCGAACTTATAGCATGATGGAATACTTGTAGGTCAGCAACTTCTGTTAATGAGTAGAACGAAAAACCGGCCAAAGCTGCAAATTTCATTTTTCTATTCACTCGATGACTAGTTTCGGGCCAGGATCCATTTTCAAATCCTCGTAACCCAATCAAGAGTGGTAGTTTCGAAAATGCATAAACCATGCAGAACGATCAAACGAACAGTTACAGGGCTGAAACTGTTCGTTTAGACATTTTTGGCACGGTTTTTGCATTTTCAGAACTACAACTTTTGACAAAGTTACTATGATTTAAAAATGGGTCCCGGCCCGAAACTAGTTATGGAGAGAATAAATAAAAGTTAAATTTGCAACTTTCCCTGATTTTTCATACTGGCAATAGTTTTGAGTTTATGCGCTAGGAGCGCCGCTGTTTCGTCACGTGGCGAAGCGGCCCGCAGCTTAAGTTTGTATGCGAATCGTGAATGATGCACGCAGATCAACTAAGGCTGCCCATGTATTGTGTAAAGTGCAACATTTCATTCGTAAGTAGAGTCGATACAGCGACATTTTCTTTTGTATGCGTGAACTGCAGTGGCACTGTTTACTTTTACTGTAGTGGTTTCCTTTCTGTCACTTAACTTTAAATTTCATATTAATCTAACTCCTGAAACCCTGGTGGTAAACGCTGTGGGAAGGAAAGATGGAAACAGACTAAGCATAGAAAAAATGTTTTCATTTTCTGGCATAGACCGAACAATAGTTTCGTCAGTCCGTTTTAAGGAAAATGCTGTATCAAGAAAGCAGCCTTTTCGCTTCATACACTTGTCTTACTCGTTACTAGAAACGTATCACAAAAACGAAGGTACATTAACGAGGCCAAATTCGTCGTATACCTGGGCAACATATGTATTTGAGACGAGAAATATAATGTGTAGGTGGAATAGATAGGACCAGCGTAGTCAGACAAGTCTGACTGACAATGAACGAAATGGCAGATCGAGTTCTCGTGAAGAACATAGAAAAGTGTTGACCCTTGTACAGAAAGACCAGGTTATTCAATAGCGAGAATAGTGCAAAATATGAAGAAACAGAAGTGCATCGCTATTCAACATGTCGCACGAAAATTTGAACAGGATAAAGTTCTCGATTCCGCGACAGCTCATGTCCATTCGCACCAAACCGATTCAACAGCGAAAATGCTGCATCTGTACCAGATCAATTCGGATAACATTTAGCCTTGTAATCGCCACGGAACAGTATCGTGGGTATCACTTAGATCGCCGGCCGCGGTGGTCTAGCGGTTCTAGGCGCTCAGTCAGGAATCGCGCGACTGCTACGGTCGCAGGTTCGAATCCTGCCTCCGGCATGGATGTGTGTGATGTCCTTAGGTTAGTTAGGTTTAAGTAGTTCTAAGTTCTAGGGGACTGAAGACCACAGATGTTAAGTCCCATAGTGCTCAGAGCCAGCCATCACTTAGATCTCACGGCAAAAACAGAGATGCAAGCAGTGTAAACATGTGTATTTAGCACCGCCGATATAGAAGAAGATCCAAACATCGTCGGGTAAGAGGACACAGAGTTCTTTGAAGCTTCCATAGTGCGTTGCCCATAGATTATAATCGTAAGTGGCCAAATCCCGTGTCAGAAAGATACCGAAAATCGTGACGTTTTATTTGAAGCAGCTGAATCTGGCCAAAAGGATGCTCGTACTTCATGGTGAAGCCGCAGATCGTTCGTAGATATTTCCTAATAAGGCACTTTTTATTGAAGGCTGTGGGTTTGCGACATATTTTCGCTCTGCTGTTACACTTCTTATGCCTTGGTACCAGGAAACAATCACTTTCACGGCAAGCAGCATAACATTTTCACAAATATGTTATTCTGAACTACCTGCCCCTGATACATAACGAAGACAAAGAAAATAGTCTTATTGTTATTGCTGGAGTTTTTATTTCCGTGCTTGAGAAGTAAAGCTCTAGAGTAATACCAGAAATGTTTCTGCATTTTTTGTCCCCTCGTCAGTGGGTTTGTTTGTTTGTATTCCTTCTGTGTCATTGTTCTTACATGGGGGTGGGGGGGGGGAGTGTTTTATATGAACTTTCGGCATATAGCATTTACATTTGTAAAAGGAGTGATTATTAAGTGTCAATTATTTTGCAATAGCAGTCATATATTACAGAGTTGCCGCATATATCACTGAGTGTAACCACTAATATTGTTCACTTACTATGTTTGTAAAGGTCTTAGATTTTAAGTAAATTAGGAAATGAGATATACTTTCTTTCCTTCTTCTTTTCTTGCTTTTTTATCCAAATCTCACATGAAGGCGTTATTTGTTTACCTACTGCACAATCTACAGCCTTTCAACTGCAAACAACACTTGAAGGATGTTAAAAGGTATTAGCAACGATATTCCGAAGTATACTATACAACCAAAACCTTCAGACATGTATTAAATGTACGACATAAATGTGCTTTATCCGCCGGTAGCCGAGTATCGGTACGCACATCGCAGCTCGGTGAAAAACGCATAAAGCCGCAGAAGTTAGAGCCACCTGCGGAAGAGTAAACTAGCGGTAGACAAGCAAAACGTGACAGACAGGCTGTGGACAACAAATCATGTTAAAGACAAACAACCTAGACAACAACATGTCCTAAGCGAAGCCTTCGCCACAACGATGAGAACATGGCCCAGACCAGCAGAGAGACAAATGGAAGGCGCGATCAAAGAGAGAAACCGGGTGACAGGCAAGGTAGTTACCAAGCAGTCCTAGACCAGTGAAGATAAACTGCACCAAGCGCAAACAGTGCACTGATCAGCCCTGTTCTTTCTTTCTTTCTTTCATTATTGTGATTTCATTGCGCTGCCCGATATGAGCAGGGGAGGGCTGGCAGCGGTACTGTCCGCCGCTTTTCAGTCGGGTGATAGACCTACATTTAACAAAAAGAGGAAAACGAGACACATGAAAGACATTAAAGGGGGCATGAGAACGTAGTAAGGGGATACAGAAAGCACTCCATCTTCTGGCCCCGAGTGGCCTACTGGGACCATCCGACCGCCGTGTCATCCTCAGTGGAGGATGCGGATAGGAGGGGCGTGGGGTCAGCAAACCTCTCTCCCAGTCGGTATGATGGTATTCTTGACCGAAGGCGCTACTATTCGGTCGAGCAGCTCCTCAATTGGCATCACGAGGCTGAGTGCACCCCGAGAAATGGCAACAGCGCATGGCGGCCTTGATGGTCACCCATCAAAGTGCCGACAGCGCTTAACTTCGGTGATCTCACGGGAACCGGTGTATCCACTGCAGCAAGGCCGTTGCCTCAGGGGATACATAAGGCATTACAATATACACGTACACGGAGACTTTCATGTGTGACAATTAAAGAGCGGCTCTGCGATCTGTGGCAGTCTACATACCAGCCATCTGAAACGCTATTTACCAACGTTTTCACGTGGCAGAAGTGCGGCTGTTGCCAAGCGCGCACAGCACTGCGCGGACCTCATGACCCCTGAAGGCCAACTAAGACCATCTCCTCTGGCGTGCATTCAACGTCCGCGTCGCCGGGTGCCAGATAACGCTTCTGTTCACTGAATGGAACCGTATGCGAACAAATGTAATATATTGGACATTTAATATTCGCTCTTCCCACAAATGTAAATATTTTGTGCCAAATCCTCATATAAGGCACTGAGAGGTTAACATGTAACAAAATACACTGCTGGCCATCGTAAATGCAACACCCTGAAGGAAGCATCCGAATCAAGTGAAATTTACATCATTGGTTTGCTGCGATGAGATATGCAACTGATTAGAATTTCAGCGCAGACGCACATCACTCGCGCCTGTGGCGCCACCTCATAGCGCCATTTAAGGCTTGGCGATTTCGACGAGTGTACGTTCCGCACGTGTGTTTACCTTGTGGTTGTTTCACAAGACGATCAGTTATGCCTCGTAGACAACAGCGAACATCGTTTGATCAAGTATCCGAGTTCGACAGAGGAAGGATAGTGGCTTACCGAGATTGTGGATTATCATACAGAGAAATCGCTAGTCGTGTTGGACGAAACCAAACAACTGTAATGCGGATATGTGACAGTTGGATGCAGGAAGGTACGACGGACCGACGTGGTCGATCGCATTCACCTCGGTGCACCATTGCACGTGCTGATAGGCAAATTGTGCGCATAGCAGTGACGGATCGCTCAGTGACATCCCGAACCATAGCACAGCACATTGCGTCTGTACCGCATCATCCAGTGTCTGCGCGTACCATTCGACGCCGTTTACTGCAGAGTGGTCTGTCCGCAAGACGTCCATTGCTTCGTCTACCATTGACGCAGAACCACAGACGTCTCCGTCGCCAATGGTGTGATGACAGACGGATGTGGAGGCAGAATGGAATGACGTTGTCTTTACTGACGAGGCACGCTTCTGTCTTCAGCACCACGATGGTCGGATTCGAGTGTGGAGACACCGTGGAGAGAGGATGCTGGACAGCTGCATTATGCACCGCCACACTGGTCTTGCGCCGGGTATTATGGTATGGGGCGGTATTGGATATTACTCTCGCACGCCTCTAGTACGCATTGCCAGTACTTTAAATAGCCGGCGCTACATATCCGAGGTGCTGGAGCCAGTTGTCCTTCCTTTCCTTCAGGGCTCGGCCACAGCCATATTTCAACAGGATAATGCGCGACCACACGTGGCACGCATTGTCCAAAGGCTCTTCGTCAATAACCAGATTGAATTGCTTCCCTGGCCGGCTGACTCTCCGGATCTTTCGCCGATAGAAAACATGTGGTCCATGGTTGCTCAACGAGTGACCCAGATTACATCCCCAGCTGCCACACCAGATGATCTTTGGCAACGTGTGGAAGCTGCTTCTGCTGCTGTACCCCAGGAACACATCCAACGTCTCTTTGACTCAATGCTTAGACGTGTGGCAGCGGTGATTTCCAACAATGGCGGCTACTCTGGCTACTGATTCTGGCAGGAACCACATGTCACAGACGTCTGTAAACGTAATCATTTGATACTTGGTCAACATGTTATCTACAAAATAAATTTTGTTGTGCTACCTCTTGTCTTTCTTGGTGTTGCATTTACGGTGGCCAGCAGTGTATTTCCAAAAGGGAAATTAGCAAATAATTCCACTGTTGGTAGCAAAACAAAATTTCGGAACTGTGTCTCTCATAAGGCGGAATTCCTCTTCACAACTAAGGAAACTGTCGAATTATCGTGTCGGGAGCAAATAAGGAATCATTCCAAAATGCTTCTATACAATTAACACAGCCTGCAGGACCGCACTGTGCGGCCACATCAAGAACGTTCTCGGTACGTCAGAGTTGTGCTGTAGCACCGTACGCGTACATGTAGAGAGGGTGGCCCATCGGCCTTCTGCTGTTTGTGACAGCAAGAAGCCACACGGGGCGGCGGGTTCGGTCGACAGCGCAGGCCACCGCCAGGTGGGCTCTGGCCGGAGCTGCCCCCCTCCTATTGGCAGGAAGCCGCCGGCTGCAGCTGACAGCTCCTCCCTCGTCGTTTGCTTCCAACGCTGCCTCCAAATTGGCCGGCCAAGTCGGCTAGCTGCCTCCGAGACCACGTCAGGCAGCTCGAGCGCAGAGCTAAGGGGGTACTGAAGTATTCCTCTCCACTAGCTGCCAACAGGAGAGTGTACTCAGATGCTGAAAGGTGTGTGTGTCTGTGTCTGTGTAATGTTATAGATAACTTCCTTGTTTTCGTATGTCTTAGGGAGCGCACTTAATATCTGTATCGTTTAGATATGCCCGTGCAGTCACGTCAGAGACACTACATTGCCCAAAGACTAATTCGGTCATCATTGCTCTGCGAAGATGCGCGGGTTTCAAGTGTTGATCGCGAGCAAAGGAGATAGGGAGTTGTAATTATTTTACTGGTCTAATGGAAGATATTATCATCTGCGTTAAACGAGCCGGATTTACTAGTATATTTTGAGAAGATTGGGATTTAAGGTAATGAATAAACATATTTTGCTTTATGCGGCAGTATTTAGTTAGGCATTCTCGGTTCAACACAAACGTCCGAATCAGGTATTTCTTCGTACTATTACAAAATTTGGTCACAAGTAAAGTTAGTGTCATTGAAATGAGGAAAAGAGTTTAAACATTAGTATGAGGACTCCTGTATTAGAATACACTTTCTTGTTGAGATACATTTATGCACTACTCCAGTGCCAATCTTACATAATTATACTTCATAACGAGATATAATGTTACTGCTTGCTAAGCCTCCATCGGTGATGGAATGGTGTCAAGATATTTCTTTAGATGATTTTTTTTAATACAGTTTCTTGTCTAGAGACAAACTCAGATTACATTTTTTTTGGAATATTTTATCTTGTATCTGTTGCAAGTTAGCGGTACCGTTCTTTTTTCTTTATAATAAACTGTCCCAGCCGCAGTGGTTGAAAGTGCTGTAGAGTGGCTCGTGCTCCTCGCCACCTACAGCTGACTCCCGTGGAGTAAATAGTCTGATGATGAGCTGGACGATAGCCAAAACCCGTCACCAGTAAATTACGTGAACATTTTTATGCGATTGGGACTGTTTCGTTATATAAAAAACCTCAGATTATTCACGTCATCATCCAGCTCCCATTACCTGATTAAAATTGTTTTATATGAAAGGTAAATTTTATGATAAGCAAGTTTAAACTGCATGCATTTAACCGTAGGACGCCCAAGCCTAACTTGGTTGCCTAAGGGGTGGGGCGGGGGGGAGGGGGGGGAGAAGGGTTCGACGAGTCCACAGGTATTAAATAAGTTTACTGACGAAAAATTACAACTTTCAAAATGGTTTATGTATTTTAACTAAGGCATTGGTTTATAAATGTTGTTAATTGTTATAAATATTGGATTGAGTGAATAAAAAATTGACATATTACAATACAAAATACGGATGTCTTCATATACAATAGACTGAGCCCTCAACTTCAAGGCAAGAGACACACTTCACAATCTTTTCTAAATGTGTGTTACACACATGTTTATAACACTCTCCACAATGCTGTTTTGGTTTACTTAGATTGTTGTACTTCTGCTTCTTTGTTTTACCTTCTCTTACACAAATATGGCACCGACCTATCCCTACAGAAGGCTGACGTGCTTCCATTGTCACTTCTTTGATTTTCTTTTGTAGAATAGTCTCCATTGATTAAACAACTTGGTTAGATAACCCTTTTGCATTGGCACTTCTTTCTTCTACCTGCAATTTCACTAGTTGCATCCCAGCTTGCAGAATATAAAGTTTCCATTTGTTGTGTTCCTTTTCATTCCATCTTGGATGTTGCTGGATGAATATGGTGTTTGCATTGATAGCAAAAATGTAGATGAGACAGTAAAATACAGATAGAGGCCATCTTTTTGTTGCCCTCTTGCAGGTGTACATACGCGCCATTTGATCAATGGTATCAATTCCACCTTTAGTGGAATTACAATATGCATTTATCTTATTTTATTCTTCTCTCCTCCAACAGTGCCTTTATCTTGGTGCATTGTTGACAACATCACTAAGTTTTTACTTGGTTTCGTTTTTGCTATGTAGGACACCAAAGTTACTGGAGGTCTACCTATTGTTGGGTCTGTGAAAAACAGCATTGATGAATATAGCTCTCGATTTGACGTGTTCTTCATTATGTCTGGAATATGCTTCCTGTCTGACTGGAGAGTTCCTACTGTAGTAACTTTGTAGTCCTGGTATAACTCTTCCGCCAGATCCACCGATGTGTAGTATCGGTCTGTAGTATTTTTCACAGGTGCTACCAGACGGTTCATGACAGCTGCTGAACCCCGTTCTTCTTTCGACAAATTCTGAACATTACCTTCATAGGTTTCCATATTCAAGACGTATCTGTCAACTGCATCAGACATCATGCCTATAAGGATGCCATACTTGCCTGGTTTATCCTTCATAAATACTTTGAAGGGGCAGCACCCTCTAAACAAGCTGAGCATCTCATCATTGGTGAGGTAGACCACTGGTTTATACAGTAGTGGAAAACTATCATTCACTTTGTTGAAAACATCACCGATTGCTGTGAACTTGTCTGCTTCCCTTCTTAGCTGGCATGTACTTTTATTATCAAACCTTATGATTGCAATTACTTCCTTGTAACGTTCTCTTGCCATAATACACTTGTAAACTGGCCGACCCATTAGTTCTGACCTAAGATTGTGTACACTGACAGAATTGTCCTTATTTGCACCCTATAAGGCATACAATTCTTTCTCATTAGTCAAAGTAACATTTCGCCTAACTGCCTCTTCATTTGAATATTTTACTATGTCAGGCGTAAGAAGTAGCTTAAAGGCTTCTCCAGGTGAATGGCAAACACCAGCTGGAGTTACTCCAGCCTTCTCTCTTACTATATTAGCAACAGACGTCCAAGGAATTCTAGGCTGTGTGGTTACGTACCTTCTTCTAGACTTGGCCACAATAAAATCCTGATGGTCACTACCTGAAGCTACGCTATCTTCATCTTCTCTAACATCCACATCACTTTCCCGACCTGAATCATACTCCATAACACCATCCTCATATTCACTTTCAGTCCCCGAGTCAGAATCTTCATCTAAAATTTCATTCATAACTCTTTCTAAAGACGAGTCACGTATTCTTTTAGTCATTATAAGTTTTGGTGTGAACAGTACTAACTCACAGCACTAACTCACTGCAAGTTTACAAGATAAATTACAGCTGACTGACATCAACAATCACTTCTTCTGAAAGTAAACCGATTGTTGTGAATATCAAGAATATGAACCAACAAGAAATTAACTTGCATTTTTGTAGAGATGAGAAATATGAAATCCTCCTAACGGAAATTTTCTATAGCATGGAAGACTTAGGTGGGGGGGGGGGGGGGGTGTTGGTCCCATAGTAAGTTTATTGATTTCTCAAGAATACGAACCAACAAGAAATTACATTTTTGTAGAGATGAGAAATACGAAATCCTCCTAAGGGAAATTTTCTATAGCATGGAAGACTTAGGTGGGGGGAGGGGGTGTTGGTCCCATAGTAAGTTTATTGATTTTTTCTTTCAAAGCAGGAATTTTATGTAAAATATATTGACACTAAAGTTTCATAAAATAGCCAACAAACAATAACTCAAAGGGAATATGTAGTATGAAAGTTACTTGGGCAAAAGCACGGGATATAAAAAAATTGTGGGTTCAACGAACCCCCCAACCCCCCTTAGGCGTCCTAGGGTTCTTGCATTATCGCTATTGTTTATAGTTGTTAGCAGCTCAGAAATTGAGTCACACCTTTCCTACTTTCCATACGAAATCAGTTGAACGGCGTTTTACAGACGTAAGCGAGATACAGGAGAATTACGTTTTCAGTTTATACATCTACATCTACATCCATACTCCGCAAGCCACCTGACGGTGTGTGGCGGAGGGTACCTTGAGTACCTCTATTGGTTCTCCCTTCTATTACAGTCTCGTATTGTTCGTGGAAAGAAAGATCGTCGGTATGCCTCTGTGTGGGCTCTAATCTCTCTGATTTTATCCCCATGGTCTCTTCGCGATATATACATAGGAGGGAGCAATATACTGCTTCACTACTCGGTGAAGGTACGGTCTCGAAACTTCGACAAAAGCGCGTACCGAGCTACTGAGCGTCTGTCTTGCAGAGTCTTCCACTGGAGTTTATCTATCATCTCCGTAACGCTTTCACGATTAGTAAATGATCCTCTAACGAAGCGCGCTGCTCTCCGTTGGATCTTCTCAATCTCTTCTATCAAACCTATCTGGTACGGATCCCACACTGGTGAGCAATATTCAAGCAGTGAGCGAACAAGTGTACTGTCACCTACTTCCTTTATTTTCGGATTGCATTCCCTTAGGATTCTTCCAATGAATCTCAGTATGGCATCTGCTTTACTGACGATCAACTTTATATGATCATTCCATTTTAAATCACTCCTAATGCCTTTTCCCAGATAATTAATGGAATTAACTGCTTCCAATTGCTGACCTGCAATATTGTAGCTAAATGATAAGGGATCTTTCTTTCTTTGTATTCGCAGCACGTTACACTTGTCTGCATTGAGATTCAATTGCCATTCCCTGCACCATGCTTCAATTCGCTGCATATCCTCCTGCATTTAAGTACAATTTTCCATTCTTACAACCTCTCCATATACCACAGCAGCATCCGCAAAAATCCTCAGTGAACGTCCGATGTTATCCACAAGGTCATTTACGTATATTGTGAATAGCAACGGTCCTACGACACTCCCCTAGGGCACACCTGAAATCACTCTTACTTCAGAAGACTTCTCTCCATAGAGAATGACATGCTGCGTTCTGTTATCTAGGAACCCTTTAATCCAATCACACAATTGGTCTGAAAGTCCATTTGCTCCTACTATGTTCATTAAACGACTGTGGGGAACTGCATCGAACGCCTTGCGGAAGTCAAGAAACACCGCATATATCTGGGAACCCGTGTCTATGGCCCTCTGAGTCTCGTGGACGAATAGCGAGAGAAGGGTTTCACGCGATCGTCTTTTTCGAAACCCATGCTGATTCCTACAGAGTAGATTTCAAGTCTCCAGAAAAGTCATTATACTCGAACATAATACGTGTTCCAAAATTCTACAACTGATCGACGTTAGAGAAATAGGTCTATAGTTCTGCAGACCAATTCGGTGTCCATTCTTAAAAACGGGGTTGACCTGTGCCCTTTTCCAATCCTTTGGACCGCTACGCACTTCTAGAGACCTACGGTACACCGCTGCAAGAAGGGGAGCAAGTTCCTTCGCGTACTCTGTGTAAAATGGAACTGGTATCCCATCAGGTCTAGCGGCCTTTCCTCTTTTGAGCGATTTTAATGGTTTCTCTATCCCTCTGTCGTTTATTTCGATATCTACCATTTTGTCATCTGTGCGATAATCTAAAGAAGGAACTACAGTACAGTCTTCCTCTGTGAAACAGATTTGGAATAAGACATTTAGTATTTCGGCCTTTAGTCTGTCATCCTCTGTTTCAGTACCATTTTGGTCACAGAGCGTCTGGACATTTTGTTTTGATCCACCTACCACATTGAAATATGACCAAAATTTCTTAGGATTTTCTGCCAAGTCAGTACATAGAACTTTACTTTCGAATTCATTGAACGCCTCTCGCATAGCCCTCCTCACACTACATTTCCATTCTCGTATTATTTGTTTGTCTGCAAGGCTTTGGCTATGTTTATGTTTGCTGTGAAGTTTCCTTTGCTTCCGCAGCAGTTTTCTAACTCGGTTGTTGTACCACGGTGGCTCTTTTCCACCTCTTACGATCTTGCTTGGCACATACCCATCTAATGCATATTGTACGATGGTTTTGAACTTTGTCCACTGATCCTCAACACTATCTGTACTTGAGACAAAACTTTTGTGTTGAGCCGTCAAAAACTCTAAAATCTGCTTTTGTTACTTTTGCTAAACAGAAAAATCTTCCTACCTTTTTTAATGTTTCTATTTACGGCTGAAATCATCAATGCAGTAACCGCTTTATGATGGCTTATACCCTGTTCTGCGTTAACTGTTTCAAATAGTTCGCGTCTGTTTGTCACCAGAAGGTCTAATATGTTATCGCCACGAGTCGGTTCTCTGTTTAACTGCTCAAGGTAGTTGTCAGATAATGCACTTAAGAAAATTCCACTGGATTCTTTGTCCCTGCCACTCGTCATAAACGTTTGAGTCTCCCAGTCTATATCCGGCAAATTAAAATCTCCACCCAGAACTATAAGATGGTGGGGAAATCTACTAGAAATATTTTCAAAATTATACTTCAGGTGCTCTGACACAACTATTGCTGAGCCAGGGGGCCTGTAGAGACATCCGGTTACCATGTCTGAGCCTGCTTTAACCGTGACCTTCACCCAAATTATTTCACATTTCGGATCTCCGTCGATTTACTTCGATACTATTGCACTTCTTATCGCTATAAACACACCTCCCTCTCACTGTCCAGCCTGTCTCTGCGGTATACATTCAAGTCTGAGTTTAGGATTTCATTACTGTTTACATCTGGTTTCAGCTAACTTTCTGTCCCTAGTAGGCCTACTATGTGGGCATTGTGATAGTTTATTAATGAGAGCAGTTCTGGTAGGCTTTGGCTATGTTTATGTTTGCTGTGAAGTTTCCTTTGCTTCCGCAGCAGTTTTCTAACTCGGTTGTTGTACCACGGTGGCTCTTTTCCATCTCTTACGATCTTGCTTGGCACATACGCATCTAATGCGTATTGTACGATGGTTTTGAACTTTGTAGATTGTGTCGGAAGTTCCATGCGGCTTTTCGCGGATGATGCTGTAGTATACAGAGAAGTTGCAGCATTAGAAAATTGTAGCGAAATGCAGGAAGATCTGCAGCGGATAGGCACTTGGTGCAGGGAGTGGCAACTGACCCTTAACATAGACAAATGTAATGTATTGCGAATACATAGAAAGAAGGATCCTTTATTGTATGATTATATGATAGCGGAACAAACACTGGTAGCAGTTACTTCTGTAAAATATCTGGGAGTATGCGTGCGGAACGATTTGAAGTGGAATGATCATATAAAATTAATTGTTGGTAAGGCGGGTACCAGGTTGAGATTCATTGGGAGAGTGCTTAGAAAATGTAGTCCATCAACAAAGGAGGTGGCTTACAAAACACTCTCGTTCGACCTATACTTGAGTATTGCTCATCAGTGTGGGATCCGTACCAGGTCGGGTTGACGGAAGAGATTGAGAAGATCCAAAGAAGAGCGGCGCGTTTCGTTACCAGGTTATTTGGCAACCGTGATAGCGTTACGGAGATGTTTAATAAACTCAAGTGGCAGACTCTGCAAGAGAGGCGCTCTGCATCGCGGTGTAACTTGCTCGCCAGGTTTCGAGAGGGTGCGTTTCTGGATGAGGTATCGAATATATTGCTTCCCCCTACTTATACCTCCCGAGGAGATCACGAATGTAAAATCAGAGAGATTAGAGCGCGCACGGAGGCTTTCAGACAGTCGTTCTTCCCGCGAACCATACGCGACTGGAACAGGAAAGGGAGGTAATGACAGTGGCACGTAAAGTGCCCTCCGCCACACACCGTTGGGTGGCTTGCGGAGTATAAATGTAGATGTAGATGTAGATGTAGACCTTTCTATAGACATTCCTGCAGTTTACTATTACCACATTAATAATGTTATTCCCTGTTGCGTTTTGCCTACTACTACCTTGTCGCGTCTCAGGAGGCGTCTTGTCGGCCCTAGGGAGGGAATTCTCTAACGTAAAAAACCCACATGTTTCAATGGTTCAATTAACAATGCGAAATAGAATTATTCTCATTATGTTTCAAAGTCTTTTTTCCGAAAGTGACAATGTTGGTTCAAACAGTGCTTCTTTCATTTACATTCGCACAGTTAGATTTACTTCTCATTCTCACACTCAAGTTTAATTCTTTACTGTAAACGTTAAGTTAGCTTATGCAAGCATTTCTTTTCTGCGAATCGCATTATCCTGTAAGCAACAGGTTACATTCATGAAAACTATGCATTCTGAAAGATACAATTCAGCAGTAAAGCAAACAGTTGCATATTCACATAATGTTCCTTACGTATTTTATTTATTAAGATGACCTGCAACGTAGAAAGCGTGCCAAAGGGAGGAATGAAGTGCTGGGTAACTGCGACTATGGATGTTTAGTCCTGAGAAATTAGTGTAAAATTTTTTCCTTATATTTTAAAATTTTTTTAGGTGCATCAATAGTTGGTTGGAAGAAGCACCCATCCAGACGCCCGAGATTCCTTCTTTGACCCATGTGCTCTAAGCAAGGATCTACACCGCCAGTACTGAAGCAAAATGGGTAGAAATGATGGGAGACACCCCATCAGCTGCCAAAGGAGCAAGACACAGAGAAAACTGAACTATCTTGCTCGCTGTAACAGAACTGAGTAAGTGACTAGGTCACACTGCAAGACAACGTTCGATGACATTAAAAAAAGAGGAAAAAAGAAAAAAGCACAGAGTAAAACATTAGCTAAGCACTTGCGTGAAATATAGTCGGATAAACTGACTACACTTTTAGTAACGACCATTGCGGTACGCATTTTCTTTGAAATGAACCAGGTTTGCATTCATGAAAAACATGTTACAGTCAATTTTGAACACTAAAAACAACACAGAATGTTCACAAACCAGCATTCACCGTCAGTGACATAGCTAACCGTTCTCTACATGCCCAGATAGTAATCCAAAAATAGTACACGTAACAAGCAAATAGCGAACTAGTGAGTTCACAATTAGTATCTTAATTAGCTTGGCGACATTTACGATTATGTCAATGGGCTCTTGTAACAAAGTATGTCTGGTCTTAGAAGCAATAGCTGCATCATGAACTAGGCTTCCGTGCAAAGTGGGGACCTAACCGCACTAAAATTAAAGAGGCACTACCTGTAATTTACAATTAAATGCAATATATTAATAAAATGCTCCTTAGGCTACTCAGGCACTACAAAGTAAGCATAAATCTTAGTGTATTACATCACGAAATGAAGTTAAGGGCCGCCACTGAGAGACGAGGACGACAACAGGTACACGTCCTTTGTTCCCTAGTAGGTCAATTAAATGACGGTGGAGACGCCCAAAATAGTCAACGTCAACAAGCAGAAAACATTTTCATACAACAAGCCACAACACCCTCGCGTTTTTAAAAGCAGGGGAAATGCACAACAATGATTCTGAGACCGCAGGTCAGAGACACGTCATCCACAGGTTACAATAGAAACACACGAAACCAGTAGCACGAACAACGGTGATTCTCGTAAATACGTAGCTATACTTGCAAGTAGGAACAACGAGATTACAGCAAACAAAAATTCAACAAGGGAAATACAATACTGGGTTGGATACAGCTCTCAAAAACAACATGTTCTCTGATAGGCCACTAAGTGGACATTTAACGATCACTGAAATCTCCTATCTCAGTTTGGTGACTGGTACTGCGCTTAAAACACAAACGCAATACTGTCCTGTTATCCTCTCGGAACATGCAAATTATTTTTTTGTCAGTAAACATACTACTGTTTCATGACTAAGATACTGAATCAACCAGATTACAAACAGTAGCTACTCCGTCTTAACACAGGCTAATACAACATAAGAGACAGCCAAATTATGCAGCACTATCCTTACCATGGTTGGGCTAGAAGACAAATATGAGACGTGTGGCTCGTTACCGATCACATGTCACTGTGGAACCATTCCCAATGGAGCTATAACCAATTCCCGAACCTATGATCCCAACAAACGAGAACATACAAGCCAATGATCCTACAGAGCGATTCTGACAACAGATTGTGGTGCCGACCACACTTCCGACTATCTTGACTAATCCCTACTCGCATGTCACAGTGGAACGATTCCCCATGGAGCTACACTGTATTTGTGAACGCACGACACAAAATAGATCAGGAACATATAAGTTTTCTAGTCTTCATACAAAATCCTCTGCCAGTTGTATGTGAATTGCAAGCTACCACCAACAACTGTAATCTGATGCTGTTGAAAACTAACAAAGGCAACAGAGTACTTCCACATTTCAAAGTAAATCCAATAACTTGACAGCATACTGAGCCATGGCTGGATCATGCTATGCGCTGGATTAAACCTTCGTTGCGATTCTGTGTTTACTCTCCCGCGGTTATCGCGATTATGCTGGTATCCTCTCCTTCCGCTGGTGGCAGCAGCGGTGTGTATCGATATTTGCACCTTGGACTATCTTTGACCTGGCGTTTATATTTTCTGGCTGAGCGGTGTGCGACCAGTCGGTCGGCTGGCGTGGAGCAGCGAGTTATTCTCGGTGGGGCGTAGTTTGGCCGGTGTCGGAGGGTGTGGAGCTGTTCCCATTGCTACGTGGTTGGTGGTTCACCGAACCTCGACACGAAGGTTGAGTTTTGATTTAATCTACCAACAAGTCAAGACTGTTCACATTGCGTCTTTTGGAGTTCGTTGTCGGCTGTTGTGATATTCCCACGAGCAACAACGTGGTTTTCAAGTTGGAAAATTCCAGCCACCCTCCGGTGGAGTTTCACTGTGTTTCGTTATTTGAGCTGAACTGCACCAGCGGAGTCTTCTGCTTTGTGGCCGTTAACATTCCGGTTACCTGGCCTGGCCGTTGACGTAAATTTCAGGCAGTGTAGTTTCCTCATTGTATTGCTGCTGTCCAGCATGGTGTGCAGTTTTACGGCTCCATGTATGATTGGTTGTTCTGTGGTTCTGTTGTTCTGTTGAACTTCCTGTTGTGCCTTGCTCGGGTGAAGTGGAAGTTATCTTGTCGGTGAGTCCACTGACGGTCGATTTGGTTGGGTTGTCACTGGATCGTGAATGGTTGGCCCGACTGCCTGTCTCACCTAAGCGAGCGTTAGAGTTTGAATTCCAGGGCCGACACTCGAACATCTGAGCGCCCTTGGGTGTACTGCCCTACTTCTTTTTAATTTGTTCTTGTTGTTTGTACTTGTATGGCTTCTAGCCGATTTTGATTAAATTAGAGTTATTTTGCTTTTAAAGCCTTCAACCTAGTTTAAAGTACTGTTTCACGTAAGCCCTTTGGCATTTTAATATTGTAGAATTTTAGGTCTTGTGCCTTCAGCCGATTTTCAGTTGAGTTGTTCGCTCTTAAGGCCATCGGCATAAATTAAAGAACTGTTTCACGTACGGCCTTTAGTATTAAAAAAAAATTTTAATGTTATGGAGTTTTAAGTGTTAGGCGTTCAGCCGATTTGAATTTAACTTCTTTGCTTCAGCTTAACTAAAGAACTGTTTTATGATTAGACTTTCCTTTTAATACTTGCATGTCAAGTGACTTGCCTTTGGCCGGTTAATTTAAAAACGGTTTTCAGCTGGTAATTAAGTCTCAAAGATTAAAGCTGTGTGTTAAAAAAAAATTTTGGGGCTCTTGTAATGCTTGATCATTTCATAAAGTTGTATGTTCGAGTGTAACAGACACTTATTTTGGGTCCCTTTTCACAATTTAAGTTACCTGTCCTGTCCTGAGGATTAGCGGGGTGTCTCACATACAGTACAATTAAAAATCACTTTCACATTCAACCATGTACAGTTGCGCTAGTCCTTAACTTTCTCATCTAAATATACTCCTACCGAACACTTCAAACACTGGAAGAAGAGAATATGTCTCTTATTTAGTGATCAAAACGTCCTAGGTTCCTAGGCCGAAACACACTCCCGATTTTATTTTGATTAATAATCATCACTGGCGGCCGAAGACAATGTCCTTTTGAAAGAGGGCAGAAGAGCGAACGGAGGTTCAGGGCACTCTCTTGTCCTCGTAGTAGGAATAATCAGAACTGATCAACGGGATGGGGATGCAGAAGGATATCACTGCATTAAAGACACATAACGCGTGTCCACAGGACATGTGACCTGTAATTAGCGAAGGATTCCGGAATAATCCTCCATTCGGATTTTCGGGATGGAACTGGTGAATGGGAGGTGACCATGAGAAAAACACTGAATAAAGAACGGAAGAATAACGTTCTGCGAATCGGGGCGTGGAATGTCAGATCGTGGTAGGGAGGCTAGAAAATCTGGAAAAGGAAATCAAAAGTCTCAATCTAGATATAGTAGGGGTCAATGAGGCGAAATGGAAAGGAGACAAGGATTTCTGATCAGATGAGTACAGGGTAACATTAACAACAGCGTCAAATGGTATGGGTATAGGATTCGTTATGAACAGGAGAGTATAGGGGAAATTGTGGCCGGCCGGTGTGGCCGAGCGGTTCTAGGCGCTACAGTCGGGAACCACGCGACCACTACTGCCGCAGGTCCGAATCCTGCCTCGGGCATGGATGTGTATGATGTCCTTAGGTTAATTAGGTTTAAAGTTCTAGGGGCTGATGACCTCAGCAGTTAAGTCCCATAGTGCTCAGAGCTATTTGGGAAATTGTGTAACTGTGAACAGTTCAGTGATAGGGTTGTCGTTATCAGAAACGACAGCAAACCAACACCGACAACGATAGTTCAGGTATACATGCTCATATCACAAGCTGAAGATGAAGAGATAGAGAAAGTGTACGAGCATACTGAAAGGTTAATACAGAATGTAAAATGGGATGAAAATCTAACTCATCGGGGACTGGAATGCAGTTGTAGGGGAAGGAGTAGAAGAAAAGCTTAGAATATGGGCACAGCCAACGAGAAAGGAGAAAGACTGTCCTTCAATAAATTTCAGCTAGTAATAGCGAATTTGCTTTTCACGAATGACGAGAAAAGGAATTATACTTCGTAAAGGCCAGGTGATACGGGAAGATTTCAGTTTGATTGAATCATGGTCAGACAATGATTCCGAAATCTGACACTGGATTGTAAGGCGTACCGAGGAGAAGATATAGAATTAAATCACAATTTAATTATGATGAGCAGTAAGCTGAAGTTTAAAATATGGGTCAGGAACACTCAGAATGCAAAGAATTGTGATACGGAAGCACTAAGGAATGAGGAGTTAGTCTAGATGTTCTCTAAGGCTGTAGATAAAATATAGCCAGTAGGCAGTACAGTTGAAGAGGAGTGCACATCCCTTAAACGGGCAATCACATAAGTTGGAATGAAAAACACAGGTACAATTAAGGAATCTGCGAAGAAGTCAAGGGTAACAGAAGAAATACTTCAGTTGACTGGTGAAAGAAGAATGTAAAAAAATGTTCATGAAAATTTAGGAATAGAAAGAAAAAGTCGCTGAGTAATGAAATAAGTAGGAATTGCAGTGAAGCTAAGACGAAATGGCTGCATGGAAAATGTGAAGAAATAGAAAAAGGAATATTGTCGGAACGACTGACTCAGTATATATGAAAATCAAAACAACCTTCGGTGAAATGAAAAGCAAGGGTGGTAGCATTAAGAGTGCAATGGAAATACCACTGTTAAATGCAGAGGAGAGAGAGGATAGATGGGAAGAATAACTGAAAGCTTCTATGAGGGAGAAAATTTGTCTGATGTGATAGAAGAACCAGCAGGAGTCGATATAGCACAGATAGCGGATCCGGTATTAGAATCAGAATTTGAGAGAGCTTTGGAGACTTAATATCAAATAGGGCACATTCCATCAGATTTTGTGAAACCGTTGACGGAGGTGACAGCAAAACGACTACTTACGTTTATATGTAGAATGTATGAGTCTGAGAATATACCATCTGACTTTCGGAAAAATATCATTCACACAACTGCGAAGACTGCAATAGCCGACAAGTGCGAGAATTATGGCACACTCAAGTTAACAGCTCATGCATTCAAGCTGCTTACAAGAATAATATGCAGAAGAATTTTTCAACAAGATAATGCGCCATGTCACAAGGCCAGGAGTGTGATGGTGTGGTTCAAGGAAAACATTGGCTAGTTCAGTTGATGTGCTGGCCCTCCAGCTCACCATTTTTGAACCGGATCGAACACGTCTGGGCTGTTATAAATGTGTACGGGCATGACGCTGTGTCATATCCTGAGAAATGAAGCTAATAGCGCAAATACCGAGTCGACTGAAGAGATATTTGATGAGATCGTGGTATTTGTGGTGCAAAGTTATCTCTCAGAAGTGTAAGTCACGGAATGCAACATTTTCCAGTCACAGTGTAAAACGAAATTTTGGGACATGGCTTCTTCATGGAGAATGGCTCTGACTGGCAGCGTGGTTTGCTACGTATTATTGCTTTAGTTCTGAGAGTTGAAAATCTTGCTAAATTAACAGCCTGCTAAAGTCGACGACTCTCTTCGGCAATTAAAGCAAGCTGTAAGAAAGTTTCCCAAAGTTAATTATGTTTAGATACGTAGTGAATATTGTAGACAAGTGTTACTGTTCTACTTTTGAAAAAAAAAAACAGTAGCTATTCAAAAGCGTCGTAAATTAAATTTCCAATTGTCACTTACTGAATCCTGTTTCTCAGTCATACATTTGGTAAATGTTGTTGCGCAAAGTAAAAGGATTTAAAGTATCGAATTAAAAATTAAGTTTTACTCTCAATTATGATCGTTGTAAGTTCGAGTTAAATTCAAAGGCAACTGTTACTGTTTAATGATCTGTTATTGTGGTCGGTTTACCAGCTTGACGATGATTAAATTTGCTTTAAAGTAACTTCACTGTTTTTAAACAATGGATTTCAGTAGCTTCACAAATGAAAGACATAAAGGTGGTCTTCATCACGCTGTATAGTACTTTCTCAGTTTGTGTGCTCCTTTTCTCGAGGTAAAGAACAGTTTGACTGTAGCTAACTAACTTGTTCCTTTAGAGATGGCGACCGCAATCTTCGTAGAATAAAACTTCTTTCAGAGGGATTGTCATATGCTAAGATACACTAGCTCTCTTCGCGATTCCAAAGTACATGCTGCGGTACTGAGGGGAAAACCAAGTTGTAACGAATACTATTCGAGTAGGCTGTGCAGTGCAGTGTAACTTATCTGTGTACCATAATTATAAAACGGATCCTTTATTGTCATTACGCTCTGAAAAGAAGTCACTGTTGCCTTCTGATTGCCTTAACCAGCACGTAAATTCAGTTTTAGGTTATATATAGTCAGTATAAAAAATAGTTTTAAACACATACAGTTAATTGTCTATAACATGCAGATCAGAAGCCATTATTCTGCTCAGTTAGATAAGTGTTAGCGTTTCTGGAAACAGTGCGTGTCACGAACAGCAGTTTCTGGGACTGCACACGCACAGACCAGTCACGGTCCTCCATGCAACAGAAACGGAAGATCGAGCAGCCGATTTGCAAGCATCAACGTATTAACCGGTCTGTGGTTTACAGACGTAAACAGTTTGATTCTGAATAGTATTTGAGTACTGTTGCAGTCAAAAGCAATCAAGTCAACTCGTAGTAGCTATTTCCGCACTTAAAGAGTTTAGTCCCAAGTACGAAAAATCCGTTGGTCTGAATCTACGCAATCAGCTTCTTAAAAATTTTTACGGACAGGCCACACGAAAATCGACACCCACTTTTATACGGCCACAAAATTACTCGCTGAAGTTAAAGCAACAACAGAAATGTGAGCTCCAACAGAGGAGATAAATTCACCAGAAAGGAGAAGAAATCGATTGTGGAAACAGGATCCGTTACTGAATACGATGAAGCAACAGATGAAACCGTTTGGTTGAATCAGTTCGGTCCGATGTCTTACGGAGTGAAAGACATTTAAAGATCGAGTAGATGTTGTCAAACGTAGCAAAACTAGTTGTTGGGAATGCAGCTGTGAAAAAAGTGTGAAGGGCAACATGAAGTAGTTTTGCAAAGTTAAGTTGACTGTAGCGCATATGGGGAAACGCAGATGAAATACAACTGGACTGATGAAATAGGAAAGCTCAAACTAAAGGAAAGTGTTAGAAATGGAACACGTTCTTCAATATCAGTCGAAAGATGAGAACAGTCTTTCCAATGAATAGCAACCTGAATAAGAATTTAACGATCTTGCATTGGAGAACCAATCGTTAATAGGTGACTCAGATAAACATCTTACCATATCACCGTCATTACAACCGTTTTCATTATGACCGTTTCAAGTACAAAATCAAGTAGAAGAAATGAAAAATATAAAATGAAAAAGAGAGATGAAACCTCCAGATAAATCACCATTTGGAACAGGATTTTTCTGGTATGACCAAGCACTTGAGCAATATTTGCTGTGGGAAAGTCATGCAGATTGTTGTAGACTAATAGTTGCACCCACTGAGATTCACATACCACGTATTTAAGTTTTAATGTAAGGGGCAGTAAAATGAAAACGAGACAGATTGAGAAAGTAAATAATCTGAGACTAGATTAACAGTGCCTTCATCGAAAAATGTTTGCAATTGCCTTGAGAATCATGACCGTATGCAGGCATGCATCTCTTCGTCTAAAGCAAATCGATGACAACTAATGTCTTTCTTGAGAGCTCAAATAATATATATGTCGCAGCGTGAGAGGATATTTAAGGAATTCCCAGCAGTGTAGTCGAATCAACCATAGCAACACGTGGGCCTGATTTGCTTTGGACGAAAATGAGCACACTTGTGCTTAGTCAGGATTCTGTACGCAGCTGCAAATCTTTCTCCACGAAGCCAGTGATCATCTGATTTCACAGTGGGATAAATGTAAACACATCAAAAAAATCTTGCATCACCTCGGTTCCAAGAGTTCCGGAACCTGTACAGAAAATTGGAATAGAAATCAACATAAACATCATTTCAGTCCCTTTTATTGCTCATGAAAACCGCCCATTGCAAGTTGTGCCACTACAACGAGGCCTTCAGAGGTGGTTGTCCAGATGGCTGTACACACCGGTACCTGTAATACCCAGTAGTACGTCCTCTTGCATCGATGCATGCCTGTATTCGTTGTGGCATACTATCCACAAGTTCATCAGGGCACTGTTGGTACAGACTGTCCCACTCCTCAACGGAGATTCGACGTAGATCCCTCAGAAGGGCTGGTAGGTCACGTCGTCCATAAAAAGCCCTTTTCAACCTATCCCAGGCATGTTCGATAGGGCTCATGTCTGGAGAACATCATGCTGGACAATATAGTCGAGGGGTATCGTTATCCCGAAGCAAGTCATTCCCAAGAGGTGCACGATGGTGACACGAATTGTCGTCCATGAAGACGAATGCCTCGCCAACATGCTACCGACGTGGTTGCTCTATCAGTCGGAGGGTGGCACTCACGTATCGCACAGCCGTTACGACGCCTTCCATGACCACCAGTGGCGTATGTCGGCCTCACATAAAGCCACCTCAAAACAGCGGGGCACCTCCACCTTGCTGGTTCAAAAATGGTTCAAATGGCTCTGAGCACTATGGTACTTAATATCTGAGGTCATCAATCCCCTAGAACTTAGAACTACTTAAACCTAACTAACCTAAGGACATCACACGCATTCACGCCCGAGTCAGGATTCGAACCTGCGACCGTAGCGGTCGCGCGGTTCCAGACTGAAGAGCCTAGAACCGCTCGGCCACTCCGGCCGGCCCACCTTGCTGCACTCGCTGGACAGTGTGTCTAAGGCTATCAGCCTGATCGGGTTGCCTCCGAACACCTCTCTGACGATTGTCTGAGTAAAGGCATATGCGGCACTCATCGGTGAAGAGAACGTGATGCCAATACAGAGTGGCTCAATTGGCCAGTTTGTTGGGCCCATCTTTACCGTGCTGCATGCCTCGCGGTTGGAAAGATGGACATCACCGTAGACGCCCGGAGTGTAGTTGAGCATCAGGAACCTATTGCTTCGTAACAGGAGGTCCTGTGGCTGCACGAAAAGCATTATTCAACATTGTGGCGTTGCTGTGAGTATTCCTCCGTGCCATAATCCTTTGGTAACGGTCATCAACTACAGTAGCAGCACTTAGGTGGCCTGAGCGAAGCATGTCATCGACAGTTCCTGTCTCCCTATATCTCCTGCGTGTCCAAACAACATCGCTTTGGTTCACACCGAGGCGCCTGGACACATCCATTGCTGAGAACCCTTCCTGGCACAAAGTTAAAATGCCAACGCTGTCGAATCGCGGTATTGACTGTCTAGACATGGTTGAACTACAGACAACACAAGCCGTGTACCTCCTTCCATCTGGAATGACAGGAAGTGATCAGCTGTGGCACCCCCTCCGTCTAATAGGCGCTGCTCAGGCATGTTTATTTACATCCTTGGGCGGGTTTAGTGGTGCGTCAGAACAGTCAAAGGGACTGTGTCTGTAATAGAATATCCACAGTCAACGTCTCTCTTCAGGAGTTCTGGGAACAAAGGCGATGCAAAATTTTCTTTGATGTGTGTATTTGCCGATATGGAGATTACTTTAGAAATAATAAGAAACAGTTTACTTACTCTTTTCTCTCTCTCGTTTTTATTTGGCTGTCCCTTTCACACACATGTCCAGAATTTAGCACTTTGTGTGGAACAGCTTCCCATCGTCTTACTGAAAGACGAAACGTTATAGTAATGCCAGTATTACGTGTAAAACAAACGGGTGCTACAGGAAAAAGGGGTAAAACCACATTGAAACTAATATTTATCTCTTCTGACATCCAAGGGGCTATGTTTGAACATCATTTGTGCAAAAACTGAGCACAGATATAATACTCGGACTGGGCTGGTTATTAAATGAGCAGCATCTTCTCCCCCTCTCTCCTTCATCCGCGTCTTTCGCTATTTCTGGCCATTTCTTCCTCACCCACTCTCACTCCCCCTCCCCCTCTTTTCATTTTCGCTTCCCCCTCTTCCTTTTCCACCTGTCCTTAGTTTCTCCATCAGTCCCACACAATTCACACTTCCGGCACGATCTTTGTCCACCCCTTTCTCCCCCTTCATCTTCCACCTACCCTCCACCCCTCTCCATGTTCGGACTGACTCCTACACCCCCCTTGCCTTTCCCACATCACTGTTCCCCTCCTCCCGCTCTCTCTACCTTCTCCTTCCTCTACTCTCTGTAGATGCCCTCTTCTCGCTCTATATATCTGTTCCCTCGCCCCTTACTCGCTATCCATCTGCTCCTCCTCGCTCTCTTTAAATCTCTTTCTCGCCGCGTAGCGGAGCGTTCTGAGGCGCCTAGCCATTGTTCGCGCGGCTCCCTCCGTCGGAGATTCAAGTCCTCCCTCGGCCAGGGTGTGTGTGAGTTGCCCTTAGCGAAGTTAGTTTAAGTTACATTAAGTAATGTGTAAGCCTAGGGATGGATGGCCTCAGCAGTTTGGTCCCATCGTAACTTACCACAAAAATTGAAAATTTTCTGTTCCTCCACCTCTATCCATCATCATCTCACCCTCCTTCAGTCTCTCCCCCTGTCCATCTGTCCATCACCTTCCTCCAAACTCTTGGTCAATCTAATATCCTTATTGTTCTGTCTTCTCAGCCCCTTTTTGTCTATCACATCTTTCTCCTCCTCCTGTTCCTCCTCCATTCTTTTTGCCCACCTCATACCCCCACCTACAACTGTTCATCTCCTCTTCCCCCCTTCTCTGTTCATCTCATCCTCCCCCTCTCACTATTCATCTTTTCCTCCCCTTCCTATCTATACATCCAAGTTCGTAGACATCCTCCAGCAATGCATTCTGTTAGTACGTTTACAACACATCAGCCTTATAGAGCAGCCTAGATATCAACTTTTTCCAATACTTTTTCAACACCACTCCACCGTTATGGGACCAGTGAGGTACTTACCCACACAATACTTCATTCCAGGCAACAAGCAGTACATGTACCAAATTTCGTTGAAATCTGTCCAGCGATTTCGGAGGAGATTTCATGTATGCAGGTTCATCCAATTATATACATCCATTATCTACTCCTAAACCAGTGGATCAACCAAATTTGACAGACATACTGCTTTCTATCTGAGAATAAGCAATGTGGGGGTTAGAAGCTGCTAGTTCCCATAGGAGCGGAGATGTGGACAAAAAGAATTATTTAGCTCTGCCCTACAAAACAATAGTTTTATGATGGTAGCATCAGCATGCCTTGTAGTTGTTGCATGTGCATGTACAACGTAAGGAAAATCCACACAATAGGGAATGTTTCGAACAGCTTTCAAATGCTACGTGCTAGCGGCTACAAAATCAATCTATAACCATTAAAATAGGTCTGTTTTCTCGATATGGCATTCACAGTTACATATTGGAATAAATAAACACTCCACATTCCTTGCACAGAGAGTAGAGAAGTGGGAAAAAGGAAAGATAGAGAGGGAGAGGGAGGAAAAGAAAGTGTATATATACTATGTTTTAATGGGTTTGTGTGTGTATGTGTTTAAATTAAGGGTTGCTGGTGGAGAGCAGTCACCGGTTTCAGATTATCATAACCATCTTCAGATGGCTACATTGTGATAATGCTAACACTGCCAATTCAAAGAAACCTGTTGCTAAAAGTATTTGTGGCTTCTCCTCAAACTATTCTTAACTGTCGATTTTGACCAATGAAGAGGTAGGTGTTAACTTCTAACGGAAATGAAATCCTGAATCCAAATCAAGTCCAACACTCGGTTATCCCGTAGTTTGTTGGCAAACTCACAGAGCAGAACTGTGCCAAATGCGTTCTTGAAAACCACTGCACCAACTAGGTCACCATTGCCTATGCTACTGTGCATCTCAAGGCACAACTGAACGAGCAGAATATCACAAGACCGTATTTTAATTATTTTGTTGCCTTTTTTTTGCATTCTCACAGCTATCTAGAATTTTGGAAAATATTCTTGTTTATAGACACAATCACAGTATTACGTTTCAAGTCACTGGCATCATTCCACTCACAAATCTGGACGGCGAGTTTGCCGTGACATAATTGAACAGCAGTGACTACGTTAATTATATTTCGTAGAAACGTTATGGTACGTAGAGATTATAAAAGAACCAGTACCTTAAGTATAAACAATGAATTAACAAACGAAAATTTCTTTCATACCTTCGCTCTCTTCTATGGAACTGCTGCAAGTTATTCGACTATACATTGAAACCTTCGGTGCCCACCGTTGCCAGGAGAATTTGCACGATGAATCGTCTGCTATGTCCCACGCTGCTAAACTCTGTATACTGACGATGAAGACCAACCTGCACATGCGTTACATAAAGCAGGTAGTATAATATATAATTGTGCGTATATTAAACTATGCTTTCATGTAATCGGTATACAGTGTCATGTAAATCTACCACAGTTAAAATAATCAATGCTAAGACCCCATTATTTAACAGTTTTAAACTACATATTAGCATTATTTTATTTTAATTACACGTGCCGTTTTTTATACGAATTACGATGCTGTATCGAAAGAGTATCTGGCGCTGCAACAGTCAGAACCTAATATCAACCATTCGAGAGAAACTAGGTGTAACTACTTGTTATAAAGGTACACTATATTACTACAGTCAGAGCACCAGTGATTAGCTCAGTCCGTATACATTATCGAGTCCTCTGTAAATAATTCTGATGCGAAATTATTTCCTTTCTCAGTGCCTGAGAAGACTACTGTGTCAGCAGGAAAATTTTTCTGCTATCACATCGATGGCGCTACCTACTCAAAGGTTCAATATGTTAATATCCCTTCCAGGTACATCCTGGAATGACCCGGGAAAACGCGGCACCGGCCGGCCGACCCCGCCCCATCTATTTTTGTCAGGAATGGGCCGACGTATCAAGTTCCATTTCATGTCACTTATTAAGGTCTATGGTACCCTGGCATGCAAAAATTTTAAGCTTCTACGTCAGTGCGGTAAAAAGACACTGTCATTTATATGACATACTTTGATACTCTAAAACTCACTCATTAAAACCTATAGGGTACCTACTGTTGACCTAGAATCATGAAATTATGGGAGAAGCACAGTTTCACAGTACAAATAAAGGAAACATGAGAATTACTGAACTGTAGTCATATCACTCAAAAATATCGTTTTGCCGTTGGAACATACATTACATTCATCATCCGTCAAAAGTATAATAAGCGAACACTGCTGTATGCAAACATAAAATGTAAGTTTTGGTCATGCTGTTGTAAGTACATCAAGAAATGATTTATTAAATCTGATATACCTGCATAATATATAAGCTGAAGTCCCCTGCTTGCTTCTTTTACTTGTCTAGACTTGTATGAGAAACTATTGTAGAGATTTTGGCACGGTTCTGGAATATTGGGTCTGATATCTTTCCAGTATCTATGTCATAAACAGGCAAGCATCATTGAGAGTCTCGTTTTGGAAATTCACACCCTAAGATGGTGAAATAGGCTCAGACTGATTTACTGACTCATCATAGCCAGCCCAGACCGCTAATGTTGGAATCTTCAAGATTGGAGAGGGTGTCGATAATATACTGTACGCATCATTTACCAAGGTATTGTGCGCAATTCCACTCCTACGGGGGCGAAATAGGAGACGAAAGGCTTTTTGAAAATATGTCGCTATTAAGGGAATTGGGAAGCTAGAATTAAGGAAACTGGTATTTGGTTTCCTAGTCATAAAATAAAAAATATGTGTTTCAACATTTCTCGAAATTCAGACAGCAAGTGGGTAAAATAGTGGGTGAAAGTCTTTTTGAAAATAAATAATTACTAAAGAATAATTAAAAGAGTTTTAAGGCTACATCTATGACGACTGTCATTTTACTTCTCTATTAGGAATAAAAAAGTACTTGATTCTGTGCTTCTGGAAACTCAACCCCTAAGGGAATGTTATAGGGGAATCGAAGTTTTTAAGAAAGTATTCAGTTACATTAAAAAAATTTAAAGCCAATTTTATGAAAATTGGTACTTTTGCGTAATTTCAATTCTTCTTTCCACTCCCTGTTTAAATGATCATACTGCGTTGAAGGGAAGTTCGGCCACCAAGGTACTTCTCAGTCGACGTCACATTGCGCGACTTATGTGTAGATGAGGATGAAATGATTGTGAGGACAACGTAACACCCAGTCTCCGAACAGACAAAAATCCCGAGCCGGCAGGGAATCGAGTCCGATCCCACTACATGGCAGCGAAACACCGGGCAACTCAGCCAAAAAGGCGGATACCTCCTGTCTAAATTCACTTGTTGTTGTTGTGATCTACAGTCATAAGACTGGCTTGATGCACTCTTACCTAGCCTGTGCGAGCCTCGATATCACCAGATAACCACTGCAACCTACATCCTTTTGAATCTGCATACTGTATTGATCTCTTGGTTTTCCCTCTAGAATTTTTAATTCCCCCCCCCCACCCCACACCCCATACGAACACACACACACACTCGCACACACACACACACACGCACACACACACACACACATACAACCCTCCAACACGAAACTGATGATCCCTTGACGTCTCAGAATGTGTCGTATCAACCGATCCAATCTTTTGGTCAAGCTGTGCCGAAAATTTCTTGTTTCCCCTTCTATTCAGTACCTCACCACTAGCCACTTGATGTACCCACCTGATCTTGAACATTCTTCCGTATCGACACGTTTTGAAAGCTTCTGCTCTCTTTTCCTAAGAACTGTTTATAGTCCATGTTTCATTTCCATACATGCTTATACTCCTGACAAATATTTTCAGAAATGATTTACGTGTGTATTAGATGTAAACAAATTTCTCTTCATCAGAAATGCTTTTCTTGCGATTGCGATTCTACATTTTATACCGTGCTATTTTCCTGCCGACATAGTAAAACTCATTTACTACTGTAAGAGTCACGTTTTCTAATCTAATTCCCTTAGCATCACCAGATTTAATTCAACTACATTTCATTATCCATGTTTTGCTTTTGTTGACGTTCGTTTTACACTACTGGCCATTAAAATTGCTACACTACGTAGATGACATGTTACAGACGCGAAATTTAACCGACAGGAAGAAGATGCTGTGATATGCAAATGATTAGCTTTTCAGAGAATTCACACAAGGTTGGCGCCGGTGGCGATACCTACAACGTGCTGACACGACTGCTACGGTCGCAGGTTCGAATACTGCCTCGGGCGTGGATGTGTGTGATGTCCTTAGGTTATTTAGGTTTAAGTAGTTCTAAGTTCTATGGGACTGATGACCACAAATGTTTAGTCCCATAGTGCTCAGAGCCATCTGAACCATTTTTTTGCTGACACGAGGAAAGATTCCAACCGATATCTCATACACAAACAGCAGTTGACCGGCGGTGCCTGGTGAAACGTTGTTGTGATGCCTCGTGTAAGGAGGCGAAATTCGTACCATCACGTTTCCGACTTTGATAAAGGTCGGATTGTAGCCTATTACAATTTCCGTTTATCGTATCGCGACATTGCTGCTCGCGTTGGTCGAGATCCAATGACTGTTAGCAGAATATGGAATCGGTGGGTTCAGGAGTGTAATACGGAACTCCGTGCTGGATCGCAACGGCCTCGTATCACTAGCAGTCGAGATGACAGGCATCTTATCCGCATGGCTGAAATGGATCGTGCAGCCCTGTCTCGATCCCTAAGTCAACAGATGGGGACGTTTGCAAGACAAAAACCATCTGCACGAACAGTTCGACGACGCTTGCAGCAGCATGGACTATCAGCTCGGAGGCAGTGGCTGCGATTACCCTTGACGATGCATCACAGACAGGAGCGCCTGCGATGGTGTACTCAACGACGTACCTGGGTGCACTAATGGCAAAACGTTATTTTTTCGGATGAGTCCAGGTTCTGTTTACAGCATCATGATGGTCGCACCGCCGGCCGGTGTGGCCGAATGGTTCTAGGCACCTCAGTCTGAATCCGCGCAAACACTGCAGTCGCAGGTTCGAATCCTGCCTCGGGCATGGATGTGTGTGATGTCCTTAGGTTAATTAGGTTTAAGTAGTTCTAAGTTCTAGAGGACTGATGACCTCAGATGCTAAGTGCCATAGTGCTCAGTGCCATTTGAACAGTTTGATGGTCGCACCCGTGTTTGGCGACATCGCGGTGAACGCACATTGGAAACGTGTATTCGTCATCACCATAGTGGCGTATCACCCGGCGTGATGGTATGCGGTGCCATTGGTTACACCTTTCGGTCACCTCTTGTTCACATTGAACAGTGGACGTTACATTTCAGATGTGTTACGACGCGTGGCTCTAACCTTCATTAGATCCCTGCGAAACCCTATATTTCAGCAGGATAATGCACGACCGCATGTTGCAGGTCCTGTACAGGCCTTTCTGGATACAGTAAGTCTTCGACTGCTGCCCTGGGCGGCACATTCTCCAGATCTCTCGCCAATTGAAAACGTCTGGTCAATTGTGGCCGAGCAACTGGATCGTCACAATACGCCAGTCATTGCTCTTGATGAACTCTGGTATCATGTTGAAGCTGTATGGGCAGCTGTACCTGTACACGCCATCCAAACTCTGTTTGACTCAATGCCCAGGCGTATCAAGGCCGTTATTACGGCCAAGGTGGTTGTTCTGGGTACTGATTTCTCTGAATCTATGCAGCCAAATTGCGTGAAAATGTAATCACATGTCAGTTCTAGTATAACATATTTGTCCAGTGAATACCCGTTTATCATCTGCATTTCTTCTTGGTGTAGCAATTTTAATGACCAGTAGTGTATATCGTCCGTTCAAGACAATGTTCATTCCATGCAACTGCTCTTTCACGTAAGCTGATCACATTGTATATTGATCATATTTAAATAATTATGTTTAAGGGTGCCTAGCAGTCCCCGGTACTACCACGTGTTTGCCCATCATAGTTTCACAAGCTCTCTGTTTTCATGCTCATAGTATCATCATAGACCTGGTCGTTTGTGACTCAGTGGCAGTGCAGCAGTTCTCTCTACACTGTTTCACCTGCAGCTAGGCGGTCCGGCAGTAAGCACACGGATAACATCGGGCGAGACGCCCCCACTGTGCACGAGCGGTCGCGGCTAATGCCGTGGCGCTGGCGGTAGGTGAGGCGAGGTGCAGCAGGGCCGGCGTCTCTGCACGGCAGAGCTACCGGGGCGCGCGGCCGCAGAGTATTGGCGGCGCTAGTATGCATGCAAACCAGCGCTGTGTCATGCAAATAGCGCACCGGCCGGCCACTTTGCCTGCGCTCTGGGGCAACACGAATCTACATGGAAAACACTCGCGCCCGGGTAAACGAATCATTGCGCGGCGCTGCACAAGTGCGCGCAGCCGACCCCCAGGTATCTGCCCCCAGCTGTGCATGAAAAGTCACCCCGCGAGGATCCAGTTGTGCAGAGAAAATTGCTGCCCGAAAACCGCAAAACTCGCGCCGGCCGGCCACCGGCGCGTGACGGCGCGGTGCTGGGAGTGGCAGCGAGGGGGCGTGATTGTGATCCCAATCTGGCCAATTTTACTTATTAACGGGTCTTTTGTAACGGCTGGGCGTCACGCGATGCCGCGCCATGGATAGTACAGCGAACGCCGTACGTACGAGTTTTATAGCCGCCCTTATTTTTACCCCGTGCTGCCTTTCTCACTCTTCCTCATTTTACTCTTTCCTCTCTCACCCACAACTTCGACAGGGCGTAATCACAGTTAAAGTAAAATTTTTTGAAGTCTAACTCGAATATGATTGCGTTCCCAGTGGGCCACATCTCGATCGCTGAACAGCTGTTTTCCACATTTTCGACTATGGCGTGGTATACCTACGTTCCTCAACGAAGATAAGAGTCCGAGATTCGTTCGAGAATTGCAGTGAAAGAAACCCATGCATCTTGATGACCTTTTTTTAGTGATTGCAATCAATGCTATTCTATGCTGATGTTACATAACTCGGAGGAAGTACTTGCCTAAATTCACCGTTAATTATACGTAGTACCTATGAAACGTATTTTTCTCTAATTTTGAAACCTTACTACTGAAAACTGCTATTGATATAGTTCCATTTATGGCATTACCTTCGGGCATAAAAGTGAGATTGGCAGTACAAATTAGTAATCTGAACTTCACCTCCTGACATGCATGACTTTGGACAGTAACTCAAATTCATACGCGGGTGTGCTGAAAAGTAATACTTCCGAATTTTTTATTCTGTTCTAAACGTCGTTTACTGTCATGAGTATTATTCGATTGTTTCTCAGTTCGCTGATGCAAGTTCCAACTCTCTGCCTGTAGAGGGCTCTGAATTGCAGCGTGTAACATGGCGGTGTGTAACGTAATGAAGTTTGTGCGTGAGAACCCGTCTCGAGACCCTCAGAAAACTGAAAGCATGAATTCCAAAAGTTCGTCCACACATGGAACCTGCTCTCCTTCAACACGACAGTGCCAGACCGCACACGAGGGTTATAACATTTGCTGCAATCCGATGCTTTAGGATCACCGTCATCGACCATCTTCCATACAGTCACGAATTGGGCCCATCCGATTTTTATCTCTCCTTAAAACTTAAAGAATACTTTCGTGGACTTCTTTTCTACACTGATAAAGACTAGCAAGAAGAGGTGAGTTTACAATTTCGTCAACAAAGTGAAACATCCTCCAGTCGCGGTTTCAACAATATAGCCTTTCGCTAGGAGTAACATGTTCCTCACCAGGGTGATTATGTTGAGAAATAAATGTAAATACATGAAGAATTAAAGTGTAGAATGCTAATAATGTTCGTCGTATTTGAAAATCTTTAAATGTTTTCGCACACTGAATACGGAAGCATCATATTTCAACACACCCTCGTAATAGCTGAGTTAAATTTAGCCTGCACACAGAATTTCGTACATTAACTATTGTAGTAGTTTTCTTAATTGTTTGATAATGTGACAGACTAAATACATTTAATGATGTCGGTTTCTATGGATGAATTCAGTATAGATGAGCAATTGACTCATACGACATTATACTAATAGTGACTGGAAGACATGAATACAAATATTCTGTTGTGACTATATTGGATTTATAGAATGCTGCGTCATTAAATTCATTGACTCCATCTAATATATGATGGTTTTCATAATTCGTAAAACATCATTGCAACTATATCACACATCAGAGTGATTGTACAACTACAGACGACTCAAGATATTTATGTCACTTTTCTGCAGGCTGTCGAATCAAATTAATATACAGTATTTTCAGTAATAGTTAAACAGTTACAACAATTACATAAAATATTGATTACTTCACCTGTGTACAGAACATGATCATTTTAACGCTACCTTATGACGTGCGGCGGAGTGTAGTTTTGACAACATGAAATCCCCACTTTGGGACGTGGCAAGAACGTTCGTCGATAAATCCCCATAGGAACTCTAATTTTTGACTTTCACATCGCTGTCTTTTAACGAGAAGTAGGTGGTGGTAAGACACATTATTACTGAATCTTCATGGAACATACGCTCTAGGAAATTTATCACCCAACCCCTCTCTGTTCTGCGACACCTCTTTTGAAGCATATGCCAGTGGAGAGTATTGAAAATCTGCGTAATGTTCAAATATCTTACAGGAATGCAGCTCAGTGACGTCGTAAACAGCCACCGATGTTTCGACCGGTACACACTTTATCATTTTGAAGGCAAAACTGCAGCAAGTAACCTATGTGCTACGGAATTTAAAACCTCTGTTTCCAAATCAGACGTCTGTTGACCTTTTACTTTTTATTCAATGATCAGTACTATGAACAGAGAGATGGGAGGTCCGTTGTTACCTATTGTCAGAAAATTTATTTATGGAAGACTCCGAGGGATGTGCCTTGGAGTCGGCGCATTTTAAACCTTTTTTTTTTCAATTTAGTTGAAGATAGTTTAGTTGTTTGGCCTAATGCCAATGAGAATGTTAATGACTGTTTAGATCACCTGAGTTCAATCCACCCGAAAAGTCGTTTCACGTTGGCCGGCCGGTGTGGCTGTGCGGTTAAAGTCGCTTCAGTCTGGAACCGCGTGACCGCTACGGTCGCAGGTTCGAATCCTGCCTCGGGCATGGATGTGTGTGATGTCCTTAGGTTACTTAGGTTTAATTAGTTCTAAGTTCTAGGCGACTGATGACCTCAGAAGTTAAGTCGCATAGTGCTCAGAGCCAGCCATCGTTTCACGTTGGTGGTGGAAAAGGATGTGTCTGTCAGGAGGAAGGTTGATGGTACGTTGGGAAATGCTGTGTGTAGAAAGAATGATCACACTGACTTTTATCTCAGGCTGACAGTTGTCACCAGCGTGAAGAGCGATAGAGTTATTACTCTCACCCGTTGTGTACTAATTGGACTATCAATAGCTTCTGACGTCAGTGATCTTTCGTTGAGCGGGGGGGGGGGGGGGGAGGGGGGGGAGGCGCAGGAATTTCTCTGCAAACTGAGGTTTTAAATTCTCTTGCACAGCTCTTACATGCTACCGAGCGAGGTGACGCAGTGGTTAGCACATTGGACTCGAATTCGGTAGTTAGCAGCTCGTGGTCTAGTAGCTGGCGTTGCTACCTCTAAATCAGGGGGTACCGCGTTCGATTCCCGACCGGGTTGGAGATTTTCTCTGCCCGGTGACTGGGTTTTTGTGTTCTCCTCATCGTTTCATTATTATCCTCATCATTTGTGACGGTGGATACATTGGACTGTGAACAAAATTGGACTGTAAAGAAATTGGGACTTTGTAGGGGCGCTGGTGACCACGCACTTGAGCGCCCCACAAACTACACATCATCATCACAGTCCGGAGGACGACTGTTCAAAATCCCGTCCGGCATCCCCGATTTATGTGTTCCGTGGTGTACCTAAATCGCTTCAGCCTAATGCCGGCATAGTTACTTTCAAAGAGCACGGCTGATTTCCCTCCCCATTCTTCCCTAATCCGAACGTGTGCTCCTTCTTTAGTGACCTCGTGTTCGACGCGACATGAAGCTCTAACCTCTTCCTACTCCTACTTGCTGCAGTTTGGCTCCTGTCTAAATATCGGCGGTTTTCGACGACGCCTCCCGGCTGCATTCCCGTAAGTTATATGAATATTTAGCACACTGGAAGAAACTCAGCTCTCATATCTACGTAATGTTCTCGTTTCTAGTAATACAGGAGATCTCGCTAGCAAACACGCCGCTTTTCTGCCTCCTCTAATACTCCATCCCTGATATTTGCCGCAGACATATTCCAGTGATTTTGCACCGATAGCGTAGTCGAACAGCAGTAAATATTTCGCCAGTCTGCAGAGAGAGCTGGCGTAGCCGTTAGCACATTTGACTTGCATTCGGGAGGACGGCGTTTCAAATCCGCATTAGGCTACGCAGGTCTAGGTGTTCAGTTATTTAAAATATAGTAAAACACAGTTATTACAGTTGCCAACCGGTTTCGGTCTATACTTTAGACCGTCTTCAGGCTGTAAGCGCCATGATGGTTGCTGGTGGCGGTGAACGGAGCAACATCCAAAGAACATGGGCGTGCCTAAATTACAGACCCAAACCAGAAGTCAACTATAATAAACGTTCATTGCAATCGAGACGGTTTTACTGAATTTTAACATTTTGATCTTCAAATCTTTCCCTTAATAGCTCCAATACCTCCAGGAAAGGGGCACAGCCTACTTTCCTCTATCCACGATACAATCGGAGATTGTGCTCCGTCTGTAACGACCTCTATGTCGACGGGACATTAAACCTTTATCTTCCTTCAATCCTTGCTTTCGCCTGTTTATGTGCAATCTGCTTATGTTAAATGCTAACACCCGGTCCTTTCACCTTTAACCAATACTTCACAAGTCTTTGCGGATTTCGCGTCAGTGTTCTGGCGTAGCAAACGCGAACAGCATCATGGAGCTCACGACATCGAGCAAAACGTCATTTATGTACGTTGTGAAGTTAATGGACCTGAAACACTCCCTGAGGGTACTCCCAAAAATCCTTTAACTCTGCCGATTTTGTCCCGTCAACAAAAACGTTTTGATCACTGTCTGCTAGAAGTCCTGAATCCAGCAATAAATCAGGACAAATATGCGGCAAGCTCGGGTTGTCTTCCTAAACTACAGTGTAGAGCTGTATGAAATACCTTCCTTAAGTCAAGGAATAATGACATAGTAATAGACATCCCTGGCGTAGCGAAACAACTTAAAGATGTAAAACTGAATTAATCGCCAGATTCGGATGGAATCCCAATTCTGTTCTGCAAAGGTTACTCTAAGGTATTGGTCCTTACTTAGCTTGAATTTATCGCGAATCTGTCGTCACTGTAAATTCGCGTGCGACTGGAAAATACTCAGGTGACTCCTGTATGTAAGAACGGTAAAAGGACGTACCCTCAAAATCACAAGTGGTTCAAATGGCTCTGAGCACTATGCGACATAACTGCTGAGGTCATCAGTCGCCTAGAACTTAGAACTAATTGAACCTAACTAACCTAAGGACATCACACACATCCATGCCCGCGGCAGGATTCGAACCTGCGACCGTAGCGGTCACTCGGCTCCGGACTGTAGCGCCTAGAACCGCACGGCAACTCCAGCCGGCCTCAAAATTACGTACCGATATCCGTAGCACCAATTTTCGCTGATTTATTGAACATATTTTCATTTCCCACATAATAGACTTCCTTGAGACGGAAAAGCTTCTGTCCCTATTTCAGGATGCTGTCGCTCTTACGAGATTTAACTTGCCCTTCTCTCACTTCTTGGATGCTATACACGAATGGCAACAGGCAGATTCCATATCCCTACAAATCAGAAAAGTGTTTGACACGCTGCATCACTGCAGACTGTTAAAGAAGGAACGAGCATATGGAGTATGTTCACAGATACGTGAGTGATAGAACCCAGTACGTTGTCCTCGAAGACTGGTGTTCATCAGAGACAAGGGTATCGTGGGGAGTACCCCAGGGAGAATCATAGAACCGCTATCATTTTCTGTACACATAAATGATCTGACGGACTGGTTGAGCAGAACTCTGTTGCTGGCTGCTGATGATGCCTCGATGTGCGGGGCGTTTCGTTAAGTGACTGTGAGAGGATACAAGATGAATTACACAAAATTTTTGGTTGGTATGATGAACGGTTGCTATCTCTCAATCTAGAGAGCCTTAACTTAAAGCAGATTAGCAGTAAAAAGAAACCAGTAATTTTCGAAAACGGCCTTAGTAGTGTACTACATCAGTCTGGTAGATTAAGTATTTGAGCGTATCTTTGTAAAACGATATGAAATGTAACACATACATAAGTACGATAGTAGAGAAGGATAATGGTCGAAGCGTAATGGTCTACTTTCGTTTATTGAGAGAATTTTAGGAACGCTTGGTTCGCTCATTCTTGAGCGCTGCTAGAGTGTTTGGGAAGACATCGAAGCCGTTCAGAGACGGTAGGTTGAAACAACACGCAGATAGCGGGGAGATGCTTTGGGAGCTAGAATGGCAATTCGTTGGAGTGATGGCGACGGTGTTTTCGCGGAACAGTATTGAGAAAATTTGGTGCTACCATTTTAATCTGAATGCAGAACTATTCTACTGCCACCAACATACATTTCGCATAAGTGCCTTGAATATAGGCTATGAGAAACTAGAACTCAAATAGCGTGTGGAACAGGAAACAAAACACCAAGTAGGGATAGAAGATACGCTCCGCCTCGCTCTGTACTGTGGCTCCCGGAGTATGTATGTAGACGTAGATGCAGAATAAAGGACCAAAGCACACATGGATGTACAAAACCGTATGGATCTCATGGACGAACATTTTTATACAGATTTTCGTTTTCCAAAGCTTACTAGTACCTGAACGTATAATATACTCCATTATTCTACAACAGATTGATGTCAAGGAGGCAGACGTCTAAATGCGAACATCTCTCGGAATACACTCGTTCAATGTGGAAATGATTTGCGCGTCCTTTTTTCCCCTAGAGCTTGGTACTCTCCTTTGTCGATCTACGATATATTTCAGCTGAAAGGGGAGCAATTTTCACTTAATCTCAGTAAATCGCGTATGTTATCCAGCAGAAAGCAGTCAGCAGAGAAGGAAACTGTTCACAAAAAATAGTGCGAGACATCCTAGAATAATGCTTAACTATGCAGAATACTGAGGGTGTACAAAGAAATGCAGCGCGAATGGTCTGAGTTTCTTTGACTAACGTTAAAGTGCCACAGGAATTATGCAAAAATACAAAGGCAAATCTTAAGATACGAGGTGCATTCAAGTTCTAAGGCCTCCGATTTTTTTTCTAATTAACTACTCACCCTAAATCGATGAAACTGGCGTTACTTCTCAACGTAATCGCCCTGCAGACGTACACACTTTTCACAACGCTGACGCCGTGATTCCATGGCAGCGGCGAAGGCTTCTTTAGGAGCCTGTTTTGACCACTGGAAAATCGCTGAGGCAATAGCAGCACGGCTGGTGAATGTGCGGCCACGAAGAGTGTCTTTCATTGTTGGAAAAAGCCAAAAGTCACTAGGAGCCAGATCAGGTGAGTAGGGAGAATGAGGAATCACTTCAAAGTTGTTATCACGAAGAAACTGTTGCGTAACGTTAGCTCGATGTGCGGGTGCTTTGTCTCGGTGAAACAGCACACGCGCAGCCCTTCCCGGACGTTTTCGTTGCAGTGCAGGAAGGAATTTGTTCTTCAAAACATTTTCGTAGGATGCACCTGTTACCGTAGTGCCCTTTGGAACGCAATGGGTAACGATCACGCCCTCGCTGTCCCAGAACATGGACACCATCATTTTTTCAGCACTGGCGGTTACCCGAATTTTTTTTGGTGGCGGTGAATCTGTGTGCTTCCATTGAGCTGACTGGCGCTTTGTTTATGGATTGAAAAATGGCATCCACGTCTCATCCATTGTCACAACCGACGAAAAGAAAGTCCCATTCCTGCTGTCGTTGCGCGTCAATATTGCTCGGCAACATGCCACACGGGCAGCCGTGTGGTCGTCCGTCAGTATTCATGGCACCCACCTGGATGACACTTTTCGCATTTTCAGGTCGTCATGCAGGATTGTGTGCACAGAACCCACAGAAATGCCAACTCTGGAGGCGATCTGTTCAACAGTCATTCGGCGACCCCCCAAAACAATTCTCTCCACTTTCTCGACCATGTCGTCAGACCGGCTTGTGCGAGCCCGAGGTTGTTTCGGTTTGTTGTCTGTTCTGCCTTCATTATACTGTCGCACCCACAAACGCACTTTCGACACATCCATAACTCCATCACCACATGTCTCTTTCAACTGTCGATGAATTTCAATTGGTTTCACAAAACGCAAATTCAGAAAACGAATGATTATACGCTGTTCAAGTAAGGAAATCGTCGCCTTTTTAAGTATTTAAAACAGTTCTCAATCTCGCCGCTGGCGGTAAAATTCCATCTGCCGTACGGTGCTGCCATCTCTGGGACGTATTGACAATGAACGCGGCCTCATTTTAAAACAATGCGCATGTTTCTATCTCTTTCCAGTCCGGAGAAAAAAAATCGGAGGCCTTAGAACTTGAATGCACCTCGTAGATACCGATTATCCCGCCAAAGTCTACTTACAATTTTTCTAACCAAATATATGGCAGAGAATATACGAAGAGTTTAATGTGAGTCAATAGAGAGGAACATGCAATGAGGGGTGATAGTTTTAGTCATTCCGGACAAAAAAAAAGTCATGAGCATCTCTTTCCGAAGAAACTAATGAAAACTATAGGGAGCAGGACAAATGTAGGTGATCGTAAATGAAGCGTTATAATGCACTATTTTCTTTAACTGTATACCTGTCCAGTGTACAAGATGTTCGAAAGTTCCAAAACCGATTTCAGTGCATTTTGAGCTCTTATACATGCTACTCTGGTGCAGATCTGAGCTCTTTCGTACTGTCCTTTACTTGAGCACACGAATGTAAAACACGATCTAGAGGATTCTCCATTCTATCCACTCTGCACTTGTAGACTTCACTCGTAAGCCAATCCCACAAACATTAACGTAGTGTAGTGACATCAGGGGAGCTAAGTGGCCAAGAAATGACTTCGCGACGCCCGACCCGAAGACCAGGATACCTTTCAGTGAGGTACCACGTCACTGATCGTACGGAATGTGCAGGAGCTTCTTCGTTTTGAAAGCTCATACAACGTCGTGTAGCCAAAGAAATATCCCCCCAGCTATTCTGGCAACATATTTTGAAGGAAATCAAGACACCGCACACCGTCAAGATGGTTGTCTCAAACAGCTGGGCCGGCCGCTGGTGGCGAGCGGTTCTAGGCGCTTCAGTTTGGAACCGCGCGACTGCTACGGTCGCGGGTTCGAATCCTGCCTCAGGCATGGATGTGTCTGATGTCCTTAGGTTAGTTAGGTTTAAGTAGTTCTAAGTTCTAGGGGACTGATGATCTGAGATGTTAAGTCCCATAGTGCGCAGAGCCATTTGAACCATTTTTTTTTAAACAGCTGGGCCAATGTGGAGATTACACGTTCACTGAGAAATGTTAAAAATTTGTTTCCATAGTAGCGTACAGGTTTTCATTTGCCCACACTTAAGAGCAGTGCGTGTTATTGATGCCTTAGCCTGTAAATGTTGACTCATCGTTGAACAGAATACATGGAATACAGCGCTCATTGGTGATGATCCATTTACAGAATGTCTTTCGTATAATATCATTTCCTATGTACAAATGGTTCAAATGTCTCTAAGCAGTATGGGACTTAACAGCTAAGGTCATCAGTCCCCTAAACTTAGAACTACTTAAACCTAACTCCCCTTAGTAAATCACACACATCCATGTCCGAGGCAGGATTCAAACCTGCGATCGCGTGTTTCCGGACTGAAGTACGTAGAATCGCTTGGCCACCGCGGCCGGCTCCTATGTACAGACGTTGCCCACTCCGTCGAGGAGAAATCTTGCTGGCCCTGTTCATGTACTGTACTGTGCACCTCACTCGTGTTTGTGGAATATGAAACTATGCAGCAAATCTTCTAGAGCTGGTAGTTGATATGCATTCTACCATTTAAATAACGTTCTCAACTTCACTAAGATTTTGTACGATGGGACGCTCGTATATAACATCTACGCTTGCAGGCATATCACGTTCGCAGTCAGACACCCTACTAAATAACATGGCATCCGGAACTCTGCGATCAGGAAATTGTAGTTCGTATTGGCGAACAGTGGTTCTGGAATTTCCATCTCAAAACTGTAGACGAAGTTCAGGTCACCATATTTTGTGTATGTGATGATCTGTGGCATTTTTTCTACACTGACATGCACTGTTTTCACTGTACGGTAACAACAGAGTAGCACACTGTTGCAACCGCTGTAGTTATGAGACGTGAGGTAAAAATCTTGCACACTTGCAGGACTCGTCGCCCTAAACTGATGCGCAAGTGAAGTTCATATTGAAATGGTCAGTAAAGTCAACACTACGTAACCTAATGTTCTTCGGTAGTACTCGCATGTGAGTGCTGGTGAAGAAGGACATGCGATTGAAGCCCGTGACTTTCAAAGACCTCTGTGTCGAATACGGTTAAGAAAAGGGCATATGTTCATCAGAAGATTTCTGTTCAGTATCACCAATGCTATCTGTTCTGAAAGCATGTACATTTCCTCCTGAACCATAGTGTGTATTGCAGCTCTTTACGTCTTGCCCTCATAGGGACCTAGAAGAGAGGATTAAAGTGATTACAGCGCCAACAGAGGCACTTAAGAAGTCATGGTACCTGCATTTCACACGTTATCGCCACTGGCAGAAATATTGACACTTGTTACAGTGGAAAGCACCGTCTGCCACGGACCTCATAATCATTTGCAATGAGTGGGTATATTTGTTGGTAGATGTAACGAACTACACACTGACGTGACAGACGACATGGGATAGCGATATGCACATATACAGATCGCGGTAGTATCGCGTACACAAAGTATAAACAGCCGGTGCAATGGCGGAGCTGTCATTTGTACTTAGGTGATTCATATGATACGGTTTTTGACGTAATTGTGGCCGTATAACGGGAATTAACAGACTTCGAACGTGGAATGGCAGCAGGGGCTAGACACATGGGACATCCTATTTCGGAAATCGTTAGTGAATTCAATATTGTGAGATCCACAGTGACAGTGTCAACACTGTGGCGAGAGTACACAAATACAGGGATTATCTCTCACCACGGGAAACGCAGTGGCTGACGAGCTTCACTTAATGACCGGGAACAGCAGCGTTGGGGAGGAAAGTTGTCATTGCTAAGGGAGAGGCAACGCTGCGTGAAATAACCGCAAAAATCAATAATTAATATGGGACGTATGACGAACATATACGATAGGACAGTGCGGCGTATTTAGCGTTAATGGGCTTTGGCAGCAGACGACTGAGGCGAGTACCTTTGCTAACAGCACGAAATAGCCTGCAGAGCCTTCCCTTGGCTCGTGACCATGCCTGTTGGACGCTAGATGACTGGAAAGCCATGGCCTGGTCAGATAAGTTCCGATTTCTATTGGTAAGACGTGATGGTACACTTTGAGTGTGGTGCAGACCCGCGTAGCCATGGACCCAGGTTTTCTACTAGGCGCTTTGCAAGCTGGCCGTGACTCCATAATGGTGTGGGTTGTGTTTGCATGGAATGGATTGGATCCTATGACTATAAATGTTTACTGACTTGTTGAGTCCATGCTACGTCTAGTTGTAGCATTACGTCGGGCAACAGGCGGTACGAAACGATGTTAGGAGGTGTCCCATGACTTTTGTCACCTCAGTGTCAAGTTAATTTCAGCTCATGTCTCCTTCTTGGCCTGGAAACTGGAAAAGGTCATGGAGCGCTTTCATGACTTCAAAGAGTAACGGTCTAAAACAGAAAAAATATCACATTTTCTCTGACCATTCGTCAACAATAGTTTACAAAATGATGTGAAGAGCCGGCCGAAGTGGCCGTGCGGTTAAAGGCGCTGCAGTCTGAAACCGCAAGACCGCTACGGTCGCAGGTTCGAATCCTGCCTCGGGCATGGATGTTTGTGATGTCCTTAGGTTAGTTAGGTTTAACTAGTTCTAAGTTCTAGGGGACTAATGACCTCAGCAGTTGAGTCCCATAGTGCTCAGAGCCATTTGAATTTGATGTGAAGAATACGAAGCTAAAGTGTCTGAACATCACAGGAGCAACGCAGGAGAATAACGAACAGCGAAGAGCACAGTTTATTACAGAGCATATTTATTCCTCTAGCAGCGAGTGAGAATACCTGGCCCACTTGAGGATATTTTGTCTACGGTCGCTGAACTTGGACACGATACTCTTGAAAAATATTGAAAGACAGTGCGCAACGCAGTTCCCGACCCTCGGAAATGCTCCTGGAAACACTTACTTCAGCATTACGCAGAAGTGGTTTGTTTATCACGAGCATTATCATGAAATACGTTTTCCAGGGAGCGCAGATTAAATGGATTGCCCGTGAGGGAGGCAGTGGCGTGGGCGGCGGCGTCTTGGCCAACTATAAAGCTACCTGTCGGCTGGGCCTCCCAAGGGCTCCCTGCTCCCCCAGGAGTCTCTGTAAACAAAGTTTTAGAGCGGTCCGGGGAGGCGCGCCGGCATCTCCACTGGAAATAACCGCGAGTAATGGCGGCGCCAGGCGCTCCAAATGGGCACGGGCGCCAATGTCTTCGAATGACAGTTCTAGCCACGTAACAACCAGCAAAAGTGTTATGACAGATCTAGTCACTAACAGAAACATAAAGAAAGTGTAGTAACCTGACGACACTAAGAAAAGAAGTTCCCAGTTCTAATCACCAAAATCGAATGAAACAGTTTTTAAAATGCGATGTCAGTTCGCCACCCACCGAGGTTTTTTCCGAGAGAAATACCTGTAATTACATTCGGTCGATTTTTGAAATTCAACGAGCCTAAAGACCACACATGTCAGAAGAAACCACAATGTGAAATGAAGTTCTGCTGTTACGTAGAGTCAATAAGCGTATCGAAATGGTCTATTCAATAACTCAGTTACAAACCTGGCACCGGAACGGAAGACGACAGAGAGAACACTGAAATACTGACTTCTGTGTTCGGAAACCTTCGCGTGGAAGAACGTAATATGGTTCTTCCTTTCAATTTTCCCTCTCAATACCAAGTGCGGATGGAAGTAGGATTTATTATTCCAAGATTTGGAAACTATTGTAGAATAGTCATGTAATTAATATTTTATAATTTTCAAGAATATCTATATATTGTTTTCAGTGATTTCTTATAGTAGATTCCATAATTTTTTTTTAATTTTTCAGTAAAGATTAACCTAAAATTTTAACTTTTAGTAGTGACTGTGACTTTCAGCAACAGATATCATGTTTTCAAACTCAGAACTCTTCTTACTCTTCTACGCATCTTGAAAAAGTGTGTTGTGGATGAAAATCAAAGACAGTTAACGAAATATAAAATATAAGATGTAAAATATAAAATGTAATATTTTTTAATTTTCTTGTGGTAGTCATGAAGTACTGCTCCCGTCGGTGTACACATTACAGAAAATGCGTTGATATCGTAAGATTGTGCTAAAAGATAGTTTCAGGTCCTGCATCCCACTTATACATCACTATTTTATTTAATAACTAGTTTTAACAAAAGTTAACAACAATTAAGTAATGTTTTTTTTTTTTTTCTTCTTCCGTGCTGGGCATCAAGTACTCCCCCTCGGTATTACACTTTATAGAATGTCATATGTTAAGAGAAATGACCGTGGAATAGAATAGCAACCACAACCGCATAATAATATAAAGGCATCTGTACCAGATTAGATACCTGTAAGATTCTATAGAGATAACACGAAGAAACGTTTTGTCCTTGTATCAGACGACAGACCAAGGAAGGGCGTCTAGCTATTGGAAAATGAACAGGTTATTTCCATTTTCACGAATAGTTGCAGAATAGAAACACTACCTATAGTTCTATATCGCTGACTTCAGTCTTTTGTAGAAATATGGAACATGTTTTATGCTCAGAAGTGACTTTTATAAAAAAAAAATTCTATAAAAAAACAGCACGGATTATACGAACAGAGATATTGTGAAAAACAGCTCTCTCTGTCTAGTCTACTTCGTGGTCCCATATTGTGACCTTAAGTTTATAACTAATCTCTTTTGTGGTACTCCTCGTTACCTTCGTCTTTCGTTACTTTATTAGCAATCCATTCAACCGGACTTGCAAATCACCCGCTCTTTCATTGAGGATAGCGAAGTTATCAGAGAATCTAAGCCGTGATAACGTTTAACCCTGCATTCAGATCCCACTCACAAACGTGTCTCTTACTTCCGTCATTGCGTCTTCGGTACAGAGACTGAAGAGTAGACGTGAAAGACTACATGCATGCTTATACCCTATCTAAAACGATCACGTTTTTTGGTCATCCAATCTGATTTTGGTATTGTATATTGCTCCTTTTTCCTGTGTCTTACACCTATTTTCCACAGAATTTCGAAAAATCTAGCACCACTATAGAACGTCGAATCGTCTTTCTGTTTCCACAGATCCCACGGAAGCGTACTGATGGTCTTGAAGATTTTATTTCAGTACATAGCGCAATGTAGGAACTGCATCTCCGAAGCCTTCACTTTTCCTAAAGTAAAACAAATCTTCATTTAACATATCTTCAAAAAAATGGTTCAAATGGCTCTGAGCACTATGGGACTTAACAGCTGTGATCATCAGTCCCCTAGAACGTAGAACTACTTAAGCCTAACAAAGTTAGGTTTAAGTAGTTCTAAGTTCTAGGGGACTGATGACCACATCTGTTAAGTCCCATAGTGCTCACACACATCCATGCCCGAGGCAGGATTCGAACCTGCGACCGTAGCAGTCGCACGGTTCCGGACTGCGCGCCTATAACCGCGGGTCCACCGCGGCCGGCCATATCTTCAATATATCGTGTTTTCTTACCCATTCTTTAGTATGCAACTTGGACTCATGAGATGTTCACCTAATTGTACATTAAGTCTGACACTAATCTGCCTTTGCTATCTTCGCAGCGTGGCAAATATTTCTTCGCCAGACTGAATGTAAGTCTCCAGAACCCATACGTGTTATGGAAACGAATGTATGCAAGCCACTAACTTTACATATATCTTCAACGCTTCACGAACCTTTTTCTCGCTAACACCCTCGCATACCACTAGGAAAGAGAAGAAGGTTATCGCCCCCTACAGCATCGCTTTTAATGCAGTAAAACTGCCGTATGGCGCATGAAGTTTTAGTTTATTACTTCTTTGCTACTAACTCCGAAACATTTCGCATATTTTATCCACGTATGACGCTAAATAGACCTGCAATATTACTTCATTGTACGACACATGCATCAAGAAATATGACGTCATGAACATTGAGCGGCATGGAAACGAAACTGCAGGGCGAGATTCGTTAAGATACAGCTGAAATATGTCTACAAATACGTATGAAGGAAATTAAATATATATAAAATACGTGTGACATTAGCGGACATGGGTGAAGTTACGGAAAGGAAGCTCCACCTAGATCCCTTGATGGATCTCAACCAAACTATGTGCACACATTACTTACTACCTGCCAAAATATCCTATTGAGGTCGCGTTGACAGACAGGGAAGGATGGAAACACACACACACACACACACACAGAGAAAGGGATGGACAGAGAAAGTGCGAGGAGGATATATGCAGAGATATGGAGAGGTGTGGCTATCGATTGAGGAGAGGAGGAGACGGACAGGGAAAAGGAAGAGGAGGAGATGTACACCGACTGTATTCGCCATACAGTTTGTAGACAATATCTACAAATACCACTGAATATAACTGAAAAATTATATCATTGCACAACACACAGAATATTATAGGCGCCCCGTGGTCCCGGTCGCCTACGGTGGACTGGAGGCCGAGCCGTGACCTCTATAGTTGTCAGGATGCTAGGAAATTACTGTGAACGCGTCAGAAATGCCAAAGAAACATTATTAATTCCTTTTTTTTTTTTTGGTCATCAGTCGACTGACTGGTTTGATGCGACCCGCCACGAATTCCTTTCCTGTGCTAACCTCTTCGTCTCAAAGTAGCACTTGCAACCTACGTCCTCAATTATTTGCTTGACGTATTCCAATCTCTGTCTTCCTCTACAGTTTTTGCCCTCTACAGCTCCCTCTAGTACCATGGAAGTCATTCCTTCATGCCTTAGCAGATGTCCTATCATCCTGTCCCTTCTCCTTATCAGTGTTTTCCACATATTCCTTTCCTCTCCGATTGTGCGTAGAACCTCCTCATTCCTTACCTTATCAGTCCACCCAATTTTCAACATTCGCCTATAGCACCACATCTCAAATGCTTCGATCCTCTTCTGTTCCGGTTTTCCCGCAGTCCATGTTTCACTACCAGACAATGCTGTACTCCAGACGTACATCCTCAGAAATTTCTTCCTCAAATTAAGGCCGGTATTTGATATTAGTAGACTTCTCTATGCCAGAAATGCCTTTTTTGCCATAGTGAGTCTGCTTTTGATGTCCTCCTTGCTCCGTCCGTCATTGGTTATTTTACTGCCTAGGTAGCACAATTCCTTAACTTCATTGACTTCGTGACCATCAATCCTGATGTTAGGTTTCTCGCTGTTCTCATTTCTACTACTTATCATTACCTTCGTTTTTCTCCGATTTACTCTCAAACCATACTGTGTACTAGTTAGACTGTTCATTCCGTTCAGCGGATCATTTAATTCTTCTTCACTTTCACTCAGGATAGCAATGTCATCAGCGAATCGTATCATTGATATCCTTTCACCTTGTATTCTAATTCCACTCCTGAACCATTCTTTTAATTCCATCATCGCTTCCTCGATGTACAGATTGAAGAGTAGGGGCGAAAGGCTACAGCCTTGTCTTACACCCTTCTTAATACGAGCACTTCGTTCTTGATCGTCCACTCTTATTATTTTCTCTTGGTTGTTGTACATATTGTATATGACCCGTCACTCCCTGTAGCTTACCCCTACTTTTTTCAGAATCTCTAACAGCTTGCACCATTTTATATTGTCGAACGCTTTTTCCAGGTCGACAAATCCTATGAAAGTGTCTTGATTTTTCTTTAGCCTTGCTTCCATTATTAGCCGTAACGTCAGAACTGCCTCTCTCGTCCCTTTACTTTTCCTAAAGCCAAACTGATCGTCACCTAGCGCATTCTCAATTTTCTTTAATTCTTCTGTATATTATTCTTGTAAGCAGCTTCGATGCATGAGCTGTTAAGCTGATTGTGCGATAATTCTCGCACTTGTCAGCTCATGCCGCCTTCGGAATTGTGTGGATGATGCTTTTCCGAAAGTCAGATGGTATGTCGCCAGACTCATATATTCTACACACCAACGTGAATAGTCGTTTTGTTGCCACTTCCCCCAATGATTTTAGAAATTCTGATGGAATGTTATCTATCTCTTCTGCCTTATTTGACCGTAAGTCCTCCAAAGCTCTTTTAAATTCCGATTCTAATACTGGATCCCCTATCACTTCTAAATCGACTCCTGTTTCTTCTTCTATCACATCCGACAAATCTTCACTCTCATAGAGGCTTTCAATGTGTTCTTTCCACCTATCTGCTTTTTCCTCTGCATTTAACAGTGGAATTTCCGTTGCACTCTTAATGTTACCACCGCTGCTTTTAATGTCACCAAAGGTTGTTTTGACTTTCCTGTATGCTGAGTCTGTCCTTCCGACAATCATATCTTTTTCGATGTCTTCACATATTTCCTGCAGCCATTTCGTCTTAGCTTCCCTGCACTTCCTATTTATTTCATTCCTCAGCGACTTGTATTTCTGCGGCCGAAGTGGCCGTGCGGTTAAAGGCGCTGCAGTCTGGAACCGCAAGACCGCTACGGTCGCAGGTTCGAATCCTGCCTCGGGCCTGGATGTTTGTGATGTCCTTAGGTTAGTTAGGTTTAACTAGTTCTAAGTTCTAGGGGACTAATGACCTCAGCAGTTGAGTCCCATAGTGCTCAGAGCCATTTGAACCATTTTTTGAACTTGTATTTCTGTATTCCTGATTTTCCCGGAACATGTTTGTACTTCCTCCTTTCATCAATCAACTGAAGTATTTCTTCTGTTACCCATGGTTTCTTCGCAGCTACCTTCTTTGTACCTATGATTTCCTTCCCAACTTCTGCGATGGCCCTTTTTAGAGATGTCCATTCCTCTTCAACTGTACTGCCTACTGCGCTAGTCCTTATTGCTGTATCTCTAGCGTTAGAGAACTTCAAACGTATCTCGTCATTCCTTAGTACTTCCGTATCCCACTTCTTTTCCGTGTTGATTCTTCCTGACTAATGTCTTGAAATTCAGCCTACTTTTCATCACTACTATATTGTGATATGAGTCTATATCTACTCCTGGGTACGCCTTAAAATCCAGTATCTGATTTCGGAATCTCTGTCTGACCGTGATGTAATCTAATTGAAATCTTCCCGTATCTTCCGGCCTTTTCCAAGTATACCTCCTCCTCTTGTGATTCTTGAACAGGGTATTCGCTATTACTAGCTGACACCTTCATAACACCTTTATTCCTACCGAGTACAATGTGGCCCGCATACAGAGGCTGGCTGAGCTTGGTGATATCAACGACCTTCCCTGAGTCCTCGCTGACTCGTAGCGATGACACCAGCTCCGGGCCGCATCAGTCTTGCTAGCGCAACGCCGCGTACCGTGACGTAGCGGAGGAATGTCCTTACTTCGTACTTCGGCCGCACGTGGCTGGTGGCGTCCGGCTGGCCGGCCAGCTCTGCGGCAGACAGCAAGCCACTGTGCGTGGAGGCTCCGGGCTGGAGTCCCGGCGCTGTCGGCATGAGAGGTGTTCTCATAGTGCGGAGTGTACTCTATCCCACCCCGTCTTCTTCCCTACTCCTCCTGGTGGCTATCCCGCGGTGGACGGGGAGAACGGGCTGCAGTCCCCCAGCGTCGTCGGCTCACCCGGTTGTGACGGCGGAATCACAGGGGCTAGGCCCTGTACAACCTCGATGACAACCCACTGATTTGGTCAGCATTGGTGGCGAGCGAGTCTGCCGCGATGTCTGCTAATCCTGGGTTGATGATTGATAGCGGCAGCAGAGAGGACCACAGCTGGTACTGTCCCCTCACATCTGCTGCTGGATGGGCCACCCTTACTGCAACGTCTCCTTAATAAAGATTAACATGTCGATCACCGATCTGAGCACTACGCAGCGACCCAGTACACATCTAACTGCAAGTGTAACTGCGAGTGCCTTGTTGCTATCAATGCTGGCGTATTTGGTTCAAATGGTGGCTCTGAGCACTATGCGACTTAACTTCTGAGGTCATCAGTCGCCTAGAACTTAGAACTAATTAAACCTAACTAACCTAAGGACATCACACACATCCATGCCCGAGGCAGGATTCGAACCTGCGACCGTAGCGGCCACGCGGTTCCAGACTGAAGCGCCTTTAACCGCACGGCCACACCGGCCGGCTGGCGTATTTAAAGGAAGCACGAGCGACGTCCTGACGTCATGCTCATTTGTAATGAACGGATTCTTTCCACTTATACTGCTGATTCATCTGTCGTACTCGTCCCTTAGGTGTTCTTGCGACAGAGTTACGTGTTGTTACGACAGACTTACGCGAAGTGTGAAATGCAGTACAGCTGACGCTATACCTCTGTCTTACACTCTACAAAAGTCTCCATCCAACACAAACACGCATGCTAAGCAATTCTCTCTCACCTGTTGTGTGTAACCAGGCCATTGCCCCTGCGTGACGACACATTCCGATATATGTGAAATCCTCCTATCTCTTGGCTAACCTACTGCCTCTGGCTCTCAGCGTAGGCAACGAAACTTTGACAGTATTCCACGTTTCCAACTCTTTACTATTCCGCGACACTACAATAGGACACTTGACGTAATAAACTTTTTTAGATGAGTGAAAAATTAGCTTCTGCGTAAAGTGGATAACATGACACACGACGTTAAAATTTATTACTTATTCAGTACTAACTGTGTTCGCAACACACTTCGTAGGCAGTGTCCATATATATGATAAATGTACCTCCCAAATTATGTGACTGTACAACACATATTTCAGGAGATGTGTGACACAAGCCTTGAGATATAGGAAAGACATGCTATTGCTTGAAATTGTACGAAGATATTTAAGGAGATGAGTGATACAAACATTGAAATGCATGAAGGACATGCTTTTGCTGGAAATGGAGCGGAAAGTCTCGTATATTCATCCATTGTTTCATAATGAGAGCACCAAGCGACTTCTAACAAACTTCAAGAGTAGTTTCAAACATTTTCTAAATTTTATTTCGCTTCCATGCTTAACTTCAAATATTAGCTTATACACATTAGTAGAGTAATCACAACCTTGAAGTTAATTTATACATGGGAGTATTAATTTTTGAAGTATCGTGGTTTCCCGGTGTTCTGTAAATGAGCATGAACATACGTCTCGTTACCACTTTCTTTTCTGATTTCAGAAATACAGGAGGAATATTTTCTGTGCTTTGTGCCTTGTAACGAGCGTGTCTTCAATCCCTTCTGTGCTTACACAACCGCCTCTCGCTTTTAAATATTCAGCTGCAATGTTAATTATACTTCGCATTTTGCTGGCATAAATACGAGTTTCCGTGGTTGCAGTCCAAAGACCGGTTTATGTTGCTCTCCATGCTGCCACTTCCTGTGGAAGCCTACATCCCAATGAATGTGCTTACTATATTCACCTCTCGGCCTCCCCCTACGGTTCTTACCGCTCACACTTCCCTCCAGTACTAAAGCGGGCGATCCCTTGATGCCTCAGAACGTGTTCTACCAACCAATCCTTCATTCTAGTCAAGCTGTACCACAAATTCCTCTTCTCCCCAGCTCTGTTCAGTACCATTAGTTACATGATCTACCACCCTGATCTTGAGCACTCTTCTGTAGGACCACATTCCAAAAGCTTCTATCCTTCTCTTGTCTAAACTGTTAATCCTCCATGTTTCACTTCCATACATGGCTACACTCCATACAAATAGTTTCAGAAAGGACTTCCTTACACTTAATTCTATACTCAACGTTATCAAATTTCTCTTCTTCAGAAACTCTTTCCTTGCCATCGCCAATCTATATTTTATACCCTCCGCACTTCAAGCATCATCAGTTATTTTGCTTCCCAAATAGCAAAACTCATCTACTACTTTAAGTTTCTCGTCTCCTAATCTAATTCCTCAGCATCGTCTGATTTAATTCGACCACATTCCATTATCCTTGATTTTCTTTTGTTGATGTTCATCTTACATCGTCGTTTCGGTACACTGTCAATTCCATTCAACTGCTCTTCCAAGTCCTTTGCTGTCTCTGACAAAATTTCAATTCACCAACCAACCTCAAGCTTTTTATTTCTTCTCCTTGGACTTTAATTCCAACCCCAAATTCTCCTTTGGTTTCCTTTACTGCTTACTCAATACATATATCGAACAACATCGGGGATAGGCTACAACCCTATGTCACTTCCTTCTCAGCCATTGCTTCCATTTCTTACCCCTCGACTCTTATACCTATCTTAACCTATTTCTATGAGAAGGCGTAATGTCAGCACTGCCCCACGTGTTCCTAAATTTCTCTTGAATCCAAACTGTTCTGTCCTGGTGTCGTCTTCTACCGGTTTTCCCATTCTTCTGTAAAGGGTTCATTTTAGCATTTTGGAGCCGTGACTTATTAAAGCGATAGTTTGGTAATTTTCACCTATGTCAGCACCTGCTTCCTTTGTAATAGGAATTATTATATTCTTCTTGATGTCTGAGGATATTTCGGTTGTCTCATACATCTTGCTCACCAGACAGAAGACTTTTGTCATGACAGGTTCTCCCGATGCTATTAGCAGCTCTAAAGGAATGTTGCCTACTCCTGGGGACTTGTTTCGACTTAGCTATTCCAGTGCTTTGTCAAATTCTTCACGCAGTATCATATCTCCCTTCTCATTTTCATGTGTCCTCTTCCAATCCTGTAATATTGCCCTCAAGTACATCTCCCTTGTACAGACCCTCGATGTACTCCTTACATCTTCCAGATTTCCCTTCTTTGCTTACGACTGGTTTTCGATATGAGCTCTTGATATTCAGACAGGTGGTCCTCTTTCTCCAAAGCTCTCTTTAATTTTCCTGTAGGCAGCACCTATCTTACCCCTATTTATATTTGCGTCTACATCCTTACATTTGTTCTCTAGCCATTACTGCTTAGCCATTTTAAACTACCTGTCGATTTCATTTTTTAGATGTTTGTATTCCCTTTTGCCTGCTCCATTTATTGCATTTTTGTATTTTCTCCTTTCATCAACTAAATTTAATGTCTCTTATGTTACCCAGGGCAACGGCCTTGCCGCAGTGGATACACCAGTTCCCGTGAGATCACCGAAGTTAAGCGTTGTCGGGCGTGGCCGGCACTTGGGTTGGTGACCATCCAGCCGCCATGTGCTGTTGCCATTTCTCGGGGTGCACGCAGCCTCGTGATGCCAATTGAGGGACTACTCGACCGAATAGTGGCGGCTCCGGTCAAAGAAAACCATCGTAACGACTGGGAGAGCGGTGTGCTGCTCCCACGCCCCTCCTACCCGCATCCTCAGGTGAGGATGGTACGGCGGTCGGATGGTCCCGATGGGCCGCTTGTGGCCTGAAGACGGAGTGCTTTGTGTTACCGAAGGATTTCTATTAGCCCTCGTCTTTTCACCTAACTGATCAAATGGCTCTGAGCACTATGGGACCTAACATCTATGGTCATCAGTCCCCTGGAACTTAGAACTACTTAAATCTAACTAACCTAAGGACATCACACACATCCATGCCCGAGGCAGGATTCGAAACCGCGACCGTATCAGCCGAGCGGTTCCAGACTGTAGCGCCTAGAACCGCTCGGCCACCACGGCCGGCCCTAACTGAGCCTCGGCTACCTTTACTAATTCATCTCTCAAAGCTTCCCATTCTTTTTCTGCTGTATTCCTTTCCCCTGTTCTTGTTAGTCATTCCGCAAAGGTCCCTCCGAAACTCTCTGCAACCTCACGTTCTTTCAGTTTATCGAGGTCGCATCTCCTTAAAATCCTGCCTTTTTCAAGTTTCTTCAGTTTTAGTCTGCACTTCTTAACCAATAAATTGTGGTTAGAGTTCACATATGCCTCTGAAAATGTTTTACAATTTAAAGTCTGGTTCCGATATCTCTATCTTACCATTGTACAATATAATCAATTTGAAAACTTTCAATGTCTTCAGGTCTCTTTCACGTATACAACATTCTTTCATGATTCTTAAACCTATTGTTAGCTATGATCAAATTATACTCTGTGCAAAATTCTACCAGTCGGATTCCTCTTTCATTCCTTTCCCTCAGTCCATTTTCACCTTCTACTTTTCCCTCTCTTCCTTTTCCTACTATCGAATTCATGGCCCCGTTACTATTAAATTTTCATCTCCCGGTAAAGAACGTTTTATCCATGTAAAAAGTTGTAAGTGGGTAACTGACATATTAAAAAAATCAGTCTTTGTTGTAGGTCTGATGAGCATGAATACACGAATCTGGTACGGAGTCAGTTAGTGAAAAAATTAAATATTTTGAGGAAAGCAAAACCGTTTTAGTAAATAGTAGGTTAAGAAAGTTAAGAAGATCATGGAAAGGTGTATGGAAGCGGAGAACATGGAGTAGAACATTGTTGCCATAACTCATCAAGATTTCGGGAACTAATTCCGGCATTTTACATAGAAGAGTATTTTGCAAGCATTGAAAAATTATGAAGAAAAGTAGGGAAACAAGAGGCAAGAATTACAAAGAGAAGAATTTTCTGAAGATCCAGCGTGAAACCTAGTATTATACTGAATATTTTAAAAACTGAAGTACTCCATCAAGAGAATCTCTCCTCTAACTTGGCCGAAGTCCACAGGTACTGCGTCCAAAAGGATTATCCTCTTTCCGCACTGGCAACCTGGAAAATCATAATGTTATAAAACATTAAATTTCCGATTCAAAATGCGAGTATATTTTTTAACAACGACGACGTATTATTCAACTCTCCACACACAAGCGTCCTAATCTTCAGTGACTTTTTTGTAAAATTTAGAGCAAATGTTGCCCTGCCTGACCCAATATTTGATTGTGAATGTCTGCCTCGGTTTTCGTATTTGCTCTTCCGAAAGCTTTGGCATATTCGGAGGCAATCGGTATGTCCACCAAAGTTGCCATTCTCTTAGTTCCCACTTTATGGTACTGTGCATGTGTTTACAGCTACCTATCAGTTTGAAATCGTGTGTAATATCTATAAAGCAGCACCAAATTTACAGATGTTGAAGTGGTTGAAAAGTACCTCAAAACGAGGAACCGAGGGTGTAAGTCACCCTGGTGGAGGTACGAGAATGTGTTCAGTGTATCCAATACTGGCGACATTAGGAACAATGAATCTGTTGAAACCCAAGTTCCCGGTGAGTGTACAACTTTGCTATCGGCATGCTGGACTTCGGAGTGACACAATACACCGGTAGCTGTGTGTATGTGGAGGGGACTGGGAGAGCTACAGATAATGTGTCGGTCTACAAATGTGCAGGAAAAACTAGAAACAATCGATACTGTTGTTGTAAACTATCGTAGCTCTAAGAATTCTAGCGTATTGCAACCCCGTCAGCAACTGTGACAGACTAATATTTTGAAGAATCAGCGCCAGTTCCACAAATTTTCTAGTCTTACCAGGTTTCGGCTAAATTAATCTACCCTTGCTCAGAAGAATAAAATTACTATAACATGCCAGAGTAAGGCACAGTCAACAATAAAATTAAAACTACTTAGCTGATGACCAGCCCCGGCATCGCCTCACCACGCGGTCGGTTGGCGCCGCTCCTCGTTTTCAAAAGAGTTATGCAAGTTATCCGTACAGTTCCAGTGTCCACCTCTGAGTGCGAAAGGTCATTCAGCGCCACAATACTTAGAGATTAAAATTGGGAATAACTTAAGTTGGAACGATCACATAGGTAACGTTCTGGGTAAGGCAAACAAAAGTCTGGAGAACAGTGAGAAAATGTAAGAGGTCTGCTAAAGAGACTGCCTTCACTACGCTTGTACGCCCTCTTCTAAAGCATTGCTGTGCCATGTGGGATCAACATGAGATAGGATCGACGGAGGAGATCGAAAACTTTGAGAGAAGGGTAACTCGTTTTGTGCTATCACGGAACTGGGGAGAGAGAGCCATGAATATAATATGTGAATTGGGGTGGCAATCATTAAAGTAAAGGCGTTTTTCATTGCAGTATGATCTTCTTATGAAATTTTGGAGCACCAACTATCTCCTGAGAGTGCGAAAATGTTTTGTTGATGCTCACCTACATAGTGAGGAATGATCAGCGTAATAAAGCAAGTGAAATGACAGCTCCCACGCACTGTTCGATAGTGGAACGATATAGAAATAGGCTGAAGGTCGTTCAATAAACCCACTGCCAGGCACTTAATTATGGACAGCAGAGTAATCAGTAGATGTAGATGAAGAAAATGCTTGGCTGGAGATGAAAAATAGTAATCTGAGCAGTTCAATGTATACAGGAGAAAACGAACTTTGAATGTGGCCACAGTTTGGAAACGTAGTATGGGCAGCAAAACAATGGGTACAATAATTTGTTTAAAACGTGTCATAAACGTTAATAATTCCTTGCAACCATTCTTTTTATTTTGTGGAACTGACTGACGAGAGAGAATTCTTAATGAAAGAAGCCCCACTAACGAATTTGGATTCACGTAACCTAAATACAAGTTACCTCAAAACAACCCTAGTTGGATTTGCGGGTGAAAGCGCCTCCGCAATATATAATTAGGAAAACGGTGTTGCAACAGAAATGAAAAAATGATTTTACTCGTGTGCTAATATGGTTTTGCTCAACTCATAGATTGCAATTACCTGTTCGTGATGCATGGAGTGATGTGAAGAATGTTGCAAGTTTTCAATTATTTTTTATAAACTGTACACCCAGAATTTCTCCTCAAAGTTAGGTACAACTTAGTGAATCTGCATTTTATTATCCAAGACAGGAATTACATTTACCATAAGATGGGCGGGACGAGCTTGAGATGAGTCAGACCACTGTGGGAAGATTAGAATACCGTAGCTACGCACTTTGCACAACCTGCAAGCTATTCTAAACAATATTGCAAGGAAAAAAGTGAGTACAATAGTACATGCAAAATTCTGACTAGTCATGAATTTATTAACAATTTAGGCGTAATGTGTGACGCTCTAACACAGCGTTCCGACTTATCTTTCCACATGCACAGCACACTCCCTGAAGCGGACAGGACAGTTAAACGCACAATCCGTGTTGTCAAAACAGTGATAAATAGTTCAGGACCATATTTAGAGCAAGCCAACTGTGCAGTGAAATCCCACTTAGTCAAAGACACAAATCAACAATGTAATACTAAACTATATAATTATAATAGGAACTGTACAAGGCTTAGATTTCACATATTAAGCAGCACTCGTAACTGAAAATTACTGCAACATTTAATCCTATAACTGAGGCTGTGTTCATACTCATAACTAAAAGTCAAAACCCACTATCTCGCTAGTAAAAACAGTCGAGACCAAGCGAAAAGAACAACATACTTCTCGTCCAGGAAAACTTTAATTAAAGATAGTGTTATGTAACAAAAAGAACAAATTAACTCTCATTTAATAGTTATTCTGAATTCAGATTTTATTAATAACTGCTTGTATCAATTTACACTACAAGTTCATTCTGTAATACGGTTATGTAAATGTAAGCTAGCTTTGAACGTTCATAGATGGCAGATATACCAGTATTAAACATTCTGTCAATAATGTCAATCTGAATATCTTACGAAATGCCGAACAGCCAGTACGCGTCGTTAGTTCATATCTAGTGCACATCTATTCACATGCTCCTTGCGTAACAAAACATCTAACATATCTGATATACAGTGGGAAGCAAAACGTAAGGACGAAATTAACTGTCGGCAACGAACATTCACTGACCACCCACAACGTTATAACTACCGACCTACTATCGGTATAAACCCGTCCAGGCGATAGCAACGTCAGCAAGGAGACGAGTGACTGCTAGTCAAACACACGTTAGGTACAAGGTGTGGTAGATAAGTAATGAGACTGGCCGCCGCGCGGCGCCCCAGTCGCTCGCAGGGCGATCTCCATCTGTACGTCACGTGGTGGGGGATCTGAGCTAACAATAGAACCGGTTCGCAGTCGCGTCGGAGCTCTGGTGCAGTGAGGGTCGAGCTTCGAGTATTACGTTGTTTGTGTGCCCGTGACACTTGTGAAAACGCTGAAGATGGATCGCTCGATAGAACAGCGGTATGCAATCAAATTTTGCTTTCGCTTGGGCAAAACTGCTTCGGAAACTTTTGCTATGATTACGGAGGGCTACAAAGAAGACTCCCTATCAAGAGCTCAAGTGTTCCGGTGGTTTAATGAATTTAAAAACGGGAGGTAATCCGTTGAAGACATGGAACGATCTGGACGCCCTTCAACGAGTCGTGTGGATGAAACGGTGGCCAAAGTGAAAGAACTCCTGGACTCCGACCGTCGTTTAAGTCTCAAAATGATCGCCGATGAGGTCTCCGTGAATAAATTTACGGTTCACCAAATTGTTACGCAAGATTTGATGATGAGGAAAGTTTGCGCAAAATTGTTTCCCCGAGTGCTCACCGCCGAACAAAAGCAACAACGAGTGGACGTTTGCCATGAGATGTTGAATGATTTGGAAAATAATCCACACTTTTTAGACAACGTAGTAACAGGCGACGAATCGTGGACATTCCAGTACGACCCGGAGACGAAAGTCCAGAGCTCGGAGTGGCACACACCGGCATCCCCGCGGCCGAAGAAAGCAAGAATGTCAAAGTCCCGCATCAAGACAATGCTGATTGTGTTTTTCGACAAGTGGGGGTTAATTCACAAAGAGTTTGTCCCTCAGGGGAAGACTGTCAATGCCGAATTCTACAAAGAAGTCCTTCAGCGATTGCACAGAGCCGTCAAACGGAAGCGACAGGACCTTGCTCAACGCTGGCGTCTCCACCACGACAACGCTCCGGCGCACACAGCGTTCCTCGTGACCTCCTACTTGACCCGAATTGGAGTTGAAGTTTTGCCACAGCCACCATACAGCCCTGACTTGAGTCCTCCTCATTGCTTCCTATTTCCGAAGGTCAAGAGATGCCTGAAGGGTCATCATTTCGACGATATTCCGAACATCCAACGTGCTGTCACGAAGGCACTAACTGGGATAACTCAAACGGACTACAGTGGGGCCTATGATGCTTGGAAAACGCGCTGGTAACGTTGTGTCGACGCCCAAGGCGAGTACTTTGAAGAATATTAACGTTTTGCACAAATTGGATCAATAAGTTTGTTTTTCTAGACTGAGTCTCATTACTTATCTACCACACCCTGTACATTTAGCATCAGTGAGCGTATTGTCCCTGTTAGAATGGGGAAGGCGCGCGGTCTACTTGAGCGTGACAGTGGGCAGATTGTGATGGCCCGGGGGCTTAGCACGACCATTTCTGAAGTTGTAGAACTTGTCGGGTGTTTAAGGAATACTGAGGCGAATGTCTACAAGGAGTGACAAAAGCAAGGTGAAACCATGTCCAGACGTCTTGATGTTGGTTGGCCATCCGTCATTACAGATGTCGGAACCAAGCGAGGTGGTGCAGTGGTTAGCACACTTGAGTCGCATTCGGGAGAAGGACGGCTCAAACCCACGCCTAGAAACCCTGATTTAGGTTTCCCATGATTTCCCTAAATCACTTCAGGCATATGCAGATGTGGTCCATTTGAAAGGGTACAGCCGATTTCCTTCCCCTTCCTGCCCTGAGCCGATGGGATCAATGACTTCGCTGCTTGGTCCCTTACCTCAAATCAGCCAACCAAGAAACTGTTATCGGACGTCGTAGGCTGGGCAGACTGGGAATACAGGACAGTGTGTTGGGCAGAATACAAATGTGTCTGAATACGCAGTGCATCGAACACTCCTAACGGTGGGTCTCCGAAGCCGACGACACATGCATGTGCCAACGTTAACAAAACGACATCGTAAACCACGACTGGAATTGGGACGTGACCATCGGCACTGAACGTTGCTGCAGTGACAGAGCGTGCATGGTTTCATGAACACCTTTACTATCTTCATCTGTGCCGATGGGATGGCTCGAATCCGCCTTCTTCCAGGGGAACCGCTCCTTGACACCTGTACTGCGGAACGAAGAGAAGCAGGTGGTGACTCCAGTATACCCTGCGGAACATTCACGCGCGTGGATGGGTCATGTGGAAATCGTTGAAGGCAACATAACGGCCTGGTTGCAGACCACGGAGATCTCTTCATGACGACCATGTTTCGCAAATTCAGTGACATTTTCCAGTAAGATAATGTGCCAGCTCACATGGTCAGTAGCATGATGGAGTGGTCCGAGGTGCACAGTGGCGGGTTTGCAATTGATGTGCTATCCCCCAACTCGCCAAATCTGAATCGCAACGATGTGGAACGTGATAGAACGTGGCGTCGGAACTCATTGTCCCCTCCCTTGAATTTACGGTAATTAGGTGATTTGTGTGTGCACAAGTAGCGCTAACTCCCTCCAGCGACCTACCAACGTCTCACTGCCTCCATGCCATGACGCGTCGCCGCTGTTATCCGTTTCGAGGGCGACATACCAGTTACCGGCCAGGTGATCGTATGTTCTGGCTGATCAGGGTAGCTCTATGAAACTTGGGCCACAGAAGTGCTTCAGAATAGTACAGAAACAAATACGCAATTAGGAGAACAGAAATGCCTCTTTTATGCAAAGCTAGTAAGTCACCATATATTACGACGATTCCCTGTACAGTAAGAAATACGTGACGTGATTGTTAATAGGTTATGTGATCAACACAGATAGCTGTGGATTGTCTGAACCGTTCTCATATGCTTTCCACGAGATTGATAACGAATTCTTGTGGTATGGATTTCCATTCCTTCACCAACATGGTTGAAAACTGCTGGATGTTTGTTGACGCCTGTGGAAGTGTTGTGGATTGGCAAGAGCGCCAGCCCACTATGAGAGGAAGCCGAAAGGCACGCGTCTTCGCTCACGCAGACTGGTGTGAGGTCTGGAAAAGGTCAAGGAAATTAGACTAGCAAAAAAAGTTCGTAGCTGCTGGAATACTTAACTTTAATCCATAATTGGTGAACATCGCTCTTGACGGTACAGGAAGAGTTGTGATTTAAGTTAGTAGGACCGGAAGGCCAGTTCTTTGGCCGAATACCCTCTCGTTCCAAGGACTTCTCCATGTGCTCAGGCATTGTCATCTATGAAAATGGAGTCACAACCGAATGCATCCCTGAAAGTTGGGAAGGAGTACGGAGTCGCAGTAGCGTTGATCAGTGAGTGAACCCTGTTCAGAGATTTGGAGATCAGTACGGCCATGCAGCACCTCCCCACACTACAACATCTGGACCATCAGAACGATCATGCTAAACAATATTCTTGGGTGCATTACGTCTTCCCACCACGCGCCGTATGAGGCTACGTCTTATATCGTCGGGCATGATCATTTGGGGGGTCCAGATGTTATGGTGTGGAGGAGCATAATATTGTTTGGGCATACTGGACTCTACATCTTTGAAGACAGTACACTCACCAGCCAGCGTTATTGTGACACTGTACTGCTCCACATCATTCGCCTTTTCATGAGAGAATTCGGCCTTGACTGCTTTTTCATGGGTGGATAGGTGGCAAGGCAGCTGGAGGAGCTTTTCAGACAGGAGGTTGTTCAGCGAATGGACATGCCTGCAGATTCCCGGAACTTAAATTCTATCGAGCATGTATCGGATGCCTTTGAGAGACGTAAGACGGCACATCCAAGTGCACCAAATGCTATACAGCAGTTGTCAAGTGCCGTGGTGGAGGAATAGAAAGTTTTACCTACACCTTCCTATCAACCTTGTGGCCAGCATGGGTGAACGTCACAAAACCGGCGTTGCTGTTTGTGATGATCACACATCCTACTACGAACCATGTCCCACCTTTAGTAATGTCCACGGAATCATCATCAATCGCCGTGTCTGCAATGTTACTATTGCCTTTGAATAAAAGTGTTAATTCCCATTGCATATTTGTTTCAGTTAACGTCTAAAAAATGTGCTTAGGGCAATGGACTGAAAATCATGAAGTCCCTGCTTCGAATGTAGCTAGCAACAACTTTTTTTTATTCGTTTAAGTACTGTATGTCTTAACAGACGGAAATTCGGCTTACATAATACGGATAAAAATTGTAATAAAAATTAAACTTTTATTTTCAATTGTTGGTCGTTTGAAGATACATAAAACTTTAATGCAAAAACGGAAAATGGCTAATTGACACATGAAAAAAATTGTACACTATAAAAATACTGTTCAATCTCTGGAAGTAAAAAGTATTTATTTTTTACCGTTTCGTATCCACTGTGAGTACTTTTATTTTCACCTCAATAGTAACTAAAAATAAAGATTTAATTATAATTAACTGTTCTTAAGGTAAGAACTGCATTACGCAATACACGTCATCATCATCATTGCCATCATCACTATCACCTTCATGAGGATAATGGACACATATTTCACGTATATACAGCTGTTATTAGTGATGTAACAATGTACATTAGTATAACTGCGTAGGCTTCCGCGGCCAGAGTCAGTTGACATAAAAGTTTTCTGGTCATGGTACCGTGTCACAATGTATAAAAGTACTGCTGCTGGAGAAAAACCCACGTTTCGGCCACGGATGCTGCGGCCTTCTTCTGGGTCTAATGCACCCAGAAGAAGGCCGCTTCAACCGTGGCCGAAACGTTGGTTTTTCTCCAACATCAGTAGTTTTATACATTATGACGAGGTACCGTAACCAGAAAACTTTTATGTCGACTCTATATTAGATTACTGTTGTTCCACTTAAGTAAAAGCGTAGCTGAAATGTTTTTTGGAGCAGATAATTGTCTGAACCTTCAGCGAAATCGATCGTCTGTTACAAAATATACTGGTACACTTACACATTGGATAATGTACTTTTCAACATTCATTAAAGCTGTACAATACCACCTTCATACGATATTTCAGTACTTTTTAGTTCTCACTTCCATTTGTTAATAAATATCGCATCAAAAGAAAAGTAGCAAGTGAGTTACTACTAAAGAGAATCCAGCCAGTGACTTCTCGATTTTAAAACTTGTGTTCAACCACTCTGCTACTGGCGACTCTCTAGGGTAACCTAGAAACTTTTTCTACTTCACAGTGCTCAGATATCTTATAACCTTCAAAAGAGACACTATCCCATTTTTATTTACGTATGTACTAAGAACTGCATCGTACTATTTTAGGAAGTGAATGAAAAGAATGGAGGAGGGTCACTTAGTAAAGTAAAGGAGGAACCATTTCGTTATAATCTTATTTATAATATTTAGCAACATCCTTCCATCAATCATATTCTCGTAGAATGCGTCTAGGTGTAGAATACAAATCTCCATACTTAACCCTTCGTTGAATACTCTCATTGCAGTAGGATCGTGCAAAGTCCCTATACACTGCACACAAGAATATACTAACAAATAAAGCCGTAGGTACTGCAAAATCTTTCAAATACTTTATTTTACATTAACCTTCAGTATGAGTGCATTAGACATTTCTGAAATAGTAGAAACTTATACAGTCAATGTAAATTTCCTTGTAACACAGAAGTTGAGGAGAAGCTGTAGCATTATACCACATGTTTCTTAATTATTGTTGAGGCAGATCTATTTATCCACAAATTATTTTACGTCGATAGGCATAGTGAATCAACGCCTATTTTCATTAAATTCGGCACTTCCCTCTTCACAGTTAGCTACGCTATGACGTCGTAATAAGGCCGGGCCTTGTGCGGTAGCTTAACATTAATGAGGTGTTGACGTAGCGCCCATCCATCGTACAAACTTGCCACGTGTGTTAGCTTTTATTCAACTGAATGCTTGTTCATTATGGCGTGAATATCGCGAGCCTGGAATAATTACCCATGACAAATATGTAACGACTATGGAACGGAGCCGTCAGTGACGTGCCTCGGTATGATCACGTGACTGATGAGTTGGCAAACTAACTAGAATTTGTTATTGAATTATTATTTCTCCCAGTCAAAAATGAAACTTCACAACGAATCAGATGGTGACTGTTACTATTGTTACTTATAAAAGTCACTCTGTTTGTAATATGGCTTTGTGTCTCATAACGCAGCTTCAAATACTGTATTCAGATGGTAAATCACGTTGCTTTTCTCGTCTTGCTACTTTCATTATATTTTCCCCAAACTGTATGGATCTTAAAAACTGAAATACACAGTACTGATATTATAAAATAGTAATTATTTTATAGTTCTTATTTAATAAATATGTAAAAGATTTGATTAAATGCTGGAGGCAGGAAGCAAATCCGAGTATACAGATTAATAGAAATAAGTGTGTTCAAATGGTTCAAATGGCTCTGAGCACTATGGGACTTAACATCTGAGGTCATCAGTCCCCTAGAAGCTACAACTACTTAAACGTGACTAACCTAAGGACATCACACACATCGATGCCCGAGGCAGGATTCGAACCTGCGACCGTAGCGGTCGCGCGGTTCCAGGCTGAAGTGCCCAGAACAACTCGGCCACTCCGGCCAGCAAATAAGTGTGTTGCTGCACTTATGTCCGCAGATGATGTTACCGCTTTTGGAAGAGACTGAAGATAGCTACATAGGCAGTCTATGAATTACATCAGTTAGGGATAACAGAATATATATGAAACCTAAAATCGTGGCTCACCATGGTAAATACTCCACATACTCGAAAATAGTAATAATACACCACTCGAGCCGGTCTCCGACTTTAATTTAGGATGCTGTGTAGCTGTGACATGGACAAAGACGTAAAAACAAGATCAACAAATATCAGTCAGTATGCGGAATGATAAACAAATCGTTCCAAAACAAAATACGGAAAGAAACAAAATTATAATTTTGTAAAACCATGGCTATAACTGAAATGCTCGGATCCCTCAAAACCGTCATAAAAGCAGCCTACAAGCAGCAGAAGAGAGATTTCCTGGGAACGACGGACGTATTACCAGGTAAGATGTTTATAACATTAATGAAAAGATTCAACATAATGGAATGTCAATTACAAAAAAAAAATAGTGTAGAGAGAACCTCACGTCTGGTCAGGCGTAGGAAGAACTAAAATGAGGTGACAGTTAAAAGTGAAGAAAGGCACAAATGCCTAAACGTTGCATTGGAAAACAAGAAGAAGTAGAAGTTCTTTGAGAACTGACTTCCTACTTTCTATAACATCCTGAGACAGTTTAAACAAGACAGATATTGCACACATCAGCAAAGGTTTTCCAAAAGACGTGAGTCCTTTCACAAACATTTTATGGACGAAAAACAGAAGCACAATTACACAGAAAGAGGCAATTTAATACGTCTATGCTCATCCGATGGAATGTTCTAAGAGAATCTTAATTACTGACACATGGTCTGTGTTTCCGAAAACCTGGTCTTAAAAGTTATTGTTTGTACCCAACAAAGAGGTTCTCTACAACCAATGTTACTTTTGTTCACGCACACGCCATGAGATTACATTTTTGTTTTAAACAACGAGTAATCATCTCCTATGCACTACTCGATAAATCCATCTTCTAGAATGCGGTCAACAGCTATAAAAATTCGAGTTGCTTTTACATATTTTTAATAACATTCGTGTACCTGTCGTCAGTTCGTAGTCCTCTTTGTATCGGAACACCGTTCCATTTACTTTTCCGAATTTTGTTCTTAGTGAAACTGGTAATTTCTTAACGAGAATTTCAATGTTTCTGATTTTCCGAAATAGGTCAGCAGTGTGAAACCAAAGAAGTAGAGGAATTGGAAACAATTTGCTACAAAAAGCTTTACGGTGGTGATGACTTCATTTGTGGTCCATTATGACTGTCCTAGCTTTTCCAGCTCCGCAAAGTTGTGTGCAAGTGGTTCAAAAATGGTTCAAATGGCTCTGAGCACTATGGGACTTAACGTCTTAGGTCATCAGTCCCCTAGAACTTAGAGCTACTTAAACCTAACTAACCTAAGGACATCACACACATCCATGCCCGAGGCAGGATTCGAACCTGCGACCGTAGCAGTCCCGGAGTTCCGGACTGCAACGCCTAAAACCGCACGGCCACCGCGGCCGGCTGTGTGCAAGTGGTCGGACGCAAAAAGTACCCCTAAAAGGGTACGTTTGCAGTTTTACGGTTATATCCTGTGAAAGCCTCACAGTATCGAAAACATGGTTCTATTAAAAGTTGTATGACGTTAAATTCTGCGTTGAATGAGACCAGACGCAAATTTTTTGGACCACACGTTCTCTTACTAGTGGTCACAAAATTTGTATAAATTTAGTTATTTACGAAAAACCCTCGTATTAACTGCTGACTTTTGGTAATATCATCTAAATTAACCTATCTATCAACGAAGTGGTCCATATAAAATTTATAGAGGAATAGATTATGCATTCGATGAGACCAAAAGTGAATTTTTTGGACTACTCGTTTCCGTACAGCTCCATCATAAAGTACGAACATTTCTCGTCATCAGTGAAGACTGTTTGAACTGCAGCTCTTCAATACGTGGTATTTACACTGCAGTTTAGTAGTATAGGACTCCACTGTACTATTCTTGTACCTTTTAAATATAGTAATACAACAAAATATTAAAATTGCAGAATACATAAAAAGATAATTTTGAGAAAAGATTTCATGTAGAATACTATGAGATCCATTGAACTCATATGAAGATGGAGGCCGGATAAGACACACAATTCTCGAAATCAATTAATAATGATTATATTTCGCAGTAACAAAAATTATAGTTAAAGGTGTGAAGATGAAAAGCGGAAAAATATGTAGATACAAGAATTTCATCGACGTCGTCGTTTCACTGTCGTTGGGCCAGTCACCTTCTCAGAGAGTGTAATTTCTGATTAGGAGTCCAACGACGCATCACTCGGCTCCTCAAATTCCGTAAGTTTCGTCGCGCCGTATTTGTAGTCCAGGTCTTCGCCAACATCTGGTACGTTAGTATAATCCGGTGGGAGGGAGTTAGTGCAGGATTTCCCTTTGCAGTTGGTACGAATCAATGAGCACCTAACCCCACCCTTCTGACACCCACAACCACCTGCACACCCCTCGATGCATTTTCAGAGTTGAGGGAGACTGTGGCGCTGGTTCCTTGGAGTTAGGAATGGCGTTAAGACGAAACTTTGAAGCCTGCTACCCCGAGAGTAGCGGATCCATCTGATGTCCCAACTATATTTGTACGTGTACCCAAGTTCACAAGAAATTTAAGCGGCCTGCTTCTGATTGTGGTGGTAGGGATGACATGTTAAATGTGGTTTTCAAGAGGGTTTTGAAAAAGAGGTCGAATCGCAGTTTATCTAAAGTATTTCCTGCCCTACCTCCGTCAAGGATTGTTAAAGTTCGTAGACCAGCTTCGAAATTAGCTTCATGCTCGAAGAAAGGTATTTATTTTCGACTAGCAGCTTCATCGCCTTCTTCTTGCCCCGCTTGAAGAGTGCTGAAGTTCGGTCACATCCACTTATGGACTGGAGAAATGACTCGTATCCTGGTGTTGTCTGCCACATTGCAGCTGTTGAAATGAAATACTCTGTATGAAGTCGTTCCTGTTACAGGCTTTGAGAAATGTTTGCTGATGTTGTGGCTAGGACACTGAGCACGATGAGAGGGTCCTTATCATCATAAACTACTATAGCCTCCGCCTGCTTCTGTGATACCTCGAGGGCTGTTGAAGCAATCAGGTGGTAGGTGTCTTCAGTAACTTGCTTCACTGAGAAGCTTTCATCTTAAAGCTTCTAAGAAAGCCAGCTAATGAGAAGCGCTTTATTTCTGTCGTTGGAAAGAAATTTCATCCGGAGGCATAGTTACCACCATTAACTCTGTGAAGATGACCTCGAGAATATTGTTTGTGTCTTGTGTTTCGGTGGAGGCGCTCAGAATATTTGATGCTCTTGGTGGACAGGTCTTGTGGTTAGCCGTCGAACTCAACACTCATCACACATCGGTTGTAGAGCCTTTTTAAGTAATCAACGTATATGGTTAGATTTGATTGGAATCCTATTCTTCAACACAATCCAGTGGAGAAGAAATTTACCGTCGATGACAAAAGCTGCTCTTTCCAGATTTGCCTCACTCAGTGATGTGAGCAAGTAATACGAGTATGACGTTAACTTTCTCATTCCAGCTGCACCGGATATTGAGAAGGGAGAGGGTGCCAGCTCATAGTGGAAGAATTCTTCAAGCTTTCCGTCTGATGTCTAAAGGAGTGTTTAATTTTAGTCATCATTCTGACTGGTTTGATGCGGCCCGCCACGAATTGCACTCCTTTGCCAACCTCTTGCTCTCATACTAGCACTTGCTACCTACGTCCTTAATTATTTGCTGGATGTATTACAGTCTCTGTCTTCCTCTACAGAATGCCCTCTACAGCTTCCTGTTGTACCATGGAAGTCATTCCTCAATGTCTCAACAGCTGCCCTAGCATCCAGTCCCTTCTCCTTGTCAGTGTATTACACATATTCCTTTTCTTTCCGATTCTGTGCAGAAACTTCTCAATCCTTAACTTGTCAGTTCACTAATTTTGAAATTCTTCAGCAACAACACATCTCAAATGCTTCGATTCCTTCCACAAACTAAGGCCTATGTTTGATACTAGTAGACATCTTTCGGCCAGGAATGCCCTGCTAGTCTGCTTTTGATATCCTCCTCGTTCTGTCGGTCATTGATTATTTTGCAGCCTTGATAGGAGAACTCCATAGCAACATCTACTTCGTGTCCAACAATCCTGATTTTAAGTACGTCACTGTTTTCATTTCTGCTACTTCTCATTACTTTCGTCTTTCTTCGATTTACTCCCAATCCATATCCTGTAATCATTATACTGCTCTTTCGAGTCAGCAGATCATGTACTTCTCCTCCACTTTCACTCAGGACAGCAATGACGTAAGCAAAGTATCATTGATATCCTTTCATCTTAAATTTTACTTTCACTCCTGGACCTTTCTTTTATTTCCTTCATTTCTTCTTCGATATAGAGGCTGAAAAGCAGGGGTAAAAGACTAAATCTGTGTATTACACCCTTTTAAGTTCGAGCACTTCGTTACTGGTCGTCCACTCATATTATTCCCTCTTGGCTGTTGTATATATTGTATATTACCCGTCTCTCTCTACAGCGTACCCCAATTTTTCTCAGAATTTCTGGTATCTTGCACCATTTTACTTTGTAGCAGGCTTTTTCCAGGTCGACAAATCCTGTGAAGCGTCCTGATTTTCCTTCAGTCTTCTTTCCATTATCAACTGCAACGTCAGAATTGCCTCTCTAGTATCTACACCTTTCGTAAGCAAAACTGGTCGTCATCTAACACATCCTCATTTTTCTTTTCCATTCTCCTGTTTATTGTTCTGTTCAGCAACTTGGATGCATGAGCCGTTAAGCTGATCGAGTAAAGTATTCGCAGTTGCCAGCTCTCGTAGTCTTCGGAATTGTGTGGATGATATTTTGCCGAAAGTCAGATGGTATGTCGCCAGACTCATACAGTCTACACATCAGTGTAAATATTGGTTTTTCTGTCACTTCCCCCAGTGATTTTAGAAGTTGTGGTGGAATCTTATCTATACCTTCTGTGTTATTTGATCTTAAGTCTTCCAATGCTCTCTTAAATTCTGATTCTTATGCTGGATCCCCGATACCTTCTAAATCGACTCCTGTTTCTTCTTCTGTCACATCAAACAAATCTTCCCCGTCATAGGGGCTTTCGGTGTCCTCTTTCCTTTGCGACTTTCCTATTGCTGAGTCACTCATTTCGACAGTCATTTTTTTTTAGATTTCCTCAAATTTTTCATGCAGCCATTTCATCTTAGCTTCCCTGCAATTTCTGTTTATTTCAATCCTGAGTGACCTGTATTCCTGAATTTAGTTGAAACTTTCTTTTTTATTGTACTTCTTTCTATCGTAGTTCAACTGAAGTATTTCTTATGTTATCCATGGTTTCTTTGCAGTTACCTTCTTTGTTCCTATGTTTTTTTTTAACTTCTGTAATCGTCATTTTTAGAGATATCCATCCTTCTTCAACTGTAATGCCTACAGTGCTATTACTTATTGCTGTATCTATAGCCTTAGTGAACTTCAAGCGAATCTCGTATTTCAGTAGTACTTTTATATCCCCCTTTTACGCATACTGGTTGTTCCTGAATAATTTGTTAAACTTCAGCCTACTCTTAATCACTACTACATTATGATCTGTGTCTATATCTGCTCCTTGGTACACCTTACAATCTAGTATCTGATTTCGGAGTCTCTGCCTGACCATGATATAATTTAACTGAAATCTCCCTGTATCACCAAGCCTTTTACAAGTGCACTTCTTCCTCTTGTGATTCTTGAACTGAGTATTCGCTATTGCTAGATGAAATTTATTACAGAATTAGCCTTTCCCCTCTCTGATTCCTTGTCCCGAGCCCATATTCCCCTGTAACCTTTACTTCTATTCCTTCCCATACCATTGCATCCCAGTCTCCATGTCCATTCGATTTTCATCTCCCTCTACGTGCTGCATTACCTTTTTAGTATCCTCATATACTTTCTCTACCTCCTCATCTTCAACTTGCGATTTAGGCATGTATACCTGAAGTGTGCTATCTTGTGGGATGTGGTTTCAGAGTGCCTCCCCATCAGTGAACACCTTAGATTTAAATTCTTGTATACTGAATACTCCTTTTTTCTTTCTCGGACGAACCTGATGTTGTCAAATGTTTGGCCACCCAGGCCAAGCACTGAGAAACTGCAGATTTCAAAGACTCTGTAGCAGCTGATTGAATCATCCCCTACGGTTCTTGTGCTGATGGACACAACAAAATTAGTAACAAGGAAAGCGTCATGTGCTTGAAAGCACTCAACCAAGTTCTGAAAGTTTACATTTTCACGCCACACTCAAGCATCTGTCGCATCTACATGTTGCAACGACATAGTGAGTGATACCCCACAAAACTCTCCAACATGTTGTAAGTTGGAGCTGTACGGAAACGCGTCGGCAAATCATTCACCTTTGATCCCGTAGAAGACAGAATTTATTTCTTTATAGCTCTTCTAAGGACCATTTGTTAGAAGGGTTAATTTAGATGATATTACAAAAAATCAGAAGTTAAAACGAATATTTTTCATAAATATGTAAAATTTTTCTAAATTTTAACAGCAGTAGTATGGAAACGGGTCTGGTCTCATTCAATGCAGAATTTAATTCCCTCTGACTTTTAATAGGACCATATTTTCGATATTGTGAGTGTTTTACGTGATATAAACGTAAAACCGCAAAAATACCTCTTTTGAGTATTAATTTTTAACCCCCACCAATTTTTATATATATATATATATATATATATATATATATATATATATATATATATATCATAACGGTGAACTTTTGTTCTGCTCCTCACGAAACTGTAATTTATTGTGAAGAAAAGGGTTTTCTTTAATCATCGTAACAGGGAGGCCTTACGCCTTTTAAGTTTTACATTATTCCACAGCGTTTACGTTTCGTTAATACTTTCCGTTTTGGTAAGTGCACACTAGGCCCACTACAAAAGATATGGTACCTATAGGTCCGCAGTCAAGCTTAATATTTTTTAACGCCTCTTCTGTGGATGAACAGGGGGCCAGCAGACAGTGAATTTTAGAATATACTAGTTTCGCCTAAACCAAATTCGTTCATCTTCTTACAGATAGGATAAAACAGTATAGCCCAGGTCGAATCGGTTTATCCTAGTTAGAATTCACGTGCTTAAGGATAAACTGGTACGTCCTAGTATGAACTAATTTAGCCTTGGCTGAACGCATGTTGCTGCCTGTACGAACAGGGAATCCCCGATTCATCTCTGGGTCAGCCTTCGCATCTCCCAACCACTGTTCGCTCGCACTGTTCTTTGTTTTGATTGATATTTTCCATCGACGAGTGAGCGTGTTAAGTTGCTTGTTGCGGTTGAAAGATTTTATTATAATCATAGTATAATTATTGTGAGGCATTTCCTCGTGGATGAGCCTTCGTGTAGTAGACAAGCCATTCAAAAGCTGTGGAGAGAAAAGTTTCTTGAGTAAACTTTGCAGAGTGAAAGCAAAAAGTCTTCTCATTATAATGTGTCATCAGTAGACGAGTATGCAGATTTGGTTAAACAAGTAGAAGACGCTGAAAATTAGGAAAGAAGAACATCATTACAAAAAAAGAAGACTGAAACGATTTGCTGTTTTGAAAACTGGTGATGTGAAAAAACTCATTGCATGGTGTGAAGGGAATATAAAATACTTTGTTCCAGCTGATGAACTTCATGACGTGATTGACGCAGCTCATGTAGCTGTCGGTCATGGTGTTTTCGAGGGGATGTTACCGAGACATAAAAAACAATGACAATATCACAACGGAAATGATACGCCTGTATTTATCAATGTATGGTGTTTGTCAACAAAACAAGACAAAAAAGAATAGACGGTGAGCTTCAAAGCTAATTTTCCATTCGGAATGAATAGCAGATGCCAAGTAAATTTGATTGATTTCCAGACACAACCAGACGGGAATTTAAAATTGTTTGTAGTTCACCAAGACCATGTCACAAAATTTGTTCTCCTTCGTGCGTTAACATCAAAGAGAGCAAAAGAAGTAGCTGTAGGGGCGCCGTGAGTTCAATCTGATAATGGCAGAGAATTTGTCAATAATGTTATAAGTGTACAAGCAAAGCTTTGGTGAGAACGTAAAATAGTGCATGGAATACCAAGGCACAGCCAACGTCACGGTTCTGTTGAACACGCCAACCAAAACATTGAAAATATGAGAAGTTTTTGGTTAAAGGACAACAAATGGACGGAGTGGTCTGAAGGATTAAGGTATGTGCAATTCATGAAAAATGGAGCTTACCTCTCTGGCATAAGACAATCACCTTACAAAGCATGATTCGAAATCGAACCTAGAGTAGAACGTTCCACTTCCCCGTTGACTCAAGAAGTCATAAAGGATATTCAGCATGAAGATGACCTAAAGAAGGCAGTCGAAGGTGACAGTAATACTGAACAGAACGAAGACAGTGATGATGATATCATTGTGAAAATTGACACAAAAGACATTCAAAATGCTAGAAAAATTGCAACAGAAATTTTAAGAAAACAAGCTAAAAGAATTAAAGCTTGCCTCTGACATATCCCATGTATCAGCTGACATTGGAGGTAAGGTAACCATACCCATTCCAGATGTAGATAAATCAGAGGTGGCCTTCGAAACATAATTAGAGTAATACTTCAAAAGATTGATGAGGGCCTCTACAAAGTTGGCACCAAACATGGGGTACTTCAAGAACATTACTGCAGGTATAATTTTATTAAAATTTTCCATAAATTTTTGTAATAAAATTTTTAAAAAATGTTTGTTTTAACTTGTTTCTTTATTTTTTTAGTACTGATTTCGACGTCTGCATTCAGAAACTCTAAGATGTGAGAGATGTTAACCAGGATATTGAAATATCTTTAAGGACTGTAGCTACAAAATATTCTGTTGGATAATAGTAAGGGTTCTTGAAATGCAGTTGCATGAAAAACTCTAGAACAAACAAACGCAACTTTAAGATAAACAAAGTACTCTGCAATTCTAAGTGCCACCAAAGTAAACATTGCGAAAATAAGTAAATAAGCAAGTTGCAAATAAGGTGATTTCTGTGGATGGATATATGTAAGTAGATCTAGTGAGAGATGTGAAACTACTGATTATTTAATAAATTACTTTAATTTCATTTACATTCTGTATTCATTTTGCATTGAAACGCTTATAGGAGATACAAACTAGGTGAAATTAGTTCAGACTAAGACGTACCAGTTTATCCTAAAGCATGTAAATTCTAACTACGATAAACCGATTCGACCTATGCTAAATTGTTTTATCCTATCGGTAACAGGATGAACGACTTTGATCTAGGTGAAAATAGTTCATTCTAAAATCGTGTTTGGCCGGTAACAAATTAAATGGTGCGTTTTGTGGAATAAAGTGACGATTAGCAACTGTTACAGTATCAAATTGCCCCGTACAAATTATAGTGGTGGATCCAAGAAACTACGAGACTAAATTAAAAGCCGAGACATAAAAAAGAAATTCCAGTATCACAAAGGAAATGATACGCCTCTATTAATCAATGTGTGATGTTTGTCAACAAAAGAAGGCAAAAAAGAATAGATGGCGAGTTTCAAAGCTAATTCTCCATTCGGAATGAATAACAGATGCAAGAATTACACCAGAATTACAACAAAAACGGTTCCAAGGGGTACGTTTGTCAATCTTTATAATGCGCGACGTGAAGATAATATGAAATGAGATTTTAAAAATACACTTAAATGCAATGGGTTTAAAAGGTACACAACTGGCATTTTATTTTGTAACTACAGTTGCTACAGGAGGGACAGGCATGTTAAAAAGAAGGTGTGGTTACATTTTCTTTGGACACTGTAGTAATAACTTATTTCTAAAAGAGCTACAACCTTCTTCTAGTACCTTGCAATCATTTCGACTTAAATCCCATCAAGATACCATTTTTAACTAAAAGGAGATTCCTATTAACGTAAAGTGATGAATTATAAAGTTTTTTGATTGCATTTCTGTGTTGCGTAGTTAACTTGCTCAGTTGCTGGAGTGAAAACTAAATTCAAAAGGTATATCTATTTCAAAAGTTTCGTAAATTTGATTACTTCAAAAATTAAGGAAATATCTTGTAAGTTTCTGTCTGGTGCTAGAAATTACAATTACATTCATTCAAAGAGAATTTCATTAACTACTCAAACTTCTATTAAAATAACCGATTTTGAAATTTGGTTCTTCATTTATGTGGGAAATATTATAATTTCAGAAGAAAAGCAATTGGTTCTCCTCAGTTCTGGCCGATCTGTAAATACCGGTGCTGTGTTGCAATGCGGAAATCTGTGTTACCAAACGATAATCTCGGCGGGAGTGACGAGCGATTTTGAAGATTGTTTCTAGAGAGAACGACAAACTAAAATTCAGCTGAACGATTCATAATAATTACCATAGCCGTAGCATTACTCAAACGTTCCCACGAGATTAGCTTTCATTAAAAAGTGTTTCATTGGAAAGTTCCGGAAGTGTAATTTTTATCAGCCTTTGCGAGTGCGTAGGTCTATGCTACAACAACCCTTGAATTCTGAGGCAAGATCACATACTTTTCAGTGTGAACGTTCCTTGTCATTACGTTCATGAGTGACATAGTTATTCTCTGTGCTATATGATGAAGTCCTTGGAAAATCAATACGTATGAGGCCAATATATGTAATTCATTTTGATAAAAAGCACCCTGTTTTCGTACTGACCTAGTCACTAAATGGTATCTGTTACGTGGGAAAGTAAGAGTGAACACGTTTTCAAATATTCCGGCTGTGGGACGGACCCTTTATTTTCTCTCGTGTAAAGTAGTGCCAAATAGTCCCCCAAAAATTTCTGTCAAAGTAGTTACAACTCGATCCTGAGCTGTCTCACTTTTTTGTCGAAACAGTTGGCTAGACGACCGTCTACATCCTGCTGAAAAGAAATTGCTCCTCTCGGCAAAGGTTATTAGCCAGTGCTCTCTTGAGTTACTCTGGGATTCGCCACCGAGTAGTGAGCATATCTTTGTTCTCTTGAACGTTGCTTGGTATGATTTAATTTCAGTTAGTCAAAAGAAACGGTTTGTCTTTTTTACCGAATCATTCAGCTATTTCAGTTACGCATTTTATATGTTCTTGACTGTATTCGCATTGTATTTCCTACGTATTTACTGTGTATTTTCTTATGCTCTGGTCGGACACAGCTACGTACGTTAAACGCAAATGCCTAAGTACGCTGAATCTGTTCTCATGTCTCCAAGCATTAATACTAGTATTATCAACTCGCGAACATATTATTTCGTGGGCGCAAATATTTTAAAGGGGCATTGTACATGAAAATCGTTGAAATTTGACACTTTCTGTTTTCTACTCCATAATGTACTTTGGACTTCCCTGAACATTTCGGTGTACAAGACCAGACAATCGTGACACCTTCAAACAATATTTTGAATGTTGACGTGTGACTAAAATTTTTCGGCTGCGCATATACTGCCACATTTGAGTAGTCATATCTTGGAAACTACACAGTCTAGAAAGCTGTGAATTGCTTTGTTTTGTGCCTACTGCTATGTCTCAGCCGTTGGCATTAAAATAAACAAATCAGTCCTTTGTTTCTGTTACTGGTTTTCGTTGAAAGTAGTGTGATTATCGGATATTTCTGTAGTAAGCTAATTTTTGTTGCTTTTTATACATAAATAAAATGACTAAGCATAAAAGTAACTTCAAGAGACGCAAATTTGTGGGTAATAGATATGTGAGACTTGCATTTTTTTTCTGAAGCACTTGAAAACACTTGTGCTGGTAGTGAAGGAAATCATGTCATGCTTTGTGTCCACCTCCACTAAACACTTGATGTAAATACAGGGTGGTCCATTGATAGTAATCAGGCCAAATATCTCACGAAATAGGCATCAAACGGAAAAACTACAAAGAACGAAACTCGTCTAGCTTGAAGGGGAAAACCAGATGGCGCTATGGTTTGCCCGCTAGATGGCGCTGCCATAGGTCAAACGGACATCAACTGCGTTTTTTAAAAATAGGAACCCCCATTTTTTATTACATATTCGTGTAGTACGTAAAGAAATATGAATGTTTCACCTGGACGACTTTTTTCGCTTTGTGATAGATGCAGCTGCAATAGTCACAAACGTATAAATATGTGGTACCACGTAACATACCGCCAGTGCGGACGGTATTTGCTTCGTGATACATTACCCTTGTTAAAATGGACCGTTTACCAATTGCGGAAAAGGTCGATATCGTGATGATGTATGGCTATTGTGATCACAATGCCCAACGGGCGTGTGCTATGTATGCTGCTCGGTATCCTGGACGACATCATCCAAGCGTCCGGACCGTTCATCGGATAGTGACTTTATTTAAGGAAACAGGATGTGTTCAGCCACATGTGAAACGTCAACCACGACCTGCAACAAATGATGATGCCCAAGTAGGTGTTTTAACTGCTGTCCCGGCTAATCCGCACATCAGTAGCAGACAAATTCCACGAGAATCGAGAATCTCAAAAACGTCAGTGTTGAGAATGCTACATCAACATCGATTGCACCCATACCATATTTCTATGCACCATCGTCATGGCGACGGCTTTGAACGTCGTGTACAGTTCTGCCACTGGGCACAAGAGAAATTATGGGACGATGACAGATTTTTTTGCAAGCGTTCTATTTAGCGACGAAGCGTCATTTACCGACAGCGGTAACGTAAACCGATATAATACGCACTATTGGGCAACAGTAAATCCACGGTGGCTGCGACAAGTGGAACATCAGCGACAATGGCGGGTTAATGTATGGGGCGGCATTATGGGAGGAAGGATAATGGGCCCCCATTCTACCGATAGCAATCTAAATTGTGCAATGTATGCTGATTTCCTACGTAATGTTCTACCGATGTTACTACAAAATGTTTCACTGCATGAGAGAATGGCGATGTACATCCAACATTGTGGATGTCCAGGACATAGCTTGCGTGTGGGTGAAGCGGTATTGAATAGCATATTTCATGACAGGTGGATTGGTCGTCAAAGCAACATACCATGGCACGCACGTTCACCGGATCTGACGTCCCGCGATTTCTTTCTGTGGGGAAAGCTAAAGTATATTTGCTATCGCGATCCACAGACAACGCCTGACAACATGCGTCAGCGCATTGTCAATGCATGTGCGAACATTACGGAAGGCGAACTACTAGCTGTTGAGAGGAATGTCGTTACACGTATTGCCAAATGCAATGAGGTTGACGGACATAATTTTGAGCATTTATTGGAATAATGTGGTATTTACAGGTAATCACGCTGTAACAGTATGCGTTCTCAGAAATGATAAGTTCACAAAGGAACGTGTATCATGTTGGAACAACCGAAATAAAATGTTCAAACGTACCTACGTTCTGTATTTTAATTAAAAAAACCTACCTGTTACCAACTGTTCGTCTTAAATTGTTAGCCACATGTTTGTGACTATTACAGAGCCAAAAAAGTGGTTTAACTAAGACATTCATATTTCTTTACGTACTACACGAATATGTAATTAAAAAATGGGGGTTCCTATTTTTAAAAAAAGTTGTTGATATCCGTTTGACCTATGGCAGCGCCATCTAGGGGCCAACCATAGCGACATCTGGTTTCCCCCTTCAAGCTAGACAAGTTTCGTCTTTGTAGTTTTTTCGTTTGGCGCTTATTTCATGAGATATTTGGCCTGGTCGCGATCAATGGACCACCCTGTACAGGCAAGCTGAATTTTCTGGCACCATGCATGAATTTACACATAAACACTCTCTTCCGTTGGCAGTAATGGAGGCTATCAAACCAATTTGCAGAGACTTGGTAAATCCTGAGCTACTGAAGAAGTGTTTACATTGGAAGATAAAGAATGTGAATGAGTCTTGGCCTTATGAATCCAAAGGGAGCAGTGTCTGATTCTGTAAGAACTTTTAATGGTGGGAACTATGAAAGGCTTAAGGTTCTGGAGAAGTTAGGGGTAAGATATGGAAAGAACACAGGTAAAGGACTGCGGGAACTGGATGAGCTTCGTGTACCGGAAGCAGAGTTAGCTGCTCAGCACCTGACAAAAGAAGCAAGAAAGAAAAGGACGAGGCAAGCACTGGGATATTGTAACACAGAAGAAGACACAGACTATGGACTAGGCAATTCTAGTGCATAAAATCCGCAGAAAAGTAAGACTGTATGGAAATTTGTAATAAATAGATTTAAACCTCAATATCTCTGAACTATATTTTTTGCAATAAATGAAAAACAGTACTGATGGTAGAGACATGAAATTTTCACAGCATTCCAAGTGTGGCAATCAACACATATGGAACTAGAATAATTAAAATATCCTGAGTTCTTTTGTTTATATATTCATATATTTTCAAAATTCTGTCAAAAAAGATTACTTGCCCCACAATAGAATTTTATTAATAATTCTAGTTCAGTGTTTCTGGAAAGGTGCATTCAGTAATTATGGGAAACTGTACGTTGGTGTCTTAAGAAGTTTCCAAGATAATGGGTCACAAAATTCGATAGTTTAACATTGGCGGCATAGGATATACAATGCCCCCTAAAATTGAATTTTCGGGACACAAACTAGTTTGAAAACTTGAGTGATGACTTTCAGTGTCAAATCCGTGGTGGGTAAAATCTGTGACTATTTGTTTGGGTAACAGCCTTCAGTGACCTGACCGCAGTTCGCGTGTGTACTCCTGTTAAGTTCATTGCGGATTTTTTAAACATTTTCTGTGCGTTGTTCTTTCACCGTGCATGTTGCGCGATCGCCACGTCTGATAAAAGTAACTATTTCCCGGGCACGGGCTATATCATTGAAAAGACCAAAGTACTGTACAAAGAAGAATTCCTTGTTCGTGGCGCGGGAACCCGATTTAAATGAAGTTACTGAATTCATGGACTTCTGTTGGAATGCTCCGATGTCGAATTCTCTCCCACTGAAGTCCACCTCCTTATGTCTGAATTGTTTTTTGGGCACTTTGATGCATGTATAAAACCTGAGTTAAGCCCCCTTTTGTGAAATTTGCTAGTTTCATGTCCACTCCCTCACAAGTCACATATGCCAACTGAGTCTTTGAAGAGTGTTATCATTTCATATGTAATGGACTGTTTTTCTTTCCATGAGCACTCATATTATTGTAAAACACTCCAATTTAGATTCTAATTGACCTGCAAATAGTAAAGCCCGCCTCATGTTTCCATGTCCCTCGAAGGGTCAATACGTCACGTTTTTCAAGAGGTAACATAATAGGCTAGCAAATATTCACCAAGATGAATAAAATAGATCATTAGCGGCGTCTTCGTGTGTCAGTACCGTATCCATAGGGTCTCTCCGTTGTGCAACCAAGATTCAGGGATTAATAAAGAATGAACACCAGCAGGGAACGGAAAACATAGTGCCCAAGTTAGACAAGAGTTGTACACAAGAAATTAGAAAGTTAATTAATATCTTCTCCCCCTTTCATGTGCTCGGAAAGGAGAAAGGCCACGGTTAAGTGACAGAAAGTAGGTCTACTAAGGTAACAGATATGTATAACTGGTCGTTACTTCAAGTAATTCATAACAGTACTAGCTAATAGGCCCTCAGTCTGTGAATTCCTTTAATAAAACCCCATTCCTTCCCGCCATAGTTATTAATCGCTAATGCACACTGATCATAAGCTTTTCTTTCCACAGGCATTGGAAGCTTGATTTTGAGAAACTGAACAGTTGCCAACAGCAGTCCAGGCCTCTTCAGTCTTTTGTTTATAACATCTGCTGTCCATCCGGTCATTGTCTCAGGTTGCTCTAAATAAGATATCCTTGAAGTTTTTCTATTATTTCAGTATTAATATGTGCAGTTTTCATCCTTATTTGTTCACAGTATATTATGTATGTGTTCACAGTATATTATGTTAGATATAACATTGCAAATTTTTTGGGAAGGCCTTATAGATAATGATGAGTGACGAAACTGAAATGAGGGAACAAGAAATTTTTGCCAAAACGTAATTATAAGAAGTAATAGCTTGACAGGAGTCAATCGACATTTTGGTGGTGGACGGAATCTTGGGGGTAAAAGCTAGAAAGAAACAAAAACTGGAATACAATTAGCATCTTCAAATGTGTGTCAGTTTCAGTATATACGCACAAATAAGGAGACTACCGTGGATAGTTGCGACTAACCACGCTTTGGACAGCGTACCACAACAACTTAGCTAATTTTTGCGAAGTCTCTTTTCATTTTGTGTAGCTGTAGTTATGCTTGTTTATTTATTTGCTCGCCTCTAGAGGGAGTTACAGGACTGCGTTCAACTGTGAGTATTTTAGCCTATAGCTAGTATAATTTTTATTTTATTTAAAAATGCTTTAAAAATTTATTTACCTACGCACACAGTAATTTGAGTAAAATTTGAGGTACTTTCACTTGCCAGAAAGAGAACAATTTAACCATTAAATATCAACTCACTCCCTAGTGTAATTACAGAACAATCTACCAAATCACCGAGGTACCTGAGAAGTATTTTAAAGTCATTAAAATAGACGTTACCACTGATGCTTCGTCACTAACATCAATTAACCTTTGTGTAAACATTGAGATAATCGCTTAACCTTTATAACAATTACAACCAGTTTTTCATGTATATGGGGGAAGCAGCTGATACTGGATCTGGAAGTGTGTCTGCAAAATATACAGAGGGAGAGTTGTTGCAAAGCTCCTCCTTGGTTGTTATTGAAAGCTAGAATAATTTTGGATTGGACAGAGTGCTAAAGGTAAGTTTGGTTGGCTCATCACTAGAATGAAGTCAGACATGTATGACAAATTTTGAAAAATGACAACCATCTTGCATTCTAAAAACGACTGCTGAAACCCACTCTGGCACCCAAAGGTAAACAGGCTAGTTTGGATTTTGCTGAAAACATCTTTCGTGGACTTCAGAATGGGTTAAAGTCATCCTCAGTGACGAGAAGACATTGAATTTAGATGGGAAGGATGGATTTTGTTACTTTTGGTTGATAGGAACTGAACTGTAGGAAAGAATGATCTCAGATTTTGATGGTGGAATTGTAATGATTTGGGCAGCTTTCTGCGCTAAAGGTAAGTCAAGCATTGCTTGACTGAACACTAGAATGAACCCTGATATGTACCTTGAGATGCTAGAGACAGAAGTGACTGACGAAACAATATGAATGCTTCTGCGCATGTTTCCACTCAAACAAAATGTGGTCTGAAGACAATCGATTTCTTGTCCTGATCTGCACGTTGTCAGGTTTTGAACCCAGTGGAATTTCTTTGAAGACTATTTGCAAAGCCTTTTTTATTCCGATAGAAGGGAATCTGAGGTCGTATGTAAGTTGAGAAGAACGATACTAGAATATTGGGCAAAGAACTACAGTCCCTAATAGAAACAATGCCAAGAGAATTTTTGAGGTAATTAAGAAGAGTGTGTGTGTGTGTGTGTGTGTGTGTGTGTGTGTGTGTGTGTGTGTGGTTTGGGATCTTATGAGCGCCCAACGGCGAGGTTATCAGCGCCCTGACATCGATGAAAACAAACGAATGTGGATAAGAACGAAAACTGTCGTACACGCATGCACACGAAACGACCAAAAAATGACTGTCGCACAGGCACTCTCACATGCATTAAAGCCAATGAAGAGGCAAGAAAGTAAAAGAGAGAAAACAAACCACAAAAGAGCTAAAAGAACACCACAGGAAAATGAAACTGGATGACCACTTACGAAAAAATTTTCGGTGAGCCAGCCACCCTGTTGACACATTAAAAATATCTCCCCAAAATTTTGTTAAAAGTCTTGGACAATTCACAGAACTTTAAAACCCGAATCACATTCGATTGAGCATTGCATAAAGTAGACTGCAGATCCGCCGGGAAATACGCTTTAGTCCGCTCTTCAGCAAATAAAATGCAATCCAATAAAATGTGGTGCACCGTGATTTGCGCGCCACAAGCACCACACATCGGAGGGTCCTCTCGCCGGAGTAAAAATCCGATGTGAAGACGAGTAAGAATGACCTCGTCCCGTCGACGTGGCTGGAAGGAAGTACGCCACGGCCGAGTTGTGGGCTTGATCCCACGGAGCTCGTTGTCGGTCATTTCTTGCCACTCATGTCCCCAACGACACAGGTCTTTCTACCTCAACAGCGAGGTGAGGGCGTGCAGGGGTATAGCACACTGACAGACCTGACGGCCACGACACGCCTCCTTGGCTGCTCGATCAGCCCTTTCATTCCCCAGAATTCCCGCGTGCCCTGGTCCCCAGCAGAAAGACACCTGCTTCCCCAGTCGTAATTAGGAAGAAAGGAATTTGGACAAAGTACTAACAATTAAATAACACTACAGGATGCAGAGTGATTTTATACAAATTTTTACTCGTGGTAAGAAATAAATAATGTAATCCGTCATTGTTGTTTACGTCTTATATGCATATAATAGTTTCATAGTCAATTCGATACATGTATGCTTCAGACATTGTACTATTACTATCAGGAACCTTGCCTTTATACTGATTTCACTACTGTATGCTGCCAGTCTCACTAATAGCGAAAATATAAACAACTCGAAGATGATACGCAAGTGAGCGATGACTGTTTGGATAGGTCTACGAAACACATTGACATCTCATCATCCACCAAATTCAAGCATATCCAAATGTCGCTCAAAGTCTCCCGTGACCATGAGATTTCCCTGTACGGTAACACCATGGCGCGATGATCAATGGGAGCATAATGGGCACAACGATGGAGGTGCCACTACAATTTCAGTGCAACCAAGCTCACCCAGACTTATGTGTATACATTGGTCGTATGGTTTCAGGTTGTTGAACTCATATTTCCTTCATTATTTCAACGGAATCCACAAAAATTATAATTATTGAAAAATTATGAACTGTCACAACATCTTTACGTCATTTTATTAGGTCCAACACTGAAAATATAAACATCACCAACAAAGAACGAAAATATAACATAAAACTGCTCAAACATGAATCTATAAAGCTGATGTACTAAGTGGGTTTGCAAGAGAAAAGAAGGAACGTTATAGAAGTTATGTATCAACAGCGAAAGAATATTGCAAGTATTACATGAGGCAGCCTATTAAGCATTTGGACTGACTCCCAAGCTATAGTTTCTCACCACACTCTGCATACTGTGAGTACCATGATCTGCTGTTCTCTGCAATAAAGAAGTTGCTGACTGTTGTAACATACCTACTGTATATATGTGGGTGAAATGTTGTTCTCAGCCTCTGAGAACCAAGTGTCTCCCTCAAGGTTTCCTGGTGAAGTAATCGTCTCAACCTCTGAGGACTAAATGCTTCTCTCAAGATCTCCGGATAAAGCACTCTACTCCGAAATCATAGAGGGAAAGCTTCACTCAGATAATAGTTTTCTCTCTGCTCCATACGAAACCCACACAATATTCGTGTACCAATGAAAAGACTCTGCAGTACGCTGGCCAGTGATTTTCTTGTTAACGAAGTAATAAATTCCCACCTGATATAAGTTTGTAGTGTTTACCAGTCGTCTAACTCCCACATACGCATTTTTTAAACATTGTGTGTCACACTCTCACCCTTCAGTGAAGTTCATCACTTGAGCAAGTCCATTTTCTCCATGAATTTAATCAGAAACCGGTGTCCTGACTTCCTGTTCTCCGTCCATTAATTTTTTAAGTTTGACCAGTGATGTCACCTCTCACATCAGTTTAGACAGGCGTGTGTTGACCAGCGTGGAGCAGTTCTGGAATGTTTCGAATGTCAGCCCATCATTTTCACAAAGAGAAAAAGAAACCTAGAAGAAAGTGCACCTATACCGCTTCGTACGGGACGGGACACATATATCTATATCTGCGTCTGACTTCGCACTCCACTGCGTTGCGTGAAGGCCACCCGTCAATATTTAGAATGGATGCCACAGATTATAACATCCGAGATTATCCACAAGCCTAGGAGCTCATCAGTGGACGTTTTGAGATATCATTGAACTGAGGCTGGGACCCAATCGACTGGAAACTCCCTGGTCGGTTTTACCGGATTGCGAGTCATTGCCCTGTGCCTCTTTCTTTCCTGACTTGTCATTGCTCTGTTAAATTACAGAAAACATCACGTGCAAAGCTGCCACCAAAAAAGTAAAGGATTTCACATAGGCGTAGACGATTTAATTCTTGTAATGAATGAGGTTACCTATTACCTGCGCTAAATATTTGTTTATTGGCGGGAACAGAAGTGAGATTATGATGAATTTAAATCACTTACGAATGATACTGAAACATGCCTGCCCAGCAATTCACTGACATTTATCAGTTTTTAATATTCTAGGCTCGCTCCAAATGAGTTCTCAATGTCAGTGCAAGAGATGTTTAATAAAATTTGCAGCGTGTTGTAGCCCTGTTTGCTGTTTACACAGTAACGTGCCAAAGCTCTTGGACAACTGCAATGACAAACTGAAAACTGTAGTTGTGTCACTTTTTACTGTGTATGAATTCAGTGTAGCTTACGTTCGATGCGATGTTTTCCACAGATCTGGTCTTTTATTGGACTTCTGGAGCAGCCTTCTTTCCGTTCATCCTACAGAATTCGGGTAATCTTTCCAAATCGTAAACAGATGACATCTAATTTCGCCTCTGGGTTTCACCAGTAATACACTATGCGATCAAAAGTATCCGGACACCTGGCTGAAAATGACTTACAAGATCGTGGAGACCACCATCGGTAATGCCGGATTTCAATGTGGTGTTGGCCCAACCTTAGCCTTGATGAGAACTTCCACTGTCGCAGGCGTACGTTTAATCAGGTGCTGCAAGGTTTCTTGGTGAATGGTAGCCCAATCTTCACAGAGTGCTGCACTGAGGAGAGGTATCGATGTCGGTCGCTGAGGCAAAGCACAAAGTCGGGGTTCTAAAACATCCCGAAGGTCAGGACTCTGTGCAGGCCAGTCCATTACAGGGATGTTACTGTCGTGTAACCACTCCGCCACAGCCCGTGCGTTATGAACAGTTGCTGGATCGTGTTAAAAGATGCAATCCCCATCCCCAAATTTCTCTTCAACAGTGGGAAGCAAGGAATTGTTTAAAAACATCAATTAAGGCCTGTGCTGTGATAGTGCCACGCAAAATAACAAGGGGTGCAATCCCTCTCCATGAAGAACACGACCACGCCATGACACCACCGCCACCGAATTTAGCTGTTGGCACTACACACGCTGGCAGATGACGTTCACCGGGTATTCACCATACCCACACCCTGACATCGGATGGCCACATGGTGTACCGTTATTCGACACTCCACACAACGGTTTCCCACTGTTGAATCGTACATTGTTTCCGCTCCTTACACGGAGAGAAGCATCGTTTGGCGTTTACCGGCGTGATGTGTGGCTTATGAGAAGCCGCTCGACCATGAAGTCCTAGATTTCTCACATCCCGCATTACTGTCATAGTACTTGCAGTGGATCATGATGCAGTTTGAAATTCCCATGTGATGGCCTGGATAGAGGCCCTCCTATAAGACATTACGACCCTCTTCAACTATCGGCTGTCTTTGTCAGTCAACAGACGAGATCGGCCTGAACGTTTTTGTGCAGTAAGTGACCCTTCACGTTTTCACTTCACTATCACATCGGAAGCAGTGGACCTAGAAATGTTTAGGAGTATGGAAATGCGTTCAGACGTATGACACAAGTGACACCCAATCACCTGACCACGTTCGAAGTCTGTGAGTTCCGCCGAGCGGCTCATTCTGCTCTCTCACGATGTGTAATGTCTACTGAGGTCGCTGATATGGTATACCTTGCAGTAGGTGGCAGCACAAGGCGCCTAATATGAGAAACGTATGTTTTTGGGGGTGGCCGGATACTTTTGATCACATTTTGTGATTTATTACTGAAATGGTCCTGCGCCGTGACGGCTAGTCGTACTGTACCGGTACCGACATGCTCCTGTCTTTGGCTCTGAGATGTTTCCGCAGTCTGCAGGGTCAGCTTGCAGGGCCCGCAAACGCATTGTGACGGATAGTATGATGAGGGGAGTGTCAATGGAGCAGCCAAGAGGAAAGAAGGCTCTTTGTCTCCACCCAATTGTCTCACAGTCGGCGGATACTGGGACGGATTTGCAAGGGTTTTGTTGGCCTGTGTTTGGTTTGTAGTGCCGAAGAACCTCAGGATTGAATTATTAAAAACCCGCCGTGATGTCAGAGGCGTGTTTACCGGAATATCTTGATGCTCTGGTAAAGAAAATGATCATATGGTGTCAGTGGCCAGGAGCTGCCAGGAGGGAAGTTCGACCGCCACGTGCGTCTTATTGAGTGCGACGCCACATTGGGTGACAGGTGCGTCGACAATGAGGATGAAATGATGACCAGGACAGCACAACACCCAGTCCCTGACGGGAGAAAATCTCCTACACCAGCTGGGAATCGAGCCGGGCCCCGTGAATTTCTTTCCATCGCTCAAACCATTCAGCTAATGGGGGGGCAGCGGATGCTCTGGTTCCGCTTATTGATACTGAAGTACGCTCCTCCATGGAATTTGCAGGTTGAATTGTATGAGCAGGAATTTATGTATTAAAAAGGGGATATTGTTAAAACTGCATGTGCTCTGGTGTCGGTGCTGTTCCCACACGTTCTGGGCCCAGTCGCGTTCCACAGCTGCCTGTTTATGCGATTCTTTGCACAAGTCTTGGGCAGCGAAAGCTCGCACTGTCCGTCTTCTGCAGTGTTATTTCTTCCAAGCTACTGTTTAAAACAAAGTTTAAATTTTACAGCAATACTGAGTCACTCTATTTGTTGATTAAAAGAGGCCCTCTTTTATAACCTTGTTCCTTCTTTAAGTTATTTAAACATTTTGCCAGTGATCGAGATCTCAGCGCTCATTCTTATGTAATGTAAAGTTTAATTATTTGAATATTACTGTATAAGTCTGTAAGCTTTGATACCATGTATGTATTATGAGGTTTTAAATTTTTGGCTTTCCTTCTGTGGTCACTTTGCAATTTCGTATAAAAATTTTGTGGTAGAGGCCTATTATGTGGCGCTCTCAGTTTTATTAAATTTTTTATTAGTGTCTTCTGCTCATTAAGTTTTAATAATTTTATAGCTTTTTTGATTTGACTGAAGGTTTGTATGATTAGTCTTTTATCTCAGTAGTCTGGCAAACAGTGATTGTGTACGAGTTATAGTTGACAATTTCTCCCATCCCTGATTACTGTTCAGAATTTCATTAATTGTTGTATAATTGGCATTAATGTAATTCAGTCTGAGCAGAATAGATATGTATGTTGTATCAGTGAATGAAATGTGCCAGATCGCCATTGATCTAGCCTTTCCTCCTTTTCCTTCCAAACGAAGGCCGTATTTTCACATAGCAGATCCCTCTGTTGACAACGATATATAAATTCTTAACATGGTCATGTGGACATTTATTCTTGTGTCATACCACATGGTGCAAACTTTGCTCACAGCATTCAATTGTTCAATCCTTCATTCTAAAACAGGGAAGCCACGGTTATAACCGTATTGTAGTGAAATTATGATATCCCAGCCATGACTTTCCTATCTTTGTTGTATTATTTACTAAAATCTTTAAAATTATCTATGGTTCAGATTTCTCTCAGACAACAACGGCGATTGTGTTTAGTTTCTCCTTTAGTTTCTCCACGAGCTCACTACTTAGCTTCCCAGAAACTATTACGCAGTGTATTTTTAACTGGTCCATTCCCGAAGCAGGATTCGACCCTGCCACCGTAGCAGCAGCGCGGTTCCGGACTGAAGCGCCTAGAACTGCTCGGCCACAGCGGCCAGCAGATCCCTGTTATGGAGCTGCCTTAGTGATCTTTTGGTGCTGACGGGAATTGCGATTGAAATATGCAGTGTGCCGTGACTCTTATATCTGTCATTCTCATATTTTCCGTCCGTCACGATCACTCAACACACTCTCGTCGGCGTCATGACTTAGCGGATCAAGTTTTTTCCGCTTTCCCTGTATGCCGTGTAAATGTACAGTATGGTGCCTCTTCAAACACCAAACAATTGGTTTTGGGAGCACCAACAGTTTGCCCACGTTCTAATGCAGTGGACTCCAACGCAGTGAACTCACAAATACAAAGAACACTCTTCTGACAACATCTGACTCGTGAAACTCGTTAAGGACATTTCACACAGTCTAATACAACAGTGCAACCCGAAGTTCGGCTAGCACCTGCCTTTATATTCAAACATGGGTAGTTTTTAAGAGATTTTTTGTAGCTGAGACACACCTTCAAATTATATCAGGCTTTTTCGGTTCTAATAAGTAGTTCTGATTAGAGATAAAATGTGCGAGAATTATCGCATAATCAGTTTAACAACTCATATATCCAAGTTGCTGACAAGAATAATATACAGAGGAATGGAAAAGAAAAATAGGAATGTGCTAGATGACGATCAGTTTGGCCCTATAAAACGCAAAAGGCAACAGAGAGGCATGACTAAGGAAATATCAGGATACATTCATAGGATTTGTCGACCTGGATAAAGCGTTCGACAATGTAAAATGGTGCAAGATGTTCGAAATTTTGAGAAAAGTAGGGGTAAGCTATACTGAGAGACGAGTAATACACAATATGTACAAGTGCAAAGAGGGAAGAATAGGAGTTGACTACCAAGAACGAAGTGCTCCGATTGAAAAGGGTTTAAGGCTGGTATGTAGCCTTTCGCCCATATATTTCAATCTGTACATCGAAGAAGCGATGATGGAAGTAAAAGAAAGGTTCAGGAGTGGAATTAATATTCAAGGTGAAAGGATATCAATGATACGATTCGCTGATGTCATTACTATCCTGAGTGAAAATGAAGAAGAATTGCATGATTTCCGTTGAATGGAATAAACAAACGAGTACAGAATATGGATTGAGAGTAAACAGAAGAAAGAACAAATTATTGAGAAGTAGCAGAAATGAGAACATCGAGACACTCAACATAAAGACCGATGTCACGAAATAGATAAAGTTATGGAATTCTGTAACCCAAGCTGCAAAATAACCAATGACGGCCGGAGTAAGGAGGACATCAAATGCAAAGTACCACTGGCGAAAATGGCATTTCTGGCGAAGAGAAGTCTACCAGTATCAAACATAGGCCTTAGTTTGAGGAAGAAGTTTCTGAGAATGTACGTTTGAAGCACAGTATTATATGGTAGAGAAACATGGACTATAGGAAAACCGGTACAGAAGAGAATCGAAGCATTTGAGATGTGGTGCTATAGCCGAATGCTGAAAATTAGTTGGATTTATAAGTAAGGAATGAGGAGTTTCTGAGCGGAGTGGAAGAGGAGATGAGTATGTGGAAAACATTGACAAGGAGAACAGATAGGATGATAGGACATCTGATAAGACACGAGAGAATGGTTTCCATGATACTAGAGGGACTGTAGAGTGCAAAAACCTGAGGGGCAGACAGAGATTGGAATACATAATGCAAATAACTGAGGACGTAAGTTGGAAGTGCTATTCTGAGATGAAGCAGTTGGCACAGAATGCGAATTTGTGGCGCGCTGCATAAAACCATTCAAAAGACTGATGACCCAAAAAAAAAGTAGTTCGTAGCATCATCGGTGACTGCCATATTGAAGTGAACCAAATCCCATTGTTTTGCATTGAATGGCATTAACTGAACAACCGAACAATTCGTTCTTTTTTTTCTGTTTGAATTCTCAGTATCATACCAGACGTCAAGTAAACACTTGGTCGTTCAACCCTCGAAAAATCAACGACGAAACAGATCAGTGTATCATTCGAAGCTAGTATTTGAGAGTCTTCCAGATAGGGAACCGACGTATGTGCGGAATAATTACAACGAAGTTAAATTTCATGTCGTGCAACAAACGTAAATTGTAGTTCTAAAGCGATACGCGTGAAGTAACTTGAGTGTCGTACTGTATTCACGAGAGGCCTGAAGCCTAAATCTCCCGTACCTAATACTTTTCTTATCACACTGGTTGCCGCGGCGCGTAGCAAGGTGCTGCTTAAATTTCGCCGCTGTGGCTCGGCTTCCCGTTGTTGCTATCGACACGTGACCACCACTTCAGTCACGCACCCAGCCTCGTACGCAAATGGTGACCTGAATTTTTAATGTCAATTAGCAGACGGCCATGGAGGCACGGTCGGTAGAGTCTGTTCGCCCAGCGGCCGAGATTTTTTTTTTTCCTCCACGCAGACGAGAGCTGTACGTTTTAATTGGTTTTGAAAGTAACGTGTGTTTCTCTTTTATTAACAGAGAGAGTGTGTCTCTAATTGGACGTGTTTAATAAACGAAAATAACGTCTCATACCGGTTAGTATTTTTCGGTATCAATATTCCTATACGCGTTCAGTTAAAACTCGAGTCACAGCTTGGCATATTGCTTCCTAAATTGTGTCCAAATTCTTTTGCTTTACATTAGCGTTATCTGCTGGTTATACAGACGTAGAATTCGACCTGTTTCAATGCCCACGTCATTTAGCGTTTGTCTGGGGTAGCAGCGTAAATGAGTATTTTTACGCCTCATCTTTACAATGTGTGTGGTTATATACATAATGAAAGTAATAATGAAGGATTTTTCACAACATATTTGCATAGGAAGAGAAAGCCAATACTTGGAACAACTCTGCAGTAAATCAGGAAGGGAAAAAGAAGTTGCATGCTTATTAGTATGAATACAGTGAACATAAAATTTTTGAAAAATGTTTTCATTGCGTCCTGGGAGGAAAAAAAAAATAAGTTTACCAGCGTTTACGCGAAGTTAGCTTAGGGAATGGTTCCAACATATAGCGCTTATAAAGTAGAGCGTATTGTCACTTTGTATGTCGGACGCTTGTTAGATTCTGGTATGTACTACATCGTAGCTACCCGACTTGACAACAGCCACGCGGCCGGAATTCAAGTAGCGGAACTAAGGGTTTAATTTTCATCCAACTAATGATTTTCTTTAGGTGCTCCGATCAGTGACACTCCTTGTGCTGACTGCTTGGAACTCCGGATGGACGATGACTGTAGTCCAGGTAACGACCATACACAATAGCTACTCAGAGCAGAAGAATGGCTAGATTTGTCAGCAAAATACTCTGCGAGAAAACTCTAATAAAAATTTGAAGAAATGCCATTCACATGAACTTTTTTGAGAACATTTCCACTTCATCAGCAACATTGCTGGCCGAACATTTGTCACTGACCAAAATACAGTGTTATATACCTTTCATAATAGAAGATATGCTCAGAAAATTGGATATGAAGTGCGTATGATTTATGTTACAAAAATGACGTAGCTGGTGCTGAAGATCTGACTCTCACTTCTTAGTACTCGTCAAATCTGATGTGGCCTTCCGTCATTTAGACTATTTTGTTGCGTTGGTTTCACTAAGATCTCGATGAACTTTAAATGAGATGTCTTCAAGCCATAGAATATTTTACAATAGGAGCACCATCTGGTTGCTCATTACACGACCACTCCATCATCGGACAGTGATCTAGTTTTCCACAACCACGAAATCTCCTTCTGCTTATTTGCCCTGCCGCTCTGCCGAGCTAAAGACAGAACTGGTTGCATTGTCGCAAGAATCTTCTATACATCTGTGAGAATTATTTGAACTTACTTAGATGCCAAGTGGTAGTAAACATGAGGTGTTGAAATAGGTGCAATGTAATCATGTTTATGTTTGTACATGTTCCTTTTACATTTAACATGTCATGTGTAATTATATTCATGGTAGTGGGGAGTACATACGCACTGTGAAGTGACTCGTAACACTGATGGACAACATGTTGTAAAAATTGGAAAGCAGATGATCCGATGATAACAGATGGCTCTGTCGAAACAAGTCAACCAATACAATGCTTTTTTAGCGAACTTGGTTTGTGAAGTTCTCATCAGTTACTTTATATCTACATTAAGATACATACTCCGCCAGCCACCATGCGGTACTTGGCGGAGGGCATGTCTTGACACTAGTTGCTCCCTTTCCTGTTCCGCTCGCACAAAACACTCAGTCATCAGGCCACAAATGGCCCATCGGAACCAACCGACCGCCGTGTCATCCTCAGGTGAGGAAGCGGACAGGAGGGGCGTGTGATCAGCCCACCGCTCACCCGGTCGTTATGATGGTTTTCTTCGACCGGAGCCGCTACTAATCGGTGGAGTAGATCCTCAGTTGGCATCACGAGGCTGAGCGCACCCCGAAAAATGGCAACAGCGCATGGAGGCCAGGATGGTCACCCATCCAAGTGCCGGCCACACCCGACAGGGCTTAACTTCGGCGATCTCACGGGAACCGGTGTACCCACTGCGGCAAGGCCGTTGCCCTCCACTTGCACAAGAAGCGATGTAAATGAGACTGTCTCTGTGCCTTAGTACGAGAACTAATTTCTCTTATTTTGTCTTCACGGTCCTCTCATGAAATATATATTGGCGGGAGTAGAACCATTTTGGAATCAGCATAACAGATGCACTTATCTGACTTTTATTAAAGGTGTTTCTCGAAAAGCACACCGTGTTTCTTTCAGGGATTCCATTTTCAGTATTTTCTTAATTCTCGCATTTATGTCGATCCCTCCGGTAACGAAAGCACACCTCTGAATTGCGTCGCTCTTTCCCTTTAATCCGACCTGATGGGAATCCAGAACACATTAGCAGTACTCAAGATTGTGTCGCACCAGTGTTCTATCCCCGATCTCGTTTATAGATGAAGTAAATTTTCCTAGAAATCTCCTAACACCTTTCCTCCTGCCGACTTATCGTTCTCGTTCCATTTCATACCCTATGCAACTTTACGCCTGGATAGTTAATCGTCGTGACTCTGTCAAGGATGGATTTACAAGCGCTAAACACCATGGGCATCAGTGCCCTTTGAAAAGATCATGGTACTGATGAATAAGTAGCACTCTCGTTGAAAGGCAAAGACAATATAACAATAGCCACAGCATCTGAAAATTTCCAGCAGATCTAGTCAAAGAGTACACCACTAACACTGCATTCGAAATTTACAGTATTCTATTTTTCTACTCGTCTACGTTTTTTTTTTCTGTATTTAGTGCAAGCTGACATTCCTCACACGAAACAGAAATTCTAAGTCGTACCGTATCCTCTTTCAGTCATTCAACGACAACACTTTCACATACACTTCAGCGTCATCACCAAGCAGTTGGATGTTGCTGCTTACCCTGTCCGTCAGATCATTTACGTACAGGCATGCACAGAACAAGAGCGTTCCAGTGAGACTTTCCAATGGCACTTCTGGCGAATAGGTTGTCTCTGATAAATACTTACTGTGCAGGACAGCATATTGGACTGTATTACTATTAAATTTTGTAGTTAACATTACACTATGTAATGTTAATTTTGTTGTTAATGATATCTATATTAATCAAATAAATGGTTTATTACTAAGTGTGTGAGAGGGGAGCCACTTAAGAGATAAAATCCTGCAAAAATGTAAAATTGGATGAGGGTAATCAGCGTTCGGCTACTGGCACAGGTGGCCGTTGTAGCAGCTTGGGTGGGCTACAAGGGAACATTTTGTGCAGAGGTGTTCAGAAGGCGGCGTCGATTAGGCTTGTGTGAGTAAGTTCTGTGGCTCTAGACTGTAGTTCGAAGCTGCTACTCAGCATACAATGTCAGTTCTCCTGCTCTAAGAGTAAATGAAGAAACTAAATGCTTATCAGTTACATTATGCTGTCCCAAGAGTGTTCCTCGACATTCTGAACCTGACATAATCGGTGGCTAGCGACATTCTAGTACCTGCTGTTGTATTCGCAGTCACAGCGAGAGGACTCCACTTGCAGGCATTCCAGATAACGCAAAGTCTCCACACTGCTAGCACCCAGCAATGCGGTTGCTGGCAGCGAGACGTTAGTGCTGACGTCGACGCAAAACATTAGTAATCAGTTGTGGAGAGTGATGCTCTTGTGTACACTCGTGGATTTGTTTCTCACATGGACGCTGTTGTCAGTAACGCGTGCGACGGTACTGAAATTTCGTTTTTCATTTGTTTGATGATCATTGTACGCACGTCCCGTTAACTTTGCGCTCTACATTCTGTGACTTCGATTTATCTATCTAGTAGTGAGTACCAATCCGATAAAGTAAATAGTAGGTTTTGGGACACAAGAATTTAGTGGTTGATGCTCAATTGTATAATTTTATATTGTCTACGTGAACTGAAAATGTTAATGATATCAGTTACAATGTTGCATACGTCTCAACTCAGGGGACGGCACTGAGTGTCAGTGTGTCACATCAAAGCAATAACAGGCTTTTAGTGGCATCCAATAATTCTTCGACTAGTGAATTTCTAAACGCGGAAACGGGTTGCCTGGTTTGTAACAGGGCAACTGGGCCGATCGAGGTAGCACAGACTCCCGGATGCCAAGGTGAAGCACGGTGAACCGATTCTACTGACGAGTGGGAAAAACTCGTGGCGTCCATAAAACGAACAGTAATATTAAAGTACCATATGATATCAGAGTCTCACGCGAAAGTGCCCGCATTTCATTACACTCAGCTATGATGAAAAGTGTTTCTTTCTTTCTCTTTCCTCTCGTATTTCATCATCGGGTTCATCGAGCATGCTGAAATTTATTTGTTAGAGCTATTATCCTGGTGTAAAACCGCTAACTGAAACACTTCTGTTAACACGGAAACGTCTCTTTGCCTTGACTGTACTCCATCACATCAGCTGCCTTGCATGTTGTCTTAGTGACCAGTTTGAAAGAAAGAAATCATGACCCAATGAAACGGTAATGTAATTTCACACAACTTAATGACGGTTTACAAGAAAACAGGTGTGAAGAAGTAACTTGCTAAAGTGCATATTGCATGTGGATACACTGCAGAAAATTCAATTGTAAAGTGATTATTTTTTAAAAGGGGTTAAATCTCTCTCACAGTGTAGGTTGAGGTGCGCAAATGTCTCATTAAAGTTCAGGTTCTTTATTCATGAGTGGTGCAGAGCTATAATAATTTGCAATTGTAGCCATTTACTTCTTTAGACTAAGTAAAATAGTTTAACGAAGTATTATAATTTCTATCAGAAGATATACAGGAAAAATGATTGCTTTCTCTGTTTTTTTTTAAAGATTCGGTTAAAAATAATGAAAAATACACTCATTGAGGAGGAAATGAAGTAATTATTTGAGATAAAGGAAAAAAGTTACTCTCTAATATTCATCGCTGGTATACGTGGAAAACGTGCCTTCCTATTAATTACCATTCACTGAGGCAGAGAGATGGTGACAGAGTGAGGGAGTTGCAGGTCCTAATGCACAACGAAAAATCCTATGGAACGATTATTTATCCAGGCTCAATTTAAAATTGAATAACCACAAACACATCCCCAAAATAAATGAGCTAAACTACACATAACAGAAAACAAGAAATCAAAAAACCAACAAGTTCTAATAGCTTTTCCCAATACCGTGTAAAAGGACTCTGATGAGGATTTCCGCACACTTCGGCCAGGCGTTATTTGAAAACATCCGCTATCGAAATGATTCCATTAAGTGAGGGGGGGGGGCGGGGGGCTTTGAAGAGAGAGATTCGTCAAATTTGAAGTAACGTACCAAAATCTAAAGCTCCCATCACAACTTCTCATCCTTGTTCAAGTCATATCCCTTCTCTGTCATTTCTCTCCCACGCTGGCCAGAAAAATACGTCTTTGTTCAAAACGTAGAGGCGTGAGATTCGTTGCATATGAAGTGTCCAACCAACTCTCAATTCACGCCTGTTATGCTTTCCTTGTCTCCATTTAACGTTAATTTTCAAATAGCCACACAACCTTTCAGTTACAATCAGGATTTGGCCATGGGCGATTCCTGAGAGAAATTCGAGAAACCACGATTTTTGAGTAAATGAAATTGGATTTTCTTGGGGAAAACATTCCAATTTTTTTGGTATCATTATACGTTACCAAGACCAAGGGGTCAAAGTTGTACTTATGCAGTAGGCCTAAAATATGCACATGATACCATGACTCAGGTGCAAATGTTGTCTTAACTGACGTTTAGGACACAAGAAAAGTGCTCTAGCGTCATCGCAATGGTTCTGAGGTCACCGAACTGTGTTTTTGTCAGCATTTTTTCACCAATAAAACTTTATCACACAATTTCTCTATATAATCATCACTTCATGAATATACAAATGTCATAAAGTAGCAACAAAAATAAGGTAAAAAGGACCTTAACATGCCTGAAAAGAGTCTAAAATGACTTTATAGACATTATGTGAAAATGGAAAGACTGCAAAGTAGACAAAAATATTTCTAACAACAATTTTACTTTTTTATGATACAAATCATAAGCTGGATGTTTTCGATGAAGAGCGATCAATGAGCAAAGCACTGAGAAAAAAAAATGTAAAGCAAACAACTTCGCATTAAGCTTATATTATGAATACTTATTTGTTGCTTATATGTGTCAAAGTTTATAGGTGTGTCGAAGTGTAGCCGGCCGGGGTGACAGAGAAATTCTAGGCGCTACATTCAGGAACCGCGCGACCGCTACGGTCGCAGGTTCGAATCCTGCCTCGGGCATGGATGTGTGTGATGCCCTTAGGTTAGTTAGGTTTAAGTAGTTCTAAGTTCTAGGGGACTGATGACCTCAGAAGTTAAGTCCCATAGTGCTCAGAGCCATTTAAACCATTTTTTGTCGAAGTATATAAATAAACTGTCGAAACCTTATTGACCTATGGAATTAATTTTCTATAACCTGCATGTGCTAGTGTGGCAGGGTAAAGAAGGGACTAGGCAGAAAAATGTTTATGTTGGAGTACAAGAAGGTGAAGACTCTTTAGACTCTTTAGAGAAACCAGCCGCCACACTTCACATTCTGTATTTCTCGTCAAACATTTTGGCGTGCGAATATTTAAGCGTTTTTTTTGTGCTGAAAGAGAATAGCAGAGAGACGGAGACAGTGGAAGAGAGAGGAGACAGTGTGAGTGGAAGAGAGAAACAGACGAAACATGATGCTGATAGAGAGAGAAAGTGACAGTGAAAGAGAAAGAGAGATGGATGAAGACAACAGCAATGGTAACCAGAGACAGAGGAGATGCTGACTGTCAGTGAGAGACAGTGGCAGTAAAAGAGAAAGGAATATGCAAGGAGACACAAGCAGTGGGAGGAAAAGGGAGTGGACACTGTGGAAACAAGAAAGCGATGAGTTTACACCATACATGGGCTTGGGGGACAGGGGTGACAGGAGGCAGCCAGACTGGCGAACTTCAACATGTAGGTATAGGGGAGCGCACATTTTGGACCGAAATTTTAAACACGTGTGTACAGTGGGAAAAATAAGTTGGATTCCCTCCACCTGCCCCTCCAGAGTTTTTGTACTACCGAAATGTGGTGGAGACAGAGGCAGAGAGGAGACAGAGGCAGAGAGGAGACAGTGGCAGTGGGTCATACCGTAAATCAATGGGAGAAAAATGAGACGGTGGAAGTGAGACTGTGGTACTGAGAGAGAGAGAGAGAGAGAGAGAGAGAGAGAGAGATGCTGCCGTTCAAGGCTCAACTACAAAATGGTACGGCGAAGAATGATATAGAATGTTCTGTGTTAAAAGAGCTCCGATATGTTCCACAAGCTGCGACATGGCCGCGAATATAGCTGTGATTCAAAAATGTAGAATAAATTTCTTTACTTCGCGCCTATGATCACAACTAGCGAGCTTGTGACACAAAACATTTGTGCATAGTATAAGGCAGGTTGTTTTGAACATTAAATCTGCAAACAATATGACTCTAGTATATACCATAATATATGTATGTGTGACGATGATGGCACTGATTTTGTGTTTAGCATACTACTATGGCTCCTACACATTACGACATGGTTTTGTCTATGTAAAACAGGTATTCCTCGTCACATTTAAAACGCTACAATAATCTTGATTTTCCTTCAGTAGGTGCAACTAATGAAATTACGTTACTAACACTCATACCAGTATTTCAACTACGCTTACATATGGTAATGTTAGGGTCGCTGACAATCGGAGAACAGTTAAACAGCTACTGCCTTGTGTAGCTTCACTGTTCCTCGTTTTTGTATTCTAAGTTGAATACATGTACACACACAGAATTTACTACTAATGGGATGTGATTACTCGACGTTCCACATGAGATCGGCCACTCCTTACGGTCCAGTAATATTTTTCTGACTCCATACAGCAATGACATTTCACTGATCCTTCCGGTCTTCTCGGCTGCCCGCGTAGCCGTGTCCCTCCAGTGTCCCTTTGCTGCATCAAGCGATCGTAGTGCTATCGGGCTCCGTTATCGTTCCCTGGGGTGATTTACAGGCTTTGCTCGCCTCTGCTGTATTGTCTGTTACTTGTAATTATACCTCGCTTTTTCTAGGACAGCATCAGCTACAAGATTTAAGGTATCAGTCCTCTTATACCCTAATTATGAGCCGGCCGCGGTGGTCTAGCGGTTCTGGCGCTGCAGTCCGGAACCGCGGGACTGCTACGGTCGAAGGTTCGAATCCTGCCTCGGGCATGGGTGTGTGTGATGTCCTTAGGTTCGTTAGGTTTAAGTAGTTCTAAGTTCTACGGAGCCTATGACCTAAGATGTTGAGTCCCAGAGTGCTTAGAGCCATTTGAACCATTTTGAACCCTAATTATGTAATAAACATACCTCCTAAGGACTGCATAGTGGTCCTCGCTGTATCTTCAACTGAAGGACATTTCCACAGGTATGACCTGGTGAGCAGCCACAACTTATCGTTGCGCTTCTGCCAGGGTAGATAGGATACGGCTCACGCCAGGAAAGTTAGTGGATCTGTCCCCTAATCTGTTCAGCAGGTGTTACTGAAGCCTTTCGTTTACGTCGGGAAGATATTGAAACTTTCTGCTTCCTGTGTCTGAGGAATTCGATCCATACTTCCATTCAGCAAAAATTAAATTCCTTACTAATAACGGATTTATTTACGGTTCCCAAAGAATTTCGCGTATTTTTTCATCCTTATTTAATCGTCACTCAGTTGATGATAGCCTTTTTTCTTATTTGTAGGTCTAGGGAACATGCTCTCATTAATATAGTTAGCACGTCTGTAGAAATAGCGCTGAAAACACAACAGCACCGGAGCAGAATTCGGTACTGTACTTTTCTCACTGAAGCGGCAGATCTGATCAGATTTTTCCCATGCCCCCAAACACTGGGAACAGGCCAAAATTGCAGTTAATATAGACTAGCAGTATAGTCAAATTACACTCAAAGGTATGCGAAATCTCCTTTGTCAAACACTAACAATTTTATTCGTTGTACAACTCCCTTTCCTTGGTAAAAATTCTTTGTGGACAATGAATGTCCAGTTTTCTTCGTGATGCACACAGAAATACCTGATGACAGTATGCCTTCCATGTAACTCCTAATTCACTTTCACCGCTGGAGCCCTAGTTACCTCTCCTGTAAGTAACATATATGCCGATTTTTGCGGTGATATGCCTTGATTCGAACTTGCATTACAACTCATGCATGTTTCCAGTAAGTTTGCCACAATTATTTTCTAGCGATTCTCGGTTGTTGGCGTGCACTAAAACTAACAAGTCACCAGCATAATTGGTAACGGCACATCCTCCTTTAGCATTACTTTTCCTTAACATTAGTTATCGATGCCAGTATTATTTTTCGAATTTTTCACACGTCAGTATTATCTCAGTTGCTTTTCTGAAAACTTTCATATAAATTTATACGCAATATGTTACAGCTAAAGCTAAAATTTGGATGCTATAATCGATAAACAGTAATTCTGAATTTACAGTTAAAATTATATTTTTAGGAACATTTAAAATTACGAAGTATTTGCACAGTTATAATTTCTATTATTAATTACGCACTCCTGTACTGTTTACTATGCTTATTTCTGGATTCATTTATGAAATAATAATCGAAACTAATAATGTAACGAAAGCTAGTAAGAATTCATTTGTTGCCGCGCGGGATTAGCCGAGCGGTCAGGGACGCTGCAGTTATGGATTATGCGGCTCGTCCCGGCGGAGATTCGAGTCCTCCCTAGGGCATGGGTGTGTGTGTTTGTCCATAGGATAACTTAGGTTAAGTATTGTGTAAGCTTAGGGACTGATGATCTTAGCAGTCAAGTCCCATAAGATTTCACACACATCTGAACAATCCATTTGTTAAGACAAATTGTAAACATTTTGGAATACTGTTTTTACCGCAGAGTGGGAGAGTCGTAAGCTTGTCGCTGAAGTGATCGGACGTATTTTTGTATAATAGGTGCGAAAATTGTAATTTTGTGTTTGATAATGTGAAAAATCGAAAGACTGTACGATACATTAAAATGTGAGAAAGTACATTTACCTAAAACAAAATTCTGCAAAACAAGCTTCATATTTATTTACTTCAAACCAACCGTGAGATCCTGATGTGACATTTTCAACTTCAAAAATCAGACCTCTAGACAAGAAGATCTGGAGCCGTATCCACATGACAAGCTAAGTAAACTTGAAAGTTATTGTAATCTTCGCTTCTCTCAAAATCTTCATAAAGACTTGCCCTGTTAACTACTTGGACTGGGCATTGTTCAATGTGGACGATAGCTGGAAGAAGGAAGGAGGGGGAGACCGAAAATCCTAACAATTACTGATTTTTGTAGTCTGTTCAGATACTCAAAAGTGATTTTAATCTGAAGCCACAGAATTCTGGATTGAAAACAGAGCCCTGGGGCATTCTGTTATTATATGTTAGGTAACCGATGATTTGGAACACGACAGCTTCACGTATCGGTCCAATACAAAGTAGTACAAATTCCTCTGCAGCCCGTTCTCCTTTGTCTTCTAAAGAATGAAGAATACCAACGTTGTCAAAGTTCCACTCTTGTCTACCACTACAACTGGTTCATATTTTGTACCTGCCGCATAAATTAATTCTCTCACCTGTTTATTTACATCCTCAGTATATTTATCCTTTTCAAATCAATACTGAGTATTATTTAATCCAATTAGAATCCCGTGGCACTTAAGTCTATTGATCAGCACATTGTTACAAATTATTAGCCCACTATGTTTATTAAACAGATATTCCAGAATGATATAAGGTGTTTGGGATCTTCATCTACTTTCCTTTCTATAATAATTTTTCTGCCGTTTTCTACCATTGTGGAAAATGAACTTGTATTCTGTATTCATTGAATGATCTATTCATATAAGCAAAGGCACAGGGACTTATTGTTTTCACCATCTCTCCTATTAAGCCATCAGACCCAGGAGTTCATCTCACTCTTTTTCTTAGATGATTTTAGCGACCTACGTATCAGCTCATCGCGCTTCTATCTCAGATTATTGTGATATTCTGCATCATCGCAAGGAAGAACCTCATGAAGAACTTCAAAATTGGTTCAAATGGCTCTGAGCACTATGGGACTTAATATTTGAGGTCATCAGCCCCCTAAAACTTAGAACTACGTAAACCTAATTAACCTAAGGACATCACACACATCCATGCCCGAGGCAGGATTCGAACCTGCGACCGCAGCGGTTGCGCGGTTCCAGACTGAAGTGCCTAGAACGGCTCGGCCACTTCGACCGTCGAAGAACTTCAGCTGAATCTTCCACTTTGTTGTCATCCGGCGTTTAGTCTAGATTATGAATGCCTGATTGGGGAACCTTATTTTCTAAGTTATTATCTTAGAGAGTGCGCCTCAGGGATATACCGCTAGGTGTGCCGAACGATTCTCTCCCAGCCACTTCGTCTAACAGGCCTCACCTCACATTTGTACCTCTCTTTTGTTGCCTGTATTGAATGAGCCTAAAATCTCTAATGTGCAGTCTTCCTTTGCGAACTATCCTTCTTCTAAGTGTAGAAGCTAGTCTCCCCTTCCAAGTATACACTGATGGGAAATACTTTCGCACATTATTATTCCCACACACACAGATTAGACACTGAAAGCACAGAGAAAAACAGAAACCTGTGTCTTAGCACTTAGATGGTGAAGCAAATCACGTGTTCCATTACGCCCCTCTAGAGGGGTATGAATATGTTGCTCTCTGTTTATTATACACTGCTTGTCACATTAGCCGAACTGTTGCATTCCTGTTACATCACTGCGTAGTGATGATCGGCAGTTCAAAGGACGTTAACTGCATCTTCAGGTCTCCTTTTTTGCTAAACACCGGGTGACTGAGTTCTGAACAGGAACTTTTAGCCATAACAAATGAAAAATAGTATAGAATGGTGTGACATACATTCAAGATACTCGTGATCATACGCTTCTTGTTTCGCTCAATGTAAACTGTCCCACTCGCTTTATTCAGTATCACAGAAGGCCGCCTCTGAGAGCAATGTTCGAGGTAACAGCTGCGTGGAATAAACTTGAGCTTGTAATACGAGAACATGAAAAGATTTCTGGGAACACGGAAGGATGAAATACATAACATGCAGGGTTACTGGATGTTTAGAAAGTAGTCTTCTACAAAAATATAGTTTAGTTGTTGGAATAACGGTTGTAATTCGTTTTCTTTCTTTCCACTGACGAAAGTCAAATAATACTTTCAGCAGCTTTACTTGTTTTCGCAGAAACATTCCTCTTGTTGCACTGACAGGACCAGCTGTAGCTGAGTGTATGAGAGTGCGTAATATCAAAAAATGAAAGTGTATCCAGGAGTTTAGGAGGAAAAGGTACCAGATTTCTCTGAAATGGCCACACATAAAAGCGCTGTGTTGTCATTGAGAGAAATGTTCCCTCCCTCTCTTTATTATCTTGAATCTGAAGAAGCGGTTACCAAATATAACAGAACGACAACGAGGGTGAGTCACTAAAAGGGTAATGATGAGCAGAAAGGTACTTGAAAAGGCGCGTGACCTTACAGGATATGTTCTGAAGGACGTACGATGACAGCAGAAGCTAAACAGTCGTATGAAATCAATGATATACGAGGTAAAGTGTATCTTACTTTTAAAAATAGTAGGTCGCCTATCCATACAGAAGAAGCAAAGAAAACCTACAAGATGGTGTAAGATATTCTGACAAGGTAGTGTAAAAGCGAAACGTTGTGTACAGAGGGCAGTACAATAAAGAAAAACAACTGACGGAAAACGAGAGGCCTACAATAAAGGGACCAACAAGAATCGAACACCATGTCCAATTCTTTCGCAAAGGCGTGTGATGATATTAATCTATTTGCGATAGGTGGGAATTAATAAAAAATTAATACACTGATATACAAATCTTAAGGATGAAAACAACTTTCGTATGATGCGTCGCTGCGAAGTAACATAGCTCGATGAATCTTGGCCCATGCATTAAAAAAATGCTACAGTATAACACACAAGGTAACTGAAAGGAAAACTCCGTGGGACGAACAGAAATTACACATTTATTCAAATACAATAACATGAACACGATTTATGATGGTAATCTGAGCATTACAAATGGCGAGACGTGTGTGACCACGACGAATAGCAACGTCATGCTGCCCACAAGGTTGGTAACGAGTTCTAATGGTAGGACGTTCCAATGCCCCATCAGCACGGTTGACGCTGCTGGGTGGCCGTCGATGCTGCAATACGCCGCCCAAGCCATTAATAAAAGCCCAGTATTCTGGTCCAGAGTGTATACTAGTTAGGTTCCTTTCAGAGCAATGCGTCCATACTGAGCAATCAAATAGAACCGTTCGCTCTATGAATGATTCTTACCCAAAGACTGGAATGTTATACAGATCACACCTATCAGAGATTACTGGACAGAGAGGTCAAACAAATTTGGATAAAAAAAGTCAGTATTGGCTCACAAGTTTTGTGGTGTCTGTGGGGTTTTGGCCGAATACCTGCGGGGAAGTGATTTGCTACAAGGATAATCGTACACCACGTTCTTGGGCCTTGTCGGAGCCAGACCTGCTGGGTACATTTTTCCTGTTGTGGTGAAATTGACCACCATGTGCCAGCATTGTTAGAAGTTTGAGACTAGTTAGGGACTAATTTGTGATTTTCAGGGTTTCTCTGAGTTACATTTATTGCTTTATGTTACTTTCTGTTTTCTAATGTGTTTCTTAAATTTCTCGATATCTGTCTGTGATTTTGACCACGTGTGGGTTCTTGATTCTTTGTTATGTTGCGTGGTTTGTAATAGGTCTTTACTGTCTTGTTCTTCGAATAATTTGCTTAGATAATGTGTCTCCGACCTTTCTCATAATACGTGGGTGTGATTTCTATAATTGCACCAACTTTTCCTTGTGACTGCTGCATGTGGTACCAGACAGTTTTTAATACAGCTCATTGTTTAAATAGTTCCTCACAGTGTCTCTTTGTTCTGAAAAGTGATTACTTGCTAGTAAAATGTCGTTCCTCACTCATTATAATGGTTTCTTCGTCAATCGGTATGTGCAGTACGAGGCAGACCTTTGCATATCAGTGGCTTTTTGAATAAGGCCCTGTTGCGATCCTTTTGCTTTTACACATTTTTCAATAGTGCTCTACTGCCACCTCATGCCTTCACAAGCGAAATCGATGTGATTTAACTGGAATACAAGTTGCTACAGTCGAGTCGGCATAAGAAGGTACCTGTTAGCTGTGAGCACTGTTACCATCTTTCAGCTGCGAAACGTAAACGGCTACTGATGAAAACGAGGCTCCAACAAGACCCAGGCGTCGCCATACAGACATTTACAAAATCGCAGTACGTGACTTGTTGGAGAAGACAGGCTCACCTGCCGTGCCCAGCAACCTTAAAATATCCGGGATATTCTTACACCGCCTGAACTGTTATAGCCTAACTTATAATTCTGGCGATCAGTCGTGTCTCTTGCACATTTATATTATGCGTGTGCCACAATCAAACCACACATTTTTTCTCAAATACACAAATCAAAAAAGGTTTGCATCACCCTGGCTCCAAGAAACCATGACGATAGACGTTGACTCTGGGTACTGTATCACAGACACAGTCCCTTTGTCGGTTGAGAGATGACATTAAACCCGCCCAAAGACTTAAACAACCATGCACGTGCAGCGCCTATTAGACGGAGGGGGTCAGACAGCCGTTCAGTTCCAGTCATTCCACCTGGAAGGAGGTAAACGGATCGAGTTTTCTGTAGTTCAACCAAGCCTAGACGGTAAATACCGCGGTTCGATCGAGTCCGCATTGTTACTTTGTGCCAGGAAGGGCTCTCAACAAGGGAAGTGTCCAGGCGTCTCGGAGTAAACCAAAGCGATGTTGTTCGGACATGGCGGAGATACAGAGAGAAAGGAACTGTCGATGACATGTTTCGCTCAGGCCGCCCAAGGGCTACTAAAGCAGTGGATGACCGCCACCTACGATTATGGCTCAGAGGAATCCTGACAGCAGTGCCACCATGTTGAATGCTGCTTTTCGTGCAGCCACAGGTCGTCTTGTTACGACTCAAATTGTGCGCAATAAGCTGCATGAGGAACAACTTCACTCCCGATGTCCATGGCGAGGTCCATCTTTCCAACCACGACACCATGCAGCGTGGTACAGACGAGCCCAACAATAAGCCGAATGGACCGCTCGAGAGTCGCCTATGGTTTCAACCATACAATCGTCGGGGACGTGTTTGGAGACAACCCGCGCAGACTGAAATCCTATTGATACTGTCCAGCGAGGTCAGCAAGGTGGAGGTTCCCTACTGTTTTGGGGTGGCATTACGAGGGGCCGACGTACCCCGCTGGTGGTCATGGAAGGCGCCGCAATGGCTGTACGATACGTGAATGCCATTCTCCGACCGATAGTGCAATCATATCGGCAGCATGTTGGCGAAGCATTCGTCTTTATGGGCAACAATACGCGTCCCCATCGTGCACGTCTTGTGAATGAGTTCCTTAAGGATAACGACATGCGACATCGCTCGACTAGATTGGCCAGCATGTTCTCCAGACATGAACCGTATCTTACATACCTGACCCACCAACGTACTCTGAGGTGCTTAGGTCGTATCTCCGTCAAGGAGTGGGACAATCTGGACCAATAGTGCCTTGATGAAGTTATGGATATTATTCCACGACGAACACAGGCATGCATCAATGCAAGAGGTCGTGCAGCTGGGTATTAGATTCACCGGTGTGTATGGCAATCTGGACCACTACCACTGAAAATCTCGCTATATGGTGGTACAACACGAAATGTGTGGTTTTCATGAGCAATAAAAAGAGCGGAAATGATGTTTCTGTTGATCTCTATTCCAATTTTCTGTACAGGTTCCGGAACTCTCGCAACCGATGTTATGCAATACTTTTTTTGATGTATGTATGTTACACGATTGGTCATCCCTCCATAATCCAGACCGCTTGTCTCATCTATGGGTGATTAGTTTGAGTTATTCCAAAAAGAGTGTGTTTTCATGTTTCCAGAGAGTGTGTGACTACAAAATTATAACGCAGTAAGACTAGTGTCTGTATGTGTGTGTGAGTGAGTGTGTGTGTGTGTGTGTGTGTGTGTGTGTGTATGTATGTTATTCATAGGAATGAAATATTGAGATGAATGCACATCCACTCTTATCTCTTATACTGAAAGCTTAATGCTATCGATCCACTGTTCTTAACTGCTCCCAATTAGCAACCTGAATGTGCATAAAAGCCGAACAGCTATTCTTGCTGTTCAGAACCTATAATTAAAAGTAAGTATCTTTCGTAATTATATACATGAATAATAGTCGAATAAACATATTTTCTGGCGCTCTTACAGAAAATTGAGACCAGTTTGCTATTCAGAAACAGCCATTTCAAATGTTCCCGTCTCTGGTCATACTTTTTGTGCAATGTTTGAGTAGACTGGGGTTCAGTAGTCGTTTGTCCAAGCTGCCTCAGTCGTGAACTCAACATACAAATGACCAAATGAGCGATTCGGCGCTCAGATAGAATCCAAAACAATCGTACAGGGTGTTTCAAAAATGACCGGTATATTTGAAACGGCAATACAAACTAAACGAGCAGCGATAGAAATACACCGTTTGTTGCAATATGCTTGGGACAACAGTACATTTTCAGGCAGACAAACTTTCGAAATTACAGTAGTTACAATTTTCAACAACAGATGGCGCTGCGGTCTGGGAAACTCTATAGTACGATATTTTCCACATATCCACCATGCGTAGCAATAATATGGCGTTGTCTCTGAATGAAATTACCCGAAACCTTTGACAACGTGTCTGGCGGAATGGCTTCACATGCAGATGAGATGTAATGCTTCAGCTGTTCAATTGTTTCTGGATTCTGGCGGTACACCAAGTCTTTCACGTGTCCCCACAGAAAGAAGTCACAGGGGTTCATGTCTGGCGAATAGGGAGGCCAATCCACGCCGTCTCCTGTATGTTTCGGATAGCCCAAAGGAATCACACGATCACCGAAATATTCATTCAGGGAATTAAAGACGTCGGCCGTGCGATGTGGCCGGGTACCATCTTGCATAAACCACGAGGTGTTCGCAGTGCCGTCTAAGGCAGTTTGTACCGCCACAAATTCACGAAGAATGTCCAGATAGCGAGATGCAGTAATCGTTTCGGATCTGAAAAATGGGCCAATGATTCCTTTGGAAGAAATGGCGGCCCAGACCAGTACTTTTTGAGGATGCAGGGACGATGGGACTGCAACATGGGGCTTTTCGGTTCCCCATATGCGCCAGTTCTGTTTATTGACGAAGCCGTCCAGGTAAAAATAAGCTTCGTCAGTAAACCAAATGCTGCCCACATGCATATCGCCGTCATCAAACCTGTGCACTATATCGTTAGCGAATGTCTCTCGTGCAGCAATGGTAGCGGCGCTGAGGGGTTGCCGCGTTTGAATTTTGTATGGATAGAGGTGTAAACTCTGGCGCATGAGACGATACGTGGACGTTGGCGTCATTTGGACCGCAGCTGCAACACGGCGAACGGAAACCCGAGGCCGCTGTTGGATCACCTGCTGCACTAGCTGCGCGTTGCCCTCTGTGGTTGCCGTATGCGGTCGCCCTACCTTTCCAGCACGTTCATCCGTCACGTTCCCAGTCCGTTGAAATTTTTCAAACAGATCCTTTTTTGTGTCGCTTTTCGGTCCTTTGGTTACATTAAACCTCCGTTGAAAACTTCGTCTTGTTGCAACAACACTGTGTTCTAGGCGGTGGAATTCCAACACCAGAAAAATCCTCTGTTCTAAGGAATAAACCATGATGTCCACAACACACTTGCACGTTGTGAACAGCACACGCTTACAGCAGAAAGACGACGTACAGAATGGCGCACCCACAGACTGCGTTGTCTTCTATATCTTTCACATCACTTGCAGCGCCATCTGTTGAAAATTGTAACTACTGTAATTTCGAAATTTGTCCGCTTGAAAATGTACTGTTGTCCCAAGCATATTGCAACAAACGGTGTATTTCTATCGCTGCTCGTTTAGTTTTTATTGCCGTTTCAAATATACCGATCATTTTTGAAACACCCTGTATAACTAACTGGTTAATTGATAATTGTTCACGCTGCTAAGTACAGCTGAAGTTCCATTGTCGCAAAATAAAATTTAAGTGTCACTTAGCGACTTAATGACAAATCAGTATTGTTACATTGTCGTAAGGTGGTGGAGCATACGTGACGTGGAACGATCATTTTCCTCATTTTCTGTTCCACTAGTGGATGGTGCAGTGCTTCTGTGAATCAGTCTGCGAAAATTCCCATGAGGGATTCCCAGTAACGTAGTTAGGCTTCTTGTGTTATGGCGGATTTAACAAATTCAGAGATATGCCTCTGTGCAGTGTGGTCTACACGTTTCGCAACCGATATTTCTGCAGTTTTGCTATTAATCTCATCCACAGGACGACTCTTCATCAATGTACGATTTAGCAGTGATAATCTCAGCGTTATATTTTACTAACAAATCGCATTTCACTTGCAAAATCTGAACTTACTTTATTTCTGTACATTAGCACCCTCGTTACGAAGCATTCGTCGCAACTGTCGTAACGCTATGTGGCCTCACGTTTCGTACATAGGTATTTCAACTAAGCCGTGACTTGGTGTTGTTAGATTTTCCTCAAAATTAGAGCCAGCGGACAATTGTAGTTAAAAAGCATTGTTCCTTTCTCTGAAAGGAATTATAACGTTTCAAGACTGCCAGAGAGCTGACGAGTACCGCCAGGGCCTCTCAGGACATGAGACACTTGAGCAGGGACTTAAATGACTTTTCTATCACAAAGCGATCTGGTGTTAAGATGAAGCCTCCCCAGCGACACAGGAAGATAGAGAATGAACGCCTAAACGCAATCGCCAAGAAATTACGTGAACCTTCCTGGCTGATTAAAATTGTGCCCCGGACCAAGATTCGAACTCAGGACCTTTGCCTTTCGCGGGGATGTGTAGAGCACAGATCCCAAGTTCCAGTCTTGGTCCTGCACACAGTTTTAATCTGCCAGGAAGTTTCACACCAGCGCACACTCCGCTGCAAAATGGTTCGAATGGCTCTGTGCGCTATGGGACGTAACATCTGAGGGCATCAGTCCCCTAGAACTTAGAACTACTTAAACCTAACCTAATGACAACACATACACCCATGTCCGAGGCAGGATTCGAACCTGCGTTCGTGGCGGTCGCGCGGTTCCAAACTGAAGCTCTTAGAACCGCTCGGCCACACCGGAAGGCACTCCGCTGCAGAGTGAAAATCTCATTCAAGAAAATACGTCGTGTTAGCCGCTAGGGAACTTGCCGGAGGCAATAGGTCATGGCGCAGCTGAAGACCGTATCAGACCACAATGAGAACGTTGCTGGGCTCATATACACTTCGACGCCTTCTGTTCGTGGATGGAAAAGCGTGACACCATGTAGCGAAGACTGGAACGGTGAGTTTCCCAGGTTGATTGTTAATTGAGGTAGATTGCAAATTGGAGGCCTCAATAATACGGCGATATGACAGAAAATTCAATACCACGAAAGACAAGAACGAGGGTAGAAGAACAAAGTCCCGGTCAAGGACATTAAGGGTGTGGTCAGTAAATTTATTTGCGTGCCGTTTCTCATACAAAATTTTGACTTTCCACTCAGTTTCTATTCTACTCGGTTTTTGCTGACCCAGTTCCTTTATTTACCCTGATGCCTACAGGCAGCAGCTGCGCCAGTCGTAATAAGGTATCACTAAAGAGCGTCTAAGGAGAAACTAGTGGAGAGAGCCCTAGTTAACTTCCTGTGAGCGTCACCTATAAAGCTATGGGTGCATGACGATGTGGCGATAAAAGCCATATGCTGGCAATCAACGGCTACGTGACACCAAGCCAGTCCGTATGGAGACCATTTGTAGTGGTGATACTATGCCAACTGCAAAGGCCTTCATGCACAGATGAATCCATCATACAATGAGCTACAATATCTGATACCAACGATACGTCCAGTCACTAGGTCATGGCTAAGGGTAGTCAGACAGGCCTAGAGAAATTTGTACTTAAAATTTATGCAGAACATCCAAATGAATAAATGTTAGCATTGCTACAATCTTCTACTGGTTCAAAAATTAGGATTACATCCTTAACAACCATTGTGAGTAAAGTAAGAGAACCATCATATGTACTGCACTGTCCATAACTTCAAGAGTTCCTGTGGCACCATTTTCTGCCAGTAAAGTAGCTAATTTCGATAATATTAATTTAGCAAGACGTAAGCGGAATACTGTTTCACTTTCTTAGAAGATACTCTTTCACAATTTCACTGGCAAATCCCTCTGTGATATACAATGCCTCTTGTACTGTCTCCTCCTAACATCTCTCTAACTCCCTCTCGCTTACTGAGTTAACCCGTGATGAAATTCAATGCATTGCTTAGGACCTCCTCTGAAATGTATACAACGGCCGGCCACAGAATGCCAAACTCATGCATGCAGGGTGAGTGGGCCGCGTGCGAACCAAGGCCAGTCTGTTTCGGCTTTGCTCGGTGCTCCTCGCATGTACCCGGAACAGCGTTGCTACGTGGGATTTTTCGGGTGGCACAACCCTCTTAATTTCGGCAAAATCGTTGTGTCAGAGCTTTCACCTTTCTCTATTTGTTCGTAGTATGAAGGGGGTTCACAGGTCCAGTTGTTGTTTGCACGAAAAGAGGCATACTAGCGATCCACCGTCAAAAGCTTTAAAGATGAGTATGAATGACAAAAGACGGGGACGGGAAATAAACAATTTATAGAGGAATATAAGCGACGGGTATTATCCATTTGCTATTTGCTGACATTACAATACCATGAGAAAGAATTTAAAAATTTAGTTGACAGGGAAAGAGCAAAAAATTACGAAGATCGACGGATAGGATCGATTGTTCTGTCTGTAAAGAAACACGTTGCGCTTAATGTGCAGACACGGAGCACGCGAGGAAACTTGTGATACGAATAGTAAAATTTTTTAGGTCGCACGCATTATTCAGCTATCAGTTTTAACAGTGATCGATAAAACCGAACGGAGAGTATGGTGACTTTATATATTACTACAAAGTGCCATGGTCAAATCAAGAGAATGTCTGGAACGATTTTTTGATTTAAATCTCGCTAATGTTGAATTTATGAAGGAGAAAGGAGCCCAAGATCGAAAATCAGGACATCCGGGAGGGATTACAGACCTTGCATTTCAAGTCCACTTGACTGCACACTGCCCACAGTAAGACACTACAAGAAACAACTTCGATCTGATTTCATGCGGATTGTAAGAGGTCCGAGCGGATGTAATTTCGATGTATTGCTCACGCACTGCCTGCGATATGTAACGTATAAGAGAATCTCAGACCAGAGAGCAGTGTTGACTGCAGTAGGAACTGTGTAGCTGTAGCAGTAAGTTGTTGCTAGCGAGCAGTTTGGTCTGGTGTATCGTGTTGGCTGGGCCGGTAGTAGTGCAGCGATGGCGGAGCCTGAGCATTATTGTATAAGGTAAAAAGCAGTCCCTCACATATGTAGTATTGGTATCTCAAGTCCCATGTAAATGTTTTAATCTCCTAATAATAATCTTTCTCATAAAAAGTAACTTTTAACAACCAATCATTTCAATTTAAAGAATTTACTAATTTCTCCAATCCATGATCATCCCGATTATTGCAAAAGATAAACCAGTTGTTTCCTTTCATAAATGACAAATCTGTCGGCCAGCATTGTACAGGGCTGTGCCAAAAAAAATTTGTTGTAAGAGCAGATATATATGCGTTATCCGGCGACTTCATTGAGGTAAGAATTTTTCCTTTTTTATTCAGAATGATCTTTCAGGGCCATGACGCAGCACTGCTGACGTGAAAAATTTACCAGGTTAAATTCACGGTCAATTATTCAAAAGTTATAAGTGAGCGACAATTTAATTGAGAGGTTAGTTACATTGTATTACTACCAGGTTAGTGAATTTATTGTTTGTTGGTACGTTACACTGAATGTGATCGACATCATTATATTTTTTACTGTTGAAGAGGTTTAGGAATTTTTCTGTTTTGAGGTTACGCTAAATGTGAATATTATTCCTATATATTATATTATTTCACTGTGGGGAGGTTACACTTGTCGACAACCGGCCAGGATCGTATTTATTTGTGAATTTCTGAGAAGTAGTCAGTTATATATCCGCGCTTATTTACTTAAATGTAGTTTGCATCTGGCGCAACGCATTTACTAATTTGTCACTTTTTCTTTCACAGATCATCGGCAAGTTATTGCTCTTTGTTGTAATTGTGTTTGTTCCATTTTTGCTTTGTCTTTGTTTCATTTTGTGCTTAATTTTGATTTGTGAAAAATGCCGCGAAAAACTGTTAACAGTACATCGCTATGTGCAATGAGTGAAATAGCCGACTCGAATAATTTGACCGATCATACTAGCGACACTCAGTGTAATAGTGATAATCCTTTAGTTACAGATAATAAGTGCGTGCCGATCACTAGTAATGAATTTAATCCTAATGATGAACAAACAAATCCAATTATGTTAACGACAATTGATGACACGGCACGTTCCGTTACAATGAACGCTGCCCAGTTTGACGTACCTGACTTGAAAAATTTACACTGTGAACAGATAGATGTTTCTGACCAAGATGAACAATGTAGTCAAAATATGTAAGATTTATTTGATTCCGATGTAGTGAGCAACAGTGCACATTCAATTGGCAAAGCATTTCAAGAGTTACAGAATGACCAAATGGTTACACAAAACGTGACCAATACAGATACATCATCACACAGTACAGTGAATATAGTCGCTAATTTTGGCTGGGATCAAGTTGTGGCAGTATTGCTACAAATTAATGAATCGTACAAACAACTTAATGATCGTTCAAACAACTTAATGAAAAACAGGATAAACTTAATGAATCGTACAAACAAATTAATGAATCGTACGAACAACGTAATGAGAATCTCGAACAGTGGAATGAAAAACTAAACAACAATTTCAAACAATTTAATGAAAAGCGAGACAACAGCTATAAACAATTTAATGAATCGAACGAACAGCTTAATGAAAGTTTCAAACAGTCGAATGAAAAACACGACAACCTTAATGAACAGAACAAACAACTTAGTGAACAGATTACAGCCGTTATCGTGCAACGTCATGATACTAATGCTTGTGCTAGTAACAGTAGTAAAGAAATTATATCTGTTGCACAAGAATTAAGTAATACACATGCAGCCACTACAAAATTACTTAGAGATGAAAGTAGTGCACTCGCTAAACATTGTTCTGATAACGCAACACATTTACGCGACGAGTTTAAATTAATTGCATCAGAACTTTCACACAGTCTGGATGGGAAAGTCGATAAGATATTTGAAAAACAGAACAGCCAAATGGGCGAACGTTTTAAAGTGACAGAGACGAAAAATGTTGCAGTCTCTAACACGTCACAGCATACGCCAAATTCTGAACATTTCTCACACTCACACAGCCAGTGTAACTTAGGTGCCTTAGAGAGAGTACATGTCTTAGATTCCGAACAGTCACAGACAAACGGATTATCATACAATCCTGAACCAGTTCACACATTCAGAGACGATAACGTTGATTATAAGCAATTTTTATCCGTGAAAAAATGTAAGGTATTTAAAAATGACAGAACACAAATACATCCTATGGACTGGATACGACAACTTGCTTTTGTATTTTCATCAGCTTGGCCTGTAATGCAGAAACTAGAATTGGCCTGGATACAACAATTTGTTTTTGAATTTTCAACGGCATTGCCTGTAATGCAGAAACTAAATTTTATTTGCAGCTCGTCAGTGACCTCAGGGGATTCATTACACTTCGATGAATATGTGCCGTAGCGTGCACAGGGCCCCGAGCTGTAGTAGTGCTGTTTCCTCTTTAGTTTTCTGCATTGCTGCCTTCTCTTTTACTATCCGGTATATCTATCAAAAGAGCTCTTCAACTGTCGATCTATCTAGAATGAGAAATGAGTAAAGAAACCCTGATATGACAAATTTTACCTGAAAGTGACAGTTTTCATAAGAGACTCCCGAAATGACAAGAACTAACATCGTAATTTTAATAGTAGACAAAATTGTAAACATCAGTATGTACAAAATTTTCAGCAATCGCAGACACATTTGAGTAACAATAGAGGGTTTTCTCCACAATAGCAACAAAACCAGCCAGTTAGCATACTTAACCAACAATGTAGTCTGCAAGGTCAACCAAGCTTTAATGTTTCGCCGCCTACACGTATAGCGTCGGCTCCACCAAATAGTAACGCACAGCAACAAGGAAATAACTACGTACAGAAGACACATCATTTCAACTCATATCGCAACGCACCGTATAGCAACGATTATTATGATAGACGTAAAAGTAATGAGCATAGTTTTCAGCGTAACAGTCGGTCTTACCAGCAGCAGAATCATCCACAACAACAGATTATCATGGATGAACCAGACAGTAGATATCATCCTGAACGTAATACGTCAGGACGAAGTAATAGAACAGTACAAATAGTTGAAATGCCACAGCATCCTCCTGCAAATAACAGTACGTCAGAAAGAATTTGACTAGATTCAGTACAAGTTGCATCTTCCAGCAACGCAAGCAATACTTTTGACACAGAGAATCATGTTCACGAAAATGTTATTACTTTTCACAACATCCGAGACACTCTTTTGCATGAAAAACCTGTTATTCAAAAAACCATTTCCCACCCTGTCATTGAAGTGAAGATTGGATCATCCAAATTTTCAGCAGTAATCGATTCTGGATCACCTATGTCAGTCATAAATGAAGAAACTTTCAACGAATGTAACAAAGAGAATACCTACCCTACGTTACCATTAGGCAAAACTAAAGTAAAGGGAGCAGTATCTGGTAAAGGAGTAGATGTAAAGTTAAAGATACACTTATCATTTTGTATTGCAGGTCATACGTTTCACTCAAATTTTTGGATAGTTCCCTTATTGACAACAGACGTTATTTTAGGTACGAATTTTCTGGTACAACATGACGCCATTATTGGCTTTCAAAATTCCTATTTAATGTTAAAGGATGAAAATGTACAACTGGCATTAGAATTTCAGCACTGTTTATCTGCAGAAGAACAAACAATTAATTGAATAGAGGTCATTCCTGCATCACGTAACATAGACTGTCATTCCACATTATTCACGGATACGTATGTTCACAACTACAATACACCATACGAAGCCGACTATGACGTTATGCAATTGATTTCTTATAAAGTTAAACAAAGCAGTGCAAATACAGACGTCGAACGTACTCAACTACGCAATATTCTTTTACAGCAAGCTCCCGTTTTTGACAACGTCCCTGGTACTCTGTCCGGTTTCGTGTATGAATTTCAAGTTAAACAGCACGACACATTTAAAGCCAAACATTATCCCATTCCATATATTCACAGAGAACAAGTTAAGAAAGAATTGCAAGCTATGCTTGACCAAGGAATTATTGAAGCGGCAGTTAGTCCGTACATAAAACCGCTCCATATTGTTAAGAAAAAGAATGGTTCACTTCGGCTCGTACTTGATTCGCGTCACATCAATGACATTATTATTAATGAAACAGATCGCCCACAGACACTAGAAGAACTTCTACAGAAATTTCATGGTACTGCTATTTATTCCACGTTAGATTTGAAATCGGGATTTTGGCAAATTCAGCTCCATCCGAACTGCAGAAAGTACACAGCATTTCTCTGTTTTGATGACTGTTATCAATTTTGCAAATTACCGTTCGGTTTAACAATTTCTTCAGCAGCATTTATTCGCGGTTTGAATACTATACTTCCGACAGAATTAAAAGACAGAATCACAACGTATGTAGACGACATTCTTATTACAGAAGCTAACTGGTCTGCTCACAATCTGATTCTTGAACAACTGTTGCAAACTTTTCGTGCACAAGGACTCACAGTTAATCTTAACAAATCGCACTTCGGCAAAACTTCTATAAAATTTCTTGGACATGTAATTTCAGCAGAAGGCATTGCGCCTGACCCGGAAAAACTTCAAGCTTTACGTGACATTACTGTTCCAACGACGAAGAAACAACTACGCAGCTTTTTTGGATTAATTAACTTTTTCCGTAAATTTATTCATTACTCTCCTTTAGACACCCCTAGATTAAGCCAATTGACGGGTAAAAACGCTATTTTGTCCTGGGATACCCAAGCACAGTCTGAGTTTGTTAATTTGAAACATGCCTTGTTGAATGCACCACTTTTATCACACCCAGATCCTAACAGAAATTTTTCCATTGCCATCGACAATTCTAACACAGCTTTAGGCGTACACGTTTTTCAGGAAATTGAAGAAGATGGTACTACAGTAATTAAAAACATCGCCTTTGCAAGCCGCATTCTGTTACCTGCTGAACGCAATTATTCTGTTACAGAACTTGAAAGATTCTGTGTTGTATGGGCATTTACGAGATTTAGGCATTTTCTTTATGGAAGACATACGACCGTTTACACAGATCATAGAGCTATATAGTTTTTACTTTCCGCAAAATTTACACACGACAGGTTAAGCAGATGGAAACTTTATTTACAGGAATTTAATTTTACAATTGTTCACATTCCCGGTACACAAAATGTTGTAGCAGACGCGCTATCCCGTTCTCTCAGCAACAATCAGCAAGACATCGCAACCAACTTCTGCCAAGCAAATTTTAGCGTCATGTATATTCAACAAATTGCATTCGAAAATTTTATTTCGGCATCGTTACGAGACATAGCACAGGAGCAGAGCAAAGACAACGTATGGATAGAAGTTAAACGCCTTTGGCAAAATAGGAATAATGTTACCATCAGAAACCATTACACTGTACGTAATAACATTCTGTTTCGCCGCTCTCACCCTAACAGCAACAATTGGTTACTATGTATTCCTGACGAGCTTGTTAAGAAATTAATTTGGTATACTCATTTAAGTTACGCACATTACGGAGCCAGAAAATGTTTTCTTATATTGAAACAGAACTGTTATTTTGCGAACATGGAGAAATGTATTCGACGAGTTTTAGCGTCATGTAAAATCTGCCAGAAAGCTAAATCAGACACGACTTCACATATTCCTCCGTTACATCCCATTGTACCCATTAAATTGAGATACATGGCCGCTGTAGACATTTTTGGTCCGATTTCCAGATCTAATAGAGGTTTTTGTTACATCTTTGTCGCTGTTGAACTCACTTCGAAATTTGTAACTTTCACTCCGTTACGCAAAGCTACTGCTAAATCTATTTATAATGCATTTGTAAAACATTTTCTATTTCATGTAGGGCATGTATTGAAAGTAATTTCCGACAATGGGCCACAGTTTCGATCTGCTATATGGACACGTATGTTACGAACAAGAAACATTTCTCCGATCTATATATCCAAGTATCACGCTTCTTCGAACCCTTGTGAACGACTAATGAAAGAAATTGGTAAACTATGTAGAATATACTGCCATAAAAAACATATTAATTGGGACGCACACATACTCTCATTCCAGGATGTAATTAACTCCATACCAAATGAATCTACTATGCTATCTCCGACTGTTATACTGAAAAATGTTGAACCACCCAACAAAATTAAAGAACTAGTATCTTTTCCTACATCGCGTCGACTACGCCACCATGAAATAATTGACATTGCGCTGAACAACATCAAACGTGCCGCAGAGCGCCAGAGAAGACAGCAAAAACAGGTTTGTACACGCCGTAACTTTCACGTTGGACAGAAGATATTAGTACGTACACACTATTTATCCAACAGAGGAAAGAGTAGATGCATTAAATTCGAGCTTCTATACGCAGGTCCATACAGAATTCCCAGCATTCCTCACCCCTATGTAGTACACGTCATAACTTTGAGAACCAGAAAAAGCAAGGGCAATCACCATATTTCCAATATTAAACCATTTATTGAATGAACATTCTTTATGATTTGTCGCACTGTAATGCCATTTGCAGATATTTACATGAACACTTACTGATGATTATCACATTTTTTCCTGGCAAGTGCCCAGCAAGGTAAGGTTAGCAGGTCGCTTTTCTTGTCTTTACACATCAGACCGTGCACATTTTTTCCAGATAAATTTACATATTTTGTGACCACTTATGCAATTATATTTATATGAACACTTACCGATGATTATCATTTTTTTTTTCTGGCAAGTGCCCGGCAAGGTAAGGTTAGCAGGTCGCTTTTCTTGTCGTTACACATCAGACCGTGCACATTTTTTCCAGATAAATTTACATATTTTATGACCGCTTATGCAATTATATGTATATGAACACTTACCGATGATTATCATATTTTTTTCTGGCAAGAGCCCGGCAAGGTAAGGTTAGCAGGTCGCTTTGCTTGTCGTTATATGTCAGACCGTGCACATTTTCCATTTTTTGTGTATGTATGATTGTTTCCCTATCGAAAGTTGAATTTTTATCAGTATGCACTACGTAATCTTTAAGATATAACAAACACCAGTTGGCTTTGACATTTTTTTCTTATGATATCTCAATATCTTGACTATTCTACACTTTTTGCCACTACATTATGATACTGTGTGTACATTGTTTGCACTTGAAAACTGTCTATGTTTTTGACCTAATACGTTTTCTGTCATGCTATGCTGTATGCTTAGTTGTATCACTAGAAACAAGTTTTTATCTAATGGGTATATGACTTAAATGCAAGTAATTAATCCTTATTCATCATTTTCAGAAAGCAATAACGTGTACAAGAAATAAATTGAACAAACCACAGTGGTTTATTCTGAAATGGAAATTTTACCATCGGAATGAACGAAAGAAAATGCAATATCTTGTCATGAAGGGTAAATGGATCAGAATTAACATGCATTAACCAGAATATACTATACACATCGTATGATAGCAGTCTTGACTAATTATTTTTCTTTCAGAATACGAGGCGATTGATGCAGGCTGTCGGATAGAACTACACATCTTAGTTTTAGTGATGACATATGCTAGAAATAAGAAACTCTATAGTATGAATAGTTGTATGAAGTAAATGGTAATACGAATAGTGAATAATGAAGTGACCTTTTTTGCAGATGATAATAAATGAAGATGAATAATGATATGAAGAATATGCTAATATAATGAGGTTTTTCTTTGCAGGTGATGATAGTGATGAAGTTATGGTAATAAGAATAATGAAGTTTTTCTTTGCAAATGATGATAATGATGATGTTTATATATTTACTATAAGTTAAGAGATGCTGTGTAGTTATTTAAGTATTTGTTGCAGTTCATTTTGACAGTATGTCTTATGTCGCATGGTACAATGACTGAATGTTTTGGAAAGGACAGCTAAAGTACATACATATTGAGTACACGTTTAATTACCTGTTAATTCGAAGTTCACTACTTTTCAGCATAATATGCGTTTGTTCTTTCAGCTCAATAATCCATTTTGTATTTTTTCCAGGAGAAGTTATTCATGAAATTAATGTGCTATAAGCAGTTAGTCATTAAACCTGTTCTAGTACTTGAATTTTTTTACCCATTTGTGTGTACCATTCATGAATGTGATCACATATACTCTACTTGTTTCATAACCTTGCTACAGGTGACTCATGACGAATGACATTATTAATCCTTATTTCGAGCAATAAGTCAAAAGCAAATATTTTCATGCCCCAGCAATTAATTATCGATCCCAACGCAATGCATTGCTAGCAAAAAACAAAAAAAATTATTACCAGTCCCAACTATTAACAGTATACAACAAAATAATGCTACCAGCTTAAGATATACAGTATTTCTAGTTCTAAATATAATGCAAATTTCTCAGATGTATTGAATCCATTATATCTATGTATTATAGGACCACAGACCTTGAGTAATAGTTACAGTGTGTTACATTTTAAATATGTCTTATGTCACTTGAATGATGAGTTCTGACTAATACTGAATGATGTTTTGAAATAATGCATAAATGCTATGCCAATAATTTCTATAAATAATATTTTTGTTATACTCTATAAATGCTATGCCAATAATTAACTCTTGTTTTGAATGATGACTTCTGAATAATACTGAATAATCTATTGCAAAACTATATGAATACTTTGTAAATGGACAATGAGTGCCAATAATTACCGCAATCCGATGAGTTATGATTAGTGTTTTGTAATATTCAATACTTGCTACATGTTTAGTAACTGGCCAATGAATGCCAATGATTACTATGATTAGATGAATTATGTATAAATGCTATGCCAATAATTAACTCATTTTGATTGATGAGTTCTGAATAATGCATAAAACAATGCTTTGTAACCGGCCAATGAGTGCCAATATTTACTGTAATCAGATGACTTATGAATAATGTTCTGTAATACTCCATACATAAATAGAAATGTTTAGTAACTAGCCAATGAATGCCAATAATTACTCAAATCGGTTGATAGAATAGTGTAATTCTCAATGATGACTAGCATAAGACTTAATGTCCTTCACCTTCTGACCTAATTACCAGAAAGTACTGCAATATCCGTTTGTCCTGTCCATCCTCATGATCATGGAGCACTATATTTGGTTTTTGCACCAATTCTACGTTGATGTGAGAGTATGGATTCTACAAGTATGTGGTGTTGACATATCAAGCTGTCCACCACCTTGAACGATGGAGATGTCATTGTGGTCCTACTGTTTGGTGTACCTAATCTACTACCAAAATGATAACATTGAATAATAATACAACATATCACTGATAAATACTTCAGGGAAGAGAACTTCAGATTGTCTCACTTGGTGTTGTGCTTCTGTAGAAAGATATGGACTTTCGGTGCAACTACGTGCAACCTACTGTGCTGCAACCATGATGCAATCCATCCCATTCCTTTCCTAGTTCTTGTAAAATGCTTAATATTTTTACAGTGCGTGTGCACTTTATTTCATTTGTTAATATGGTCAGTCGTCCTAAATATGCTAAAGAGTTCTACAGTGTGTGTGCACTTTATTTCACTCCACAATACGTTATGTAAAAATACTAAAGACTTCTACAGTGCATGTGCACTTTATTTCCTTTATTAATAAGATCAGTTGTCCTAAAAATACTAAAGACTTATTAAGTGCATGTGCACTTTATGTCATTTGTTAATATATTTTTTATTCAGTGCGTGTGCACTTTATTTCACTTCATGATATGTTATGTAAAAATACTAATGACTTCTATAGTGTGTGCAATTCATTTCACTTGTTAATATGATCATTTGTCCTAAATATGCTAAAGACTTTTACAGTGTGTGTGCACTTCATTTCATTTTTTAATATGATCAGTTGTCCTAAGTATGCTAAAGACATATACAGTGTGTGTGCACTTTATGCCATTTGGTAATATGTTTTATACTCATTGTGCATACATTTTGTCTTTCTTAATATGTTCTGCACTTATCAATAATGTATATATTCTGTTACTGTAGACTTAGTAACTAAATAGATTTTAGAAAAATTTGTTGCTCATGGCAAGTCCAATTGACTCACCATCGCTGCCAAATTTTTGCCCTCTCCCCCACCCCCCAGTGGAGGGCAAAGAGGTCCGAGCAGATGTAATTTCGATGTATTACTCACGCGCTGCCTGCGATATGTAAGGTATAAGAGAATCTCAGACCAGAGAGCAGTGTTGACTGCAGTATGAACTGTGCAACTGAGTTGTTGCTAGCGAGCAGTCTGGTCTGGTGTATCGTGTTGGCTGGGCTGGTCGTGGTGCACCGATGGCGGAGCCTGAGCATTATTGTATAAGGTAAAATGCAGCCTCGCGCATATGTAGTATTGTTACCTCAAGTCCCATGTAAATGTTTTAAAGATCTCCTAATAATAATCTTTCTCATAAAAAGAAACTTTTAACAACCATTCATTTCAATTTAAAGAATTTACTAATTTCTCCAATCCATGATCGTACCGATTATTTCAAAAGAAAAATCAGTTGTTTCCTTTCATAAATGACAAATCTATCGGCCAGCATTGCACAGGGCTGTGCCAAAAAAAAATTTGTTGTAAGAGCAGATATATATGCGTTATCCGGCGACTTCATTGAGGTAAGAATTTTTTCCTTTTTTATTCAGAATGATCTTTCAGGGCCATGACGCAGCACTGCTGACGTCCAAAATTTACCAGGTTAAATTCACAGTCAATTATTCAAAAGTAATGAGTGACAATTTAATTGAGAGGTTAGTTAGATTGTATTATTACCAGGTTAGTGAATTTATTTTTTGTTGGGACGTTACATTGAATGGGAACAACACAACTAAATTTTTTACTGTTGAGAGGTTTAGGAATTTTTCTGTTTTGAGGTTACGCTAAATGTTAATGAATTTTGTGGGGAGGTTACAGGATGTATTTAAAACCAAAATCACGTTGTAAAAGGGACACACTCTGACACTCACAGTCCAGTCCAGTTCACTAAGCCCACTGGCGTTGAAGAACCGTGAGGTTTGAAGAATTCAGTATCGCCTTAAAAGAATAACAAGGATAATGCTCTAACTGTTTTGAGGCTATTGTCAGTTTTACATCCGTTTTATGCCTGTTTTCCAGACGCATTTCCTTTATAGCTGTTTTCGAGACCGTCTCCCGTTTCAGTTGAAAGCGCGCCTTTGGATGTGCACATGTAACTGACTAATCAGCAGTGTAATTCCCAATTAAAAACCAGACCCATTTAACAGTAAAACTGTCTAGGATGTTTACATTGCTTTCCAATGCTAGAGTTTCCTCGTCTGTATCCTCTTTACTTCGGCCACCATCAGTCATTTTGCTTCCAATAAAGCAAAACGCATCTGCTGTTTCAGTGTCTCATTTGCTAGTCCAACTTCCGCAGCGTCACCTGATGTGGTACGAATACATTCCTCTTCTGTGATTGTTATTTTGCTACCCAAGTAGCAAAACACACACACTGTTTCAGTGTCTCGTTTCCTAGTTCAGTGTGGTTCGGATACGTGCCTCCTCGCTTACTTTGCTTTGGTTGATATTAATCTTTTAGTCACTTTTCGAGACACTAACCGTTCCGTTCAACTGCTCTTCAAAATCTCTCCAACAGAATTAAAATGTCCAAATCTCTTTTTCCACAGTTTTTCTTTGATTTCCTTTATTTATTGCTTATTTTTGTAAATCACGAATCTTCTGCCTGGTCTGAGCTCTAAGAGTGTACCCTAAACCTTATTCGCTCCAGCCTCGTCTTTGGCAAGTCTGTTGCAGAACGACTGTGACTTCCTGTTTCGCAAGTCTTCTTCCGCAGCTGCTGACAGGTTTATTCGGAATATATGCAGTGGCTAATTTCCCATCGAGAACCCATAATGTGCTGATTACTTGTCAAAACCGCTACCTCCCCCCCCCCCCCCCCAGACCACATTGCACACATGAAATAATATCGTGTACTGGCTATAAACCTTTAACATTCCATTCTTAGCCACTCCACTCCTTAGGTGTCCTTCGACTATCATAACAGCTGCGATCTGGTTTGTGTAAAAGTTGTAAATTACATTTCGCTCTTTGATTTATTGCCTCTCCCTTCAAAATTTCGAACAGTGTACTCCAGTCAATATTATCCAAAACTTTCTCTAAATCTACAAACGCTACGTAGGTTTGCCTTTCTTTAACATATCATCTACAACAAGTTGAACGGTCAGCATTTACTCACGTATTCCTAGATCCTCTGAAACCGAAAGTGATCTCTCCAAGGTCAGTGTCTGCCAGATTCTCCTTTCTTCTGTAAATAATTTGTCGTGCCAGGATTTTGCAAGCAGAGCGTGTCAAACTGATAGACAGTGTCAGTATAAGCCTTCTATACTGATTGGGTTATTAGGAGGGTCTTTCAATAAGTAATGCAATTTCTGTTGATAAAATGCTGAGTTTGCTGTGGGGCATCGTGGACTACTCCTGCTTCAACACCTAAAGATACATGAAGATCCGGTAGGGCTCTGAGCACTATGCGACTTAACGTCTGAGGTCATCAGTCGTCTAGAACTTAGAACTAATGAAACCGAACTAACCTAAGGACATCACACACATCCATGCCCGGGGCAGGATTCGAACCTGCGACCGTAGTGGTCGCTCGGCTCCAGACTGTACCGCCTAGAACCGCACGGCCACTCCGGCCGGCGATCCGGTAGGTGGCGGCTCTGCACATAGTCTTCAGAACAGATTCTGTATAGGTGCGGTTTTCGGAGCAGAGAGCTGTCATTGACTTTCTTTTGGCGGAAATCCAGAGCATCACATATATTCGCAGGCTCTTGCAGAATACCTGTGGAGAAGTGGCAATGAACAAAAGCGCGATGAGTCATTGGGCGAGGCGTTTGGCATCATGGCAACAAAAGGCCGCATAAACACGTCCGATCTCCCGGCCGTACACAGCTGTGACTCCTCCTATTTTGGAACGAGCGGACACTCTTTTTCGAGGTGATCGGCGGATGACAGTCAAAGACCTCGCTGTTCAGTAGGACGTTTCTGTTGTTCGTACTGACACACTCGTTCTCCATCTGCGGTACTTAAAGGTGTGTGCCCCCTGGGTCACACGCCGCCTAACAGAAAACTTCCATTTGCTTGGCCTAATGAGGGATACACTCCGTGGGAAGCAGTAAATGGATGGTGGTGAGGTCATTGATGCAGGAAGACGTTGGCCCCGACAGTGGTTAGTAGACACGGGCATAGAATGCCTCCCAGTAGCAATGAAGTTTTGTAGACAGAAGAGTGGGGAATAAAATTTTGCATTGGATCCCTGAACAAAGCAAACGTAAATTCAGAACAAACATGTGTTGCATTAGTGGTGCATGTGGTGCATACCGGAAAATTAACAAAGGTCCTACTAACAAGATGACAATAAGGACTGCTGACTTGCTGAACACTTCATCACCACCGAAGGAAGTCATAAGATGTTTCAAAATTCGAGGTACAGTACACCGAGATCTTATGGTTTTCCTAAAGTTCACAAGATGGGTAAGGATGAGCGTCTAGAGGACTTGTCTATGAGACCTATAACGAGCACCATTGGTTTACCAACGTATTTTTCTGCCAAATATTTAGCTTCCTTATTAAAACCATTGGTAGGATAATGTAGTCAGCACATTCGAAATTCTATGGATTTTATTCAGAGACTTAGGAATGTCTGGTTAAATAGTACGGATGTGCTTGTTAGGTTTGACGTGGTATCATTATACACCAAGGTACTTTTAAAGGACTCTTTATCTATTATCGGCCAACATTTTGATGAGAACATTACGGCCTTATTTGAACATGTACTTTTATCATCTTAGTTTCAGTTTAATGGTGAATTCTATGAGCAAATTGATGGTGTTGCCATGGGAAGTCCCCTCTCCCCTCTGGTAGCTAATTTACTAATGGAAGACTTCGAGGACAAGGCACTGGACTCAGCAAGTTTTAAACCAACGGTCTTATGGAGGTACGTGGTCGACACATTCGTTGTATGGTCCCATGGGATGGATGAATTACATCCATTTCTTGAGCATTTGAATTCCATCCATGCTAGCATTAAATTTACTATGGAAACAGAACAAGACGGATGCCTCCCCTTTTGGGATGTATTCGTTCGCTGCAAAGGTGATGGCAGATTAGGACATGCCGTATATCGGAAACCAACACACTCAAATCTATATCTTCATGCCAGTAGCTGCCATCACCCTTCACAGACCTTAGTGCATCAGGCACAGTGTATATCCGATAAAGACAATTTGCAAGAAGAGCTCAAATACCTCAAGAGCATTTTTAAATCGAATGAAGTTTCTCCGCAACAAATTCGTAGAGCATTCGACGCAAAACCTAAAATGCAGGTATGTGATGGGGAAGAAGATAGTAATTGCTTCAGATCTAGTGCGTTTTTGCCCCATGTGGGTGCTCTTTCCTCGAAGATAGCCCGTATTCTTGAGAAACACTGTGTTAAAATGATCTTCCGCACCCCCACGAAGATTGCAGCTGTACTCGGCTCTGTGAAGGACGATTTACAGATTGGTAAAGCTAGTGTGTATCAGATTCCTTGCGGAAATTGTGAGAAGTCGTACATAGATCAAACAACACGCACCGTTCATGTAAGGTGTGTGGAGCATCGAAGATACACTCCCTTATTACAGTCAAACAGGTCAGCTGTGCCCGAACATTATATTGATACAGGGCATTTCATGAATTACAGTGATGTGAAGATTTTAACATCCACCTCTTCTTTTTGGGAATCTGTCTTCAAGGAAGCTATAGAGATTAGATTAGCTAATAATTTAATAAATAGAGATAATGGTTTTAATTTGGACAAATCATGGAATCCGGCTCTTGGAGTAATTAAACTGTAGAGAAGTCGTCATGGTGTCACCGCCAACGATCATACATCGATAAGCGAAACGAATGTCTGTACGCCTTCACCACAGGCGGTGCATATGTAAGCGTATTTCTCTGCCGCCGACCAGCATCTGTGACCCGCATGCACAGTACCGGCGCGGTGGAGCTTATAGGGCTGTGCTTGGCATCTTGTCGTCCCAAGACCCAGGCGATCATTGTAGGCAAAACCACCCCTTCCTTCCGTCTCTTCGACTTCTATCTCACCATTTATGGTCGTCCTACCGCCCTCACCCCCACCCTTAAGCATCTTGGCGTCACCCTTGACCGTCGCCTCTCCTGGACCCCCCATCTCTAGACAATCCGAGCCAAGGCATGTTCCCGACTCCGTCTCCTCAAGCTCCTTTCTGGCTGCACATGGGGTCTGGACCCTTCCACCATCCGCCACACCTATAAATCCCTTATCCGCTCTATCCTCTGCTACGCTCATCCCGCCTGGGTCTCCGCCCCTCCTACCTTTTACAAATCCCTTCAAATCCTAGAACGCCATGCGCTCTCCTTCGCCTACCACATCCGTCTCCCCTCCCCCACGTGGATCCTATATGACCTTATTCCGTTCCCGCTCCTACTTCTCTTCCTCGAATGGATACGGATACTCTACACCTCCCGCAAACTTGACCCCCGCCACCCGCTTGTCTCTCCCATCCTCTCCCACCCCTGTCCGCTGCCGTGCCTGCATTCCCACATCGCACCTGCTCTCCATCTCTCCATTCTCCATACCTTCCCTCAAGGTGGCTTCCACCAACTCCCCCTCTTTGATGATGCCCTCATCCCCTCCATATACCCCTCCTACCAACTTTGATCCTCCTGTGCTGCACCCTGTGTTTTTCCCGAGGGCACCCTCTCTCCCTTCTTTCCCTCCTCCCTTCCTCACTAACTCCTCCCCCCGGGCTTTCCCTAACCCCCTGCCTTCTTTCCTCCCCCTCCCATCTCTTATGCCACTGGCATCTACACACTCCCCTCTCCCTCCTCCCCCATCTCTTTTCCTCTTTTGGCAGGTCCCCAGTCTCGTACACGTATAGTGAACTCCCGCGCGCTGGAGCTCATCACCTAGTGATTGTGTGTCCCCGTCGCGTTCATGCTCAAGTGTCCCAGTGTTTAATCGTTTGTGCTCCAACGTTCGCATGTGTCATCTGTCATCTCTGTGCGTGTGCAAGTGTCTGAATATTTTTACTTTGGACTCTGCGAACGTGAACGGCTCTGTGTGTTTTAATTTTGTATGTCTACGTTTGTATATCCACCATGCCTGTTCTGCGATTGTCTTCTTTTGTATCATTAGTTTTATCTGTAGCCGAAGAGCGGCGTAGTATGCCGCTGCTGGCCTGCCTGTTCAAATGGTTCAAATGGCTCTGAGCACTATGCGACTTAACTTCTGAGGTCATCAGTGGCCTAGAACTTAGAACTAATTAAACCTAACTAACCTAAGGACATGACACACATCCATGCCCGAGGCAGGATTTGAACCAGCGACCGCAGTGGTCGCTCGGCTCCAGACTGTAGCGCCCAGAACCGCACGGCCATTCTGGCCGGCGGCCTGCCTGTATCAGGTGTGAAATTAACAATAAAGGAAAAAAAGTCTTGTCGTCAGTCTCGTAACTCACTCTGAGGATGGCTGGACGATACGTGGCCGAAATATCAGTGGAGGAAACTTTATTTGCCGGGTGCATGCCCGAAATTTAATGGACTATTCATTACGCCGCGAGAAGTTAAAAGTGCACATGTGTTGCATTAATGTGATGCTTGAAGTTTTCCCGGCGTACTTAATATTCTTCAAAGTTTCGGGACTCTCACCTGAAGATGACTGGACAGTTTCCAGCCGAAACATTGTGGCAAGAAGGCAACATGATGCGGCTGTAATCCCGAAACCTCATGGAATGCTACGTTACTTATTGAACGCCGTTCGTACGTTCTTCGCGTGCTTACAGCTGTATACATTAGCAGATTATTCGACTCTGTGGCAAAACATGTAGTATGTATGGAATTCCTGTCGTACGTCACCTCCAGCGGAGCGGCGGTTAATGCCGGGCCCCGGGCAGGACATTACACGTCAGTCCGGAGCCCGTCCCCACAGGCTGGCCGGCTGCGTATTTCACCTGCGCCGCGGCCGTTATCTATCAAAGCGAGCCCGCCGGCCCTCGGCGACAATTACACGTCACGCGGGGCTGCTGTCCATCCGCCCCCACTATCTGCCGTCCGCGTGGCTTGCCTGGCCTCCGTTAATTCGCTGCGCATTTCCCGCCACGGAGAATTAAATTGATTGCCCGCCGGTGCCGGAATTGCGGGAGCGGTTTACGGGCTCGTCCTTCCCGTGTGCGCTGCGAGGCGGCCACACAGGGTCCGCTACGGAGTTCAGCGCGCAGTCGACGTGGCCAGCTGCCGTTCAATTCATATCGTGGCACCAGAAGTACGGCCCATTCTCGGACTGCCGACAGTTAGCTAGAGCCCCATGTGTGGTGATTACTTGCTAGCATCTTAAGGAGATCAGCACTTCTCACCTATATATCGTGTACTCACGCCCCAATTTTCTGTCTTTCTTTTCTGGTACTGACAAATATCACACAGTTAAACGTGATTGACTTGCTGCATATTGGGGGAAGGAGATCGGCTTGAGCACTGTACGAGCATGATACTACAATGGGCGTACAGAGAAATTTATCAAGTAAGTGGGGTAAAACTAAAAATCGCTGAATGAGATTTTCACTCTGTTGAGTAGTGTGCGCTGATATGAAACTTCCTGGCAGATTAAAACTGGACCGAGACTGGGGACCTACCAACCTTTCTTTTTTTTTTTTTTGCGCATTTTGTTCGTTGGTGATCGTTGTGTCAGGCCGTTGCGGACGTCACATGGCATCTGTTCAAGTTCGTTTGTTGACCCTTCCACTCAGTTTTTTTATTACAGAGACCAAGCAGCTCTCTAACCGAACACACTGAGCTACCGTGCCGGCATGAACTGAACTATCCAAGCAAGACTCACGCCCCGTCCTCACAGCTTTACTTCTGCCACTACCTCGTCTCCTAATCTACAGAAGCTCTCCTGCGAACCTTGCAAAACTAGCACTCCTTAAAGAAAGGATATTGCGGAGACATGGCACAGCTCAGCCTGGGGGATGTTCCCAGAATAAGATTTTCACTCTGCAGCATAGTGTATGCTGATATGAAAACTTCCTGACAGATTAAATCTGTGTGCCAGACCGAGACTCGAACTCGAGTCTCGGTCTGGCATACAGTTTTAACCTGCCAGGAAGTTTCTAAAAATTGCTGTTTCTTCTAGAAACGAGTTGGTCAGTTTCTAGATGTGTAATGCCACAAGAACAATAATTTAATAGGTGACACAAAACATTTATTATATTCCAGCGCATTGATGGCTGTCCACGATGTATGAGATTTCTGTAGTGGATAAAATCTCTACTCCAGATTCCAGGATCGAGAGTGGTAACGCAGTGGTTAGCACACGGGACTCGCATTCGGGAGGCCATCCTGATTTAGGTTTTCCGTGATTTCCTTAAATCACTTCAGCCAAATGCCGGGATGGGTCCTTTGACAGCACATGGTCGATTTCCTTCCCCATCCTTCCCTAATGCGATGGGACCGATAATTTCACTGATTAGTCCCTTCCCCCAAAACAACCAACCAAACAGATTTCAGAATGGCTGGTAGGGATGCACGAGCTCTCTTGATCTTCCAGCAATCACCCTTAACTACCACTATTTTCTAGTATGCAATAAAACTAACCGTTGAGCACCTATAAGCTCTAAACACACACGCTTAAATAAAACTGTCTTGGTTGTGAAAATGTTGCTTCAAAACTCGAATTACAAATGAGGGTTGGAGGGGTGCAAGGGTGTACTTTAGGCCCACTTTTCAAAATATTGGCTTTTGTAATCCAGTCAGTTTCTTCATATATCAATATTCTGAAGTAATAATTATTCCACCAGATTCCCTACATATTTTATATTTTTTAGTTTGACTTAACCCAAAAATTTAAGTATCGGTAGTAGATGTCACTTTTCTCAATGACGGTCGTACCCAATATTTCCAGGTTCACGGTAATACTTATACATCGTTATACCTTTAAAATATATGTTTCGAGTACAAATCAGCAACAGTTAACAGTATTTGCATTTTTTATATTTTTTTGCTGTTACTGATAAAGTCGGTAAACATGTTACTGCATTTGCGTTGATACTGCTAATTGTGTGATTGAAGGTATTTCCAAATTGTGGGCGCTTATTACACTTCAGTACCTCATTAAAAAATTGTTTTTAATGTAATTCAACTACAATTAACGAATTTTCTTTTTTCAAATTTAGATAGTCACAAAGAACCCCCCCCCCCCTTGTATTTACTAAACCTAGTGCAATGAAAACCAGCCACCAAAGAAGAAGACGCAGAGCTTGTATACAGGTGAGCATTAGACTGAGTGCGCACAGTTAGGTAGCTGAAACACATGCATATGGCGCTGATAAACAGTTTTTCCACCAAAGATTTATAATAAAATTTCAAAATCAATCTGTAGAAGCACTATGGACAAAGAGCAATAACGAAATAATGAGTGCGATACAACACACATAAAAAATTAAGAGGATTTAAAAGAAACAAATTTGTGTACCGTTCCAGTAGGCTGCACGCACAGCAGTACAAGGCAGCAAGCGATGTCGCACACAAAGAATGGGAAGCGGAGTAAAATATGCAAGTATCATTCTATAAACATACGTTACAACAATAAAAATCTTTTTAACACTTAAAATGTAGCAAGTAAAAACGTAAAGAAATGTAGAAAATTAAAATGTGACATTAATATATGCTGGGGATAAAAAGCAGCCACAAATAACTGACATTATTAGAATAAACGGGTACCCAAGGAGTGAACCAGTTAAATACCTAACAACAAGTGCCCACGATTAAATGGTTAATTTCAGGAAAGCACGCATCAGCATAAAAATGGAAAGATATAAAACAACTAAAAATCCATAGAATAATGTATAGAGCCGACGATGTAAATGTAGAATAATCAACGCCAAAAATGAGCTACATACATGTTTTAAAAACGGACATCATGGCGTGAAATAGTTTGTGATTTTTGCTAATCAGATGATCGTTAAGCAGTTGATCGCTACACACGCACGCGTACTTGGGAATTTTCACTTCTTCCAAAAGGTCAATTTTCTTGTCTTTTAGGGTACAATGTAAAAACTGGAGATACCTAATGTGGGTAGTTGGTGATTTGCTAACTCCAAATGCTCAGTACAGGCACAATGCCGCTTTATCTGGTCCGTTTTGTTAACAGCTCAACGTTTAATCTACTCTTAAACGTTCCACCGTTCTGGCCTATGTAAAATTTTTAGCAAACAATACACTTATAGAGTCTGGAGATAAAATATCTATCTTTTCGAGGCTGTTAGTTATCAATATAGCCATATTGAGCTACGATCTGAGAAAGCTATTCAAACATCAAAATTCGTAAAAAATTTAACTAATTCACACGATAATTTTCCCCTGAACAGAAGTTTAAAATCTGGGGCCTTCATCCTTGTTCGTAAGTTGCTATTGGCTCTTGACATTTCCTTTTTGTACTGCCTATCCACAGTCGGAGGTCTATATTCATTATTGGTGATGTAATGGAATTGGCAGTGTATTCGGCAGAAACTTTGTCTTCAAGAAACTTAAGGCTTACATGCCTAAAGCCATATCCAACGAACTTCACTTCTACTGTATATAGTCATCGGTATCCAACTGATCCCATTGTCGTGGTTAGTGTTGTAAGCATCAAGGTGGGTGTCCGTTTGCGTATGACTGGAAGAGGCAGACAACGTAAGAGATCGTCACTAACCGTATAAGACTGGAAGAGGCAGAGAAGGTGAGTGCACATCGCTAACCAAAGGATAATACAGCCATATCAATTTTAATGATTGACGGCAAAACGAATTTATGGAGTTCAGAGCAGCTCATACAAATGGAAAAACTGATAGGCTACAATAAACACTAGAATGAATATCCTGTGTAGGCGGTGGTGAACAACTTTTATAAGGGTTAGGAACTGTATCATGCAATACACAACCATACTTTTTTTTTACTTTGACAAATGGTTCTGGTAACAGACTAACCACCCTCGATTCATCTGCACTGAAGGAAACAATGATGTATAGGATTCTTACAATAACTGTACATAATACCTCATAAGAGACGTTAACTAAGAATTCATCTGGTACACCTTGAATGCCACTTAAGTACACGAACAATATCATTACAAAACTCATGTTTCACTGTGCACTTTATAATGGCACTAATGAATCGGATCCTTGGAATGCTTGGTTTTGCTGTTAGTTGTGATGGAAGTAATCATGCACTTCGGCCATCTCATGGAAGCTATCAACACGCTTCAAACAACTGTAATGAGTTACCTGCGGGTACAAATGCACAAAGATTACATATTCCAAACATATTGACTGTCGGTGTATTCTGACCGACAATATGTCCAGAACATCATATTGGAAGGTGCCCGTTTCCGCCAGCTTTCATCGTCGTAGTTAGAATAATTGTGGAATAGTTGAATTTGTATATCTTCCGTGGTTATTGCTGCAGACGTGTGGGAACGTCTGTTGAATTTTTGCTATCATAGATGGTTCGAGGCATAACCAGACCGGAGACAGCTAGTTGTTCCACTCTTTCTAAAAGTGCGACTGGTGATTGGTCAGTCACGGGCTGTGGACTTTTCCACCAATCTCTCTTTCGAAATTTCATTCAGTAAACTGGTGGGAGTCTGAGTAAGGGGTACTGCCATTTGTACCTTCTTCCAAATTGGGCAATGCGTTTGGCACCGTGGGGTCATCTCTTGTGATAGTGTGGTGGAGGTCACCCCCTTCCCCCCTTCGAGGCTGTACGAAGAGCACAGAGTCTGGTGTTCATAGAAAGTAGTTTTTAACAATAAGTCGGAATCTGACACAGTGGTGAATAACATATGCTGCTTCCTAGCTCAGTTAGGATAAAACCTGTTTATTGGGAATCGTTTCAGTTTTGTATTTGAAGTATCCGTGTAGTACTTAATTTCAATTATCAAGGGGTTTATGCAGCTAAATCTTGCTTGTGTACAGATGTCTTCGTTTACAACCCAGTTTAGGAAGAGCCATTTCGTTTTTCTTCAGCCACTCTCGTTGCGGTTTTGTTATTCTGCTTTACTGATTTTCTTGATCAGAATGTATAGTTGTAAGTCAGGCTTGACGCAACCAGAAGCAATTCGTAGGAGTTGCTGGTGAACTTACCTTACCTTCCAGTGCTTTCCATGCAATGAAGTTGTTGAACTTTTAATGTGTTCATAAGAGCAGCCATGTTGGATCTCTTTCATAGCATGACCTTTTACTGGCAGAATTAATTACGGAATCAGACCATGTAAAGAACTGTGGTGTCAATTTTTTAAATAGCTGCTGTCCTTCGAGCAGAGAATTCTTTGATTCAATAGTTTTCCGTTTAATGGAATATGTTTCGCTAGACTTTTCGCCTACATCCATCCCACTGTTCCTTGCCACCAGGGATTACTTTGAATAGCTGTTCTTTCTTCAGATATATATTTTTAAATTATGAATGAAATTCATTGTCTAATCATTTCTACTGAAGGCATTCGGTCAGATTCCACAGCGTAATATTAGGTAAGTGACGGGGTAATTCGTATCACGTTTTCTTACCGACTTCAGACGACACTGCACCCAGTAGAATTTACCAGTCGAGAGGCACTATGTGCTCTTCGTAGGAAGCACAGTAGCTCCACCAAGTCCGCTTCATGAGGCGAAAGGTGCATTCCACATTTAGAATGCTACTTAAGTTCGGAATTATGGACGTATTAACTCAAAAAATTAAGAAGGACATTGTTGGTAATCTTTTATTATTGCCCTAAACTTCGATAATGTATCACCGGTTCTAGTTTCTACATTTTCTTTCATTACACAGTAGTGATAGGACAGTAAATAAATTTTGAACTGCCTGATTGCTAAAATCATTTATTCATATATATTACCCATTTGGCAGTTCTCTGCTGCCATCTTAGGATCTACAGGAATTTCCAAAACTGATAATCTACATGAACAAATGGTTTTAGCGATGTCGGCAGTCGAAAATATTTTGAGTATTTGTAAAACTACATATCGCCCCCACGTTGTTGATTTCAGAAGCTTACAGTAGTTATTTTTCAAATAAAGATATTATAAGACTGTAATGTAACTTTATAACGATCGACTTTTTTAAGCAGTTCGGCAATTGAAGTTTATCCACGAGAACATAAGGACATTAGTCACCAGTATTTATTTGTAAGACAAAGTACAGGACCATAGCACTACAAATATAATTCTGAAACTCGTAAAAGTGTAAGAAGCCACATCCCAGGAGGTCTGACATGGAAGACCTGGAAACAGATGATGATTTTCTAGATTGTAAACAACTTCTTAGAATCATTAATTAAAACTTCCGGGCTGAATTGCCGTGGTCCATATATAAAACTGCTTCTCCTTCCTGACGTTTCGCTGTCTACTGCGGACAACATCTTCAGAGATGAGTCGGCGACTGGCTGCTAGGCGCTGGAGGTCCCGCTTGTATAGAGAGCTTTTCAATATAACAACGAGTTTTATGAACAATTTGATAGGGTGGCCATGGGTAGCCCTCTGAGCCCTGCTATTGCTAATCTATATATGGAATTTTTCGAACAACAAGTCCTGCAGTCTGCCAAAAAAAAGCCCCTTAATATGGTATTGATACGTGGGTGACACATTTGTGATATGGAATCATGCTGAAGAGGAACTGAGTAATTTTTTGGTGCACACTAACAGTTTCAATCCAAAGATACAATTCGCTATGGAGAAAAAGAGTAATGGACAACAAAATTTTTTTGGATGTATTGGTTATTAAACGGGCAGATGGGACCTTAGGGCACAAGGTATACAGGAAAGACACACACACCAATCGTTACCTACATAAGAATTCGAATCATCATCCTAGGCAGAAGAGAGGAGTCATAAGAACTTTAGTGGACAGGGCTACTAACATCTGTGAATCAATTTATTTGCAAGATGAATTAAGCCATTTGCGAACGGCTTTCAAGAGAAATGGGTACACTGACAACGAAATAGATCGAGCGCTCCACCCGAGAAGAAAAGTGTCCGAAAATACACAACAACAACCGTCGGCTGGAAAAGTTTTTCTTCCATTTATTCGTAACATCACGAACCATATTGGGAAAGTTTTGTCCAAGTTTCAAGTGGAGACAATCTTTCGACCTACCATGAAAATTAGTGAAAGTTTAAGATCGGTGAAAGACGGACGACACCCCTTAGCTACCCCAGGTGTGTATAAAATTCCGTGTAGCTGTGGCATGGTTTATATTGGAACAACTAAAAGGAGTGTTAATACCCGCCTAATGGAACACAAAAGGAACTGTAGTTTGGGACAAATTGACAAATCAGCTGTAGCGGAACACGTTTTCAAAGACGGTGATCACGAAATAAATTTTAGTGGGACAAACGTGATAGCTAGGACCTCACATTGTTATACCCGCATGTATAGAGAAGCTATAGAGATCTACAAGCACGAAAATAATTTTAATAGAAATGGAGAAGGAATAAAACTTCACAAGATATGGCGGTCGACTCTGTACCAACGAAGTGACTATCGATTACTTATAATCGAGAGAGATGGCACTAGCCATGATGAGTGGTGGCGCCATCTAAGCGCTCTATATAAACGGGACCTCCATCGCCTCGCAGCCAGTCGCCGACTCACCTCAGAAAACGTTGCCCGCAGTAGGCAACGAAACGTCAGGAAGGAGAAGCAGTTTTATATATGGGCCAAGGCAATTCAGCCCGGAAGTTTTAGTTAATGAATATGCCGGCCGTGAAAGCTTAGATGTTATGATTAACTTCTTAGAATATTTATGTTGTTAAGATGGTTTCATGATATTTGTTTAGAAATTTGCTTTCAAAGTGTTCTAATTTACTTGACATATGGCCGTGTTAATAATAGACAAGATGACACTGAGTTAAATGAAAAGGCAAATGCCGCTGGTGTCGATAGTTTCTTCAAAATCATTACCACAGTTGTGGAATCATCATCAAGAGTAGCTATCATAGTTACGAACCTTGCACAGGCAGGGTGACGACACCAGCGAACGAACAAATGGTGTCAATTGCCCTGACGATGACCCCATCGCGGTTTGAAAGTGGTTGGCGGCAAAATAAATAATGCGATTGTGACTGTCATTATGAATAATTGATTATAAGTAAACCAATCGCTGTTATCTACATACAACTATGTTGTCAAAAATTTATGCAATGTCTTAGTCAGGGACATCTGATTCGGTTGAGAGCGTTTTTTCCCCACACGTGGGGAACATCTGGTCTGCCGGAAGGGGTAGATTTACAATATTTACTGTAAGAAACTGTAGATGTTAAAATTTATTCGTAACCTTCTTACTGCGTATTTTAGGATATAATTAAGACACACGAATCAGTTCTGGAGATTGTTACGCCTAGCACAAAAAACAACTGTGCACATACAGTGTAATGTTTCAGTAACTGTTAAGACTTTTTAAAATAATTTCAGAAACATGTCTTGAGTTGGGTCAAAGAAAAAGATAAGCCTCGTTGTAACGCCATTATCAGACGCTGGTCAGGTTGCCATCGGCGCATAAGAAGACGCGTTGCAGACGACTGGCAGCATGTCCGTCAAGAGCGTGAAGGCGGTGGGCAGACCTGCTGTGGTCGGCAGGCGACATTTCCCGTGGTCCGGCTGAGAGGATGCTGCTGGCAGAGCGTGTGTGTTCGGCAGCCACCGGTGCTCGATGTTCCGCCACCACATCCCCTGCGCCTGCTAACATCTACTTTCTCTGCATGTAGGTGATGTGTTTCTGGCTCGGTGATCTTTACCACACATATAACGGCAAAGGACCACACACAGACGTTAAAAAAGGATTTCATAACAAGCGTCCCTTCCCTTGGCGAATTTCAGATTTTTCCCCGGTTTGATATTGTGAGTCCACGCAATTTCTAAACTTGCCAACAGTGCAGAGATCATTCGTCATACGTATAGATATTATACTTTCCTCCGGCAGTACTGTGGTGACAGCGTGGATGCGTGGATGCTCAGAGTGATCCCTGGCCTGCGGGTCAAAGGTGCAATGCAGCATACAGGAAAATTAAAGAAAATATCAAGGGCTCAGAAGGAAACTTAGTCATAAGCAAAGAAGGGAAAGCAGAAAGGTGGAGGCAGTGTATATAGAGACTATACAAGGGAGATGACTGCTGGGCAACATTATGGAATTGTAAGAGGACGTATATGTACATGAGAAGGGAGATATGACACTGCGTGAAAAATTTGGTAAAGGACTGAAAGACTTATTTCGAAACAAGGTCTCAGGAGTAGACACCATTCCGTTACAACTACTGATTGCATTGGAAGAGCCAGCCTTGCCGAAACTCTTCCTTCTGGTGAGCAGGATGTGTGAGACAAGTGAAATACCCGCATACTTCAACAGGAATATAGTAATTGCAGTTCAATAGAAAGCAGATGCTAACAGGTGTGAAAACTACTGAACCATCAGTTTAATACGACACAGTTGCAAAACACTAACACGAATCCCTTACAGGAGAATGGAATACCTTGTAGAAGCCAAAGTCTGGGATGATCAGTTTGGATTCCGTAGAAATGTATGAACACGCAAGGCAATACTGACCCTACGACTTTTCATAGAAGATAGATTAAGGAAAAATAACCCAGCGTTTATAGCATTTGTAGACTTAGAGAAAGCTTTTAACAATTTTGAGTGGATTATACTCTTTCAAATTCTAAAGGTGGTAGGAGTAAAATACAGGGAGCGAAAGCCTACTTACAATTCGGCCGGGAGGAGGTTATAAGAGTCGAGGGCATGAAAGGGAAGCAGTGGTCGGGAAGAGAGTGGGACAGGACTGTAGACTATCCCCGATGTTATTCGATCCGTATATTGAATAAGCAGCACAGGAAACAAAAGATAAAGTTGAAGTAGGATTCAAAGTCTAGGAAGAAGAAATAAAAACTTTGAGGTTTTCCGATGACATTGTAATTCCATCAGAGACAGCAAAAGACTTGGAAGAGCTGTTGACAGGAACTGACAGTGCCCTCAATGGAGAATATAAGATGATTATCAACAAAATCAAATCAATGATAATGGATTGTAGTCAAATTAAATCAGGCTATGCTGAGGGAATTCGATTTGGAAATGAGACACTTAAAGTAGTAGACGGGTTTTGCTGTTTGGGACTAAAAATAACTGATAATGGTCGAAGTACGCAAGAAAAGCATTTCTGAAGAAGAGAAATTTGTTAACATCGAGTATAGTTTTCTGAAAGTATTTGTATGGAATGTAGCCATGTATGCATGTGGATCATGGACGATAATTTAGACGAAAAGCGAATAGAAACTTTTGAGATGTGGTGTTACAGAATCATGCTGAAGGTTGGATGGATAGATCATGTAACTAGTAAGGCGGTACTGAATAGAACTGGTGCGAAGAGAAATTTGTGCGACAATCTGACTAAAGGAAGGGATCGATTGGTAGCATACGTTCTGAGGCATCAAGGGATCACCAATTCATTATTGGAGGAAGCGGGGGGGGGGGGGGGGGTTAAAACGTAGAGGGAGGCCTTGAGATGAATACAGTAGGTTGCAGTAGTTACTCGGAGATGGAGAGGCTTACGTAAGATAGAGGGACACAGAGGTCTAGAGCAAAGCAGTCTTTGGACAGAAGACCACAACAGCAACAGCAGTAATGCCCTCCATACTACACGCCTCTAAATGCCTCTTAATGAACACGAAGGGTTCATCCAGGAAACTAGCTCTCAATGAAAGGAAAATCCTAAGTGGAATACTAGAGCCAGAAAGAGAAGAGGAAGGTATCTACAGGATCAAACAGAGTGAACTGTAGCGTCTCCAAGAAGACCTAATCACATCTACGAGGAAAGGCTTCTGTTCTTTTATGAATATTTGATCCACATGAACTCCTGCAGATCCTCGAAAAGTGTCTTCAGCACAGCAGGTAAACGGAAAGCGTCCTAGAACACATGGATCACCAGCGTAATATTACACATGGGCCATCCAGAAACTCCCCCAAGAACCATACAAGGGCTTTCCAGATTCCAGCACATCACTCCACAAGTGATATTTCCAGTGTCTCTTACCGGCGAAACCAGTGCAGGAAACAGCAGACCGAAGCAGACTCAGGAGAGAACGATCGCCCACAGCCATAGTACGAAAGCTTTCTAAGGATAGTCAGAGGAGCCTTGTACGTTGTCAGAAGAAGCTCCGTAATCCAAAGTAGGGCCAAACAAAAACAAGGCGAATAAAAGTATTCACTCAAATACACTAAAGCTATAAAAGGATGCAATACACCATCATGTGTAATTTAAATAAGATCTCACTTCGATTAAAACTTTGATGCATTCTTACCAAATGGTTCAAATGTCTCTGACCACTACGGGACTAAACTTCTGCGGTCATCAGTCCACTAGAACTTAGAACTACTTAAACCTAACTAATCTAAGGACATCACACACATAAATGTGCGAGGCAGGATTCAAACCTGCGACCATAGTGGTCGCGCGGTTCCAAACTGTAGCGGCTAGAACCGCTTGGCCTCCCCGGCTCGCCATTTTTATCACTCTGCAACATGTTAAAATTGATTTCAGAAATCAATTATAACAATGGGCATGAGAAGCTGTGATTTCACAGGACACACTAGTTATTATTATTATTAGCATTTTTGCTATTATTATTAATCGTGTGGGACTTTCTCGTCACTTTAGTAAGACAAAATACACACATAATTTACAAAGTCCAAGGGTTTTCCAGGGTACGAATTTCGATGGCACTCTTTAACAACGTGTCAGACAGTCTGACTTGAAATATCAGAGGTGCACCACGCAGTTGTATCTGTACAGTAGGTCACAACATCTCCCATGTTAGGTTTGTATATTGTTGAGCGTACTCCATGTCCTCCATAATAGATCAAGCTCTGATCTAGAGCTATTGTGGTGTGTTGTTATACAATCCTTGCATCCAAGCTTCGTGCAAATTCAAGTTATGGGCTACCAGACTGCTAGCTGTTTTGAGTGGAAGATGTCGTAGTGCAGTCTGTTGGTTCCGAAAGCACTTACGTCATCGTGAATTGGCGACTCCTCGTTGTTGCAGACTTGCTTATATTCCCTCAGAGGATTATTCATTCTTCCCAGTTTAGGTGGTAGCCACAATACTGAGTGGAGTTTATGGTATCAGTACCAATCCGAATTGTTAGATTTAGTTACGCATCTACCAGTTTCGGGAAGATGCTGTTTATATGGACAGGGTTACAATATTGGTCCACTTAGCAGACAAGGGAAAGTGTGGACTATCTTACGGTCGAATCTGCTGATCCCCATGTTGTACGACACAACTTATCCACAATAGTAGTCTTTCTGGGATGCAGTATGAATGTCAGCGTTCTGCCTAATATTGCTCCAAGGTACCGTGGACATTTGTGAAGAGTTGGACGATTACCCTCGAAAAATATGCTAAGTTTTCGGTTCGCTGGAATGTTACTCAGATGCAAACAAGTGAATTCAGTTTCGTTACAGTCGATTTAAGTATCTATTTAGAAAAGTATTGTCCCATTACACTTCGGCTTTTTGTTAGTTTATTTTCGGTGACGTCAGTTTGTTTGTGCAATGTTGTTATCACACATTCATCAACATAATTAAACTTTCCAAGCAGAGTAGCTGATATATAAAAGATAAACAATAGTGGAGCTAGGACTGAGCCTTGAGGTTGGCTATTGTTGAGGATTGTCTGGTCACTAGCAGTATTGCCTGTAACTACCTGAAATGGTCTGCCAGTAAACATAATGTTATGAAGTTGTCCTATTACTGTGCAGGGTACTGGATGCAGAAGCTGATAGACGGCACCTTGCTTGCACAAGTTATTGTAAACTGCAGACAGATCAATAAATAGTGCAATGACTCTCGTAAAAAGAAAGCTATACTTAATTTATTCTCTATCTGTGATTAAATAATGATACTATATGTGATTTACATCTGGTAGACAAATATAATCGTAATCAGAGGCGATTAAACCGTTAATTTACAGGCTGCGTATGTAAAAAACCAGCAAAGATTCTATTTAAATGCTATGCATTGTTTAATAACAAAGTTAGGGGAGCGAGCTCGTCTTCTGATATTTATTACTTCTAGGGTTTCTTACCGATCAGAGGTATGTGTAGTTGCTCTTTGTAATTTGTATTACTGTAAACTAAATTAATTTCTTACAGATGCGTGTACAGTCATTTGCAGAGTCATCTGGAACCACAGATTTTCATCTGGTTTTCGAGTTCTAATATTTCAGATCTGTGCATCAAGATTGTGGCAAACATCGTTTGGAAACAAAATGACCGATAGCGCATAGCGTCGGATCGTTTTAGGATTACGTACACATAAAGTCGTAGCTTTGCGTTATATTTATGAGAAATCTGATTTCTTACTTTTTGCCTATTTGTGCCTGGTAGTCAATACAATATGTTTTCACTATCACTGCTTTCAAACAATGATGTACAATAGCCACCAGGGCCTGATACATCGAGAGGACATCAAACTCGTGATGGCAGTAGTAAGATACTATAGTTGATTAAAAGTAACAAAATAATGCTAAATTCTGTGATATGTGTTTAACTAGTAACCGCATCGTGCCATCGCATTCGTGATCGGTCTTTCCTGAAGCCGATATTTCTTAAATGCTTTTCATACATTTCTGAAACACCTATACATTTTTCTCCAAAGTTTATTCTGCCAGTAGGAGAAGATATGCTTCAACTGACGGCTGGTCTGATTGTATGTACATGTGACAAAAATACTTCCTGTGGTACGTGTATAATGCTGAACACGGCGCCTAACGAAGAAAATATACAAACACAAAACCAATGGAAAGAGAAAAAATAAAAGAAATTCAGAAGACTCTACAACTTGTGTCTTCTCGACTTTAAAGAAGAGAATATCCAATATTATGAAGACAGCTACCAACAAAAATACCAGGTGAAGGCAGAATTGAATAGCGGGTGGCTTTTTAATGTTATGAATCTGAGATTATAATGTAGACATATCATAACCCATCAAGAATTTTAAAACGTGGTTGTTTCTCAGGCTGTTTCTCAGCAACCGTATTCAAATTTTCACATAGGAATCATATAGCCAACCGGTTGAAAATAACTATTCTGTACATTGACCTAAGTTTAGACATATCTAAGGATCTCTTCATGAGAATTAACTTTGGGAAATCATAAAATTACATTACGAGAAAGCAATGGTCAGAGTTAAGAGCAGATGCTCAAGTCAAAAAATAAAGTAAAACATGTTCCAGCCCTTGGCACGTATGCCTAGTTAGAATCAACGACATTTCATTCTCATGAAGATATCCTTAGAGGTGTCAACACCTATGTTTATGCACCGAACAGTTATTTGCAGCTCGGTTGTCTGCTAGAAATGTATTAGTAATTGCATTGTTCATATACACGCAAACCTGAGTAAAATTACTGACATTAAATATTTGTATATTTAGTTTTGTTGCTACGAAAATTTCTAGAATGGATACAACAGAGCACGTAGCGGGAGTTCCAATCCAAGAAAATTCCGAACAGTGCGAAATGGAGGAATCAAACACCGAAATTACACTCGCGGCCGCCATTTACAAAGGTACATCTGCCCCACACACGAAACAGTTCAACAACTATCTCCAGTAGCGTATCGATTTATGATATTACATCAGAGTTTAAAAAAGATGATGGAGACTAGTATATAACGTATTTGACAGGAGCTTGGCACGAAATTGAATGAACGTGACATGAGACACGAGGAAAAACCCAAAGAACAATCGGATCAGATGAGAAATAATTTGGAACACTTGGAAAAATGTCTGGAGGCACGTATGAAAGAGAATTTTGATCAAGTATCAAGAGAACATGAAGATCAGAACAAAATTACATTAGATCAAGCATCCAGAGAACAGACAATGTGAATTGGATCAAGTAGCAAAAGAACCACCAAATTAGATTAATGAAAGTCTTAGTCGAATATTTTCCGAAGTAACTGGATTTAAGAAAGTGTAAAAACGTTTTGCCAAGAACAATAATGCAATTGTCTTGTGAGGCGGGGAGTTAAAGACAGCACAGACTGCAATAGAATCTGTGCAGCTACTCTTTGACCAATTTCAAAATTTCATTGTGGAAGAAGAAAGGAGAATTACAGAAAGTTTTGACGGGCAGCGGCAGGACCTTGCAATAGACTTTTCGTCTTGGTTACGAACTCTAGAAGTACACTGAATTATGTGTGGCTGTGCAGGCTGTAAACCAAGAAGTTGTGCGCGGATGCAGCGCGTCGAGCGATACCGTAAACAACTGACTAAAACGAAACAAAAAAGAACTGAAATACGAAATATTACAATGGTGCGAAGAATAAATGCACAGATTAGTCAGTTTCAGTAAGAATTTTCCACAATCAAAGGCAGCGCACGGGAGCAATCGCAACAGTGACATATACGGTACAACACATCTGTACTACAGACAGTACAGAAAGCAGCGGGATCTGTCACTCAACGTACAAGCAGTTCACTCTTTGGCCTCCATGTTGGAAAAAAGGACTCTGAAACACCGTCAATTCCAGGTATATGTTGTGGAGAAGGAAATTCCGCACCCAGTAGTTTTTATTACAGGATTCAAAGGAGTATTATCTCAACTCTGGAGCGAACAGCAAAAGATGAAATTAGTAACATCATATATGCAAGGAGAAGCAGGCCTATTGGCTACAGACGTAGAAGACAGGTGTCAAACTTAAAAAGAGTTCGAAAAAACTTTCTTGAAGAAGTACTGATCTGCATTGATTCAGGAACGTCTCGGAAAGGAGGTACACGATCCTGAACCACGTAATGAAGAGCAGTGTAGCTAAAGGACATATTTCGGATGTTACTTGAAGATGATAGCATTAGGGATGGGCCCATGTCACTTAAAGATGAAATCAAACTGCAGAAATAGAAATTACGTGCACATATAAAACACAAATTAATACATGTGCAGAAGTTTGATCTGGAACAGTTTATGTCAGCTATAGATTCGTTTAACCTTATGCACGAGGAAACAGGTTAGGCAACAGCGCGATCCAGCCAGCAACAGCCCATACCGCTCACAAAATTCACGCTAAGAATGACAGCTGCAGTTGCAACAACGCGAACACCAATGCCGAATCAAAAAAACGTGCAGTTCTATAAATAGTGAAGGAAAAGTGACCACAGGTTTAACACTGGACACAATAACCGACTGCACCATACCAGAAACCCAAACTGGCAAAGTATAACAGGTAATGTGTGATGGCAACTCCATGTAAATAATGTGTATCGTCTCCACGTAAACAGTCCGAACATGGGGGACAGGCAAAGTGTTGACACTAACCCAAACTAATCGTAATCTGGCATCAAAGTGATCGCCGTCTCAAAAGCGGGGCACTGTAGTAGTGGAAGTGACGGTTAGTCACGCTCCACCGACCGCTAACGGTTCAGAAATCTAAACGCAACCGTACTCGGCCCTCAGGTGCGTGTGGCGCGATGAGTGAGGGCAGTAGATACGATAACATTATAAGCATGCTACATATAATGACGTAAGGAACAGACGGAAGATATATACAAGTCTGTCGTGGCGTTAGTGGGAAGAATTCCCACTTTCCTTGTTACGGACAGAGGTGTCATGACAAATGCTACGGATGACAACGTTCACAGCAAATTTAACTAGACAAAACATATATCCACCTTGTCGGTGGACAACTGCAGGTTTCCGAAGGCTTGTACCACAAAAACCTCAAATGTAAAATGGTAGGTGCAGGTGGAGCTAAATTTAGGAGACACTGCAGTGAAGTTCAGATTCCTAGTAGTGACGGTATTAATTGCGTCCTGCATAATAGGGTTAGAGTTTGTGCGTGAGAGGAACAGCATCATTGACCTCTCTCACGGTAGCTGAATTTAGACATTACTGGCAAGGAAATCATAATTGGTCATATTGACTATGTACGTTATCACTATTTTGATTATGTGAAGTCAGCCACTAGTGATGTGCATGTGAAAGTAAAATGAGACGCATTCGTAACAAGGCAACACAATCGTGACATCTCAATGCAACACAGTAAACCGAAGTAGTAGATTTGTTTAAAATGAACGTCGATGCCTTTCCTGATAACCCGAGGTTTGTTAAAAGTTGTCAACACAATCTCTACTGCTTATTTATTTGCTCAATCACATGGACGAAGCACCAAGATGTAAGGGAAGAGGTTAGTAGGATGTGCACCGGAGGATGAGAAAAAACTAAATACAAAGACTATACCCACATAAATGTTTGAAAAACTATGTACAGTAGTGATTCGATTTTTAAATTCTCTTTGCTTGCTCTATGATCTTTAATACAATGTCGAAAGTTTGTAGTTGTAAGTTTTACGGTAATCAGAATTCAACAAGTCAGATAAACAGTAATTTTGTGCGTAATAGTTCTGCGTGTGAATAATAAGCAAAGAAGATACAAACATGAGTAACGAGAAAACACAGCTCAAATGAACCACTAAAATTTTTCTACCTTGTAAACACATAGATGGATATTATAGTTACCGTATATTTTAATCATTTTATTGGAATTTGCAATGTAAGTTCTTCTTTAGCATCTATGTGTATAAAAGATTATGATCTACGTGCAAGAAATAATTGCACTGGGTATGGAAAAAAGAAACATTTATTTCATTAAGACTAACAAATGCATGTAAGTGAAATGGGACTTTAGAAAAAAATTGACCACAATAATGAGTAGTAACCAATAGTATGGCATAAGAATATTAGCCAGCGAAAGCAAAGTCAGAAATCAACGAGCTGTTTGGTCAGACACCGATGCAAGAGAACCCAACTAACTGCTACCTAAAGCTACGGCTTGTTGATAGTCTAACTAATAAAAGATACAGTTATGAGTAGCATAATAGGTAAACAAGCAGAAAAAACTGTAAATAAAACAATATGTAAAGTATTTAGCTAAGTGACTACAGGAAAGCTACAAGTAGCTACCATTTTGTTACTTTTGGATTTCTACTCTAACGCAAATACAATTAAGTACGTAGGTAGCGTGATGGGCAAGACCTCAGATAGTTGACACTTTGTAGTGGGACGAAATTGAAGCGTCACCCATCCACCAGTGTCAGCCCAGTTTGCAGGTGAATATAAGTTTAATTCAGTTTTGTTTATGTATTTTTGTAATATTTGTAATGGTTGTGAATTGTCTAAAGTTTTGTATTTATTTTTTATGTTTCATGTACGGAGAGGGCGGCGCAACGAACGGAGACAGCATCTTCGCTGCCGGGACCAGAGAGAAAATTGCTGGCCATTATACGTCGCGGGTCGACAGCCAAAGAGCAACAGAAGATCCTGAAACCGAGTTGTTGCGTCGTGCTTCTAAAAATCAAATAATCGAGAATTTGTAATGTTTTGTACAACAGTGATATCATAGGAAGTTTAATCTTATTGAAAATGTTAGTTTTGTCTCGTCAAGGCACAGGTTCACGTCTGTATGTAGGAAGATAATAAACTAGTGGATGCTACTAAAGTTGAAATACGTGTTCCGAGGATTTATTTATGACGAACTATGTGAATGAATTAATAATATATTTGACAAGATTATTGAATTTTGACAGCGTTCATCGCGACTTTGAATCTCAAAAAGTTTATTCAATGTGGTTCTAATATCGATTAAATCAGATAACGTGTATCAATATAATTTCTGAGGAGAAACAAACGAAATCTAAAGCTGAAAAAGTTTACGCAAACCAATTGGCCCGAGTGACGTAATTCTGCGCATACGACTCAAATGATGTTTTACAGTTTCTTTCAAGAACCATTCTGAGACAATTTAAAAAGAATATAAATAATTTTGAAGTGGGTTGTAACTAACGTAGGTGACGAAGTCTACACATGGTCATATGTCGAAAGAAAATCATTTATAAACAAATCTATGCGTCGTTACACTCCACCGTGGCGACCTTATAAACAGGACTTGTGTGTATCTAAGGCACACAGGTACGAGACAATTAAAACATCAAGAGTCCTTCGGAAGTCAACCCGAGTCTTCGTGGAGCCTTCACCAGCCAGCGGCGACTTCGCGGGTGTGGGCAGCTGACGGAGCGCAGCCAAGCAGTACGGTCACGCAGTTATTCTACGAGAAGGCGCATCTGTTGGGCAGCAGCTGAACGCTGCAAACCTCGACAACCTTTTTCTCCCTAAACTAACAGGCCCAGTACGTCAGCTGGGGGGCGTTCCTCCGGCTGGTATTAGAGGTGTTGCTGAGGGCTTCGCCTGTCTACGGTGGTGCCGGGCGTGGTTGCAGCCAGTGACGTCTCCGGTGTTCGACTCAGCGTCCTGCCGCTTGCGGAAGCGGGGTCGCAGCATCTCAGCGGCTGCATCGACGGCTGTCACTTCTGCAGCCCGTAGCAGCACACTGATCACCGAGAACTACAAACTACAATATTAGTGTCCGGTGAGTCTGTGTCAAGTTGGAAGTGGAGTGTTGTACATAGGAAGTGTGCTTTTACAGGATTGTTGATTACAAGTCTGCGTGTGTAACTAGTTAATATCTTACAATAATGTCGGGAAGTGAAATGTCAGACGAAGAGCGATCCATGTCCGATAGGAGCATGAGATCCCTTTTTAGGGCGATCGCTAAATTAAAACAATCTAACGGGGATGCTATAGCTGAATTAAAACAGTGTAACGAAGAATCTTCTGCTAGATTAAAAGAGGAACTAAAACAGGAATTAAAACAGTCTAACGAAGAAAGTATTGCTAGATTAAAACAGTCTAACGAAGAATCTATTACTAGATTAAAACAGTCTAACGACGAACCTACGGCTGGATTAAAAGAGGAACTTAAAGGGGAGCTAACAAAATCGACAGACAGGTTGCAGGAACATCTTAATGAAACCAGTAGAGAATTAAGTGATAAAATAGAGGCTTCTAAAGTTGAAATGCAGGAAAAACTAGTAGGACTTAGTAATAAGATTGCGGATAATTGTAAAATTTTAGAAGAACGTATCCAGGAATCGCGTGAGGAAAAAGCTCGTATGCGAAATGATATTACTGACTTAATCAAGAGACTAGATAATGTCAATGTCTTAGTTGTAAATGAAATAGAGAAAAATAACGATAAGTTACGAGATGAATTTTCTATGCAAACAGAAACTGTTCGCAGAGAATTATTAGAATCTATTAAAGAGGTTTCTACCAAACCTGCAGAGATTTCTTCAATAGATAATGTGGAATTAGAGATATTAACTCATCGAGTAGAAAAAGATCATACCGAAATAGAAAACATGAAATTTTTAATTACTGAAATATGCAGTAACCTTGAGACTGCCAAAGATAATAACATTGACGAAGGTACAGAGCGTTCACATCGTGAACACAGTGAAGAATCGATATTAGCTAATCGTGTATCCAATACAGAAATGCGAATACAGGAAATTACTAAACGGTTATCGGAATTAGATAATAATGAAAACATTTCAAGTAGTAGAAGCAATAACGTAATCAGAGACAATAGTCGCATCGAGTTTGCTAGCTCGGACGAGAACAATACGAATAAAGAAATCACGGCAAGTCAATCCGATGCAACTCCGTCTCTGCAATCCAAACAAAATCCAACTATGTCTCTCGCAGAATGTTTGGATGATATAACGACAAATTCAAATGTAGCAAGTCGATTTCCTGTATTCAAATCAGGAGGCGAACTTCAGCCTATAATCTTTATAAAAGCTTTTGAAACTTCATTATCTCCTAAATGGAGTAATGAGAAACGGATTCAATTTGTAATAGGACATTTAGAAGCAGAAGCTGCGGAATGGGCAGTACTGCATAGAACTGAATTTAGGGACTGGGATGATTTTGTTAAGCAGTTTAAACAAGATTATTGGTCAAGAGGAAAACAATAACACTTAACTTTAGAGTTGTTAGACCCTCTCCCATATTCTAAACAGTGGGGAGGTTATAGGAATTATTTCAAATGGCATTTAAACCGTGCTAAATTAATTGAAGAACCAATTATTGAAAGTCATCTAATACGAGCCCTAATTAATAGGTTACCGTATTATATAAAGGAAAGAAAAATGTTATTCTACGAATTGTCTATCCAAACGAAAAAAATTGCGAACAGATTGTTAAAAATGCTGAACGGAGAATTAAAAGTTATAATCAACATGCTATAGAACCCTCATTTCAGGTAGGAGATCTTGTAATAGTACGATCTCATCCGAAAAGTTCGAAGATCAATAAGGAATGCAGAAAATTCTTCTTTATCTTTGAAGGTCCATATGTTGTGCATAAGATTGTACATCCCAAAGCGTTACTTCTTATGGAACCGTCATCAGGTGTAATTAAAGGATTATATAGTGTCGGTCAAACGAAATCCTTCATTCCTAAATAAGTTAATATTTAGTATACGTTACATACGGAAGAGCGTTCATAGTTTATTCATGTGAAGTTTTTCGTGATAGTTACGTGTTGTTTTAAAGAAATGACAGGAAGTTTAAACAAGTGTTCTACAATAATCTACCGGTACTTCAACAGGAGAAAGATAAATAAAAGGGGATTTATATGGAAGAAATTTTGTTATTAGGTCAGAAGGAATTTTGTATATTCTATATTTACTCGGATAGTAGGAACTAAAGGGGATGGTTAATAATTTTAGGGACCATGGGCGTCCAGAGCTATATGGCTCACGAGAACATAGCAGAGTGCCTTTAATAGAGATTTCTAATAGTGTTAATATAGAACACACCAAACGGGGCTCTCTCGCTTGTTTCTCCTAAATAAATTGCCATTACCAACAGAGTGTCCGAAGGTAAAGAAAGCCGTGCCGAGATTCTAAAGAAAGGTTTGTTTCATTTCTTCTTGACCTCAGGCATAAATAGGGCACTAGGGAAAAGAATGACGTAAAGTAAATAGTACTATTAGTTATTGTGGGAAACGTATTAGTAATATACATTTTTGGAAAGAATAACTCTAGTAAATGAATAAAACTGAAAATAATCTATCACAATTTGAACGCTCTGTCCTAATGTAACAACGTTAAAGAACGTACTAAGTTAGTATTTACTAGCAACTATTAAATGAAAAGGAGTAATCTCCATATATTCGGTTATGAATTACCATAATAGCACAAGTAAGAGTAAATGACAAATAGTCACAACAACATCGTAGTAAAAGGATTAAATCTATCTAAGACCAAGGACTCTAGAGTACGTAAAATGTGAGGAAAATGTATTAACAGTTAGATATTGTATATAGAAAAAGTTTTATTTTCGGTTAAAACCTGACAAACTGAGCTTGTGGGTGGGGTATGTAGTGGGATGAAATTGAAGCGTCACCCATCCACCAGTGTCAGCCCAGTTTGCAGGTGAATATAAGTTTAATTTAGTTTTGTTTATGTATTTTTGTAATATTTGTAATGGTTGTGAATTGTCTAAAGTTTTGTATTTATTTTTTATGTTTCATGTACGGAGAGGGCGGCGCAACGAACAGGGACAGCATCTTCGCTGCCGGGACCAGAGAGAAAATTGCTGGCCACTGTACGTCGCGGGTCGACAGCCAAAGAGCAACAGAAGATCCTGAAACCGAGTTGTTGCGTCGTGCTTCTAAAAATCAAATAATAGAGAATTTGTAATGTTTTGTTCAACAATGATATCATAGGAAGTTTAATCTTATTGAAAATGTTAGTTTTGTCTCGTCAAGGCTCAGGTTCACGTCTGTATGTAGGAAGATAATAAACTAGTGGATGCTACTAAAGTTGAATTACGTGTTCCGAGGATTTATTTATGAAGAATTATGTGAATGAATTAATAATATATTTGACAAGATTATTGAATTCTGATAGCGTTCATCGCGACTTTGAATCTCAAAAAGTTTATTCAGTGTGGTTCTAATATCGATTAAATCAGATATCGTGTATCAATATAATTTCTGAGGAAAAACAAACGACATCTAAAATTGAAAAAGTTTACGCAAACCAATTGGCCCGAGTGACGTAATTCTGCGCATACGACTCAAATGATGTTTTACCGTTTCGTTCAAGAACCATTCTGAGACAATTTAAAAAGAATATAAATGATTTTGAAGTGGGTTGTAACTGACGTAGGTGACGAAGTCTACACATGGTCATATGTCGTAAGAAAATCATTTATAAGAAACTTACGTCGTTACACTACAACCTTCCGAGTAGGTCGGGTACGCTTATGTTAACACGGTAACTTCCCGTGTCTTTTGTTCAGTGTCTATTTACATTTGTCAGCCCCGCGTTAATAAAGCCATGTAGTATGTTTGGGAACGAACAAGAATGCCCTGCTATGACTGTAACGTAATTTAAATAGATGTAAAGATGTATAAATGTGCATTTAAATCTTAGTATAAAAAGAAAAGATAAGGTTGAGACAAATTTGTTTGTATCAGGCCCTTGACTATATACTTAAATTATGAATTGGCTGTACAGACGGTAAATTACAAACGTAAATAGTGCTGTTTAAGTATACATAAAATCTTGATGGAACGCGATGGGTATACGAATGGAGGAGACATGTGTCGCCGTGTCCATGACAGTTCGAGTAAAGTAGTCATACTACCACACATAGCATATTCGTAGCCACTCATATTAGTGATAAGCACAAGTGATAAGTGTGCGGAGACACTGTAAAATTAAAATCCATAGTGAGCAGATTACTAAAATTCTGTGGTCACGGACAGTGAAATGTTGAGCAAATCCAATGACAAGTAGTGCAATAAATGGACTCTTCAAGTTATGTAAAGCACTTCGCAAATCACCTCTGAGACGTACACATCGCGCACGAAACAGTAGAAAGCGCAGCTAACGGCATCTACAATACGACTCCCGACGACTGTCAGTTGTCACTTTTAAAATGCATAAAATTAACCACTAACTGAAAACTGTTGTTAAAATACACCACACAAGGACACGTTATGAAGGGCTTGTGATGGTATTTACTAAATGCACAGACATTAATATTGTAATGTCAGGGCCAATATTTTGTGACAATTTTCTACAAAGAATAAGCATATAAGAAAAGATAATACCACTAAAACAATGTATTGTCATTGTATTGTCTATGAATTTCTTTTCCTGTTTTTGTTCTCCATGATGTATAAAGCAGCTGAGATCAAAGATTAAACTGAGTCCTGTTCTTTTAAATATTGTAAAAAATAATCGTGTTCTGTGAAATACAAGTAACCTAAAGTATAACGTACAGTTTACTACATGGAGTTCTGGTGCACGGACTTTTATTTGTAACTAGATAATCTACTGCGAATGTTACAAGTTCTGTGTCAGCAGGCACCAGGAAAGCGGCCATTAGCGCCTGGTTGTTGATAATGAATTATCGGTAACTGGAGAAAAATATTGATATAGTAAGCAGTCAGAACGGTGTAGGATTCTGATATTTAATCCAGCATAAAGCTAATAGTTGATGTTATTCATTTTCTACGAAAAATTACGTTGGTAAGAATACCCGGTCCAGACTGTGTTTTGTCTGCCACCATTACGTGAGCGTGTGGAGCTGCAGAAGTAATCAGACGTTAATTCTTTCAATTGATATCACAATATTTGAACTCCGAGGACAAGAAACCACAGAAATTTATTACTTTTCTATTCTGACGGTGAAACTAACATTCGGTAGAAAATTATATGACTTCACATAAATGAAATAATTTTTGTGGCTCGTGCGTAAGACTAATTTTTCTCAGAGTAATCTATCTGTGACTTAAAGAAAATATATTTAGTACACCAGTGTTGTTATGGAAAGAATTTGTGGTGTGATACATTAGTTATTTGGTGCAAACACTTTAATGTCACTTACTGAATTAATGAAGCAGCATTTCCATATTTATTTGTAGTGATAAGGTATGACGAAACAGTTCTTCATAGTCGGGCTTAGCGGCACATCAATAAGAATTATCAAAGATTATATATTTCTTTTAAATAATACTGTTATTATTCCTGCTAAATTTACATAGGTTTTACAGTAACACGTACACACCACCACAACAACTTTAAACAAACAGAACAAAACCAATCACAATATGTAAAAGACACAACGCCTCGCCGTATCTAAGAAGCTGTTAATGTAGTAGGCCTAATAAATATAAAAGAACATAGATTTTTAATACATGTACTAACGTTCATGAAACGAAATAAAAATCCCCACCAATTATCAGGGATCGAATAAATTAAAGCACAAACCTAAACTATTGTAAAATAAAATGTTTATATGATACTACTATTGCATCTTCCCTGTAGAGGTATGATAATTCCATACAGCTGTTTCACGTAACCAGTCCCGATGAGTGTTCGTTGAATCTGATGGAGAAGAGAATCTTACAACGCAACCAGCAGAGGAACACTGCCCCGCCGTACTAACGGCGGCCATACAACAAGCGTCTCACCTTGCTGGACTCAAATCTATCAACAGCGCCCATCTCACGGTGATAATTCGAGTTTCACAACACGAAACAACGATAGTAAGAACTTGTTCTGCAACAGTAACATTTGTCTAAGTAGAAACTAAAAGCAAACTTACGTAATACTGTCGAGACGAAAAGTGAAAACCTTCAAGAAACCTTACTGATAAAAAGTATAGAAATATTATACCATTAACAGATAGTCTATTAGAAGCGAAAAACATTAACACTGAAATGCAATGAAATGTGTTAATATACCGTGAAAAACTAAGCAAAAATAATATAGATGTTCCATAAAATAAATACTTAATCCATTCTCTATTTCCAACAATCCGAGAAAGTATTCGTGAATTATCACTCATATGTAACAGTATAATTCGTTAAAGAAACTTTGTAATCAGAAATTATGGGTAAGACGAAAGTCTGAAGGTTCAGGTAGGTGTTTTATAACAAACTTCTCATTGATCCCACGACGGAATTTGTGATCGAAGCAAGCATTTAATGGAACCATTCATAATACAATTTCAGACTTCGCAGGTGAGAAAATGAACGCTCTAAAATATTACAGCAAACGTAATTGCTGCTAATTTGTACAGCAGTGTGTAGGCAAAAGAAAATCTTTGTAACAAGTCAGAAAATTATGTCTTGTTGCTGACTAATTAAATGTAACTGAATCCTCTAAATGAGATGCCTTCGAACCATAACTTTCAGAATTCAGAGGGGCAGTGAAAGGACTCACGTTAAAAAAAATTCATGCCATGGAAGATAAATGTAATATTCTTCAGAGGCGATCAAACCGTTAAACTTACAGACGCGTATAAAAAAACCACCCAAGATGATATTTAAATGCTATTCATTTTTTAAAATCAAAATTAAGGGAGCGAGGCCTTCTTTCGATGTTCACTACTCCTTGCGTTTCCTTAGCGAGCAGAAGTATATGTATTTGCTCTGTATAATTTGTAATTATTACTGAATAATACGTTAATTTCTCACAAATTTTTGTGCAGTCCTTTGTAGAATCCAGTGGAGCCATATATTTCAGTCTGGTTTATAGGTTTTTAACATTTTACATCTGTATCTCACGATTATGCACTTTGTTTGGAATCAAAATGTCCTATAGCTTTTCACGTCGGGTCATTTTACGACTACGTGCACGCAAAATCGAGCCTTTGCATTATTTTTCTGTGGACTTCATATTTTTATCGGTTTATGCATGGAAGTCAAGAAAATATATTTTGACCATCAACGCTTTCAAACAACGATGATGTACAATAGCCACCAGGACCTGGTACATCGAAAGAACATCAAAATCGCGATGCCAGAAGTAAGATACTAAGGCTGATTAAACCTAAGTAAATAATCCTAAACTTTGTCGTGTCTGTTGAAATAGTAACAGAATCATGCCATTGGGTTTGTGACATGTTCTTTTGAGTCAAACCTCTTCTAACTGCCTTGTGTGTATTTTGGTGAATACCAAATATTTTTTTCCGTTAAGGAAAGGTACGTTACAAAACCTTAGTAGTGTAAAAAACTGTAAAATAATCAATATTGTATCTGCTTTTAGGATTACTGTTCACATTCCACCTGTCATCTGTCAACAAACCCCAAGTCTGATTTTATTAGTGCACAATTATATACTGACCGAAAAAATTGCAACACGAAGAAGAAATTGTGCGACCTAAGCGAATGTTGGTAGGCGTGTTTCTACATCTGAGAGCACTATTGAGATTTCGCGCCTGCCGCTTAAGAGTGGTGCTAGCAGCGTGACTATGAGAATTCAAACCAAGTATGCTGTAACCTTGTGGCACATAGCGTCCACTACAGTGGACAGCTGTTAATGGTCACTTCTTTGTCATTTTCAATCAGTCCTGAGGTTGTAAACGCACACAGGTCGCTGCAGTCAGCACTCTCTACTGGAGCTGTGTCCTGCGTGCATTTGCAGCCTCATGACTGATTGAAACCGCCAGAGAATTGACCATGAAATGTTGTCCACTGCAGCGAAATTCATGCACCACATGGTAACGGTCGTAAGCGTTATTTATTTTTGAGATTGGACGTGGTGCGTTGTTGATAGTCAAGAACGACTTCAAGGCGGAAAAACACCATTATCGACACCTCACTGAGTTTGAATGAGGGCGTATGACAGGGCTACAAGAAGCTGGACGCTTCTTCTTTGGTATTGCAGAAAGACTTGACAAGACTGTAGCCACAGTGCATGATTGGTGGCAGCGCTGGTCACGAGGATGTATGGTTACAAGAAGACCGGTCTTTGGCCGGCCATCTGCCACTGTCGAGGGGGAAGACCATCGTGTTCGGCGAATGGCTCTGCCGCATCGTACTGCATATGTACCAACAATCTCAGCCCATGGATACAACGACCCGTTTACTTCAAGGGCAGCTCCGAGCCATGCGCCCTGTAGCGTGCATTCCACTGACCACCACCATTTGCGACTTCACTGGTGTCGAGTGGGAGTTCAATGTAGGGCAGGATGGAGGTTTGTTGTGTTTTATGATGGAAGCTGGTTCTGCCTCTATCTGGTGATGGCCGTATGTCGGTTAGAAGGAGGCCAGTGCCTACTTGTAACCTATCTGTGTGCCGGGCACACCGGACCTAAACCTAGAGTTCTGGTCCTTGCTACCATTTCGTACAACAGCAACGGCACTCTCGAGGTTATCCGACACAAATCTGTACACCAGTCTGGTGGTTCGACCTGCTATGCTGCCGTACAAGAACAGCATTCCACAGTGTGTTTTCCAATAGGACACCGTTCACCGCCGTTGAAACCCAACATTCTCTATAAAATGTCAACATGTTTTCTCGTCCTGCTCTATCACCTGATTTGTCACCATCGAACACATAGGGTACATCATCAGACGATAACTCAAGCATCATCCACAAATACCACTAACCATCCCTATATTGACCGACTAAAAGCAATAGGCATGGCCTTCCGTCCCACAAATTGACAACCAGCACCTGCACAGCAAAGTGCATGCGCCTTTGCACGCATGCATTCAACAATGTAGCAATTATGCCGGTTACTAATGTGACGGCATTTCCTAATTGTAATGAGTTACGTCACTCTTAAATTAATCTATGATCGCCCAATGTTAATCACTTCCATATTTTATCCAGACAAATGTAATGCGGAAATTTCATTACTCCGCAGTAATTATTTTTTTGTGTTACGAATTTTCCCGTCAGGGTGTATTGTCTCGATTTATAATCACTCTGAATTTCTGTAAGTCACTTTTATTACTCGAAAGCATTCAAACTTTTATGTATGAAAAGGTGTTATTAGGTTGAATCGTAACAATTTCAGTTCAGGAAATTTTAAACCAAAGACAGCCACAGCTAAATAACACATACTTGATTCACAGGTCTTTTTGAAATTTATGTACACTATGTATAACTCTTTGTCATTATGAAAAACAGCGAAAGTTGCAAAATAACTCTTTTTAGTACATAATTATGAGATCTTCGAGTCTTCATTTGTAACCCTTTCTCAAATCATCCATCCAATCACATTAAGTATAGTCTATATGTTTGGAATACGTCAAGCTTGCGCTACAATACCTTTCAGTCATTGTAGCTATTGACAATGTTGTAGGATGGTTTCAAGAGTGTAGATAATTTAATCTGGAAGAGAGGAGTCGATGTTTAGTTACAGCACTTTACACAAAACGTGAGGATTTTTAGTTTTGACTGATGACCAGGCTCTGAGTGAGATCAGTTAAATTCAAAACTAACCACACAGCAGTGCATTACAAGACGCATTTCCTGACCATTAAAATAGATAAACATATTGTAAACTAATATTTTCGACGGAAGAAGGATATTAAACAATTGCTTGATATATCTCAGCGCTGCTTGTCCTGAGCAAAATTTGCACGGAAAATATTGCGGAAATGTGAAGTGTTGCTGATGTGTAGTACCCACAAACTCGATCCGTAATCAGGAACTAGTATTGTTAGCCAATAAGTAGATTTTAATGATTCTTAGAATGTGTGTTTTTTGTTCGAACATCTACTTTTTTAAATAGAACAATGCTTGCTGACATTAACGAACTACAAGTAGGGTAAATTAGATTGTCAGTGGTCTTGTTGCAGGATTCTAATGACAGTCGTTTAGGAGATTTCGTGTTTTGAAAAGTCACCAACACCGACCCTTCTAAAATACCTTTAGTAGCACACACTAAAGTACAACACAAGTGCATACTCTAGCTATGAGGATTTTGACCAGTAACGAGAAAACTGACCATCACAAATGGTGTCCAAAATGACCACCATCAGTGGCAATATACGCTTCCAGTCTGGTATGGAATAACTACTGCACATGTGCTACTGTTTCAGCAGAGATGTCCGAGCAGGCTGCAGTAATATGTCTTTGCATACATTGCATGTAGCCTGTATGCCCTAGTAGACAACATCCCTCAGCTTTACCCACAGAAAAAGTGTGCAGGCGTAAAATCCGGGGAACGGGCCAGCCAAGGTAAAGTTCCTGAGTGTTCAATACCAGGATTTTGAAACAGTTCGTGAAGACATACTGTAGTACTTCGTACTGGACAGCCATCATGTTGATATCACAGGTTCCTCCAAGTCTGCAGAGGAGCGACATGCAGCATTCATGAAAAATGGTCTGTTAGGAAGCTGCGATACTTATCTGTGTCTGTGTGTGTGTGTGCGTGTGTGTTTGTGTGTGTGTGTGTGTGTGTGTGTGTGTGTGTGTGTGTGTGTTCAGTGATCTGTCTATGGAAGCGGGCCTGTGAGGTGATGGTTGATTATCACACATCAGTCATCATTTAACTCCATGGACTTTGAGGTTCCACCTGACGAAGGCAACAGGGATTTCAACTGACCAACAGTGCATGTTTCGGCGGTTTACCTGATTTAAATGTGGCTTCATCACTAAAGAAGACACACAATACATCAGGAGTATCCTGTCTTAATGTTCACGTTCGAAGATTAACAAGATTCTCGTAATTGTTTCCAGGCAGCTCTTGATGGAGAGAGATGTGGTAAGTATGGAATCTATGTGAATGGAGAGCGTGTAGGACCACTTGCCTGATTCATACCACTTCCTCATGTCATTATATGGTAGCTAACGTGTGGATCAAGTGCAACAGCAGCTAGAACAGTAATTTTCCCCTCGTCTATCGTCATTTGTTTTCTTCTTTTACGTTGTCTAGGTGTTACGTCACGACTTTCTGCTAACTGGCTGAAGAGGTTTATAAATAATTGTCGAAATGATTGACGTCTACTGGGAATATCGCTGCACACACCGTACAAGGACGAATTGCATTCTTCCTACACTCTCCAGACATCTTCGGCAAGTCGGCTATTTTTGTACTGGTAAATCCCATTCCCCACTCTCTAACTACTGCTCGGACTGCCACACACTAACTAACCAGCAAGTCGCAGTGCACTCAAGGAACACACAAGCACACTGGAAGCACTTATAACAACATTGTGTTGAGCAAATTAGCAGGGTGAATGAAAAAACAAATGTCAATATGGAATCTTTTCAAAATACGGTATCTCGTAAATGTCTCACAATAAGAACTTGCAACAAACACCACTGAAATTCTAATTTACTCTACATCTAGTTTCTTAATGTCAACAGGCAGTGTTCCATTTAAAAAAGCGTGTGTTTGCGTCACCTTCTATGTATTTCATAAGCTAACAATACGAGCCCCTCACTATACATCTATTCAGTGGAAGCCGCACATCAATAATACTTTCCATTTCCCCAATATCTGCAGTAAAAGTTTAAGGTGATTTGCCATGTATACTGTACTTTATTTATTCTATGTCAGCATCTGGAGACTCTTCCTTAATACATTACAAATGTTTATTTCGTGCCTAAGTAAATTTTCGCTCTTGACGTAAAGTGATATTACGTTAAACATGGTCCCAGCAGTCTACATTCCGCGTCCTACTCGCCTCATAGAAATTCACTTTCATAAAGCTATTAGCCAGCTGGCCACTCAGCGTGGACGACTTTCGAGTCCACGGAGATAGGCAGCAAGTCATCTGGCCAATGATTGCTCGTGGGTGATCTGCACCCATGTAACAGTGTAAAGCGTTGCAGCTAGAGAATAGTGCCATGAAGAAACACATGCTGTTCCTGTTGGTGATCCAGTCGAGTGATCAGTTTTAAAATGTCATGAATAAACGCACACTAAAGACTTTCACAAGCAGTATTTCCCGTTTGATACTGACACTCTTGATGTTATGAACAATGAGGTTGTGTTCTGTGTACAATTTTAGTACTATATATTTAAGTGCACAACAGTATATTAAAGCTACTTGCATGATACCGTTAATTCCTCAATTACAGAAATTCATAGTGAGTAAAATGCTATATAATTAAAAACCTGTTATGTACCTCTATTGTAGTATCTGTGTTTCTACATGTTCTCTGCAATGTCCTTCAGACCTGGATGCGTATCTGAAGGACACTGCAGAGTACGCTGTAAATATACAAACGCTGAAATATAGTACATAACACATACATAGTGCCGCGACGTTTATCACGTCTTTCCCTCTGGAGGAATCACAGCAGTTGTACGAGTCAGGATGTAGAAGCAGAATGACATAAGTAAGTTTGGGTCCTGGAGGCATGCTTGGGTATCTGAGGCTCGCGTAAAGCGGGAAATCCGCGTTTGACCCCTGTCTGGCACAAATTTTATTGACACTGTAAAGTGGCAGAACATTTTCCATGGGCAACAGACAAGGTGAAAGTCCTTGTTACCACCTCCCATCGACATTTCCTCTAGGAGATACGTCACACGCCATACTTTGGGCATAACAGATGTAATTTGCATAGAATGTGATAAAAATGTGTACTTAGCTGATCGGAATACATTACTGAGTAATCTCTTCTCCCATTCGCATGTATTTAAACTTAGGTGGCAAGGCAGACCAGGAATTGAAAGGAGGCGATGTGCCACTATGCATTTCTTTTTTATCAAAAGCCACTTTGAAGACCCGTATTGAAGGATACGGATACGTCATAAATATCGCGGCCGCAAGAGACGTAGTTCAGGTATCGACAGAGTCGCTAAGCTTGTTTTGCCACTGGGGGCCAACGGCATATTCACTGACGATGCCCCTATGCATAGGTGACCGCGCAGTTCACACTAATTGGATGGGCCGTGTTATCAGAAGCAGAGAAGGAAATACATAGTTAAAACAGCACGCGGCATTCACGTGAACAGTGCATTAATCAACATATATATACATACATATACAGGGTGTTACAAAAAGGTATGGCCATACTTTCAGGAAACATTCCTCACACACAAATAAAGAAAAGATGTTATGTGGACATGTGTCCGGAAACGCTTAATTTCCATGTTAGAGCACATTTTAGTTTCGTTCTTCCACCTATGCTCAATGGAGCACGTTATCATGATATCATACGGGATACTCTACCTGTGCTGCTAGAACATGTGCCTTTACAAGTACGACACATCATGTGGTTCATGCACGATGGAGTTACTGCACAATTCAGTCGAAGTATTCGTACGCTTCTCAACAACAGATTCGGTGACCGATGCATTGGTAGAGGCGGACCAATTCCATGGCCTTCACGCTCTCCTGACCTCAACCCCCTTGACTTTCATTTATGGGGGAATTTTAAAGCTCTTGTCTACGCAACCCGGGTACCAAATGTAGAGACTCTTCGTGCTAGTATTGTGGACGGCTGTGATACAATACGCCATTCTCCAGGGCTGCATCAGCGCATCAGGGATTCCATGCGGCGGAGGGTGGACGAATGTATCCTCGCTAACGGAGGACAAATCCTTAAATTATGGATTTGTAGTTCTAGCTTGACGATGTTCACTATGGATAGACGGTAGATACTGTTATTCTGAAGAAGGTTGGGTTATCCCGACTGAAACCTAGTTAAATTATAGGTAAACGGTGCAACTGAGGCTGTTCACTATTAAAATTAAAATTGATACGTTAATTAATATTGTTTAAATATAGTACATCGCTGAATCCTTTTTAGCAGAATATACTTCTGTTCCTACTTGTTTCTATTAACTTATTTAGCAGCAAAGCGTTGTCATCTATATTATCTGATGCTTTTATCAAGATTCATGCGTCCTTTTTTTTATTTAATTATCAGTAAACCATTTCTATTCTGAAACATTTTTTAAACAACATAATAATAAAAATAATATAATAGTAAAAGGAACAGGTCGTTCGTGCTAAATTTGTGATGCCTACTGTCATTAAATTAAATTACTTGGTAGAGAAACTCTTTCACGAACGAGAAATAACCGTTCTTCTGATGTCTAACCAACTCCACGATTCATGCTCCCTAACTTGCAGCGCCAGGAAACAAACACTTATTCTACACACACTCAGAGCGATCCTTGAGTCCCTAGTGGTGGTGAGCAGATTGTAAGAATCGCCAGTACATTGGATCACCATTACGTTGTGCAGCTGGAGCCTGTTCGTATTCGCAACAGCAATAACATTTCTTGTTTTTACTTTGTTGGTAGAGTGGCATGTTGTACCTTGAAAATGCTGAAAGCATTCTTTCGTGGATGAAGCAATTTTTGTAAATGAACTGTTTCTTTAATATCTTGACAATATTGTCTGTCTTGTAACATGTAATTAACTTTCAATAGCTTCAGTTTCGAAAGGTATTTAATTTATTTAGAATCAAGGCAAGGGATTACTAATGAAAACGTTCTCCGTCCCGGGTTCGTACCCTGCTACAGCTTAAATTTTGAATAAAAGTCGCCAGGAATAGCCTTCGAGCATTTGTGGCTTAAGAAATAAACCTCACTCAGCCAATGGCTTTGTCAAAGAGGGTAGAGGAGCAGACAGAGGTTCATGAGACTCTCTGGCCCTTGCGGTGGGAATCTGACCCGAAAGGAATAAGAATCAACAATGATCAACAGCGTACGGATGCAGAAGGCAATGGTAACCACAGCATTAATGGCATGTAATTTGTATCAACAGGTCACGTGTCAGGTAACTGAAAAAGTATCATGATGATCTCTCCTTTGGGAAAAGATTCCTGACTCAGGAGGACTGCCAAGGAGTATGTGACCAAGAGGAAAAAAGTCGAATCTACAGTCGATGCGTGGAATGTCATAAGAACATGGTCGGGGAACTGGAAAATCTAGCTAGTAATAGCGAATATTCTGTTAAAAAATCACTAGGATGTGTGTTTGCAAAAGGCCGGGAGCCATGGGAAGTTTCAGTTAGATTACATCATGGTGAGTGAGAGATACTGGATTGTAAGGCATACCTAGGAAGAGGTATAGACTCAGACAACCATTTAGTAGTGATGAAGAATAAGCTGAAGTTTAAGAAACTATTCAGGAAGAATCAATGTTAAATGAAGTAGGATACGGAAGTATCAAAGAGTGAAGAGATACGAGTCAAGCTCTCTGTGGCAATACATACTGTGATAAGGAATAGCTCAGTAGGCAGTTCATGTAAAGAGGAATGGAAATAGCTAAAAAAGACAATCACGGAAGTAGCAAAGAAAATCATAGTTGCAAAGATAATAACTACGAAGAAACCACGAGTAGCAGGAGAAACACTTCAGCTGATCGAAGGAAGAAATAAGTACAAAAATGTTCGGGTAAATTCAGGAATACTTAAATACAAATCGCTTAGGAATGTGATGAATAGGAAGTGCAGGGAATCTAAGGTGAAATGGTTGCAAGAAAAATGTGAAAAAGAAATGATTCTCTGACGGACTGATGCAGCATATAGAAAAGTCAAACCAAGTGTCAGTGAAATGAAAGGCAAGGGTCGTAACATTAAGAGTGAAATGGGAACTTCACTGTTAAATGGCGAGGAGAGAGCGGATAGGTAGAAAGAGTGCATCGATGGCCTGTATGAGAGTGATGACTTGTCTGGTGACGTCATAGACAGGGGATCCAGTATTAGAGTCAGAATTTAGAAGAGTGCAGGAAGAAGTAAGATCGAATAAGGCAAAAGCTGTAAACAACATTCCATCAAATTTTCTAAAATCAATTGGTGACAAGACGACCATTCATGCTGGTGTGTAGAATGTGTGTATTTGGCGATATAAAATATTGCTTTCAGAAAAATATCGACCACAATTCCGCAGATGTCAGGAGCCGACAGGTGCAAGAAATCTCGCAAAAACATCTTAACAGCTTATGAATACAACTTGCTGACAAGAATATATACAGAAGAATCGAAAAGTATTTAGCATCTGTTAGATGAAGATTAGTTTGGCTCTAGGAGATGTAAACGCAACGGAGAGGCTATTCTGACGTTGCTGTTAATAACGGAAGCAAGACTAAAGAAAAATCAAAACATCTTCATAGGACCTGTCGAAATGGAATAAGCGTTCGACAATGTGAAACGGGGCAAGATGTTCGAAATTCTGGGAGGAATAGGGTTAAGCTATAAGGGAAGACGGTTAATGTACAACACCTACGATAGCGTAGAGGGAACAATAAGACCAGAAACAAAGAACGAAGTGCTCTGATTGAAAACAGTGTAATCCCATGTAGTTTTTCGCCCCTGCTGTTCAATGTATACATCGAAGAAGCAAAGACGGAATGAAAGAAATGTTCAAGAGTAGAATTAATATTCAAAGCAAAAGTATATTTGTATTAAGAATCGGTGAAAAGATTGCAGTCCGCAGCGAAAGGGCTTAAGGATTTAGGATCTGCTGAATGGAATGGTCTAATGAACACCGAATATGGATTGAGAGAAAATAGAAGAAAGACAAAAGTAATCAGAAGTAACAGAAATGAGAACAGCGAGAAACTTAACGTCAGAATTGCTGAACACAAAATAGAGGACGTTAAGTAATTGTGCTGCCTAGGCAGCAACACTTGTTGTGTTATTGAATTAAACATTCTTGTAAGAAAAATCTAATTTGTATTGGACCTCTGCTGAAAATTTGGCTAAAAATAGGCTAATACGTGTTTTAGCTCCTGATGGTTACAATACGGCTTGAATACACTACTTTTGAAGTGCTTATATTCATAGTAAATGCCGTTGGCAGCACAGACCTAGACGTCGTGATAACAGGCTGAGCCAGAACTCTGCCGACAAAATCCCAGAGGTTGTTCATGGGTATTTTCTGAGGGATCCATGGTCGGTGGTGCTTCGTTACAGATCGACTGCCTTTCGTTTCATATGTATCTCATTTTATCTTTGTATCTGTATTGCAGGGAACATGTCTCCACTGTTGGGCAAATGCCAGCCTTATGTGCTGTGTCTTGTTTGAAAACAATCTTGTTCAGTTCACTCACGTTACTTACTACTGGCAGTAGTAACGGGCACCTTACTTTTCTCCAACGAGCTTACGACCTGTGCTATGCAACCACGATATTATTGTACTTTGCCTCCCGTGGCCGTTATCAGGAATGCGCGGCGACGTTACAGTTGTGCCAAAGAAAACGCATTGCACGGTCAATGCTTTCAGGTCAGTCGTGCAAACAATGTCAAGTCATTCAGAGCTGCCTCGTGACTATCACCACCGCTCTACTAAAGAGACTGCCTACACTACGCTTGTTCATCCTCGTTTGGAGTATTGCTCTGCGATACAGGATCCTTACCAGATACGATTAGCGGAGCACAACCAGAAATTTCAAAGAAGAGCGGTACCTCTTTTTATTATCTCGAAGTAGGGGAGAGAGGGTCACTGACTTGATACAGCATTTGGGGGAGGGGGGGGGGCATAATTAAAACTAGTTGCGGCGGAATCTTCGCATGAAATTTGAATCATCAGCTTTCTCCTCTGAATGTGAAAATATTTTGTTGACACTGACCTACATAGGGAAAAACGATCATCACAATAGAATAAGGGATATGAGATTTCGCACGGGAAGATATGTGTGTTCGTTATTTACGAGAGCTGTTCGAGATCGGAATATATGAGAATCGTTGTGAAGGTGGTTCTATGAAACGTCTGCCAGGCACTTAAATGTGATCTACGGAGAACCCATGTATGTGTAGATGCAACTGTATCACTATCAAACTCGTGATATGCAGACCGAAGTACCCATCCCTCCCAGGTACAATATTATTGTAGTGGACTAATTCTGCTCGACTCTGTTTCAGGTTTGTTTTTCCGGCAGTGTCAGTTCTACGGTAACAGTGATACACAGAGGTGCGGATAGGCTTGCTGATGAAGAGCTGAGCTGACCGATATATGGGTTCACTGAGTGCAGTAGAAGAGCTGCACAATGACGTCATGGTGTGGTGTTCCTGCAGAGGTGGCAACCGCTACATTTACAAGGGTGATGCATTGCGCTGTGTTTGGTCTTGTGCGTTGCAATGGTTGCATATTACAGGCTTTTTCGCTGTAGTGAAGGTACCATCACAGAGAGAAAAGTAATAAATGTGGTAAGACCCCAAGTAACTCGTTATTATTACTCTGTAACTGGTTCCCAGAGAACAAGGACCTAAATATAAAATATTCCAGAAATATCTCAGGAATTTTGTACACAGAGTTCTTGTTCATCCTGGATACACCCATCCACCCGAAGGTGCTTGCTACAGCTGTGTTACTATGCTAGAAATGTCACAACTACTATAGGATATAACCGCCTGTGAAAACCTTGCCTTTTTAAAACAGTACATAACCTATCTATAAAATGCATAGCTTCCCACCACTATGGAAAAAAGAAACTCCTAAAAATAACGCTGAACTACATGAGATATGAGCTTCTCCCTCTGTTTAAAATGTTCAAATAAATTATGGGAATGCCTTGAACCATTTTATAACACGGAACATAAAAACATGGAAATTCTGGCATCCATTTTGAATATTGGTGTTGTGCTTTCAGATTTTCAAATGTCCTTATGAATGGAAGATTCTGATTAAATTATATGTGCAATCTTGCTCTTCCCCAATCAAATAATAGAAAGATAGAGGTATTGCTTTTTCACCCTCTGGTTTTTAATGTTGACTGTTTGTAACTTCTTACATAGGTCATTTTCGATAGTGTGGTAGCAGTAATGTGTACAGTGATTAGTGGAATAAAGAGAGCTGCCACAGTCCGCCTTGTCCCCAAATTTAGATGTGACAAAGTTGCATTGATGACGTCATCAAACACACTCCTTCCACATCCGCCACTTCCTCATACCGCCCCCCCTTCCGTCAGTCCCCTCTGCCACTTCATCTCCCCCCCTCAATTGGGAGCTGGTGGGAAACAGACTCAGCCTGTGCAGAACTGCTGGTTAGGAAGGATGAAGTACTGTCCTGGGAACTGTGTTCATTAATTTACATATGTATTAACCTTGTTGAACAATATACTAAACTTTAACAAAGAAACCCAACTGCCAAATGCCCTACAGCATCGCTGCTTGAAATTCAAATAAACACAATTGTTTAAAGTTGGTAGGAGAACAGGAAAACACTCTCACAAAACGTGTATCTCATTACATGAAACTGGAATAGTCCCCCATTCGGATCTCCGGGAGGGAACTGCCAAAGGGGATTTGACTATGAGGAAAAAATTGAATAACCAACGAAAGGATAAGTTCTTCGAGTCGGGGCGTGGATTGTCAGAAGCTTTAACGTCGCACGGAAGCTATAAAATCTGAAAAGGGAAATGGAAATGCTCAGTCTAGATATAGTAGGGATCAGTGAAGTGAAATGGAAAGAAGACAAAGATTTATGTTTAGAAGAGTACTGGGTAATATCAACAGCAGCAGAAAATGGTATAATAGGAATAAGATTCGTTATGAATACGAAGGTACGACGCAGAGTGTGTTACTGAGAAGAATTCAGAGATAGGGTAGTTGATATCTGAATCGACAGCAGACCAACACCGACAGAAATAGTCTAGGTATACACGCCGACAACGCGATCGAAAGAGATAGAGAAAGAATGTGGGGATAGGGTGACTGGAATGCATTTGTAGGGAAAGGAGCAGAAATAAATGTTATAGAAGAACATAAGCTTGTCACAGAGAATGAGACATGAGCAAGACGAATTTAGTTGTTTGATAAATTTGAGATTGTAATACCGAATACTCTACTCAAGGATCACAAGAGGAGGAGTTACACTTGAAAAAGGCCGAAATCAGATACTGGATTGAAAGGCGTACACAGGAGCAGATATAGACTCAGATCACAATGCAGTAGTGATGAAGAGTTGGATGAAGTTTAAGAGATAAGTTCTCTAGGACTATAGATACAGAAATAAGGAACAGCTTAGTAGGGTGTACAGTGGAATAGGAATGGACAATGGACATATCTAAAAAGAGCAATCACAAAACTTAGAAAGAAAAACATTGACACAAAGCAGTTAACAGCGAAGAAACCATGGATAACAGAAGAAAGTCAGTTAATCGATGAAAGAAGGAATTAAAAAAGGTTGAGGGAAATTGTGGAATGCAGAAATACAAGTCACTGAAGAAATGAAGTAAATAAAAAGTTCAGGGAAGCTATGAAGAAAAGGTTGCATGAAAATGGTAAGAAGTCATTGTTGGAAGGACAGACTCAGCGTATAGGAAAGCTAAAACCACTTTCGTTGAAATTATGTCAAGGGTGGTAACATTAACAGTGCTACGGATATTCCATTGTTAAATGCAAAGGAGAGAGTGGAGAGGTTGAAGGAGTAGACTGAAGGCTTGTGTGAGGGGAAGATTTGTCTGACGTGACACAGGAAGAAACAGGACTCGATTTTGAAGAGATAAGGGATCCAGTTTTAGAATCAGAAATTAAGAGAGCTTTGGATGGCCTAAGATGAAATAGGGCAAAAGGGATAGATAACATACCATTAGAATTTCTAAAATCACTGGGGAACTGACTATGCACGTCGGTGTGTAGAATGTATGAGTCTGGCAACATACCATTCATCCACACAAATCCAAAGACTGCAAAAGCTGACAAACGTGAGAATTATCGCACAACCAACTTATGAGCTCATGCATCGAAGTTGTTAACAAGAGAAACATACATAAGAATGAAAAATAAATTTGAGGAGCTGTTAGATCATAATCAGTTTGGCTTTAGGAAAGGTAAAAGCAAAAGAGGGGCAATTGTGCATTGCAGTTGGTGATGGAAGCAAGGCTAATGAAAAATCAAGACACGATCATAGGATTTGTCGGCTTCGTTCGACAATCTAAAATGCCAAATGTAACAAGAGTAGACTGCAGGGAGAGGCAGGTAATACACAATATGTGGCAAGAGCCAAGAGGGAATAATGAGAGTGGAAGACCAAGAACGAAGTGCTCGGATTAAAATGGGTGTAAGACAGGGATGTAGTCTTTCGGTCCTAATGTTCAATCTTAAATCGAAGAAGCAGCAATGGAAATATAAGAATGGTTCAGCAGTGGAATTAAAATTCAAGGTCAAAGGAAATTAATGATACAATCCTCTGACGACATTGCTATCCAAAGTGAATGTGATGAAGAATTACATGATCTGCTGAATTAAATGAACAGCCTGATGCGTACAGAATATGGATTGAGAATAAATCAAAGAAAATTGAAAGTAACAAGAAGTAGCAGAAATGAGAATAACGAGAAAGTTAACATCAGGACTGAAGGTCACAAAACGTATGAATTCTGTTTTCTAGACAGAAAAATAGCCAATGATGGAGGGGGCAAGGAGGACATCAAAAGCAGACTAGACAAGTAAAAAGGGCTTTTCTGGCCAGGAGGAGCTTTAATTTGGGGAATAAATTTCTGAGAATGTACGTTTGGAGCACATCATTGCATGGTTGTGAAACATGGACTGTGGGAAATCCGTCACAGAAGATTATCGAAGCATTTTAGATGTGGTGCTAAAGACGAATGTTGAAAATTAGGTGGACTGACAAGGTAAGGAATGAGGAGGTCCTGAGCCGAATCAGAGAGGAAAGGAATATGTGGCGCACACCGACAAGGAGAATCTAAAGGATGATAGGATATGTGATAAAACGTCAAGGATTGGCATCTATGGTGCTAGAGGGAGCTGTAGAGGCCAACAACTGTAGAGAGAGATAGAGCCTCGAATACATCCAGCAAATTGTTGAGGTTGCAAGTGCTACTCTGAGAGGAAGACGTTGTGCACAGGGCAGGGATTAGTGGTGGGCCACATCAAACCACTCACAAGACTGATGTCTCAAAAAAATTCAAGCGATATATTGATTATCTGTTGAATCGTTAAATAAATTACTGAACTTATTTGGTGTGAAATGTGTTGGACTGGGAGGAGTTTAATAAGTGTATTACCCGTAAGCATACAACTGAGGCATGTGTCCATAGCCCCCAACAGGAGGAGGTGATAATGGTTGAGTGTAGGGGGAAAATAATGATGATGCATCAAGATGAACTGCAGATGCATTTCACAGCTCACAGAGACTAATACGTGTGCTGCAGCTGTTTGTGTTATTTTGAAATGGCCAGTTAATCCACAGTACAGGAGAGAACATCGTCCTGTTCCACGACCCCAAACTGAATGAATCAGATGTGTTCGCCTATGAGTATGGTGCTCAACTAAGGACTCTTGAAATGAGTTTTTTTCTGTTTCTGATCGTATGTGTGTATATGTTCACCTCGCTGTGTGTCCTAGGCCACAATACCACTCGAAATTGTGGGAGAATCATCCTACAGCCACCGCCAGAAGAATTACCTCCTACCGATCTACAAGTGAATAACTGCTGAGGAACGTGTACACAGATGCATGGTAAGAAGGGATAGGATAGCAAACTATCACTGAAGTGTAGGAAGAGTAGCCTTTTACTGATCTACAAATGGAAAAGCTGCGTGGAAGTTGTACACACAAATACATACATGATAAGAAGATGCAGACAGCAAACTATCACTGAAGTGTAGAAACAGTTGCTTCCTGCCAATAGCTGCTGAGTGAAATAGCTGGTGATGAACTTCTACACAGATACATGGTGGGAAGCAATAGGGTGGCAAACTACCAATGAAGTGTAGGATATCTTACTGATCTATAAGTGAAACAGCTGCCAAGGTACTTCTACACACATACATACATACTTACATGGTAAGAATGGATAGATAAGCAAACTATTACTGAAGTGTATGAAGGCAAATACATACTACGACAATTGATGGTAAATGCTGTAACTGATGCTCTAATTCCACACAGAAATTGTCGTGAAAAATCACCACTCATAAACAACACATAGGGAATTGAGAAAAATCATTGTAATTACAAAAACCGGCCGCAGAAGATCTCACCAGGACAGAGTCGAGGAAGCTTAGAACCATCTGACCTGCCCCCTCCTCTCCATCTCCTTTCCCCCCCCCCCCCTCACCCGTAGGTAGGGATATCGGTTTTCCAGACCTGTTCTAAACTGTCAGTGATGATATGCAAAGAGACCCCTCTCGTGGCAGCGATATATTGCTGCTGGTTTGCAGAAATCAGTCAGAGATGGACAAAAGACACAAGACAGAACACTGGCCACAAGCAGTTAAACATATTTCTTGACTGACCTCTCCTTCTCCTCCCCCCCCCCCCCCCCCCGAACAACAGCACACTCTACAGCAAAGTACCTTAATAATAACTGAAGTACCTTAATAATAACTGAAGTACCTTAATAATAACTGAACAGCCAGCAAAGGTGGTCGAGCGGTTCTAGACACTTCAGTTAGGAAGAGCGCGACTGCTACGGTCGCAGGTTCGAATCTTGCCTCGGGCATGGATGTGTGTGATGTCCTTAGGTTGGTTAGGTTTAAGTAGTTCTAAGTTCTGGGCGATTGATCACCTCAGACGTTAAGACCCATATTGATGAGAGCCATTTGAACCTATAACTGAACAGTCAACAACTGTGTGCTCTTAAACGTTCTGGGTGCATCAACACTGTCAGAAAGTGGTCCTTGGCTTAGTAAAATTATACTTCTGTAGGAGATACATCGCAATAATACGTCCCACATAAATGGGACACACAGATGTCTGTACTAGTCACGTCACTGTCGGCCCATCTCTGCCACCGACAGGTGAAGTTCAGTGATTGCACTTGCTAGCCTCTGTCACTGCATGTATTTATTACCTGTCATCACTAGCATTTATTTTACATCTACAGGTAAACTGTCCACAGGCTGCCCAATACATGTTTCAGACGCTCTGCTCTACCGAATAACAACTGTGTGTGTGTGTGTGTGTGTGTGTGTTCTTGTATGCTGTTGAAGGATGAGATTGCACTTGAGCTCGACAGAGGGTTGAAGAATAGATAGCAAAGGAATTTTATGCTCCGTTGCTGCATGTGGAAAAGGCCTAATACGCTGTGTATCTGCGTAAAGTATTGCCATTGTATGCAGAACAGCTGCTGTAATGTCAACTCATTTATTTAAAGAAAAAGTGACTGAATAAAAATGAAGACTCATTTGCTGCATGAATTATTACCATTGGGTATACTGCAGTTGTGATTCTTATCGAATATTGTACTGCAGATCTCATTAAAACGGTGTCGTCTTACACGTTTAAAACGAATACTGTGATGGTACAGTGCAAACAGTGGACATAGTACCAAAATCAATAAAATCTCCAGCTAAATAGGGGTAAATTCACTTTCGTGGTAAGAATTTATGATTGCTATAATGAATATTGGATCGACAACAAAGAGTCTTGCTTTGAATGTACTACAAAATAAGCACTTAACACCATCAAACAGACCTTAAACACACATTCACCTAACAAGATCCACTCACTATGGATGGTAAAAGATTTTGGCAATAATCTAACGTTGGTAGGACAAACAACAACATGATAACCAATATTGAGCAAGCTTTCAAGAATGGAAGGAAAACTTGAACCTTAGAGGATATCATCGATGCCTGGTCCGTGATAATTATCTCTCCGGCCAGTGGATGGCTGTTTTCTGCTACTTTGACCTGATAAACCCTCATTTTCTCCCTCAAAGCCCTTTTCGTCGCTGAGCCCATCAACGCTGACGTCTCTGTTTCAAAGGAAGCGGCGCGTTTCATCGCCGATTTTGATTTGAAGGAAATTTGCCACGTGCATTAATGCAATATGGCCTACGATGAATAGACATACGGCCAACTTTGAAACTATGTTGACAATTTCACTTTGGTTGGATGTTATTTTCGGAGCATATCTCCAAACGAGACTATTGAGACTTTCGTTAATATTTTGAATAAAACCACCCAGAAAAAACACCAGCAAATCAGGTTTACTCAAATAGGTGTAAATAGGGGTGATTGCATTGATAATGACTTGTGGAAATGGCGTTTTGTGCTTATAACTTTCCATTTGAACGTCCGCCCCGTTGACTGAGCGGTCAGTGCTGCGAAATGCCACGCCAAGGGTCTCTGGTTCGATTACCGGCTGAGCCAGGAGATTTTCTCTGCTCAGGGACAGGGTGTTGTGTTGTCCTCATCATCATTTCATCCCTATCTCCGGCGCGCAAGTCGCCCAATGTGGCGTCGAATGCAATAAGTGCTTGCCCTCGGCGGCCGAACTTCACCGAATGGGGGACTCCAGGCCCCCAATGCCGTACACTCATTTCCATTTTCCAATTGAAAGTTAGCCTTAGCTTCTAATGCTCACTGATCGTTACTTTTTGGACTTGGTGCATAAAATTTTGGGGAATAATTCTTCAATGTATAAACATTAACATTCGTCTTTCCTCAAATCGAGCAACTTGCTTCTCGGACATGACGATTGGCAGAATAAAAACGACACAAATCTGCTGGAGGTGATATTCAACTTGTAGCGTTCTCATGTCCCACATGATTGACATCACTTATTATTGGACGGCCACCCTGCAGTAATCGGGGTTAAACGACAGAGTGGCCTACCCGCACTGCGTCTGTGTGACGGAGAGCTTCCACGCCTTTGGCGGGATGCTAAGGAGGCTGTTGCTTAGTTACATAGGCTTTAGAGTTCATATTGAAGTACGTACGAGTCACTCATGAAGCGCAAATGAGGGACGTTTTGGCGCACATGGAAGCCTACCAACATTAGTTCCTCCAGCGCAGCATTCGTAGCTGGAACAGTAAAGGAACCAAATGACCACCAAAAACGCGTCAGCGCCTTGGTGGTGAAGAGCGTGGGCAAGGAAGTACCCATAATGGCACCTCGATGTAAGGCCTATGAATCCCAGATTGTTCAGACACTTGGCGACCGTCGTAGCCACAGTGAAAGGAGCGGGGTACTAATGGACATATGAGACATGTGTTATGAGCTGAGCAGGAAGTTCACGAATCATTATACGGCCCTATCATACACGGACTTCAAACGCCTCTTTCGGTAGCGAAGATAAAGTGTGATTTGTGTAACATTGGAACTGAACTGTCAATCCTATTGTCCAGTCACTATGTCGATTCATCGGCGATGGATTTCTCTTTCAAGAGGTTAACGTGCCATAACACCTACTTTCAGCAGACTTAACTCTACTGAAAGCAATGAGTTGCGGTACCCAATGATATGATCCCACCAAGCCTGCTTGGGACCTGTTGAAACAAGCAATTGACCATAGCAGGAAACGATCCGCACACCCTTAAAAACTCCAGGAGCGCCATTAATGAGGAGTGGACCTGCATGAATAGCCATGTCTCTAAAACCTTTACGATACCATGCCTAAGAGGTTGGAAGCATGTTAGGACGCACAGGATAAAGCAACATGGTACTGAATAATACCCACTACTCCAGATTTATTAAAAAATGTTCACTGTTGAGCAGATTCGATTCGACATTTCATTTTGGTTATTTTTTGTTCCATTTTTCATACTCTCCACTTTCCCCCCCCCCCCCCCCCCCCCACTGCCCGCCCTTAAATCGAAGACTTAAAAATTTCGGAGATACGCAGCGTAATATGCCGTCACAATAATCTAGCACGACTTAAGATGTATTACGCATAACCCTTTGCAACCACGTGCTTGAATATAGGTTCTACAGAATAACTGTAGGCACTGTTAAAGTTAACTTATCTGACTATTTTGATATCCGAAAGAATTCACTAGCTCTTGATTGGTATCCGAAAGAATTCACTAGCCCTTAAGGAATGCTCGTATGTACTCGTGAATTTAAAGATGTGCGATAAATGCGGAAGCACTCACAGATACCTGGCGTGTTACAAAAAATGTAGTTAAATGTAGTTATGAGCCTAGTAATATGATTTCTAACTGGACGGAATTAACGGTGTAGATATACAAAATTTAAACCAATTCAAAGCTAATCTCATGGTGAATTGTATTTCGCCCACTTGCATTAATAAATTTACCTATAATAGCAGATAATGAATCTCTAAAGGCCAATCCTCTTCAAAATTAATATTTAATTTACGTATCGTAAATAAAACCTTTTACTCTCAGATAGTGTTTCAATTTTTCCCGAGGACATGCAGCTTAACTGTATGATTAAATGATGATGGCGTCCTCTTGGGTAAAATATTCCGGTGGTAAATTAGTCCCCCATTCGGATCTCCGGGCGGGGACTACTCAAGAGGACGTCGTTATCAACAGAAAGAAAACTGGTATTCTACGGCTCGGAGTGTGGAATGTCAGATCCCTTAATCGGGCAGGTAGGTTAGAAAATTTAAAAAGGGAAATGGATAGGTTAAAGTTAGATATAGTGGGAATTAGTGAAGTTCGGTGGCAGGAGGAACAAGACTTTTGGTCAGGTGATTACAGGGTTATAAATACAAAATCAAATAGGGGTAATGCAGGAGTAGGTTTAATAATGAATAAAAAATAGGAGTGCGGGTTAGCTACTACAAACAGCGTAGTGAACGCATTATTGTGGCCAAGATAGACACAAAGCCCATGCCTACTACAGTAGTACAAGATTATATGCCAATTAGCTCGGCCGATGATGAAGAAATTGATGAAATGTATGACGAGATAAAAGAAATTATTGAGGTAGTGAAGGGAGACGAAAATTTAATAGTCATGGGAGACTGCAATTCGTCAGTAGGAAAAGGGAGAGAAGGAAACATAGTAGGTGGATATGGATTGGGGGGAAGAAATGAAAGAGGAAGCCGCCTGGTAGAATTTTGCACAGAGCATAACTTAATCATAGCTAACTCTTGGTTCAAGAATCATAAAAGAAGGTTGTATACCTGGAAGAATCCTGGAGATACTAAAAGGAATCAGATAGATTATATAATGGTAAGACAGAGATTTAGGAACCAGGTTTTCAATTGTAAGACATTTCCAGGGGCAGATGTGGATTCTGACCACAATCTATTGGTTATGAACTGCAGATTGAAACTGAAGAAACTGCAAAAAGGTGGGAATTTAAGGAGATGGGACCTGGATAAACTGAAAGAGCCAGAGGTTGTAGAGAGTTTCAGGGAGAGCATAAGGGAACAACTGTCAGGAATGGGGGAAAGAAATACAGTAGAAGAAGAATGGGTAGCTCTGAGGGATGAAGTAGTGAAGGCAGCAGAGGATCAAGTAGGTAAAAAGACGAGGGCTAATAGAAATTCTTGGGTAACAGAAGAAATATTGAATTTAATTGATGAGAGGAGAAAATATAAAAATGTAGTAAATGAAGCAGGCAAAAAGGAATACAAACGTCTCAAAAATGAGATCGACAGGAAGTGCAAAATGGCTGAGCAGGGATGGCTAGAGGACAAATGTAAGGATGTAGAGGCTTGTCTCACTTGGGGTAAGATAGATACTGCCTACAGGAAAATCAAAGAGACCTTTGGAGAAAAGAGAACCACTTGTATGAATATCAAGAGCTCGGATGGCAACCCAGTTCTAAGCAAAGAAGGGAAGACAGAAAGGTGGAAGGAGTATATAGAAGGTTTATACAAGGGCGCTGTACTTGAGGACAATATTATGGAAATGTAAGAGGATGTAGATGAAGATGAAATGGAAGATAAGATACTGCGTGAAGAGTTTGATAGAGCACTGAAAGACCTGAGTCGAAACAAGGCCCCGGGAGTAGATAACATTCCATTAGAACTACTGATGGCCTTGGGAGAGCCAGTCATGACAAAACTCTACTATCTGGTGAGCAAGATGTATGAGACAGGCGAAATACCCACAGACTTCAAGAAGAATATAATAATTCCAATCCCAAAGAAAGCAGGTGTTGACAGATGTGAAAATTACCGAACTATCAGTTTAATAAGTCACAGCTGCAAAATACTAACGCGAATTCTTTACAGACGAATGGAAAAACTGGTAGAAGCGGACCTCGGGGAAGATCAGTTTGGATTCCGTAGAAATGTTGGAACATGTGAGGCAATACTAACCTCACGATTTATCTTAGAAGAAAGATTAAGAAAAGGCAAACCTACGTTTCTAACATTTGTAGACTTAGAGAAAGCTTTTGACAACGTTAACTGGAATAGTCTCTTCCAAATTCTGAAGGTGGCAGGGGTAAAATACAAGGAGCGAAAGGCTATTTACAATTTGTACAGAAACCAGATGGCAGTTATAAGAGTTGAGGGGCATGAAAGGGAAGCAGTGGTTGGGAAAGGAGTGAGACAAGGTTGTAGTCTCTCCCCGATGTTATTCAATCTGTATATTGAGCAAGCAGTAATGGAAACAAAAGAAAAATTCGGAGTAGGTATTAAAATTCATGGAGAAGAAGTAAAAACTTTGAGGTTCGCCGATGACATTGTAATTCTGTCAGAGACAGCAAAGGACTTGGAAGAGCAGTTGAACGAAATGGACAGTGTCTTGAAAGGAGGATATAAGATGAACATCAACAAAAGCAAAACGAGGATAATGGATTGTAGTCAAATGAAATCGAGTGATGCTGAGGGGATTAGATTTGGAAATGAGACACTTAAAGTAGTGAAGGAGTTTTGCAATTTAGGGAGTAAAATAACTGATTATGGTCGAAGTAGAGAGGATATAAAATGTAGACTGGCAATGGCAAGGAAATCGTTTCTGAAGAAGAGAAATTTGTTCACATCTAGTATAGATTTAAGAGTCAGGAAGTCGTTTCTGAAAGTATTTGTATGGAGTGTAGCCATGTATGGAAGTGAAACATGGACGATAACCAGTTTGGACAAGAAGAGAATAGAAGCTTTCGAAATGTGGTGCTACAGAAGAATGCTGAAGATAAGGTGGGTAGATCACGTAACTAATGAGGAGGTGTTGAATAGGATTGTGGAGAAGAGAAGTTTGTGGCACAACTTGACTAGAAGAAGGGATCGGTTGGTAGGACATGTTTTGAGGCATCAAGGGATCACAAATTTAGCATTGGAGGGCAGCGTGGAGGGTAAAAATCGTAGAGGGAGACCAAGAGATCAATACACTAAGCATATTCAGAAGGATGTAGGTTGCAGTAGGTACTGGGAGATGAAGAAGCTTGCACAGGATAGAGTAGCATGGAGAGCTGCATCAAACCAGTCTCAGGACTGAAGACCAGAACAACAACAACAGTGTTTCAATTTCAATACTAAAATTATTTACGTAAACACGTTAAGAAAAAAATTAAATGCAGCAAAACATATATGCTCTTCTGTGCTATCAGTTCGATACTATAACATACTCTATACGTATACAGTACCAGACATCACGTTACAAGCAAGACCTGCGATGTAATGTAGCACTTACACTGGCGTTCTTTTATTTTACTTTTGCAGTCATAAAATCTAACGTTTTCCACATCTTTGTATCGTTGCCTTTAACAAAACTGTTTACAATATATGAACAATTAGAACAGAATATCCGAAGCTATGCCCCTTAATCAATTTGTTTTAATAATAGTAGACTTTTCACAACGAGACAGTCGTAACTTCTTTAAATTCTTTCGCAGAATTCGGCACAATTACTACTAGCTATCAGATATGGTTATGTTTACCTTACTCAACATAACATTTCCCCAGTCATATTCTTGTGACCTATCAAACTTATTTTAAATATGAAGTGTAGAAGGTAATTCTATACAGAATTATAAGTCAGGAACTAAGTGTTATTATTTTTCGTGTAATTTCGCATTATTGTTGCTTTTATTACAATATAGTCAGCGAATGACGTCGTAGCATACGTGTGCCAACAAACATTTACATACCCACTAACGAAGAGTAACAAAAAAAAAGAAAATATAAAGCAAAAAACCTCAGTGCCAACATCACTTTAAACCGTACAATTACATGTTTGTTCCAAGCTCACAGCCTCTTCAGGTGTTGGCATTACACATCTCGCTCTATTCCCTAGGTTGAATAGTCAGTCGACAGAATTAATAATGATAAGTGATATCTTTGGTTACATTTGCTCCTCTTAACAGTTGCGTCAATACTCGTGGTACATCTCCAACAACGTTAGCACAGATCTTTTCTAAATCACGGGCCAATTAACTCTGTAGGGTGAGCCCAAACTTCCGTTTACATATATTACGGTCTATCACAATAAAATAACACCCTTGAGCTACTACGCTCAAGGCACGAAATAAAAATTCACCATCAACAAAACAGTCACAACTCTATTATCTCAAAGTGTGCCACACAACGAACTATCTACAACTAAGTTATCTTTGTGTGTAGTTACAGAATCAATAGACTTACAGCATGAAAGCATACGGGTCCCCGTCAGCTTTCCGCAAACCAAAACTTACTGTCCGTATGTCTTGTTCCTTAGAGTTCATCTAATACCTCCGTACCAATAAATAAATGCATGCTAGGTGAACTATAAACTATAATTACGGGTCTGCCAGCATAACAATGCCAATTAATTAAGGGGCTCCGGAACGCCCTATACTTGCAATGTTAAAATAACGCTTATAAATTACATCTTTCCTCACAAAGTATTTGAGGTAGGAAGTTGAACTTTTTACAGATTATTTATTGGAATATAGGCTACAACTTAACACAGGGATTTTACTAAATTTTAGTTCAGTTATTAAAGACGATTTTTTTTCAATTGTAATGAAAATTCACAACATTTTTTTGCAATTTTTTATTTATATATTCAAAAATATACAGTTTTTTTGGAAAAAGGCTGTGTTAAATTATGCAGAAGGTACTGTGTAACATTTACTGAAAGTTTGAAACAAATATGTTTGGAAGATCCTTAGAAAACATGTAATTAGTATGAGAAAATAAAAGTTTTGGGAATCGAGCGACAAAGATTGGATTAACTTTTTAGTGCATTCCAGGTCCATAGGATGGATTATCTTCATCCTCTGCAAACTCCTCCTCCAGCTTCCTCTTGTTCCTCCTCCTATTTACTCTTGCTTGTATTTCTAGACTCTTTACAGCCCTGTCTGCAGCCTGAAGGCGTTCCTTGTCTAAAGCAAGCATCGCTCGTTGTTGTGTTCGTAGATTTTGCTACCATTTTCTTCAGTTGCAGTTACTGCAACACTGTTCCAAAAGGTGGTCATGTATGAACACTTATCACATTTCAGTTGTATTTCACTAGCAAGTCCTACGTGCTTTATTATGGAGAGTTCCAGACCAACTTCACTACAATGAATACATCTTACACAGTTTGAAAAAATTCCTTTGAGAACCGACATATCAAATATTTCATTCACATCCGATTCGCCCATAAAACATTCATAGTTTTCACTCATTGAACAAAGCTTCTTCTGTGAAGTATTTTCTTTCCCACTTTGACTGCTATGGACAGGTGTACTTGAGAGGTTAGGTTCACTCACTTGGTTATCGTCTTTATTGTTTACAGTAATAACACATACCTTTGGCTTTCCAACATTTCTCCTTTTCTTAAAAGCCTTCAGAGGATTTCTAATAACTTTACTTTTACTCATTATTATACTTCAACAAAACAGAGACTCAATAAACAGATTTAATTACGAATATTTTCGAGATAACGACAGAGTAAATAAACATGAAACAATCGACAATCACACCAGCGATATATATTGAACCATCACAGGTTAGCCACAACACATACTTTTTCTCACATCACTAAAATGTACCTGATGAACACGGACGTTAACAATAACACAATTTGACAGCAGTTTAACAGCGCCACAGTGGGTCACGCCCATGTAGAACACATTTCAAAAAAAATTTAAAAATATTTGTAGTCTTCGGAATTGAATAAATTATATATCTATTAAAAGGTAATAGTCTGCAGATTCAAAAAACGCAAAAAAGTAAAAATTGAACTTTTCCTGATTTTGAGCCTTTCCGGAGCCCCTTAAAACCTTACTCGTCAACGACGAAGCCAGTTGAACCATAACCTGATAAATTTTATCTTGTTAGGAAGCTTCAAAACACATAGACTGATCAACCAGAAGATTGTGACCACTGAACCACTATAGATTTTAATACGTCCAGACGGTAGCAACGTTACTTGGAAAGGAATGACTCCTAGTCAGGCACAAGCACTGTGCTCGCAGTAACAGTGAGCGTGATGTCTGTCTTTAGAAACGGGGAACGCCCGAAATGTATCTGAGTTTGACTAACGGCAAATTGTGATGAGCCTGAGGCTCGGCACGAGCACTTTGGAAACTGCACTACTTGTCGGGTATTCGAGGTATGCTGTGCTGAGATTCTTCAACACGGGGCGAAGCCAAGGTGAAACCAATTCCAGACGTCGCCGGGTCCGGTGACCACACCGCATTACAGATGTTGGACGTCGCAGGCTGAGCAGTCTGCTAAAACAGTCTTTAATAGTGGGCAGGGTACAATTGTGTCTGAACACACAGTGCACCGAACACTCCTAACGATTGGACTCCGCAGCCGATGACCCAAGCATGTAACAATGTTACCATGACATCAGCAGCTACGACAGGAATGGTCACTTGACCATCTGCACTTGATGTTGGCGTAGTGGTAGAGCGTTGCGTGGTCAAATGAATTCCGGTACCTTCTTCCGCATGCCGATGAGAGGGTCCGAATCCATCGTCTTCCAAGGGAAGACACCTTTACTGCAAGACGGACACATACTGGCGGCGCCTCCACAATGCTCTGGGGAACATTCATGTGGACATCCATGGGTCCAGTGGACCCCGTGCAAGGCACCATGGCGGTCAAGGTGTATTGTACACTAGTCGTAGACCACGTACACCCATGTCGTTAGAACGTTCAGCCACCATACTCTGTTCAAAAACAATGAAGATGTTTTTAGTGTACGCCGACACTCGATAACACCAAGCAATAACAGATAGCTCAAAATTATAGCTCATAGGTACCCCGGGGAGAAGCTATCATGTTTCCCAAGGACAATGGCACTTTTTAAGAAGATAACGGGCCAAATCACAGAGCCAGGAGTGGAATATAGTGGTTCGAGAAATACAGTTCCAATTCATGTGCTGGCCCCCAAACTTGCCAAATCTGAACCCGATCGAACACATCTGGGATGTGAATGAACGTGGCGTCAGACGTCGTCGTCCCCTTCCCCTGGTCTTACGGGAATTAGATTACTTTTGTATGCAGATCCAATGCCATCTCCCTCCGGAGACCCATCAGGGCCTAATTCCTTCCATATCACTTAGCGTCGCCGCTGTTACCAGTGCTGAGGCAGGACATACTGGCTACTAGGTAGATGGTCATAATGGTCTGCCTGATAATTGTATATGTCAGGTGGTCTCTTATCCTTACGATTCCTGAATAAGTTAGTTCACTGGCGACAACAAGTATAATCAAGACTATGCCCTGTCTGCCTAGCTGCTGCTTGTCTCTCCGAATGTCGTAAATAAGCTTGAATGAATGTAACAAGTATCTGCCACATCGACGTCTAAAATTGTGGCCCAGTAGAGACGGTATATACAAAATCGTGCTAAAGTCTTTCCTAACAAATTTTGTTAGCGGGTGGAAGAAATTCATAACAGCTGCTACATATGACGGAATTGGCATCTGAGACAGTTTGGCACTTCCTAGAGTGCGAAAGCACGGTTGTGATCCTCTCTGCACGTTATCGCGGGCCAACGTGTTGAACCGTCCGCCTAGATGGCGTGACGGTGACGCTAATAAGGCTTTATGATTCCGTACATGAACTGATTAACCGTTGCGAAAATGGACAGCCGTCAGCTGTAGAACAGAATGACGACATTGAAAATTTGTGCCAGGTCGTAACTCGAACCCGGATTTCCCACTTACGTTAGCGGTCGCTTTTCCACTTGGCTGCTAGAAAACGACACACAGCCGATCCAAATTCCCATATGTCGTCAATCATGAGTCTACATCCAGTACTGGTATATCAACTATGCTTACTCCCTTACAGGGAAGACACTGCACTTGAAAGTCGCCTGCTCGGTGTCGGCGGATAAATACGACATTGCAGTGCCCGAGTTATTCCGAATTACAATGCAATGTTCCTTTGCACATGTATGTTTGATGTGAGTTGCCACAACCATGTCAGATGTAATGGTCAGGCTCTGCAGACCATTATCTTCAGAGGGTTAATCTGTTCTAACTACAGTATAGAGCCATCCGGCATCAGCTGATGATTTATGTGATACGACAGAGTTCTAGTCGAGTGATGCAAGTTCAGGTCAACTCGGGTTGTACTCTTCTCTGTATGCGTCGATTTGTCGCAATTTACAAACTGCAGCACGTTGATCGTCCATGAGTGGCATAGGTTTTAAAACTAATTAAGCTTATTGGTGAAATCACTCACTTGCAATTCATAAAACTGAGCTTAGCGTGTGTTTGATGCACCAGCGCATTAATAACTTAAGCAATGGTTAATTCTTGAACCCAGCCAAATTCTGATGGATAATATACTGTTAAGTTTTTTAAAACAGTGGCCATGTTGTTTTCATCAGCCATGTTATCAGGATGTCTCTTGCAAGGCTTTATGCTATCTGTTGCGCTCCCTGTCATTATAATGAAAAAAAAGTATTTATAAAACAGTTCTGTACGCTAAACTACTTGCATTAGCTCATCAGTTACAGTTTTACTACTCTTATTATTTCTGCTACATAACTAGAATGGTTTTAATACACCAATGTTTTAATCCACTAGTTTAAAGGATAATGGTTAGTCACATGCTCATTAGAGGAGATACATTAGAAAGATAAAATTTTTCAGCTTGGGTGGTTAATAACTCTGCTTTTGACTGATTAATTTAGTGTCAAGTTGGTTTGTACTCCATCCTCATTTGAATTAATAACTTGCATCTTGCAACTGTTTGACAGCATAAATTTTACTCTGTTCTAGTTGTATTATCGAATTGCATCCAACTATTTGAACTGTTGTTCCCATGAGCGAAGGTGAAGGTTGAACTGAATTCGTAACTGCTATGACGAAATTATTCTATAATTGTTAAATACACCATCGTGTAAGAATTCAAATTATTTCTTTCCTGTTATGGTTATTCGTTTCAAGTTTTCAAGAGTTCGGTCGTTGCTTCAACTTGTGTAAATGATTAACGTTTAACGATCTTTGCTGAAATAAAAAGCTGAAATGAAAACTGAAATAAAATCTTTGTAACAACTCTTCAGTAATGACGTCCGCACGGAATAATAGAACAAGCATTTACAAGAAATTTTAAGGCAATTACATAGGGTTATATTTACGTCATGCTGAACGATACTTATATATAATTAATAATAAAGACCTATAAAGCTTAATCAACAAATTTCTGTAAAGTAATTATATTCGTCCTAGTATAGGTACGTTAAAAAATATCGACCTTGTATGAAAGACCCATGCAACACCTGCTCAAAAGTGACGTCCTACTTAAACAGCGAAAAATTATTTCTAATTTATTTTGTGACAACTGAATGCAGTCATCGGAGCAAGGACGCACATGGCGTCCGTTAAAGAATCGTCCATGAAGTAAGCTTTAATAGTCCTATGTCAAACTCCTGAGTGATGTTAATGCTTCCGTCTTAGACACTTGAAAATGGCCTTAGACAGAAACCGTAAAATCGGACATCAAATAAAGAGAATGGAAGTTGAACGCATCACAAAATCATTTTAAAAATGGAGAAAAATAATCTGAAATGTTCTTCACATGCACGTGGCAACGAGAGTGATTTAGCTAAACACATTATGACGATGAGAAATGTCTGGTGGCTGATAAATCGGGAAGTATTTAACAATCTTTATTGATCTAAAGATGCCTCGACAATTAACTGAAACTGGAAATCAACAAAGGAGTTTTTGAGATCTTGACTTAAGATTTATATCGCCGCATTTCGGCTACTTGGTTCGTCAAAAGATCCTGGATGTCCAAGATACACATTTAAATCAGCTTCAGCTTAGACATGTTTCCGTTGTCGTTTATACCACAGTAAAACAGAAGAAGGAAAACTCAATTCTTAGGTTGGTTGGTTTGTTGGTTTGGGGAAGGAGACCAGACAGCGTGGTCATCGGTCTCATCGGATTAGGGAAGGATGGGGAAGGAAGTCGGCCGTGCCCTTTCAGAGGAACCATCCCGGCATTTGCCTGGAGTGATTTAGGGAAATCACGGAAAACCTAAATCAGGATGGCCGGACGCGGGATTGAACCGTCGTCCTTCCGAATGCGAGTCCAGTGTGTAACCACTGCGCCACCTCGCTCGGTCAATTCTTAGGTCACACTGACTTTTTCAGTAATTCTTCATAAGAGTAGATTCTATGAACGTACGATACAAACATCATGACTGTGGCAAACTATAATAATTTCCTTTTTCAGTTTAGGTGAGCCCAGTCAACGAATTAAGTGACAGGCGAACGACGGCTACAATTTAAGCATCCTTTAAATATCGATTTCTATGTTTCCCGTTTTTTTATCTAATGCAGTTTAGGTCCGTTAGAGGTAGCACCCTGACGGAAAGCCTAGGAGTTAGGATTTCGTGGGAATGACACTATGTATTAGTTCTTTATTGACCAAGAAGCAACCTAGTACCACGACATAAATTTTTATACCAAAATATTTACCATACACTGTGACAACCATCAATATGCAACAGAAAAGAGCCAGATATTTAATGCTAAATAAAGAATACATATTCTGGATTGTTTAAACTGTGATATAGACGGTTTACTCATTTTCTCTGTTTTGAAATCCTAACATAATTCATCAGTGGAATTTCATTGGATGAAATCAATACAACAAATAACTTGCATGCTTCAGTGATAAGACAGTATTAGACATAGTACTTTACTACGCCAGAGAAGTCCACTAGCCGCTTACAGATAACTCAGTTCGGCAAGTGGAAGGATCATTTTCTCGCCGTTTAATAAATTTGATCTTTGTCTTCTTCAACTCTAGTATGCAACAAATGGTGCTCGTATCTGAATTTATTAATCAAATTATTTTTATTAAATAGGCTACTGAGAATTTTTATTTTGGCGTGGTGGAACACATGAGGATGGAAAAGAGAAAAAAAATCAATTCTAGGAATGTAATAAACCGATTGCGGAATGAACAAATATTTTGTTTTCACGATTTCATAATTTTGATAGACGTCTTTTCAGGTTTAGTCTGCAACAAATTAAGCATAAATATTTAGTCATGTACTGAAGGGTATTTATTAAAGGAAATACTGAGAATTTTCATTTTGGTCCGGCAGAAAAATGAATGGAAAAAGAATACAAAAAAATTACGAATTAATCCCAGCGATATTACAGACCAACTGCGTAATGTTCAAATATTTGCCTGCAATGCGATTCTCGGCACTTTCTGTGGTTGGAACAAATTTTCCTGCCTTTTCTGCGAAAGAGTTCCAGATTACTATTCTGAGCGAATAACAGTGGAGGTAATTCATCCGATCCTCAAACACATATCGACACAGAAGCAAGATTTTCTATCTCTTTATACGTCATATATTTGGAAAGTATATGATTTTTGTGGCCATTTCATACGCGAAGTATAGCTAAAATGTTTCTTGGTTTTTGTCTTACGTATGACGAATTCTGTCCACACTTTCCGCAGCTGTACACTTTCGTTGCATACCTTACTATGCAATCTTGCTAACTTTCTGCATTATCCTCTGCCATCATTAATAATTAAATGCATCCAGTTTTGATCCATAAGGGTAACATGTATGGCCATAAATAAAAGACTGCTGTTCAACAGTACTGATTGAAAATAAATTTTTATTTGAACAAACTTCGTTGCAGAACTTTGTTTCAATTTCCCTTCTACAGAACGGTTACGTAGATTCTCAATAGCAAAGCAGAGATGGCTTTTTAACAAAATACGGCAGTGCTGCGAAGAAGTAGAATATTGCGTACATTCGGGCTGCTGGCACTGTAATTGGGTCGCTCCAGTGCTGACAATATATCTTCCCTTATCTACAGTCTAGCTACCTGCAGTGCTAGTTGAGTCTGATTGCGCCCGATCCCAGTAGAAACTCCTGCGATAGCCTCGTCTAACTTAGGTTAGTTTCCTAGGTCAGACTGCTGACTTGGCACAGGAACTCGAGGATGCAGTGTGTGTAGCAACAGTAGAGAAAATTCGAGGCTACGTGGAAATGCAATGTCTTCCGTCAGTCTTCTCCGTAGCTGAAGGTCTCTAAAAGTCACTGAGCAAGCAAAGAAATTTCTAGACTGAATGACGTATCTTGCATCTGACTGCGTAAGAGTAATGGGCACAGATAACTAAATTGATTCGTTGGTAACAGGTATTCGGAAGGCTATTATTTCGGTGCCAAATTGTAAAAAAACCTACTAGAATTATACATTCTAATAAGATTTCTGTGAAGTTTAGCGGCTGGGTATAAAACCTACCGACAAGCAAAAAATAGCACTGTATTTTAGACGCAGAAGACGAAGAAGAAACTTTGAACGGTCGCAGCAATTTGTGAAAGTACTTGCTGTACATGTTGTAAAATAGGTAACAGAAAAGTATTTATTAAGACGTCTTTTTTTATTATCGTGGTATGTTCCACGAAAAGTAAAAATAGTGGAACGGAATCAACTCCTTGGCATATATCTTGTAGAAATATGCTACCTGTTATTAGCGTGGAGGAATACAACGTTAAACACGTAACTCAAATTTATTGTAAGTTGATTCATTTATGTATTCCGTGGTCCACATTAGAGTACGGCTCTCGTGCTTGAGCTCCACATGAGGTGAAAGAGAATGTAAGATGAAGTAGAAAGAGTGTACAAAAATTCACTTATTTGTTTTGTGGAAAAATATAAGAGATAAAACATCTTAACTAGCAGAAGCTGTAATGGTGACGCCCGATATTAATTTATTCCAGGGTTTTTCTGTTGTAATAATAATAATTATTGTCATTCTATGATGCCAATAACTACAGCAGAGTCAGCCTGAGAAGTTCACTGAGAGTTGAAAGAGCTGCTGCCATCTTCCAGCTGCGTGGTGCTGACGTCTGCAGTAGCCTTCGAGGTAGCTATGACAACACAGAGTCTATATTATATTCTTTGATTTTGATTTTGATTTTTATATTGGTTAGTTGATCAGTTACGTAGAAAAGTGTATCTTTATCCACATCAAGCGACGGTTACTCATATTATTAAGTTATATTATATTCTTTGATTTTGATATTATATTTTTTGATTTTTATTTTTATATTGGTTAGTTGATCAGTTACGTAGAAAAATGTATCTTAATCCACATCAAGCGACGGTTACTTACATTATTAAGTTAAAATTCGAGTTAAGTGTTGTTAAGTTAATATTCTACCCAAATGTGAGACACTTTCGTCCACTGTACAAAACTGCAGCAAAAAAAACACAATTACAATTCATTGTCCTTTGGTAACATGATAACGTGGTAATGTTTTCTTTGCTAAAGCCTCAAGCTTTACATACATTTTTCTTGGAAACTACTTAAGATATTATGATGAAATTTTTACGCATAGTTAAACAGCTGTTATTTCGTGTTTAGAAAAGTTTTGGGAGCAATTGACTGTAATATGAGAAATTAATATATTTTTAACTCAATACTAATTTTTAACAAAAAATATCACATAGAATATCTGATAAAATTTTTTTCTGTAACACGAAATTCAACAGAAGCATTTTAAAATAATAAACCTACATATTACAACAGCCTGTGAAAGTTTGAGCCCGGTATCCGTTATAGTTTTACAGAAAATGGTACTTATAATTTAAAAAATGTAAATTTTAGAAAATAAGCTTTAAAATCTGATACCTCTTTAGAACATCCAAGCTGCATAGAATGGACTGTCTGGGTCTTGAATCTCATCTAACAGTTACACTATATTTCTGTTGAAGTTTGTTCTCTAAGCATTGTGTGCCCTTTCAGCGTGTCGTATTCTTTCAGCGTCTAACACAGCTCTTGACTGAATTGTGAATCATCCTGTTTTTAGTCCTAGCCTCTTCAGAGCTTCTCACTTAATCTTATTTCCTTTATTGTAAACAGCTACTACGTCACAGACTCCAAAATGTCGGGTACTAATTTCAGTCAAAACCGTTTCGGAAATGCAACTCCAAATTACATTATTCCCACTTTCATTGGAATTTTGTGTTTTTCCATGTAGATATTCATCCAGCAATGTGCCATTTGATAATTTTCTAAGTATAGCCTTAATTTTCCATAACTGCTGCTGGTAAACAGTGTTTGTAGTCATAGATTTCTTCAGTATTTTTCAATTTATTGTATTTCTCCATGACGATGGACCAGGTGCATATAAACTGTGTTCAGATTTTGAGTCCGTCGACATCGCATGAGAAAATACAACCCAAACTGTCTTTCTCATATCACTTACACATTCGGTATTCTTTCTTATATAGAGTCCATAATATCTCTGTAATCTGACTATGACATCATCTGTCAGCCTGTTCATACCTCCAGTAGGCTTTCCATCAGCTGGTTGCTTTCTTTCTAATTTTGTTTCGAACTACCTCTGTCTTGACTCCATTCTCTTCTGAATCTGACCGGTACCTTTCAACTTTTTTTCACTTGGACTTCATTACCGTAGGGTTTCCATTTTTGACTTGTTTTGAAACTTTTGCAGTCACCATAAGGTAGGAAATTGACATATGTAGCGTTATTCGATGAGAAAGACCTTTCCAAATTTTTCTTTACCCTTTCTACGTCCATATCAACATTGCTTCCACTACAATTGGCTCGACAGCTTTCAGAAAGTTTATTTTTTATTCTATCAAGGCATCTGCAATATTTTGATTAAATTACAACATAAATCACCTTTACAGTGTCTCCACTAGTGGCTGTTACCACACCGTTGAGTGACTGAAGCCATCTCTTTTATGAGAAACTGTCTAAGCTTACAGTAAGGTCTCTTTTCTTGACACGGTGATGCCATTTCTTTTACGAGAAACTGTCTAAGCTTACAGAAAGGTCTCTTTTTTGACACTATCCTTGATACTAACAACTTCTTCAACTGCTTCCTGCATAGTTTCTTGTCAATATCTTCCACTGAAGACGATAATGTTTTATTGGAAATACTAAATTTTATTTGAAACTTGGTACATTCATAAGACCTCACGTCGTTTGTCCTGCAGTTGCACCTTTACCAATAGAGCGAAGGGCATGAACTAGTCTCAAATGAAGTTCAAATAACTTCCCTGACTCTCTGTGCACAGAATGACAATTAAAAATTGATACTTTGTAATCATACGTATCTCATGATAGCATTATTTCACATGCAAGGTTAAGATGTCACTTAACTTCAACCTCAAGACCTTCCTGATTACATTCTTACACCTAATGTAATTATTTTTAAAAATAGCTGACACTACACCTATGACCTCATGGCCCGTCCTGGTTCATGTGAAGCGTTGTACAGACTCGTGCCTATTTCTGAAACCCATAAAAATAGAAAATTCTTAAATTAAAATGGGGATGGAGCGGGGAGGTAATCACGACAAGGTTTTGAAAAATATTTAAAAAAATGGCAGCTATTTGAAGAACATGTCAGTTTCATGGCATAATTTTGAAGTTCAAGTGTTGAAAAAAATATATGAGAAAATTCGAATACAAAGGAAACACTCGATAAGGCCACCTAAGTTACATTATTCATCATTTAAGGAAAAATCAAACGAAATGTTTAATCTGTGGAGGCTTTACAGCGTGTCGCCCGCTGAAAAACGCGTTTAAGGACTGGAGTAACAAAAGAGACGTTCCACACCATACCGTCAAGCTGCGATCGCGGGACCGCAGCGGCATCCTTCCTGTTCATGTGGCTTGATCTGTACCTGAATTTGGTGCACTATTTTTTTCCATCCTGGCCCTATCAAATAACGCAGCAAATTTTTTTTTGCTGTTCGTCTTTAACGTCTTAATAATAGATGAAGAAACTTCACTAAATACATCCGCAGCTATTTACGCTGCCGTTTCGACGGTTTCTTCCTCACAGTGGAGGTATTTCGTTACGTTTGGAAAGGCAGGCGTTGACGATCTCGTTGTCGTTTTGCGTTCTAGCATCGTTGCATCTTTTAAGCGTTCTTCCCCTGTAGCTGAATGGTCAGCGTGACAGATTGTCAATACTCTGGACCCGGGGTTCGATTCCCGGCTGGGTCGGGGAATTTTATCCGCTCGGGGACTGGGTGTGGGGCTGTCCTCATCATCATCGTCATCGACTGCAGGTCGCCGAAGTGGCGTCAAATTGAAAGACCGGCACTTGGCGAACGGTCGGCCCGAATGGGGGCCCTGACCATACGATTCACTAAATAAATAAATCTTTCAAGTAAATCTTTACTGCATAGTTTTACTGGTCGAATCTGTTTTTAAAGCTACCCTTTGAGCATCTACAGCTGCCTATAATTCGGTCGGACCACATTTCCATCGAACACGTTGTAGCTTTTAAAATACTTTCGCAGTGAAACATATTATTTAGCAGCGTAATTTACATGGTGTTCAAAGCCAGTTTTAAGGTCTCAAACAAATGTGATGTATATAGTCAGGCTGAGGCGAAGAATGAAAATTTGTATCAATGCCGGGATTCGACAGCGGGTGTCATACTCATTAGGCACAACGGGTTTGCTCAGCTGCACCACGGACTACCCTAGTATACATCCATCCTCAATCCGAATTCACATTCACGCTTCAGCCCACTTGGTATTCCGCCTGAACTCCAAAACCATTGCAGAAGCTCTCCAACTGTGCAGGCATCGAACGAAAACTGGAATTCTCAATAAAACCAAGGCACATGTGCCACAATCAAATGAAACTATATGCTTCCGGAAAGACTTTGAGGTCTCGGATATGTATGATGGACATATGCAGAGAGAATCGACGAATGAAAATTTGTACTAAAGCTGGGAATCAAACCTGTGTCTCCTTCTCACTAGGTAGATGCGCTAAACGTTATGCCACCCAGGCAGAATGGCTTCCCACAACTGCGGGAACTACTGGAGCACGCCCCCCTGCTCAGCCCATATTCCTATTCACGCCTCAGCTGAATTGGTATTTACATTCGTCGCTTCAATCGGCATGTATACATCGCAGATATCTGAAACTGGAAAAGCTGGCCGGTGTGGCCGAGTGGTTCTAGGCGCTTCAGTCTGGAACCGTGCGACTGCTACGGTCGCAGGTTGGAAACCTGCTTCGGTCATAGATGTGTGTGATGTCCTTAGGTTAGTTAGGTTTAAGTCGTTCTGAGTTCAAGGAGACTGATGACCTCACATGTTAAGTCCCATAGTGCTCGGAGCCATTTTGAAACTGGAAAAGGTCTCTGGTACCATATAGTTTTCATCTGATTACAGCATCTGTGAGTGGGTTTCAGGAGGTATCACCCATTTCGTTTGATGCTGAGGTGCTACTCCAATGTTGTTGCAGAGCCTCTGCAAAGCTGTTAGCACTTATGGTATTCCCAAGTGGATTGAGGCATTAATGGTAATTTGGATTCAGGGGGTTGGCGTGCTAGAGTAATTCGAGCAGTTGCGCAAAGCTACTGTGCCTGGGTGTTGTAGTGGTTAACGCATCTACCAAGTGAGCGGTAGACATGAGATCGAATCCCGGCCTTCGTACAAATTTTCATTCGTCGCTTCAGTTTGCATATGTACACTCTGAAATGCTTGTACGGGTATTGGATTGGTAGGCTGTGCCGGGAAATAATTATTAAGAGTAAACTTCGGTACTTTGCAACGATGTCAAGTTAATTATCGTTTAATATAGCCAATCAGAATGTTGGATGCGTAAATTCAAGCCCAGCAGATACAATTAGTCTGAGTTATCATAGCGTAGATTATAGTGTGCGGTATTGCTCAGCCTTTCTCTCGGTTCCGATACTTAGTACCGTCCAACATCCAATTTTTGTATTGCGCTCCTCTTCGATTTTAGGAAACCAAACGAAGAACACATTTGACGACATCGTCTCAGGCCGGCAGCTTGAGTTGTGTGCGGAAAATGACCTGATTGGTAACTTCAATGTTATTTAATTCGGAAATGGCGCAAAGTTTCAATTTTTTTCCTCAGAATGATATCTTCGACCAATTTATATTGTAACACACAAGTCTTTGAGACGCCTTCTAACCACATTTTTTGTACTTCAGGGAAGCAGTTTACGTAAAAGGTCTTTTTTTTCATCGGTGTCGTCCAGAACCTCCCCTTGAAGATCACACGGTTCGGCAGTCAAAGTATATCCTGTTTTCTTATCGATCCAAGTCTCCTTTCAGTTAACGGTTCAATAAAGCTGGCGTGGACTACTTGTGAACCCGGGGAATATGTCTTCCGTCAAATGATTCTCTTACGGGTCATAACAGTCATAACAAGTGGTGGGAGACGCAGTGTAAGCCGATCAGCGGATACGGAGTCTTACGCCGCGGACGGACTGCCATCGGCCGGCGCTTCTCCCGGGAGGCTTCCGGGAAGACGTTTAACCTTTGAGGGAAGCGCTGTCGCTGTCCAGTCCGGGGGAAGCCCGCTACCTTGCGCCCCTCGGCGTCGGCCGGCGGAAGCTAATAACAGGTGGAGCGGCTTCAAAGCGGCGCCGCCCGCGCCTCGCAAAGCGGATGAGTGCCGCTTATTCCGGCTCGTTTCCGCCGCAGCCGGGCCCGGCGGCCACTTAGGCTTTTCCCCCCAGGGGCCGGCCGGGTTACGCGGCCCTTCCCGAAAAAGAAACTCTGTTGACAGTCGGCGCACTTGACATCCAAATTCTTCAAAGGTCTCCAGGCGCATTGAACAGCACAAAATTCTTACAACATATAGGGTATGTAGGGTATAAGTGCATATATATTGATGACTGTGGACGATTTATTGAACATTACATTAGTACTTGTTTGAAGACTAATAACTATAGCTATTAAGGTTGATACGTTTTCTGGTTGCTTAGTACCTCAAAGTTTATGTAGAAAGAGCAAGTCATTAAAGCTTATTTTCTACTGGACAGATTATGCATGGGCGTAATGGTGAGTCTATATTGACAGGCGTAGTGCAGTTACGACCACACAGAAAATATCAGCTAGTAAATTACATGATTTGTTTTTGGGAGACTGTTAAAAGTAGATAAAAAAACTGACACAATGAAGTGGGTACATAAACTGAGAGAAAAAAAACTTTAGCCCCAAATAATAATTAATGTTGAGCAAGGACATTTTGGGAACACATTTGTCTACCTAACGTATGTTTGTGATTAACATTGCATGATCACAGTTTAATGTAAGTGCGAGACAGCCCACTGCAAATATGAAACGCTGGCACAATAGTGAACATTAATAACCAGTGTAACCGCCAGACTACTGAAATTAATCATGCAAATCTGCATGCACTGCGTCCTACAGGTGCTGAATGTCACGTTTATGGGATGGAGTTCCATGCCTGTTGCAATTGGCATTCAATATAGGAACGGTTAATGCAAGTTGTGGATGACGATGAAGTTATTGTCCGGTGATGTCCCATATATGTTCGATTGTCCAAGGGAGCCACGGTAACAGTAGACACTCTGTACTGTTGGGCTACAACAGCGGTATGTGGTCGTGCGTTATCCTGTTGGAAAACTCTCCGCTGTTCTTGAATGCCAGTAGAACAGGACGAATCACCAGACTGACGTACAATTTTGTAGTCAGAGTGCGTCGGATAACAGAGAGTGCTCCAGCTATCATACGAAACCGCAACCCAAGACAATAACTTCAGGTGTAGGTCTAGTCTGTCTAGCACCCAGACAGCTCGTTAGCAGGCCCTCAACTCTCCTCTTCGTAACCAACACTAGGCCATTATTATCACTGAGGCTGAATCAGCCGTCATCAGAAAACACAACAGATCTCTACCCTGTCCTCCAGAGAGCTCTTGTTTGAGGCCACTGAAGTTGCAAGTGACAGTGGTTAGGGAGCAGTGGAATTCTCGCAACAGTGCGTCTGGCTCGGAACTGTCCTTGAAATAACCAATTTGTAAGGGTTCGTTAACTCACTGTGATGCCAACTGTTGCTCAAATCGCTGCTGCAGATGTAGTATGATGCGCCAAAGCACACGCCGGAAACGATGATCTTCCTTCTCAGTTTTGCCGCGTGGCCTTCTGGAGCCCTGTCTTCTTGCTGCCGTACATCCTCCGCCGCTGCCAGCGGGCATGTACTGTCGCTACAGTCCTGCCAAGTCTCACTGCATGATCGGAAAAAGAACATCCAGCTTCTCACAGCCCTCGCCAAAGTCACTGAGGTGTCGATAATGGCGACTTTGTCACCCTAAAGGCATTCTTGACTAACATCAACTCACCACGTCAGATCTGAAATATAACTAATTCTCGCGATCGTTATAGCGTGTATTTAAAGCAAACCTGATTTGTATCCTTATTGTTGCATTGCTACTGGTGAGAAATCTGAATACACATAATTTTTCAGATGCAGAAATAAGCCTACCAACTTCCATTTACGGGGAACAACTCCTTCTTCGTGTTGCGATTTTTTTTTGCCGTCAATGTATTAAGGTACAATCGATGACCTTGTACCCCTACTCCCTGTAAAATCTCGGATGTAAAGATGAAATGTGTCTCTTGTCGATCAATTTTATTATCACCACAGCACCTGTAGGAGACAGATTTAAACTCCAGCCAATAATTTTTTCTGCTTTCCGCAGACATATGGTCTGCCAATTGAGGTGTACAAGTCTCTGCCAGCCCTCGCAACTTTATTTCTCCCAGTATTTATTCCATTACCTCTCATGTTCTATTCCCGACCCTGTAAAGTCTGCGGGGAAAGCTTGTGAGAGAAAAGGTTCTGGAGAAGTAAAGCTATAACAGCGGGTCACGAATTGTCATTGCACAGCTCAATTTGGGGAACAACTCTGTTGATGGCTAGGATCCTAGGTCCGGGTCCCGGTCCTACGCACAGTTTTAATATGCCAGGAGCATTCAAATCATTCCACATTCCATTGCGTAGTGTACACTCATCCTGCTAAGAATCATACAAGTTGTGGATTTTTAGTGTAGCAGGCTGTGCAGGAGATACAGAGTGAATTTCGCCTATGTTCGACGAAAGCGTGCCAGAAGCACTCTCATATGACAGGTGGCATATAAAACGGGTTGTGGGTTCCGGAGGATAGTGAAATTGTCTTAATGGTTCAAATGGCTCTGAGCACCATGAAACTTAACATCTATGGTCATCATTCCCCTAGAACTTAGAACTACTTAAACCTAACTAACCTAATGACACCACACAACACCCAGCCATCACGAGGCAGAGAAAATCCCTGACCCCGCCGGGAATCGAACCCAGGAACCCGGGCGTGGGAAGCGAGAACGCTACCGCACGACCACGAGATGCGGGCAAATTGTCTTAATGTACAAACGGAATGATTTATTTGACTTTCAGAAGGTCGCGATCATTGGCTTTCAGGAAAGGGTGGAAGCATTTCTGAAACGACGATATGTGTAAACTGTTTTGCATGGGAAAATAGCACTATCCAAAGTAAGCCCCGAGGCAACTGTGGTGTACCAAGGGCTATAGATTACAGTGCTGGAAGATGGCTGCGGAGATGTCTACAGGCGAAGAGACATGGAACTGGAATGCGGTGTTCGTTCTGCAGCGGAGTGTGCTCTGATATGAAACTTCCTGGCATATTAAAACTGTGTGTCGGACCGAGACTCGAACTCGGGTCCTTTGCCTTTCGCGTGCAAGTGCTCTACCACATAATCTATCCAAAGCACGACTGACGACCCGTCCTCACAGCTTCAATTCTGCCAGTACCTCGTCTCCTACCTTCCAAACTTCACAGAAGGTCTTCTGCGAACATTGTAGAACTAACACACCTGAAAGAAAGGATATTCCGGAGACATGCCTTAGCTTGGGGGATATTTCCAGAATAATATTTTAACGCTGTAGCGGAGTGTGCGCTGATACGAAACTTCCTGGCAGGTTAAAAATGTGTGCCGGACCGTGACTCGAACTCGGGACCTTTGCCTTTCGCGGTCGTGAGTCTTGCTTGGATATCTCAGACGGTAGAGCACTTGCCCGCGAAAGGCAAAGGTCCCAAGAATCAGCTTAATTTTTCAAGAAACTCTTCGACAGATTAGAAGGAGTGACCCATGAGGAAACTCTTCAGTTTCGATTGGAAAGCTCGTGGATTACTGCTAAGATTTTTGAATTCAAGTGGTAGCTTATTGAAAATAGATGCAGCAGTATACTGCACACCATTCTGCACAAGAGTTAAGGAAGTCCGAGTCAAATGCAGGTTTTATTTCTGCCGTGTATTAACTGAGTGAAAGCTGCTTCTTCTTGGAACAAGTTAATATTGTTAACAAGAAATGACAGTAAGGAATATATATATCGACGGGCAATGTCAAAATACCCAGACTAGTGAACAGGGGTCGACAAGAGGCTCGTGAGCTTACACCACCTATTGCCCGAAACGCTCGTTTCTGAGCCAAAAGTATCATTTCATTATGGGACGAGTTACCACAAAATATAATACCATATGTCGTAAATGAATGAAAATAAGCAAAGTAGACTAATTTTCGTGTCGAACGATCACACTATCTTTCCAATAGTAAAAATGGTAGCATTAAGTCTTTGAACAAGATCCGGAACGTGGGCTTTCAACGACAGTTTACTATCTACCTGAACACCTAGAAATTTGAACTGTTCAGTTTCACTAATCATATGCCCATTCTGAGAAACTAAAACGTAAGGTTTTCTTGAATTGTGTGTTAGAAACTGTAAAAAATGTGTCTTACTGTGATTCAGCGTTAGCTTATTTTCTACAAGCCATGAACTTAGATCATGAACTGCGCCATTTGAAACCGAGCCAATGTAGCATACAATACCCTTTACTACCAAGCTTTTGCCATCAGCAAACAGAAATATTTTAGAGTTACCCGTAACACTAGAGGGCATATCATTTATATAAATAAGGAACAGGAGTGCCCCAACACTGATTCCAGGGGCACCCCTCACTTGACTGTACCCCACTCAGACCCCACATCACAGCCATTCTCAACAATGTGAATTTTGACCTTTTGCTGTCTGTTGCTAAAGTAAGAGGTGAACCAATTGTGAGATACTCCCCATATTTCGCAATGGTCCTACTTTTGGAGCAATATTTAGTGATCAACACTATCAAACGCATCACTTAAATCAAAAATATGCCTAGGGTTCGAAACATCTTGTTTAACCCATGCAGTGCCTCACAGAGAAAAGAGAATTAGCATTTTCAGGTATTAAACGTCTTCTAAAGCATAACTGCACACCTGATTTCAAATCATGTGATATAAAATGATCAACTATTCTGACATACACAGCCTCTTCAATAACTTTAGCAAACAGTGAAGGCATAGAAATAGGTCTAAAGTTGCCTGCTTTATCCCTTTCTCCTTTTCTTTAAAGCGGCTTTACTACTGAGTACTTTATCGTTCAGAAAACTGACCATTCCTAAAGGAAAAATTCCAAATATGGCTAAATACATGGCTGACATGTGCAGCGCAGTACTTTAATATTCTGCTAGGCACACCATCATATCCATGAGAGTCCTTAGTCTTCAGAAATTTAATTATAGACTCAATCTCCCCCTTGTCTGCATCACAGAGAAGTATTTCAGACATCTCGGAAAGGCATTTGCACAAGGAACTAACATGATTCCCTGTAGAAATTAAATTCTTATTTAATTCACCACAATACTCAGAAAATATTGTTAAATACTGTACATATATATGATTTATCAGTAACAGAAATATTGTTACTACGAACTGACTTTATACCGTGGACTTCTGCTGCTGACCAGACACTTCCTTCACACGTGACCATATGGTTTTAGTTTTATCCTGTGCATCAGCTGTTCTATTTGCATACCACATACTCTTTGTCTTCCTAATAACATTTTTAAGCACCTTACAATACTGTTTGTAATGGGCTACTGTTGCTTGATTGGAACTACTTCTTACATTCAGGTATAATTCCCCTTTTATTCTACACGATATCCTTATCCCACTATTCATGTACCAGGGCTGCCTTTTACTGCTAGTACCTGGTTTGCAACGTTCTAATGTGAAGAAACTTTCAAAGAGCATGAGAAGTGTGTTAAGGAAAGCATTATATTTATCATCTATGTTATTGGCACTATAAACATCCTGCCACTTTTGTTCCTTGAGAAAGTTTCTCTCGACTATTTAACGAACGTATGAGTCCCTACATTAGGCGCCTGTGCTGTTAGTCAGCTAGAAAGGCTAGAATTCGCATGACAGTACTGCAGGTGGACGTCCACAGATTGGGGACATGTGGTGATTTTGGATGAAACACGTCTCGGACGGATGGCCGTTGCCGTGAATCGTGAGAAACCTCTGGAACGTAACACCCAGCAACCAGAAGGGAGCATTAAGATTTGGTGCATATTTTCACGGCTTTCCCGGGGTGATATCACCATTCTGAGAGACAGGGTGAAAAGTATTTAAACCGAGAAACTCTATGAGGTTGTAGAAGACATCAAAATAAATATTTTTCCCTAATGTCATTTCTTCCTATGAGGAGTATTTAAACCGTTAGATAAATATTTCTCCGGCGGCAAATTAATTGAACCAACAAACACTTTTCCATTTTTTATGACCAGGAGACATTAACATAACCCAATTTCAATCACAGTAGATTTTCAAAAATGCCTCCATTGACACGTAAATAAAGGTTACACCGTCGGATCATGTTCTGTCTGACACGGGTAAATACCCCAGGAGTATTCTGAATTGTTCCTGCTGCTGCAGCTATACGGGCAACCAGATCCTCTTCTGATGCAACAGGAGTTGCGTAAATGAGGTTGCGCATCTCTCCCTACACAAAAAAGTCCAGAGAGGACATATCTGTGGATCGAGCAGGCCATGGTACAGTACCACCTCTGCCAATCCACGTTTCCGGGAACCGTCGGTCCAGGAATCGACGCACACGACGACTGAAATGTAGCGGTTCCCCGTCATGTTGGAACCACATCCGTTGTCTTGTAGGGAGCGGGACGTCTTCCAGCAATTCCGGCAATGCTCTGGCGAGAAAATTGTAATAATGCCTGCCATTTAATGGCCTAGGTAGCAGATACGGCCCAATTAAACAGTCCCCAACAACACCGACCCACACATTAACGAAGAACCGCACTGGATGAGGGCTAGTAACTGTGGCATGTGGGTTACCCTCACTCCAAACATGCGAATTGTGCATGTTGAAGACTCCATCTTGCCCGAACGTTGGTTCATCGGTAAACACCACAGAGGATGGAAGTGTAAGATGCATTTCACACTGTTCCGGGTACCACTGCGAAAACTGTGCTCTGGCTGGATAATCAACTGGTTACAGGTTGTGGACATGCCGAAGGTTAAAGGGTCGTAATAATTGCTCTCGAAGGACTGTTCTTACATTTGTCTGATTCATCCCCATATTACGTGCAATTGCACGAGTGCTCATTGAAGGATCCCGCTCCACATGCTGCAAGACAGCTTCCACAAATTGCAGCATTCTTACCGTGTCACGGCGTCCCTGTCCAGGTAATCTGCTAAATGATCCGGTCTCACGCAAACGTTGGTACACAGCAGAAAAGGTCGTCTGATGCGGGATACGGCGATTAGGATACTGTTGTTGATATACCCGCTGTGCAGCTCGTCCGTTGCGGTGCGCTACGTATTACGTACCAACCATATCAGTGAACTCACTCCAGGTGTATCGCTCCATTAGTAAACAGAGACAATGCACTACTACACTGGTGGACTGCAGTTGCCTACAACTGAAGAGCGTAACACACCCTCTAACAACTGAAGATCGTAATACGGCCTCTAACAACTGAAGAGCTTCCACCGGTTTAAATAACCCTCATACGAAAAAATGACATTGGGGAAAAATGTTTGTTTTGATGTCCCCTACAACCTCCCAGAGTTTGTCGGTTTAAATACTTTTCACCCTATAGATCAAACAATTATTTATCTATCCTGCAGGACCACGTCCACCCCTAAATGCAATTCCTTTTCTTCTCGACACCGTGGCCTCTGCCAGAAGGACAATGCAACAGGTCACACAGCTCGCACTGTATGTGCATAGTTTGAAGAGCACTATGGTGAATCTACCGTATTCCCCTGGACATCAAAGTGCACAGACTTAAGCGCAGTCCCGAATCAGGGGACTACCCTGATCGGGATTTCGTGCTATGGATTCTCAACCATCTGGCACAGCTGGCCATAGCACTGGAGTCAGCGAGGCTCCATGTCCCTGCCGGTACATTCGAGAACCTCACCGATTTCTCCCTGCACTCTCTCGCTGCAAAAGTGGGTTATTCAGGCTTACGACAGGTGGTTACGTTAATGCGACTGGACGGTGTAGATGAATAGGTACTGGTGGAAGTTTAGTTCGAGTGTGTGTTGTGAGATGTGCTTGGATAGCTTAGTAGGAAACGCACTTGCCCGCGAAAGGCAATGTTCTCCAATGTAATTTCCAGTATGGCACGTAGGATTAATCTTCCAGAGAGTTCAAAACCTGGACTCATTACGTTCCAGAGCAAAAATTCAGTCTCGGAACTAAGTATAACCTTACGTATCTCAATGAAAGGCTAGACCATTGTGAGTGAGTATTCTCAATGATATTGTCTGAAGCTTAAAATTATTAATAAATACATATGTTTGCTGCCCCCCTCCCCACCCGCATGAACCACAGAGCCGTTTGTGATGTGGCTGGCGTGATTCAGCTATAGATCGCCATACGGAGGGTACAACCACATCGGAGGGGTTCTGTTGAAATGCCAGACATGTGCGTGGTTCCTGAAGAGGGGCAGCAGCCATTTTAGTAGATGGAGGGGCAACAGTCCGGACGATTGATTGTTGTGGCCTTGTAACAACAACCACATCGGCCTTTCTGTGCTGGTACTGTGAACGGCTAAAAGAAAGGTTAAACTACAGCCGTAATATTTTCCGAAGACTTGCAGGTCAACTGTATGGCTAGATGATGATGGTGCCATCTTGGATAAAATGTTCCAGAGGGAAAATAATCCCCTCTTCAGATCTCTGGGCGGGGACAACTCACAAGGATACCCACTGGACTCGCATTCGGGAGGACGACGGTTCAATCCCGCGTCCGACCATCCTGATTTAGGTTTTCCGTGATTTCCCTAAATCACTCCGGGCAAATGCCGGGATGGTTCCTCTGAAAGGGCATGGCCAACTTCCTTCCCCATCCTTCCCTAATTCGATGAGACCGATGACCACGCTGTCTGGTCTCCTTCCCCAAACAACCAACCAACCAACCACAAGGATACCGTCATAAGAAGAAACAAAACTGGCATTCTGCAGACCGGAGTGTGGAGTTTTAGATCGCTTAATTGGGAAGGTAGGTTACAACCTTTAAAAGGGTAATGGATAGGTTGAATTAGATATAGTGGGAACTAGTGAAGTTCGGTGGTAGGAGGAGCAATATTTCCGGCCAGTTGAGTACAGGACAATAAATACAAGCTCAAATAGGAATAATGCAGGAGTGGGTTTAGTAATGAATAAGAAGACTGGAATTCGGGTAAGCTACTATGAACAGCACAGCGAACGCATTATAGTAGACAAGAGAGACAAAAAGCCCATGCCTACCACAGTAGTACAGGTTTACATGTCAACTAGCTTCGCAGATGATGAAAAGATTATTAAAGGAGACGAAAATGTAACTGAGTTGGGAGAATGGAATTCAATAGTAGGGAGAGAAAGAGAAAGAAAAATATTAGATGAATGTGGGCTGGAGGGAAAAAAATGAATGAGGAAGCTGCCTGGTAGAATATTGCTAGAGTATAATTTAATCATCAGCAACTATTTAAGAATCATAAAAGAAGGTTGCATAAGTGGAAGAGACCTGGAGGCACCGGAAGGTTTAAGATTGATTACATAATAGGTAGATGGAGGTTTAGGAACCAGATTTTGAACTTTAAGACATTTCCAGGGACAGGTGTGGACTGTGACCCCAATTTACGGATCATGAATAGTAGATTAAAACTGAAAACAAGTGTAAAAAATTAGGAAATTAAGGAAATGGGATCCAGATACGTTGGAAGAACCAGGGGTCGTTGTTAGCTTCAGAGGGTGGACTAGGTAATGGTTGACAAGAACAGGGGAAAGGAATACAGTAGAAGACGAATGAGCAACTTAAATAGATGAAATAGTGAAGGCAGTAGAAGATCAAATAAGTAAACAGACAATGTCTAATAAAAAGCCTAGGATAACACAAGACATTGTGAGCATGGGATTGCTATTCTGTCATTCTGCACAACGGATTAATCTGAGATGTACCCTTTACCCTGTGGCTCCTGCAAGATGCAATTTCCACCCCCACACTACTACAGAAGTCAGACAGACGCCCCTAACGTTCTGAAGAGAAATGCCTGAAAAATTTTCAACAATAAATATCTTCTGGAGTCGTCCACTGTAAGGAAATGACACAAAAATTCACAGAGTTTCCTACGTAACTAGTGGGATACTTGGACACTGGAGTAGTGCTAGTTAGTGTAAGAAAAACATGAAATAACGAAAATTATTATTTTATTTTGCTAAAATTCTGAGAAATCTGAATGGCTCTTTTGGTTGTGAACGTATCACGTTATTTCCTGGTTCTTTTCGGAATGTGAAGTTACCTCTCACGGATAGAATTCGCTAATGAAATTTCTATACAAAGTTTAAGATTGTTATTGACTTGGCAGAATGGCTGAGAGCCATGCCTACTCAACTTGAATAATTATCTGTTAGAATGTTGCTAGGTATGGTTGAGGCTGTCGCATATGAAATGCAGTGAAGTGTACTGTTGTGGAGGAAATATGGGGCTCGCAATAGCTGTAGCGCACAATACCATAAGCTGCGATGACTGCTGTCTGCCCCACTCGTTGCTGACAAATAAGATAACTCTCGTTCTATCTTGATTGACCTTCGCCAATCAAACTCTCCCTATGCCTTGATGATGTCAAGGACTCCTATTCGCCCCTAGTCTAACTATTGGCGTGGTACACTGGTCAGATAACACGTCCACCACGATGCCACTCAAAATTCGCTCGCAGGCATTAAACTATGTCTCTGTCTGTTCACACCACACTATAAGTGTGTCGGCCAACACAGTGAGCAATGCTTCATCGCAAGGACTCAGTAGAGACTCGCACTTCGATTCACTCTCGACAGAGGTGCTCTCCCAGTGAAGTACTGAGGAGAGACTTGTTCCTCGCTCTTTGAGTACACGTACGAGCGCGCACGCTCTCGTTACGTGTTCTCTCTCCAAGAGCGACAACGGAACAGCCCCTCTCCACGCCAGAAGTGAAGGGGTAAATCTTTTGGTCTCTTCCATTACTCCTTCAGCTCAAGGCGTCAGAAATATCGTCTGCCAATCAGCATTCCTCTTCTAAAACGGGAGAATGACGTCTCGTTTAAGGCGACCTATCCGAAAATCTGTTGTATCGGCGTTTGGCGTTTGCTGTCTCCCCTGGACGCTCCCACACATTGTAGCGGAATTTGCTTTTAAACCGAACACGGTGTCGTCCTTTCACTCGAGCAAACGCTATCTGCTCTATCGGCGGTCACCAGCTGTCGTATAGCGGTTGGGACTGGCCTCCTGGCGTGCGGTTGCCTCTCTCGAACTAAAAGCTCCTGTGACCGTCGTTTCTGGAATGTATGTGTGTACGCCAGCATCGAGTATTTCAACCACGGTGCGCACTTGCGATTCATTAGTTATTTGCATATCGTTTACATGAATTCATACAACTTTGACTTTATCTTACAGAGTTTGGGTTCGAATGAAGCATCATGGTATGCGGAATATGATTGAGAGAGCGTAATATGTAAGCAATGAAGGTCAGGAGACCATGGCGTCTTACAACATATTAAATTTAAATGTTGAAGGTGGAAATTGAAGAATGGAGCAATGAAGCAGGCGACAGTGAATACAATCGTTTAAAGAATGTGACTGACAGGAACTGCAAAATTGTTAACCAGAAATGGCTAAACAAAACAAATAGAAGGATTTAGATGCATATCTCATTAGGGGAAAGATACATACCACCTACAGGAAAACTAAACAGACATTTGGTGAAAAGAGAAGCAGCTGTATTAACTAGAGCTCAGGTGCTACACCAGTCCTAAGCAAAGAAGGGGCAACTGCAAGGTGGAAGGAGTATCTAGAGTGTCTATGTAAGGGAGACGAAAGTGTAGTCAATATTATAGAAAGAGAAGTGGACGACGATGAAGATGAGATGGGGGATGTGATACTGCAAGAAGAATTTGAGAAAGATCTGAAAACCCTAAGTCGATACAAGGCCCTAGAGTAGACTATATTGCACCAGAACTACTGATGGCCTTGGGAGAGCCAGCTATGACAAAACTCTTTCTTCTAGTATGTAAGATGTATGAGACTGGCAAATATTCTCATACTTAAAGAAGAACAGAGTAGTTCCAACTCTAAAGAAAGCAGTTGCTGACAAGTGTGAAAATCACCGAACTATCTGTCTAATGTGTCATGGTTGCAAAATACTAACACGAATTCTTTACAAAACAATGGAAACACTGGTTGAAGCTGGGATCGGGGAAGGTCGGTTTGGATTAGAAATGAAAGAACACGCGAAGGAATCCTGACCCTACGACGTATCTTAGAAGATATGATAAAGAAAGACAAACCTATATTTATAGCATTTGTAAACTTATAGAAAGGTTTTGAAGATGTTGTTTGGAAAACTCTCATTGAAATTATGGTGGTAACAAGGGTAAAAAAGAGCAAGCAAAAGGATATTTACAACATATATAGAAATCAGATGGCAGTTATGAGAATCGAGGGGCATGAATGGGAAGCAGGGTTTGTAGACAATCATCGATGTTATTCGATATGTACACTGAACAAGCAGTAAAGAAGACCTAAAAAATTTGGAGTAGCGAATAAATTTCGGGGGGAAGAAATATAAACTCTGAGGTTTGCAGACAACATTGCAATTTTGACAGAGACAACAAAAGAACGTAGAAGAGCAATAGAACGGGATGAACAGTGTCTTGAAAGGATGATGTGAGATGAACATCAACAAAAGCAAAACAATGATAATCGAATATAGTTGAACTATGCAGGTGACGCTAATGTAATTAGATTAGGAAACTAGATACTTAAAGTAGTGGATCAGTTTTGCTATTTGAGCAGCAAAATAAGAGATGATGGCCGAAGCAGAGAGGATATAAAATGTACACTGGTAATGGCAAGAAAAACTTTTCTGAAGACGAGATATTTTTTAACATCGAATATAGATTTTTAAGTGTTAGGAAGACTTTTCTAAAGGTATTTCTTGAGTGTAGTCATGTATGGAAGCGAAACATTGACGATAAACAGTTTGGATAAAAAGAGAATGGAAGCTTTTGAAATGAGGTGCCACAGTAGAATGCTAAAGATTAGGGTGGTGGATCACGTAACTAATGAGGAAGTACTGAAATCATTAGTGGAGCCAAGATATTTTTGGCACAACTTGACCAAAAGGAAGGCTCAGTTGACAGGTCACATTCTGAGGCCTCAAGAGGTCAAAAATTTTGCACTGTAGGGAAATATGAGAGATAAGAATCGTATCGGGAGACCAAGAGATGAATGCAGTAAACAGATCCAGAAAGGTGTCGCTGCAGCAGTTTTTCAAAAATATAGAAGCCGGCATAGGACAGCGTAGCATGGGAAGCTGCATAAAACCAATATTCAGACAGAAGACCACGACATCAAGACGTATGTTTGCTATGAACTATCTATGACTAACTACTTCAAATAGAAACAGGGACGTAACGTAACCTGTGATAAGCTCTAGCTTTTTTCTGTTTATTTTTGGGTACGCCTTGTTACATCATCAGGCTACAGTTCTGCTGCTCGTCTAAGTTGCACTATTTCTGGGTACCCAACGAGGTTGAGTTACCTAGAACTTTTTTTTATTTCCTCTTCAAGTTCCATAGGACGAAATTGAGGAGCAAATCTCCAAGGTCACTGAACATGTCAGTACATGGAATACAACATAAAAGTAATAACAGATAAAAATAAATGTTCATGAACCTTAAAAAAGGCAGTCAATAAGTTTAAGTAAACGCTATCAGTAAAACAACAAAAATAAATTTTTCAAGGAACTCCTCGACAGAAAAGGAGAGACCCTTGAGGAAACTCTTCAGTTTCGATTTGTAAGCGCGTGGATTACTGCTACGATTTTTGAATACAAGTGGCGGCTTATTGAAATTGGATGCAACAGTATACTGCACCCCTTTTCGCACAAGAGTTGAGAAAGTCCAATCCAAATAGAGGTTTGATTTCTACCGGGTATTAACCGAGTGAAAGTTGCTTATTCTTGGGAATAAACTAATATTGGTAACAAGAAACGGCAATAAGGAATATACGTATTGGGAGGCCAATGCCAAAATACCCAGACTCGTGGACAGGCGTCGACAAGAGGTTCGTGAACTAACATAACTTATTGCCCGAACCGCCCGTTTCTGGGCCAAAAATATCCTTTTAGAATTGAAAGAGTTACCCAAAATATAATACCATACTACAATAGCGAATCAAAATAAGCAAAGTAGACTAATTTTCGTGTCGAACGATCACTCACTTCTGATACCGTTCGAATAGCAAAAATGACAGTATTTAGTCTTACAAAAAGATCCTGAACATGGGTTTTCCACGACAGATTATCGTCTATCTGAACACCTAGAAATTTGAACTGTTCAGTTTCACTAATCATATGCCCATTCTGTGAAATTAAAATGTCAGGTTTTGTTGAATTGTTAGAAGCTAAAAACTGAGTCTTACTGTGATTTAGCGTTAGTTAATTTTCTACAAGCCACGAACTGAGGTCATGTACTGCATTATTTGAAACTGAGCCCATATTGCACACAACATCCTTTACTACCAAGCTAGTGTCATCAGCAAACAGAAATATTATAGAGTTACCCGTAATGCCAGAGGGCATATCATTTATATAAATAAGGAACAAGAGTGTCCCCAACACTGATCCCTGTGGAACCCCCCCCCCCCCCCTTTCACTTGACAGTACCCCATTCAGACCCCACATCACAGTCGTTATCAACATTGTGAATAATGACCATTTGCTGTACGTTGCTAAAGTAAGAGGTGAACCAATTGTGAGCTATTCCCCTTATTCCATAATAGTCCAAATTCTGGAGCAATATTGTGTGATCAACACAATCAAACGCCTTAGTTAAATAAAAAAAATGCCAAGCGTTCGAAAACTTTTGTTTGACCCATCCAGTACCTCAGAAAGGAAAGAGAATAGAGCATTTTCAGTTGTTAAACGACTTCTAAAGCCGAACTGTATATTTGATAGTAAATCGTGTGATATAAATTAATCAATTATCCTTACATACATAGCCTTTTCAATAACTTTTGATAACACTGATGGCATAGATATAGGTCTAAAATTATTTACGTTATCCCTCTCTCCCTTTTTATAGAGCGGCTTTACTACTGAGTACTTTAATCGCTCGGGAAACAGACCATTCCTAAAGGAAAAATTACAAATATGGCTAAATACAGGACTAACATGTGCAACACAGTACTTTAATATCCTGCTAGACACTCCACGATAACTGTGAGAGTCCTTAGGCTTCGTTGATTTCATTATTGACTCGATCTCCCTCTTGTCTGTATGACAGGAGTATTTCAGACATCAATCTCGGAAAGGCATTTGCCAAGAAAGTTATACTATTTCCTGCAGAAACTAAATTTTCATTTAATTCACCAGAAATGCTTAGAAAATGATTGTTAAGTACTGTATATACATCTGATTTATCAGTAACAGAAATATTTTTACTTCGGACTGACCTTATAGCGTCGACCTTGTGCTGCTGACCAGACACTTCCTTCACAACAGATCATATGGTTTTAATTTTATCCCGTGAATTAGCTATTCTATTTGCATACCACATACTCTTTCCCTTCCTGATAACATTTTTAAGCACCTTACAATTCTGTTTGTAACGGGCTACTGTAACTTGATTGCAACTACTTTTTCTTTCAACAATAATTGAAAATAATGTTATAAATATAAAACAATATTCTCAATATCGTCCCACCATTGGTTTCTCAGGAGCTCTGTGTGTGACAACAAATCTGGATGTCACGTAAAGATCGAGCAAAACCTCCGACATGTCTCATAAATAAAAACCATAAATTTTGAGACCAGTTACATCTCGTTTTATACATACTTCAAAATATTTGGTTAAGGTTGAGCAACAAGAAATAACATTTTGCTCGAATTACATTACTAACACTAATGTTTCAAGAAGGTTTCAAAAGTCAAATTGCACATTCTCTGAAAATGTACTGGGGGAAGTTCGCAGATAAGAAACAACGCAGAAGCTCTACGTAAAACACCCGGAGGGAGGAAAAAACTTATTTCATTGGAAGCCCTTGAGGATAGTACAGATTTGGCACAAAATGGTCATTTGGGTTCAGAGGATCAGCCACAACTCAAATTCACACGATCCAATTAACCAGTCACACACCCACCCACCCACCCACACACACACACACACACACACACACACACACACACACTCACTCACTCACACACCGTAACGTCATTACCAACGATAGTAGTCATCCTCGCATACCACAAACTTGTTCTGCAATATAAATATCTTTTAGCACTTTCTTTCTTTTTCTTGAATTTCTTAATCTCACGAATTCCGTTCTGCAATAGAAATATCCACAGTTCTCAAGAATTTTGTTGTTATACGTTCTTTGCAGGCCATGGTGTTTTGTGGTCATTAATACATTTTGTAGAGTGATTCATATATCCTGTTAACGTAGTTATACCTCTTGTTCTCTTTTCTCAGTACTTCAGTTGTAACTACGTCAGTATATCCTGCATACTTATTTTGTGGGTTCACTCTATACTGTTTTGTTTCTATCCATTCTATAAGCTCTAATAAAACACTTATGTCCACTGACATTAGGTTAGCCTACCATCATCCTACCTCAAATATAACAAACTGCCTTTCTGGTGTGAAAGCAGCAACAATCAAATGGAATCAAATACTAGCACACTGGCCTGCAAAGTAAACTAATATTGCCGAACAATTAATACAGAACATCCACATTTTCGGACTTCTGACTTAGAAATATTAACTATTGATCGAATGTATGTAATAATGAATACGGCCTATGCTTAAACTAGAAGTTAAATCATAAAGTGTAAGACACTAATAAACAGATAAGACTCTGTTGTGAAAATACAGTTATCTCCACATTCATCGTTGTAATCGTAAGAGGTTTCGAAATGTTGTACACAACGCCAATGATAATCGTAGTGCTTCTATTTGGAAATCTCTGGTTATAATATTTAAGTAGTATTGTCATTTGAACATCGCTCGTCAGAATACTTTGTGTTCTTCACTGAACTGCATATATTTCCACTTTTACTACAAATGTTTTGAATTTATTTCAAAACCAAACGTTACGGTAACTGCTTGAAGCCACGCAACCTCGTGGATGTGGCAAATATGGGAGATCTGAAAATTCACGACGTCTGGAATTATCTCTCGTTGACAGCGAGAGAGCAGCGTTGCAGTACACCAAATTTACATATATTTTAAGAACCATTTATCTGTTCTCAAATGATGAGACTCAGTTGCAACTTTTATTTCCATTACGTTTATTGTTAGCTCAGACGACTCCGTGGAAATATAGAGTACAGCGTGTAAAGGCGACATCAAAAATATTAAATTCTGAAGAGATTCTGATGTATTAGGGAAATGAGACCGCAGGTGAGTGTCCTACAGGAGACATGGGGACAGCTATTCAGATCCTCATTACATTAAAAGGTTCCATCGGATTTAGCTCTCTTGCGGGTGAGTCTATATTTCGTTAGTGTTCACGGCTGCGTGCTTATTTTCTGAGAAACGTCTCTCAGGTCGGGTCGTGTATAAATCCAATTATCTTAATAGTAAAGTACTGTAAGCGACATAAGTTTCCACCGCAGAGGTCCCCGTCGGGATATCAATACAACAAACTAACCAATTCTTGATTTTAGCAAGCGAAACGCGTTTAAGGCTGATATGGTGTAATTTGACAGTTTTCTGCGGTTCAGCGTCACATCAAAGCAGCAACGCATCTTTACTGAACAACGTTTTCCTTTCACAGTATATTTTTGCAGCTGCAGGTCTTTGTTTGGAGAGAAAAGGAGATGTTACTTTAATCACAGTGCTATAGCTGATAACGTAAACGATATCTTTTCATCATTATACAGCAAATATATCTCTGTGTCATCCTCCTCCCCCTCCTTTTTCATCTTGATACATCCTGTGCTATAGTGTACACCTTGAGTTTAGTTTGCTGATGTGATAACATTTCCGAGTAATATACACTACTGGCCATTAAAATTGCTGCACCACGAAGATGACATACTACAGACGCGAAATTTAACTGACAGGAAGAAGATGCTGTGATATGCAAATGATTAGCGTTTCAGAGCATTCACACAAGGTTGGCGCCGGTGGCGACACCTATAAAGTGCTGACATGAGGAAAGTTTCCTACCGATTTCTCATACACAAACAGCAGTGACCGGTGTTGCCTGGGGAAACGTTGTTGTGATGCCTCGTGTAAGGAGGTGAAATGCGTACCATCACGTTTCCGACTTTGTGAAGGCAGGATTGTAGCCTATCGTGATTGCGGTTTATGGTATCGCGACATTCCTGCTCGTGTTGGTCGAGATTCAATGACTGTTAGTAGAATATGGAATCGGTGGGTTCAGGAGGGTAACTGGTTACACGTCTCGGTCACCTCTTAATCGCATTGACGGCACTTTGAACAGTGGACGTTACATTTCAGATGTGTTACGACCCGTGGCTCTACCCTCCATTCGTTCCCTGCGAAACCCTACACTTCAGCAGGATAATGCACGACCTCATGTTGTAGATCCTGACGGGCCTTTCTGGATACAGAAAATGTTCGACTGCTGCCCTGGCCAGCACATTCTCCAGATCTCTCGCCAACTGAAAACGTCTGGTCAATGGTGGCCGAGGAGCTGGATCGTCACAATACACCAGTCACTACTCTTGATCAACTGTGGTATCGTGTTGAAGCTGCATGGGCAGCTTTACCTGAAACGCCATCCAGCTCTGTTTGACTAAATGCCCAGGCGTATCAAGGCCGTTATTACGGCCAGAGGTGGTTGTTCTGGGTACTGATTTCTCAGGATCTATGCACCCTAATTGCGTGAAAATGTAATCATATGTCATTTCTAGTATAATATATTTGTCCGATGAATACCCGTTTGTCATCTGCATTTCTTCTTGGTGTAGCGATTTTAATGGTCAGTAGTGTAGCAATGGACAAGTGCAAATAACTGTAGGTAAATTTCACAGTACGTAGCAAATGCAATTCACAACTGTCTGTTCACTTTTATGAGTTCACTAAATGACGTTCCTTGTCTAAGTGAATCGTGGGCGATGATCTATATCCAAGTGGGCGAGAGCTGCTCTTGTATCTTGTGAGTAGGCCACTGTCCATTGTCGTCCAGTCATTGGCGGAATGTACTCGGCCGGCAATTAGCCGAGGCGAAGTCGATATCTTCATCCTCAGCGACGGCAGTGGCAATGGTGGAACTCGCGCAAGTGGCGAGACTCTATGGGACTGGCACCAGCTCGCATCTTTACGCCTTGGTGCGTTTGCTCTGGCTGTGCTTTAATCGGACAAGACAGTAAGTTTCTTCTCCCCTCTCTCTGTCCATCAACTGCTCCCCCCCCTCTCAGTCCTTCTCTCCCCCACTATCTGTCTATCTATTCCTACCCTCTTTCTCTGTCCATTCCTCTCCTTGCCTGTCTCTCTGTCAGTCTCATCCTTGCCTATTTATGCCTGTACACCTCTCCCTTCCCATCTCTCTCTCCATGTTACCGCCCCACGCTAACAGGAGGTTTCTGTTTCTTATCCCTACACTAGTTCTCTTCACATAGTAATTACTAAGAAAGTAAGTGTGGTTCCAGGGGCTTAAAAAGAGTTCCTTATCCTCGGCTTTGTCCACGTACTCCAATGTCACACATATTTAACATACTTCATACATAATTGTACACGTATTTCACCTCTACTCCTACCGATATTCGCATTGAGTACTCGTTCTCACGCAGCTCAGTGTTCATGACATTTCATCTCATGAACTACATGTCGTACAATGACGTACTTTTGTAGGTGCATTCAGTGGTGTATGTGTGTAGTCTGCGGAATACGTTTCAAGTAAGAAGTGGTGAAAGACGTTCGAAATTCTGAGAAAAATAGGCGTTTACATGGTATGACGAGTATTATACAGTATGTACAAGAGCCAAGAGCAAACAATACGAGTGGAGAGCCAAGAGCGAAGTGCTCGGGTTAAAAAGGGTGTAAGATGCTGTAGTCTTTCGCCCCTACCGTTCAATCTTAAAATCGAAGTAGCAAGGATGGAAATAGAAGGAAGGTTCAAGATTGGGATTAAAATTCAAGATTAAGGAATATCAATGATAATACTGACGGATAACATTGCTATCCTCAGTGAATGCGAAGAATATTTACACGATCTGCTGAATGGAATGAACAGTCTAATGAGTACTCATTAATGACTGAGAGTAGTAAATCAGAGAAAGACGAAAGTGATGAGAAGTAGCAGAAATGAGAAGGGCGAGAAACTTAACATTAGCAGTGGTGACCACGAACTAGAAAAATTCTCGGAATTTTGCTACATAGGCACCAAAATAACGCATGATGGACAGAACAAGGAGGACATAAAAAGGAGACTAGAAGTGGCATAAAGGACATTCCTGGACAACAGAGGTCTACTTGTATCAAGCATAGGCCTTAATTTGATGAAGATATTTCTCAGAATGTACGTTTCCAGCACAGCACTGAATGGTAAAGGAAAATTAAGTGTGGGGAAACCGGAAAAGAAGAGAATAGAAGCATTTGAGATGTGTTGGTAGGGAAGAATGTTGAAAATTAGGTGGCCTGATAAGATAACGAATGAGGATGTTCTCAGCAGAATCTGTGAGGAGAGGCATGTATGGAATACAGTGACAAGGAGAAGGGATAGGGTGATAGAACATCTGTTAAGGCACCAGAGAATAACTTCCATGGCACTAGAGGGAACGGTAGAGGGCAAAATCTGTAGGAGGAAGAAAGAGACTGGGATACTTCCAGCAAGTAATTGAGGACATAGGCTGTAAGAGCTATTCTCAGACGAAAAAGTTGGCACAGGAGAGGAATGCGTGGTGGGCCACATGAGAACAGTCAGAAGACTGATGACTCCAAAAAGCAAGCAAAGAAGTTATAAATTTAAACGGTGTGCACGGTGAGGCAGCTTTTTCACGAATCTCAATGTTTATGACGTCATGCCCCCAAAACCATGTTTCTTACGATGATATAACTGAGTACAAATATTCAAAGATATGTGTGAATACTGTTTCCAAAGTGTGTCGAGAATACGGTTAGTGGTAGTGAAGTAATAATTTAAAACGTCCTGACAAATGCGGCAGTTGTACTGCATGAATAGCAAAAATGCAGTAGGCGATGATCTGTCTTCCTTTCATCATTTTGTTGGGATTGTCAGCAAAAGTTTCGTGAAAGTTTTAAATGATACGTAACGCCTGTTGTCAGTCACTAATTGCTCCCATTGTTAAAAATTTTATTGAGTAATGTCTGGTTATTCGAGTGTCATGAGCTACAGTGTTTCAAAGAGATTCCTTCCAGACAGAAAGTGACTTGTGTACCTAATTTGGTTGAACTGGGTGCATTGATTTAGGAGGAGATGTGGATCGTACATACATACGTACATGCATACATACACATCTACATCCATTTTGGTGATATGTATGAATATGGATAAATATTTTCGTCTACTGACTATAAATTCTTCATCATTTATAGTAGTTTATATCAGAAATGTAAATGAAGCTAAACTTTCCTCTGTGTAAAACGTGACTGTTTTAATTTCCCTGCATACTCGCGCTAAAGAGACTCGGACATCGAATCTTATCAAGCGATAATATCACACATTACTATTTAATATTGCACTTTATCAAGTGTTAATTGCTGGTGTTAAAGCAGTTGTATTCCTTAAGTTAGAAATTAGAAGAGCTTCACCGTTCTAAAACGTAAGCAGGGTGCTTCTGAGCCAATGCAGCAAACATACTCCACAAAAAATTAGTTACCGTCATAGTCAGCAGCTGTAGTTTCGTTCCCCTAAGCTACAACATTATTGCACGTCCTAAACCCAATATTATATACAGAAAACAGAAGTTACATATCCCAACAATGCGTGTAAATATACTACAGTATCGCTGCCAATGCTTTATGTGGATATCGATAGTGTGCGACTGTAAGGACTCGTGTCTTCATTTCCGTTATGCACGTATGATATAGTCTCAATGCCGAGCCTGCAGAGTGTATTTTATGGTAATTGGGTTGAAGTAATTACAATTCTTCCCACGGAAGATGTGTACCTCGTATGAGTGTTGACCATTCGTTATGGTATTTATTGGAGAATGATAATTCCGAAAACGACTGTGCGCCAAAAACAGTCAGTTGCGTCGGTGCGGTTACGGGACAGGTGAAGTGTACTAGTAACACCCACGTAGTGATCGCTCTCGGAACAGTGCCACTCGTTCGTCAGAACTTATAACAGCCTGTCAAATTCAAACGCGGCAACCCCTCAGCGCCGCTACCATTGCTGCACGAGAGACATTCGCTAACGATATAGTGCACAGGATTGATGACGGCGATATGCATGTGGGCAGCATTTGGTTTACTGACGAAGCTTATTTTTACCTTGACGGCTTCGTCAATAAACAGAACTGGCGCATATGGGGAACCGAAAAGCCCCATGTTGCAGTCCCATCGTCCCTGCATCCTCAAAAAGTACTGGTCTGGGCCGCCATTTCTTCCAAAGGAATCATTGGCCCATTTTTCAGATCCGAAACGATTACTGCATCGCGCTATCTGGACATTCTTCGTGAATTTGTGGCGGTACAAACTGCCTTAGACGACACTGCGAACACCTCGTGGTTTATGCAAGATGGTGCCCGGCCACATCGCACGGCCGACGTCTTTAATTTCCTGAATGAATATTTCGATGATCGTGTGATTGCTTTGGGCTATTCGAAACATACAGGAGGCGGCGTGGATTGGCCTCCCTATTCGGCAGACATGAACCCCTGTGACTTCTTTCTGTGGGGACACTTGAAAGACCAGGTGTACCGCCAGAATCCAGAAACAATTGAACAGCTGAAGCAGTACATCTCATCTGCATGTGAAGCCATTCCGCCAGACACGTTGTCAAAGGTTTCGGGTAATTTCATTCAGAGACTGCGCCATATTATTGCTACGCATGGTGGATATGTGGAAAATATCGTACTATAGAGTTTCCCAGACCGCAGTGCCATCTGTTGTTGACAATTGTAATTACTGTAATTTCGAAAGTTTGTCTGCCTGAAAATGTACTGTTGTCCCAAGCATATTGCAACAAACGGTGTATTTCTACCGCTGCTCGTTTAGTTTTTATTGCCGTTTCAAATATATCGGTCATTTCTGAAACACCCTGTATGTAAACAGGCAGAATACGGCGCTGCGCTCAGTAACGCCTATATAAGACGACAAGTTGTCAGATCGGTTACTGGTGCTACAATGGCAGGTTATCAAGATTTAAGTGAGTCTGAACGTGGTGTTATAGTCGGCGAACGAGCGACGGGATACAGCGTCTCCGAGGTAGCGATGAAGTGGGGAATTTACCGCACGACCATTTTACGAGTTTACCGTGATTATCATGAATCCGGTAAAACATCACATCTGCGGGCAGAAAAAGATGCTGCAAGAACGGTACCAACGACGACTGAAGAGAATCGTTCAACGTGACAGAATTACAACCCTTCCGCAAATTGCAGCACATTTCAATGCTGGGCTATTAACAAGTGTCAGCGTGCAAACCATTCAGGGAAACATAACCGATATTGGCTTTCGGAGCCGAATACCCACTCGTGTACCCTCGATGACTGCACAACACAAATTCTGGTCCCGACAACACCAACGCTGGACTGTTGATGACTGGAAACATGTTCCTTGGTCGGACGAGTTTCGTTTCAAATTGTATCGAGCGGATGGATGTGTACGGGTATGGGGACAAACACACGACTCCATGGACCCTACATGTCAGCAGGAGACTGTTCAAGTAGGTGGAGGCTCTATAAGTGTGTGTGGCGTGTGCAATAGAAGTGATACGGGAGTCCTGATACGTCTAGACATGACTCTGACAGGTATCATGTCCATTAGCATTCTGTCTAATCATCTGTATCCATTCCTGTCCGTTGTGCATTCCGACGGCCTCGGGCAATTCCAGCAACGCAATGTGACACCCCACACGTCCAGAATTGCTACAGAGTGGCTCCAGGAACACTCCTTCAGATAGGCACAAAACTTCCCGATATGAACATCATTGAGCATATCTGGGACGCCTTGCAATGCGCTGTTCAGAAGAGATCTGGACCCAGTCGTACTCTTACGGATGTATCGACATTTCTGCAAGATTCGTGATGTGAGTTCCCTCCAGTCCTACTTCAGACATTAGTCGAGGCCATGCCACGTTGTGTTGCGGCACTTCTGCGTGGTCGTGGAGGCGCTACACGATATTAGGCAGGTGTACGAGTTTCTTCGGCTCTTCAGTGTATTAGGGTGAAGAGTGCAGCCCAAAATTTAATGTAAATGGTTAAAGGAATATATTTCGATCTTGTCAGTTATACTTAGTTCTCAATGTGTGTGTCTCCCCAAACTGTTAAATTACTAACATAACAGCGTTCCGCTTGTAGATGACAATGGGAGAAAACAGAAAGCCTCTGCAGGGAAACCAGGTACGTAGGGTATAGGCACAATGCCGTAAAACATCTAACACTAGTCCCGGCATTTACACTGAGGTGACAAATGTCATCGGATACACCCAAATACCGAGTGGGACAGCCTTTCAACCGGCTTAATGCAGCAACTCGACGTGGTATGAACCCAACACGTCGCTGAAAGTCCCCTGAAGATATAGTCACCCATGCTCCATCTATATCCGCCCAAAATCGCGGTGCAGGATTTTGTGCGCGAACTGACCTCTAGATTATGTCACGTGAATTGTTCGATAGGATTAATTTCCGGCGATCTGAGTGTCCGAACCATTCGCTCGGACTGTCCAGCATGTTCTTCACACCAATAGCGAACAATCGTGGACCGGTGACATGTCACATTGTCATTCACAAAAATTCCATTCTTGTTTGGGGACATGAAGTCCATGAACGGCTAAAAATGGTTTCCATGTAGCCGAACATGACCATTTCTAGCAATGATCGGTCTTGTGTTACCAGAGGACCCAGTCCATCCCGTGTAAAGATAGACCACACAATTATGGAGCCAACACTAGCTTGCCTGGAGCCTTGCTCACAACTTGCATCCTTGGCTATATTTGGCCGCACTATCCTAACAGACACGTTCGCCGTACCTCCCACACTAATTTCTGTGGCCATTTCACGCAGTGCTGCTTGCCTATTAGAACTGACAACTCTACGCAAACGCCATCGGCCACCGTGTTGTCCGTTGTGAGAGATAATGCCTCAAATTTGGTATTATTGGCACACTTTGGACACTGCTGATCGCGGAATATTGAATTCCTTAACGATTTACGAAACATGATGTCCGATGAGTCTGGCTTCAACTACCATTCCACGTTCAACGTGCGTTAATTCCTGTCGCGTGGCTGTAATCACGTCTGAAAGGTTTGCTCATGACTTACCTCAGTAGAAATAGGTGGAGAGACGGGTGGTTACAGGAAGGAAATCAGTTCAGCTTATACGATCAATATTGTCAATTATAATAATAGGCATACCCACATACAGAATAGAGCCAGGAAACAGAAAAAGAAGTAAAAGGTGATTTTCATTTAGAAATATCCTCCTCTAATCCTATTTCGAAACTGATATCCATCATATTCCAGATGTTTGACAGAAACTATTAATAATGTTTTCATAACTTTGATTACTATCACGAGTTTCTTTCTTTCTTTCTTTCTTTCTTTCTGAAGCACTACAGTTTGTTTAGAAATCGAGGCGAATGTGTTTTCCAGTACCCGTGAGATACGAACCCATGAGATTCATAATCTTTACCCTGTTCTATAATGCCATTTACGTTTTGCAAACAGTTCTTTGTAAAATATCCTATTTACTGGCAAGTTTTTCTTCTAATTTTTGAAACCCAGCGTGTATTAAATAGAGTGCTTGGTAATCAATTTGAACATCTTGTAAATTAGAAAGAAGAGGGTAGTACAAGTGTAGCTTTTACTGTCATGTATGTGTCGTTTCTTATAAGTCAGAACAATAATTCCTGTGGTTAAAACGTGAATAATTTTCTTCCTCTGTAGATTTTTCTACAAATAGTTTTTCACGTTCTTCTTTTATACGCTTGGGTCCAGATGTAACAGTTTTTACTGAATTACTGCCGAATCCTACGTAGTGCATTTGCTTCATTCATATACGGAAATATCTTTTAGGGGTCCATATTTCAGTGTGTAAAAACGGAATCATAACATAGCTTCGTTGTTCCTCCGTCTGTCTGTATGTCCGACTCTTGAAAACCATGTTTCTATTAGATGTATCAAGTTGAAACTGATACTCGAAGACTTAAGCATCGAAACCTATATGGTACATCTTGTTGACCTAGGTCATTTAAATATGGCAAAGAGCAAGGTTTCACAGTACAACGAAAGGAAAAAGTCCTAAAGTTGTTAAATTATATCTCATAAAAAGTTTCATTTTTCATTAGAACTTACACTGCATTCATTGTCCCTCAAAAGTTTAATAGAAAAGTATTTCTGCATGCCAACATAAGATGTAAGTTGTTATGTTTCAGTAAGTTAATAAAAAATATTATATTAAATCTTCTCTCACTACAGATGAGAAATCAAGTCCCCTGCTAGCTTCTTTTTGTGTATCCATGCTAGCGTCAGTAGCTACTGTAGAAATTATGGTATGGTCTTGGAATTCCCGTGACTGATATCGTGCCAGTATTTAAAACATTGTCGAGATTCTCGATTCCCGGGATGGATGATCTACCCGTGTGCGTTATTTAGTAGCTACTGTAGAAATTATGGTATGGTCTTGGAATTCCCGTGACTGATATCGTGCCAGTATTTAAAACATTGTCGAGATTCTCGATTCCCGGGATGGATGAACTACCCGTGTGCGTTATTAAGTTTGTAAGGGACCCTCAGTTATTATTACTTCCTGAAAGCACTTTTATCTTCTTTAATAAATATCTTTCCTCTACATTAATCTGTAATTATGGAAACATTTATACAAGTAATCGAGGTCTTGTACAAACTTAACTCTGTTCTTAGATTATGTGTCTTGTGCCAACCTTCCTCATACAGTTTCTACATTAATTACGTTTGTTTTGTGTTCTTATTTTTAGTTATTGCCATTCTCTAATTTTCATTTCACATTCTAATATCCTTTACAAGAGTTTCTCGTTTACTTTTGTTTACTACCACGTACCTTATCTGTCTGTATTGCCATTTACTTGAAACTTTTCATTTAACCAGGAACATTAGATGAACAAAGCACATACGTGTAACCAAGCATTCTACGCCTTTTACGTTACATACATTACGATAAACAAGTTATTAAGTACATCTTATACAGAATAATACATTTGGTTTATTAGAGTGTTGTTGTCGTTGTTGTGGTCTTCAGTCCTGAGACTGGTTTGATGCAGCTCTCCATGCTACTCTATCCTGTGCAAGCTTTTTCATCTCCCAGTACCTACTGCAACCTACATCCTTCTGAATCTGCTTAGTGTATTCATCTCTTGGTCTCCCTCTACGATTTTTACCCTCCACACTGCCCTCCAATACTAAATTGGTGATCCCTTGATGCCTCAGAACATATCCTACCAACCGATCCCTTCTTCTGGTCAAGTTGTGCCACAAACTTCTCTTCTCCCCAATCCTATTCAATACTTCCTCATTAGTTATGTGATCTACCCATCTAATCTTCAGCATTCTTCTGTAGCACCACATTTCGAAAGCTTCTATTCTCTTCTTGTCCAAACTATTTATCGTCCATGTTTCACTTCCATACATGGCTACACTCCATACGAATACTTTCAGAAATGACTTCCTGACATTTAAATCAATACTGGATGTTAACAAATTTCTCTTCTTCAGAAACGCTTTCCTTGCCATTGCCAGCCTACATTTTATATCCTCTCTACTTCGACCACTGCGCGCGACCCGACAAACTTTCGGTTTCCAACAACTAGAGAATGAAATGAGATATCGTTCTGTTCACAGTTTTAAGTAAAATTTTGATGTCTTATTTGCGTGTCAGTCACTGCAACGTATGAACCGAAATCAATCGTACTCAGAATTTACGCAAAGTATTGTACCTCTGCAAAATCTTTAAAATTTCGTGCAATGTTGTACTTGATTTGATGAAGCGCAGTGACTATGGCAAGTATTTATGACGGGTAACGAAAATAAATTCAGTTCATTATCGTGGAAGATATTGGACAGTAAGATGTGCCAATACCAAATTATTTCTCCAAGGAGTTTTCAAAAAATTGAATGACAAGCGTTTAATATCGGCCGAAACGCCGTGTCTCAGCACAGTAGCCAGTATTTGGCGAGGAGTAAGGTCGTAACAAAAGGAGACTTAGTACGGAATGCAGGGAGCACATCAGTAGCAGCGATGGGCATGAGAGAGTGGGGCTGGAAGACAGAGAAAAGGATGAATGTGATATCACACAATATATCAAGGTTCGTGAAGAGAAAGTGGAGTGACTAGTGAAGGAAAGAAAAGAGTAAGGTGAATGGGAGATGATACGATGATTAGCTTTAACGAATGACAGACTGATAATTGGGGCTGCTTTATAATGGTGACAGACAGAAGAGTTTCAGTGTTCTGTAAAATTTAACAGGGCGTTTAACTGAGCACAAAGTACAACATGTTCCACAGGCGGACAGAAATAACAGAAGTTTGAAAAAAGTTTTCATTTTACGAATGGGCACAGCTAGGGTACTAAATATGTGAGTCCTTGTGTTCCGATTGTTGTGATAGGATTGATATTCAATCTCTTAAGGGAGGTAATGGGGTACTTCCCGACTGAGGAGCCGATAAAGCTGCCGTAGCGTACAGTAATCACGCAACTTGTCCGGCTAGGAAAAACCTAACGGCATGTATGAAGCAGTAACACGGTCATATACAGCAGATGAATGTTGCATATGTAACGCACACGGCAGCAAGCGGAAGAGAGGAGTGCCCTTTCGTCTACCGGTCACGAAACAGTGCTGCAGCCAAGTTTCCCTATTAGCTGATTCCTGTCAAAGATCGTACGACTCGTCGAGAAGCAACAGTCTCCACCAATATATTTACTATCGGAGTACGCAGGTAGGCGATTACAAATCTTTGAGGTAAACAATCTCTTTCCATCGCGTTATCGAATACACAGCTTGAGCGCTGCCTACAAATAAAACTTTTTCTTAAAATCTTTATCTTGCGATTCCACAGCAACTATTAAATGTATAGTAGCTTATTATTATTACAGCTTGTACAATTTCTTAAAAAAATATAGTCAGTTTCACTTTCAGTTCCAATTGCATTCAGCCAAGTGAATTTTCGGGTTGTTTTCGCCTGAAGGGATGTGCTATGCATAAACAGGTCGTTCCTCTAGACGAATTTCTCTTATTCCTGCAGTCGGACGGAAAGTTCTTCCTCGAACAATCGTCCTTTAGTATAGGACTGATGTCGAATTAAATTCCATCAATTATCAGTTTTTACCACTCTTCTTTGTTTTCTTCTACCTTCCCATTGTCTTCCTTTACCTTCCCATCAGGATAGGAGTGTCTTAGTGTACTACGGAATGTCATTTGTATACGTTTAAACAGGGCCTTGTTAATCTTTGTGAGAAATCTTCGGCAACTAGAGGGTTATTTTTAAGTTTGCCTCATTTATTGAAGTCCACAAGTCTGTCTGTTCTGTTCTGTTCTTTTGCTGAAAAACATACTCTAATACTAAGGGCATTTCCATTAGCTTTTCAATTCTTAACTGTATTTTTAATAATCCCATTTTTGATATTATTTTACTCGAATAGCATAATCTTCAAGAATTTCAACAAATCATTGCCAGTAAATAGAAATGTGTGGGAGCATTTTAGTTTCTAACGCAGAACCCTGCACTAAAACCTAGTGGCGGTTCAATCGATAGTACATCATAAACTTGTTTTAAGATATCGTTTCCAAAGGGGAGAATGAGTAAAGCGTTGTGTGTTTGTCCATATGCCAAACTTCATTTCCTTACACATTCTTCGAAGAAGAAATAAAATACGCCAAAGCTTAAGTGGAACATACGTACTGCTGTGTACCCATTTATCAACTATATATGAAACAACGCAAACATGTCAATGCTGCATCGTAAGGCTGCGATTAAATGCCGAAGTACGCATTGTTCATTTAAACTTTTACCTATGGCAGACCGTGAAGAATTTTTCAGGAAATAACTTGCCCAATATTATCAGAACAAACAAACCGTTAAAATGAAAATGAACCGTAATTGCGAAGTATGTTTGAAATAACAAAATGGTATTTATATTAAATAAATTCTTTGGAACAAACAAAATAAAGAGAAATTACACGTAATTGTTTTCGAGTGAACTTCAAAGTAACACACTCAGAGATGGGGAATCTAAATAAATACGCTTGAAAGACCAACCGAAGTGACGTTATTTTCACCCACACATTACGGCAGCTAGCCTTACGCAGGTGTATAAAATCTATAATCGAGAGATGAGGGAATGGAGTCAATTTTATCGAAGTGTCTGCACAGGAATCTATGAAAAGCGTGTTCTATCTCGTAAATACGAGTCGTCCGCGTTAACACATGATTTTGAACGACACGATATAAATTGATCTGAATTGGAGTCACCACAAACCACTTACACCGTTGAGTTCAAACTGAAGCCACAAGGTATGCGTCAGGTTAAACAAATTAAATCGGAACGGCGGGCACTGCATTCAATAAGATAGTGTCCATAGCACAAACAAGCCACAGGACAAAACAGATCGATGACTTTCTCCACGTATCTTAACTTGTAAATTGAGTGACTGCAGTCTATCTATGACGACGTCCACGGACGGCGCGAACGAAACGTTGTTAAGTAGTACTGTGCCAAGTCCACAGTCCTTTTAACCGGAGAAATTGTTTGTTTATGGATAATCCATACTATCACACATGATGTGCTACCAGCGGAATGTTGCAGTCGCTAATAACAATGACTAATTGTCCTATGGTTAAAACACCTTACTGTGTTTTTTGCAATGGTAAGAGAGGCCAAAAACACGCCGCACCAACATTTTGTAGCAATAATAGTTGTGACGCAGGAACTGATGAATGTGGTATGTTGCTTGGGGTTTTATTGGCGTAGCTTCGTAAGCCAATGTAATTTAATTTATTAATAACTGCATAACGCAGAGCGCATGCAAGATAAACAAAGACCAAAGAACTCAATGTTCCGAACAAAAAAATCAGTTTATTAATCAGAATAAATTCTCCAACAGCGACCAAGGAAATAAACACTCAGAAAAACAAAGCAACACGTACAAAGCGTTACCGATAATGCCCTTACGACATGTCTTAATAGACTCAATCAACGGTACAATAAAAGAGTACATGGCAATACAATTTAACAACGGACTAGTACCTAGTACAATAAACAGAATACAAACAAACCAGACGCTCTGACTTCATTCCGGCTACTTACAAGGGCAGGAATTAAGATACACAGATAACAACACACAGTTTTCGTACTGAAATCGCAAAAATCGCAATTCTCTAGTGCTGCATACTGCTTTCCAAGGAAATTTAAAGGCTTGACATATTACATATTATATCTCGATACAGAATATTGATATGGAATACGTCTAACAAAGCAAACATCCATTGTTCATATATAATTATACCTGATATTTTGTTGACTCTACCGCAGGATTTGGGACAGTGTATCTCTAATACGGTGCGAACTTCATGGAAAATATATATATATATATATATATATATATATATATATATATATAATATGATATGTGGGAGCAGTACCACTTAATGGGGCTTATTTCTTAAGTTATATGTACCAATAAGATCCACATCACCCAATCCACTACATGCACGACAGAGTGTAACCATCCTTATTTAGCGGATACAAATGGGGATGGAGGCTTATAAAGAGACCATTCACATACTCCCCATGTCGTAACAAACGCCATCATTCTCGGAAAATGCCCCCAGGCACCCTGACTTTCAATTTATTCGTCAAAATGGTGATTCGACCTGTAGTGCTCCCATTCATGAACAGCATTAGACAGGGTGTTTTCCAACGGGATACGGATAGCCCACATATCGCTGTTGTAACCCAATATGTTCTAGACTGAGTTAACATGACCTGCTAGATCGCCACAGCCATATCCAATCGAGCAAATATGGGTCAACATCTCACGATGTCATCCACAACTAGCATTAACCGTTCCTGTATTGACCGAACAAGTGCAACAGGCGTGAACTCCATTCCACAAACTGACGTCAGGTATCTGTACAATACAATGCATGCACATTTGCAGGACTCCGGTTATTAATGAACCAGAATTTCACATTTGCAATGGCTTATGTCATGCTTAAATTAATCTTATATATGATACCTAAAGGAACATATTCCCGAAATGTCATTACTGTAAATTAAATATTCTTTGTCATTGCAATTTTTTTCGACAGTGTATGTTTCAAACTTCTCACTTAAACTTAACCCAGAAATGTAAGTTTCAGTAGTAGAAGTCACTTTCCCCATTGAATGTCGTATTCAATATTTCCAGATTCAGTGCCTTGCTTACACAACAATATCTCTTCAAAAAGAAGCTGTGTTGAGGCTAAAACTCGAGAACAATGTCCAGGTTCTCGATTTACTTACACATCAGTATATCTTTAAAAAGTGTATTCTTAACATAAATAACATTTAAATTTATTTGTTGTGTCACGAAGTACCTCCACCCCTTCGGTAATGCGCGTTATGGAAATGACGGGGTACTGCTAAGGTTAAGTGACGAAATATTTGAGCAGGCGCAGACAAACATTTGTTGTCCATCATTCAAGGATGAAAAACTGCGAAAAAATTTCTGGATTTTAACCCACTGAATTAAGTGAGGATCAAGGCAGATCCCACGAGACAATGTAGCCGTACATCAACAACAAGTGTCATTATCCATCGGCTTCAAGTTTGTGACGTAATGAAACTTCCATGCTTTTTTACGTCCTTGCTCGCACCACAATGAAGCAAACTCTCTGCCGACGTCATGATGTGACGTTCTTTGAAGATTGCTGAACCACAGAAAACTGTGTTCTCTACCTTGGAAATTCAAAAATCGTTACCAAAATTCAAATAAAATGTCTGTGGCTGCTCTGCCACGTACCTCTGCTGTAAAATACACTGTAAGAGTCAAAATCGTTGAAAAAATGTTCAAATGTGTGTGAATTCCTAAGGGACCAATTTGCTGAATTCAACGGTCCCTAGACTTACACACTACTTAAACTAACTTATGCTAAGTACAACACACACACACACCTATGCCCGAGGGAGGACTCGATCCTCCGGTGGGAGGAGCTGCGAAATCCGTCAATCTGTCTCTAAGCGTGCGGCCACTTCGCGAGGCTTAATATTGTTTCTGAGCAAGATGCGGGAGTAGATTATATTTAGTTGGTAAATACTGCTCTGTGGGCGCAGCCCTGCAATTTCAACAACGACGCATGTGTGACTGCGTATTTAGTTAGCAGATCGTCTGTTTTGCTAATTTCACCTCAAAGTGTTCCTACCTTTAGTCGTTACACTGTTGATAACCGCTCTCGAAATAATTTTCGGTTTGACACGCGAAACCATAACAGTTGGTTTACAATTGCATCACAGTCCATAGAATGGATGAACTTCACCATCTCCTTTCTACCTAAACTAAAACGGAAAATAACTTGGTGCACTGGTCAAAGAATTTATGGTATATTTCCGTTCTCTTACTGATATTGATTCAGACACTTAATTGTTCTCTGTATTGTCTGCATATCTTCCCGGAGTCTTCTGCGCTGATCCTGAAATAATTCTTACGTCTTGTAATTATCAGTTCTCATGTTTCTTCTCTTCTTCAAACTCTTCATTACTGTACCGTATCCTCTTCTGCATTGCATCACGATACATTGTCCCAGAGATCTTCCAAGCTTCTCCACTTTCCACCGGTACAGACACTGGTCTGCCTTCCACTAAGATAATTAATGTTTCCACAAATTAACTTCGCACTCGCGTCTGTCCATCTAATTACACCAACATCCAATTACATCAACCCTTTTGTTCATCAACTGTTACATCTGCGCTGACAATTATTTACAACTTTTTACATTAATACAATACTGTTGTGTTCATTTCCATTATATTAACTATAAAACAGGAAAAGGAAAGGAAGTGAAAAGGAGAAGCATACGTATAAGATTGTAATGTATTCCCGGTATACGGTATATTAAATTAGTGATTACAGGAAAGGCTGCAAATGTGCCGGGTTATACTGTTCACTCAAGGCTAAAAAGCAGCTATCGAAATTTCTAACATTATCTGTTCATCACTGTGTTTCCTTCTAAAGAGTTTGTTATATCAGAAAACTGATTTCAGGGCCACCTGTTTGACTACTACCTAATGCAGGCTTGAAAGGGAATATTTCTCATTCGCATCCCTGATACCATTTCAAAAAGTCTGACATAGTATACGGATTTCTTTTCGTTATTTTCATCACATTTATGTTACGACTTTTCCATTTTGGTTTCTTAAACAAAAACCAACTTTTTTTATTTTAATGCTATCGGCTTCGTCCGATGCAACCAATAACTGTAGTAAAAACGACACCATTAGCTGTATTTATTGCCTTTACTCGCATTCAGCAGGTTTCGGAGACGCAGCACAGCACCATCAGGCCCTTCTGTAGCTACGAGGGTCGTGTTGACACTAAGATCCATAATAATACCTTCATAAGAAGATTCAGAAACATCTATGTACGCTGTACTAAAGCTTTCTATCTCCTATGCTGTGCACGGTGGCAGTATATCAAGAAGTCGAGTTGATCTACTGGCACCGTCCACACCGCAGAAATAAGAAATCTTAGTTAAGCGGATGTCGAAGTTTAGGGTATTGTAATAGTCTACGGTATCTACGAGATACAGGGGCCTGACGATGATCTATTGTGTCTCCCAAACCAGTTGGGATGAATAACGTCAGTATATACATTGGATACATTTTTGGGACCCCTCTGTGTTTAGACATCTGGAAGGTCTTGCTCACAAAGAAAACTACCTCTGTCACTCTCTGCGACACCCTGCACAATCATTCACGGAGTACAGGTGTATCTCCTCTCTTATTTCCGGTAATGTGGTTCTATACGTACGTTGTATGTCATTTCCATACCCTAGTGTGCTAACCTCACGTAGTTGCATTTGCTCGGTGTGCACGCTGGAGCTCAGCTGGCGCCACTGCGCTGGCGCCACTCTGCCGCTCGCACTGTGCACTGCGCCCTGCGGCGCGTCACGTCTGGTCCCTTTCCATTTTTTCCGGAGTCGCCCCTCCGCCCTCGCTGGCCGGCCGGACGCGGCAGTTTGCCGGCAGGTGCGGCGAGATAACGCCGGCGGGCGCGGCCGCCGCCGCCGTTTAGACCGCGGGTCGGCGCGGCTGACGGCGCCTCAATGGGCGCAGCCACGCGTCCCCTGATGGGCCGAGATGTGCGGCGCGCCCACAATGGCGCAGCGGGCCGCCCGCCGCTCTTTCTCTGCCCGCCTGTCACTGCAGGCCAGCGGTGGGGCCTTGCGTACTGCCGCGCGCCGCCCTGAGCTCAGGCATTCATCATGCGTGCGTGTAGCTGTGGATTCCCAAGTAGGATGAACGATAAAATAACAACTAGCCGAAAACCACTCTGTTGCAACGCATAGATATTTTCCAGGTTTCTTTACAAATTCAGCTTTGACGCGTAGTAAAAGTTTGTTCCGCGTCGTATCTGGAAGCTCTCATTTATTCATCAAAGACTTATTCATAATGAAACCCATGCTACTATTTATTTCAGTAACTTCTTGTGGTATCTCGTATCGGAACCATGTCACTGGAGTTCTGCTGTTAATAATAGAACTAGATGTTTTCATTAGATGCCTATAGCAGTCGCCCGGGACCTGTTGGATCCAATGGCGCATGCCCGCAGAGCCTCAACTCTAGCGGCTCCGTTCAATGAGCGCCCTTCGCCGCCACGGGGCAGAACAGCCAACAGCAGCCACTCAGTTCACTCACACTTGCTGTCTAATCGCTACGACACTATCGTTTGTGCTTAGTACGGCGAACCTCAGCCTAGTTTCTATTGTAAGAGCTGGAATCTTGTGCTGCATTATTTGTAATGACTCTTGGAGAAATATATACAAGTATATATATCTTCTGTTTGTTGTGTTAACTTGTTCGTAATCATTTCTGCTGATGTCCAGCTTTCCAACAGTGACAGTTTCCACACCACTCTTTAGGTCACCTCTCCTTAGTGTATGCAGTCATTCACAGTACTTCTCACATATAAAAGCAGCTTACAGCCTATACGAAATCCAGAAAGACCACCTGACCATTTTTGCTACTGTAGAATCCCCAGAACTACCAGGGCAACGACTTTGCTTCCGCCGTTTTTTTAATCGAAATTCACGGGTTTGTTGTTAAAAATTCATAAAAACTTTATGATTCAAAGTGTTGGCAACCGCTGGCCACTACTTTCTACCATTTTTCAGACGGTGTATGAACGCCAGTGTTGAAGAACTGGGTGTCTTTTGAGGAGATCGATGAATCGATCCAGTTCTACATCTGTCCATATGACCAGAAGTGCTGATCAGCCAGCCTGTGTGCCACTAATCGAATGACCGAGTGAGGTGGTGCAGTGCTTGGCACACTGGACTCTCTTTCGGGAGGACGACGGTTCAATCCCGTGTCCAACCATCCTGATTTAGGTTTTCCGTGATTTCCCCAAATCGCTCAAAGTAAATGACGGGATGGTTCCTTTGAAATGGCACAGCCGACTTCCTTCCCTATACTTTCCTAATCCGACGAGATCGATGACCTTGCTGTTTGGTCTATTCCCCCAAACAATCCAACCCAACCCAACTAACCGAATCTCTGCTCCCTTAGTTGAGTGGTCAGGGCATGACTGCCATGCAAAATTGGTTCAAGTGGCTCTGGCTTCAGTCTGGAACCGCGTGACCGCTACGGGCGCAGGTTCGATTCCTGCCTCGGGCATAGATGTGTGTGATGTCCTTAGGTTGGTTAGGTTTAAGTAGTTCTAACTTCTAGGAGACTGATGGCCACAGATGTTAAGTCCCATAGTGCTCAGAGCCAATTGAACCATTTTTATCTTATTGCGTGATACTTACTACCTACCGCCTGCATTACCACTTGCAGCTACTTCCAACTGTAGCAAAACGGCGGAAGCAAACCTTTACACCTGTATTCTAGAACCGCTAATGCATTCCAGTCACAGGTGTGCAAAAAGAAAAGGCTGAAGCAGGCGCGCCTTCAGCAGCAGAAGGTTACAGAGAAATATAATAGATACAAGCCAAGAAAACACAATTCAACGGAAGGGTTTACTGGGATCAACTAATGACGTTGTTTGAATTGATCACAATGTAAGAAAACTGCATTATTGAACGTTAAGGATGGACCGCTGGAAAAAGGAAGAAAAAGTAGAACAAATCGAAAGCTTTGGTAACATGAATCTACACAGAGTCGCACGATGAACGTTTCTTAAACAAGTGAATAATTGCACAGTGTCACTTTGTAGCAGAGTTGTATAGCAGACGCCGGTCGGAGTGGCCGAGGGATTCTAGGCGCAACAACCTGGAACCGCAAGGCAACTACGGTCGCTCGTTCGAATCCTGCCCCGGGCATGGATGTGTGTGATGTCCTTAGGTTTAAGTAGTTCTAAGTTCTAGGAAACTGATGACCTCATAAGTTAAGTCCCATAGTGCTCAAAGCAATTTGAACAATTTTGTATCGCAGACTATCATATACTACGCTCTTTATGCACTCTGTCAATAATACCGAACTATAGTTTTCGTAGAGCGCAACTACACTTGTTAGTACAAACAACCTTGTCGGAGGAACAGCCGCAATTGAGAATTATACCAGAGGTTGAAAATAAAGCTGCAATTGTAAGGTTCTTTTATTTTATTTAGGACATCACCGTTTTCGGGCTCCTGTACGTCGATCTTTAGGTGCCTTACGAATGTACGGCATACGCCTATTTCCTATAGTGGGGTCTGCCAGGTCCAGTCAGTTTATTTAACATAGCTGTAAAATGTCCTCTTTTAATATAAGTATGCATGTTTTTCATTCTGTATCCCATGAATATGACGCATTATTGTGCTGCGTCATTATATCTCGTCACTAATTTAAAATTTAGCTGTCATTCATGATGTAAAATTCGTCTGAGGTCTTATCTTACGTAAGCTCCGATTAGTTAGTTCGCCAGGTTAGCTGGGTAGTGACAAGTTTCCCTCTCGTGTAAGCGGGCCTGGGGTCGATTCCCGGCCGAGTTGGAGATTTTCTCCACTCGTGGACTGGGCGTTGTGTTGTCTTTTCGTCATTTTACCCTCATCACCGGCGCGCGAGTCGCCCAATGTGGTGTTGACTGAAATAAGACTTCCACTTGGCAGCCTAACTTCCCCGGAGGGGGCTTCCCTGCCAACGATGTCTTCCACTCATTTCCAATTTTTCTCGATCGGCTGTCGACTTTAAGTTAGCATGATTTAAATTGACCCAACTTTTCATGTGTCCTTTTAATGCTATCGCTACTAGCTGTTAACTGGCATAATAGCTTCTGACAGTGTGGACTGTTCCTGTTCAATGGTTCAAATGGTTCAAATGGCTCTGAGCACTATGGGACTCAACTTCTGAAGTCATCAGTCCCCTAGAACTTAGAACTAGTTAAACCTAACTAACCTAAGGACATCACACACATCCATGCCAGAGGCAGGATTCGAACCTGCGACCGTAGCGGTCTCGCGGTTCTACACTGTAGCGCCTAGAACCGCACGGCCACTCCGGCCGGCTTGTTCTGGTTCGCTACACTCCTTTTGGTCAGTAGCGAGATGCTTGTAAATAGGAGTGTCACATATGTTTGTTCTTATAACTGATAAATGTGGTGGATTATTCAACTTCGCCCCATATGTATCCCCAATAAATTATAAACTTACATGCCTCTCGTGTAAACGGAAAAGTTTAATTGCGTTTTGTGGTTTACACATAAATTTTACCTCGCCAGCTTCCACACAGTTTTACCTGGACGCTTCAAGAAGTTAGTACTTTGCTGAATTTTTAGAAGAATTTTGTTCCGTCTTCCGATTCAAGCATCGTATTAAATTTGGTCAAAGTCCTTTAGAATTCTGTATTAGTAAATCTCAGTTTTTCGCAGTATTTTCAAAGTTGTCTACCAAAACGATCAGACAGTGTAGGAGATAGTCTCAAAAGGGAAAGGCAGATACACGTAATACATTGAGAAACATTGTCAAACATGATCGCTTTCGTGGTCCAGTTGTTATGGCGTGTGGAAGCAAGATGTTGCTTGGGAGTACTGAATCGAAATCTTTGAACACTCAATACTTATTGATCGACGTTATAATGACAATATACTCCTTCCACATGCGAGTATATTCATGGGTGAATTCGGTCCTGACTTCATTGTTATGGATGATAATTCGTGATCGTATCGAACTGCACAGAAGAAGGGGCTTGATAATACTGCAATCTGAAGAACTGGCAGGCCCGGTTCGTTTGCCGGATATCGTCGCGTAGCAAGAGCTCCTCCATGTAGGCTGTTCGGTGTGGTGAAGCATAAAAGTGAAGTCAGGGCCAAATTCACCTCTGAAAAGACGGACATGGCGAATGAGTACAGTGTCACAATAACTTTGACCGTTTAGTGTACCGTAGTCAAGGATTTGTAGTAAGTACTCAGGTGCATTATGCCAACCAAGCCAGTGTCACGTATGCTGTGGTATGCCTCCCGTAAAGTGCCGACAGCCGCCCACTCGCAAGCCACAGTATCTTTTGCTATTCCACACTGCCAGCAGCTGACATTCGAGCCAGAACAAGAAATCGACCGGCGGGCCGTCAGGGAGCGATAATAGCGGCCACACCAAGCCAGCCACCGAGGCGCGCACCTGCCAGTGGCGCGTAGTCATCCATGCGAAGGTGTAGCCACAGCCGCGCGGCCAGGGGTTAAGAAAGCGCTGTGACCGTGACCGGCAGTTCATCCCACTGCTAATGACCGATGTTCATCTCCAAAGTCGCCACCGCTTCTACCGCTCTGAATCACCTTCGCTGCCGTCGCCGCACTCCTTCGATGCCGTCCTTTTTGGGAAAGGTCTTGCTCGGCACGACGCTTTCGAGCTTGGAGCAGTGCTCACTGGTGACTACTGGACGTAGAATAACTTTCATATCCAATGGTGGACACGGAACTTAGCTTAGAGCAGAGGTGGAGCATATTACACACCACGGTAGAGACTTCGCCTGTTCCTTTTTCCCTTTCTTTCCCAAATTCTGTTTGAGTTTCCTGCTAGTGACTTACAAAATTTTGTTCTTTGTTCTTTGGAGATGGACACTTCAAGAAGAAGTTACTCTTCTGTTTAATATCTAGGAAATCTTTTTATGGTTTGATTCACGCATCAGAATGGTTCTTTGCAGAACACTTGCACCAACTTCCCAGAAAAAATATCCCAAGGAAGTGGTCATATCAGATCAACAAGGCTTTCTGTTCCTTGAAGCAGGCCCTCCCGAAGCCAAAGTGTCTTGTCACCTATGATCATTCCTAGACACAGGTCCTAGCAGCGGACATCTCCGGTTATAGGACGGGGGAGGGGGCATTGCTGTCTAATATCATCAATGGTGTATACCGCTGAGCCGTGTATCGACTCATGCTACACCTTGTATTTAGATTGCATTGGTTTACCTTTTCTTCCCCTGACATGTTTGTTTGATATGTTGTCTGTCATTAAGCTGCTGCTTGGTTCTCTTTTCTCTCTGCTATCGATATCTGCGTTTTTGCTTCCGGGAAGCTGCTATGGAGGAAGTGAGATCTTTGACCGGTGGTAACTTCGTGTGGTGGCGCGGAAGTAGAGGCGTGCGCTGGGAAATTCTGGTGGACACGGGAGGGAGTGTGGCTCGCCGGCGCGGACCAGGCGTGGTCGGTTGTACCGAGTCGCCACGTGATGTATGTCGGTTGTGTGTAACGAGCGAGTCGAGTTGGCGGAAGAGCTCCCCGCGGGTTGATTGTATACAGAATCGGCCCGCGAGTAGTTGCTGTTCATTTAACCTTCGTGGGACGTTAACAAGCTTCTTTAAGTCCTCCGTTTCAACACTGGAGTTTAAAAAGAAGATACCCCATGAAGGAGCGGTCACTACCCGTCACCATTGCAGAGAAGACGTGAACTCGGGTGACAGAGCGTGTTGTCGCGTGACCGTGGCGTGTTGGGTACGCTGGCGACGCGTGCGCGGTCGGATGTGTGGATCCTTGCCATCGGCGGTCGTGTACTGCCTGTTCGAGCATAATTACAAGTTAGTGGAAGGTTTAATCATTAAGTAATAAGTTTGTGTTACCAGTGTCTCTTCTGCCTTGTGACCTCCGGCGGTCGGGTTTCCTGTCCCCGGCAGCGGTGTAATTAAAGACAGTGATCTTTCCTCCTAAAAATGGTTCAAATGGCTCTGAGCACTATGGGACTTAACATCTGTGGTCTTCAGTCCCCTAGAACTTAGAACTACTTAAACCTAACTAACCTAAGTACATCACACACATGCATGCCCGAGGCAGGATTCGAACCTGTGACCGTAGCGGTCATGCGGTTCCAGACTGAAGCGCCTAGAACCGCATGGCCACACCGGCCGGCGATCTTTCCTCCTCCTCTCGTTACTGCCCGATGGGAGGTGTAGCTTGGGCAGTTTCATTGTTTCGCTATTCTGTCGTGTGTTATGAGTGAATTCATGCTTCTTGTTGGTTGATCATGTGGTCGCTCATTCAGGACTGTGTGGTGTAATGTTTCCTTGCACGAGGTTAGCTCTAATTCTGTCAGCAAGTTAAGCCATCTTATTACAAGTTTTCGCTGGCTAAAAGTCGGTGCAGTGACCAGCCTGAGAGTGGCAATTGTGTTTACGAGCGTATTTAAATTGGTCAGTGTTCTGCCTAGCCTGAGCATCCCTGAGTGGGTGATTTGTGGCCGCCTTACACGGGTCCGTCATGTCTGTTATGTTCTAATGATATTCCAGGATACTTTTGTTTAAAAACCTTTTTTAAATTTCTCCATTTCTTTATTGCCATTAATCGTGTGTTTGCTGTGACCTTTGATTTTTTTACTGGCGGTGTTGGTAGCTTCACTACCTCACCGTACTTTATTAACAAAAATTTAGTAGTCTGTTTACTAATGTTCTTTAAATTTTATCTAAGTGTTGTATTGCTATAAATTACTTGATTGCCGTTAGCGGTGTGTTTTGAAAGGCTGTTATTGCCACACTGCTAGCTTCTGTGTGTGTTTTTTTTTAATTTTTAATTCTGGTATTGCCATAAATTACTTGATTGCCATTAGCGGTGTGTTTTGAAAGGCTGTTATTGCTGTACTGCTGGCTTCTGTGTTTTTTAAAAAGAAATTTTAAACTGCTGTATTGCTATAAATGACTGGTTTGCCGTTTATAAAAGAAATTTTTAAACTGTTGCATTGCTGTAAATGACTTGACTGCCGTTAGCGGCGTGTTTTGAAAGGTTGCCTATTGCCGTTTAATTTTAAACCTCTCATCCCTCTTCTTTGGGATTGGCAGCAGTACCTACAGCATTGGCTTCATGCCTACACCCCAATGAGCCCTCTTGTTGTACATCTATTCCTATGACCTACGGTTGACTTCGTACACTCAACACACTACCATGCAATTTTTTCCCATCTACCCCTGGGTGTGGATTCTGCATTTGTCACTTATTCTATGTTTACACTTGGATAAAGGGGCAGAAGGGGCTTTCACTACTTGCCCTTGGAGTCCAACTTCGTGATGTGTCACATGTTTCAGGATGAAGTTCACAGCAAAGTCTTGGAGTGCATCGTTTACAGGTGGCCACAAAATCAGAAGCAGTCAACAAACATTCTGGACCACATGGTACGAGCTCTCCAAGGGGCCCTGCTGCTCCAAGTGGACAACAGCCCCATGCAGTTGGTCATCCTCCGCTCTCCACAAGAGGGCCCCTGACGTCTTACACGAGGGCCATAGGGAGATTCACGAAACAGCTGGCTTGGTATCAGACGTAATTTGGCGGGGGGAGTGGATGCAGCCATTTCTGCTATAGTCTCTGTACTAGAGTACACTCGGCGAATGGACTGATTTGCCACGTGTGTTATCCATTGGAGAGAAGTATTGCAGCACCTACAACCATCCAGCAGTTGTTAACTGCTGTGGTTGAGGAATGGAACGCCCCGCAACAAGAACTACTTAAAAGTCCTGTGCCCAGCATGGGAGCATGCTGCAGACCGTTATAGCATGCGTTGCCGTCCACAGTCATCACACGCCCTATTAAGAATCATGTCTCATCTTTTTTAATGTCTAGGAGAACATGATGAATGGCGGTGAATTCTGTGTAATTATTGTGTTAAACCTCTCCTATCTCCTCGTCTATAGTGGTCCCTCCCCCCTCCCCCTTACCTTCTGTACTGTACTATACTGCATCAGTACTTTCTCTGAACGGTCAGGTTACTTGGCAGTGACACTTCATGCTGCAGTTACTTCCGTCCTGAAATTTTGCACGCACATTCAGCACGTGATCGTTCCGAGTTTAAGCGTATGCTCTCGGTAGCAAATCCTCAGGTGAAGAAGTAAATTTCAACCCTCTAGTCGGTGACCCTTATGCTCGGTATTATTATGTACTATCTGACGTTGTATGATGAAGTGATTCTTTATGGTTTCGGTATTTACATTTGATACATGCATAACGTATTTTTCTTCCTTCATTAGTGAGCTTAGCTCCTCTCTAATAATATGTGAAATAATGTATATCCCACGTTTATTGCATTTTGTCTAATGGCAGACCTGATGACGGCTGGCGGTCAGAACGAACATCCATTTGAAGGAATTTTATTCCTTCAATTCAGAAATCTGTTGTACGTGGACGTAATAGTCGCAGACCACTATATAGATTTACTGTCTTAGGCTACGTCGTGTGGTTTACGGTGAACCTGCATTATCAGATGATTATTATAATTTCACTCCTCCAGATCTCCTAGTGTTGTTTCGTAATCGCTGTGCGTATTCGTCGTCCCCAAACGTACTCATTTGTTCTTTCATAATAATTTGGGGTACATTCACTGCATTTGTGGCGATTACAGATGCCATTAATGGTCCATTAGGCTGCCTCTGAAGCAGTCCCAGCACACTCACCGAGATGCATTGTTGAGACGGCAGTTTCTCACCACTGTTCTACTCAATTTTTCAGCTGATTTCAGATCCTCATTCAACAAACAAATGTTGGTCACATTCATTGGTGGTTGTCGAAGTCGCTGAACACATAACATAGGTTTACACAACACTGTATAGGAATTTGTGAGTTACTGCGTGACCACATGCACTCATATCACATAAAGCTCCCCTGCAAGACACACAAATCAAGATTCCAAATGAAAAACATATCATCAGTCAAATATGATATAGTAGCGATCTCTTGGCAGTGGGGCGAGGCATTATTGTTATAGCAATATCGGTTGTTGACATATATCAAGATTTCCATCATCCCTGATTGGAAATTGTTTATCAGTCTGGGATCCTTACCAGGTAGCACTGATGGAAGTGGTAGACAAGATCCAACGAAGAGCGGCGCGTTTAGTCACGAGTTCGACTAGTGGGCGCGAACGTGTTTCGGAGATTGTCCACTCTAGTGACAGACGCTACAAGAGAACCTTTGTGCATCATAGAGAGGTTTGCTATTTGATATTGCCGGAGCGTAATTTCCAGGAAGAGTCGAAAACATATTACTCCTCCCACATACATCTCCTGAAATGAGTAAGTCGAAAAAATTGGAGATTTTCGAGCTAATACAGATACGTAGCGACAGTCATTCTCCCCCTGCGTCAATCGCAAGTAGAGCAGGTGAAAGTATCCTTTAAAATGATGTAATACTAGTATAATCATTAAGTCAGATGGTGAAATATGCAGACCTGAGAAATTAGTATAATAATGAAATCAGACGGTAAATTATGCAAACCTTAGTAACTGAAAGACAACCACCGCATCTTACTTTTATTTTAGCATTTGTAAGTATCCTCTTCATTATAAAATGGAGATGAGTAAATTAGAAACACTTACTGTAAATCTGGGGCCGTGAAAACCATGATAACTGGTCAATGAAACAAAATGACTGCGAGATAAAAATCTGTCTTTAAAAATTTGCATACGCTACCTGACTCAGCGACAAAATAAGTTAACTGTTGGGCCAAAGAGTTGCGAATATTTTTTAGTTCAGAGAACAATTGCTGTAACAGAACTACAGTCACAATTACAGAACAAATTATCACCGAATAAAACGCATCCGACTTTATCTGTTAAATCTGTTTGAAATATAGCAATTTCATAAACTATTTCACACACACTAAACCTGAACTTACATTATTCTCATAAATGCACTCTCACAATCATTGTGCCTGATTCTGACTACGAACGACAATGATAACTAAAATTCATATATTACCTGTGCGCAATGAACCACTTTTCTGCTCTGCAACCTTGTTTTTCTTTTTTCTTTTCTTTTCTTTTTTTTTTTTTTTTTTTTTGTAAAATAATGATCTTTCTGTCAAAATTAATTTCCGCTCACATTACTCGCGACGTGCAATGCCAGACGGGGACAATACAAATACTCAAAAACGTGAATCAGCACACAACTTGCAATGTGCAATAGCCACACAGTTGTGTTCTTTATGTTCATTGACTTTACAACATTTGCAATATTTAGACGCTATCTCCACATCTATCACATTACCGGTGTCTACACTGGTGGCAGTCATTACTCCATTCAGAGAAGTATGTCCTCTTTTCTGCCAACTTCCATCAAATGCAATTGCAATATCCAAACATCCATCACTTTTTTCCACTGATTTCCTAACAGCCAGTTTCATGCTTTCCTCACTGACCTCACATACAGCTTTCTTTAATATTGTAGTCAGTTTTTCAAATTTATTTTGTGGGTAATGTAAGTTCATCACCGAACAAAATGTTCTCCCTGCAGCCATGCCCTTGCCAATGGATTGTAAGGCATAAACTAATTTAGTATTGACTTCATAAGGGCCACTTGCATCTGGTTTTGAAGACCTTACAAATGAAATCACAGCTGACCATTTAGTGCAAATCAAATCCAAAGCAATTGCTAAGCCTTTTCTCTCACTGGCACTCTCACAAATTTTCACACTCTGTAACTCACCGCACTGTCTACACTGTACAAATTTAGAAATTACATCTGATAATATTCTCAAATTTATGATAATGTTACTGTACCCCTTGTCACTTACAGTAAATTCGTTGTAGCTCTCTTGAGAGCTTCTTTGATGATGCAATTGTTGAAGAATTACAATTGGAAACATCGTTGCCAGGCGACATAAACTCTTGTACAGAAAGGTTTCTAAACTTGTTTTCTCTAAATTGTCGTTTCTTGGAAATGCCTTTACGTTTCGTCATCTTCAATAAACACAATAAAACACACCTAAACAATCACTGCAAATGTAAGTATAACAACTACTCGCAATCACACTTGAACAAAAGTAACCCCGTGTTTGAAGCCGTGTTGTTTACAAACAGTAGAAACAAAAGAATACTGACCGTTGCATTCCAAGGATAGCCAACTCACTCGGGAGTAAAAAATAAATCCCTAACGTGCCACGTAGGGTATATAAAGATCTAAAATATACGCAGAAAAGTGGGTGACAGGAAAGTGTGCATGGAATATAGACACACATGGTTGGAAAATGCTCTTTAAATGCTCAAAAGAAACTTTTTTTCCAGCAAAGTCTTATTCAGAGTACTTAAATAAACCCTTAATCTATTGAAATATGATGAAAACCGAAAATCGATTTTTTTCAACCTGAACGATGGTGCCGGCCGCGGTGGCCGAGCGGTTAGGCGCTTCAGTCCACAACCGCGAGACTGCTACGGTCGCAGGTTCGAATCCTGTCTCGTGCATGGATGCCTTTAGGTTAGTTAGGTTTAAGTAGTTGTAAGTTCTAGGGGACTGATGACCTCAGATGTTAAGTCCCATAGTGCTCAGAGCCATTTGAACCATGGTGTGGTCCCCTTAAGACAGTTCGTCTCCGCCGTACAACTCGTCGATTTACTCCAAACATCTCTCTCTTTTCTTAGAATTTAATAAAGGTATTGCTTCGGCATCTCGTGATTTAATACATTATATTTAATTTTTATTAATACATGTTTTTACTTATTATTAGTCGTGCGGCATTATCCTGTAAAGAAAGCTGACTCACTAACATGACAGGTTTATCTCATCTATTGCACTTTAACGCGATTATACCAACTACGTATTTCGTTCCTTAATAGCCTGTACCGCTGCTATTTTGTCTCAGTCTAGAGATTCGTACTTCTTCCTTCATAGTGTATACAGGGTGAAATGTGATTTTCCTCTACTTTCTACTAAACTACCACCGATAAAAGCCACTTCGTCTCACTCTCCCTTAACTTTACAGTTTTCTAGCTAATACAGTATGAAGACATATAAACTGAGTAGGTGGTGGAAGAACTCTGTGGATGAGCGATATGAAAAAATATGTCGGAGCAATGAAACGTTTGCTAAGGCCAATGATTAATTTGTCACTGGAGGAGCAGTAGAGAGGACAACGAATAGTGGGACACAGAAACTGGATTATGCTGAATATATTGTAGGGGACACAGGGTAAATTGGCACAAGTTGGGTAAATATGAACGACTGAATTAAACCAACTGCAAAACTAAACTTTTAAAGAAACAAAATTAAACACAGGTGAAAGCATACAATTAAAAAGTAAGTCAGGTTTCACTGTTGGAATTTCATAACGATGTTTCTTTCACAGGACGTTAAAGAATAATATAAGTTTCGAAGTGTAGCTGCACGTTAAAAACCATCTGCGAAGTAGTAAGTGTTGAAATCCAATTTATTGTGCAAGAATCTGTTGCCTGATAAATTCGGGAGCAATTCATTGTATTACGAACTACGATAGTTAGTAAGTATAGCCTACCTCACAACTTCAGGTAGGCAATATATGATAACCTTTCCACCCTTTATGAAATATGCCGTGTTTAGCTTCTGTACACCGGGAAAATGAAAAGTCGACAAGGAAAAATAAATGGAACTGCACCGATCCTTCTAAATTGAATTTCTCTTTTAATGAGATTGGACCTTGTCGTCGACATTGACGTTTCGAAAAAGATAAAAAAAGTGTCTGTTGGTAGATGGCCTGTTTCAAAATCATTTTGGCTGCCGCAGATGGTAATGTGCTTCAATGTGTGCACTGAGATGTTATTAGGGTGCGTTTCTCCTGCTTCCATTAGCGAGCTAACAGTCACAATGAAAACAGATGACACAATTTCACGCTTTATGATTCGAACGGTGGTTGAATCGCTGTTTGATTACAAATTAATCTCCCACAGTAGTGAATTATGTCCGGGTCACAGGTCAGAGCAAAGAGCAAAATAATTCTTTGACTGTAACAGCTTCATCTCTCTGATTTGAATGCTGTTTTCGGGCGTCACGGGGCCAAAGTGCTTTGCGAATACAGGCTACCAACTGCTCTACGAGATTCATTGTCAAATTAACACTACCAAAACCTATATTACGTTTCTGTTTCCTAAACTATTATATAAATATACAAATTTACCCACACATTTTTCAGTTGATCTAGTGTCAATACCGAAATGTTGAAGAATTAACCACAATTTATTTACAAAATACAGAAAACTGATAAGACTGCAAAGAAATTCTAAAATTTATTCGACGGAAACTTTAGTCTTCAATGCTTTTCAGAGTTAGATCACCGAAAGTATCAACGTATAACATTGTTTTCTTCGACAAATTTCCATCGTCACACTGTAAAATGTCCTTTAAAATTGAACGCTATAGTTTCTTGTGTTGAGTGAAATGAGTAATGTGTAAATATAGAAGAGAAAAGACAGTCAAACACAAAAACAATAACTTGAACTCAGTGTAAGGCACTTGAGCGTAAAACTAGTGGAAACAAGAAATGTCAGTTAATACCTGCCGCTGCATGAAAGATAAAAATAATTATCACTGGATGTGGAATAATGATAACAGTGTAATCCATCGTGAAAACAAAACGAAACAGAATAATTTTTTTAAAAATACTGCTACAATCTGTACTAAAGTAAATGTAATCAGATTAATGGCTCCGAGACTGGGATTTCAGATGAGATCAGTATAAACATCTCTTCAGTAAATAGAAAATTAATTCGGATTTGTCAGCGTTGATGAGAGTGTATAAATTTCCTAATTGTTAAGATCTGTATACGGAAATTGCTGCTCTCCATCGGAATGAGGTTCCATCATGTGGACAGTGTTCATTTCTCATAGTCATCCAAAAGCCTTTATTAAAAAAATTTTAATACATTCTTAAAACCATGGCAGATCATAAGCTAATAATAGGTTGTGAAATTTTGCCCTGAGGCCTGAACTGAGAACTGAAATTCTTTGTACCAATGCCCCATAAAATGCCTTATTTAAAATTAAAATTAACAAGTCATGAGCAAATAGACAAATAGCCATGACATATAACTTTTCCTTTTCATTAATAGCTTCACATATAAGGATAACGTATGCCATAAAATAAATTTTTTTAAAATTATTTATGTGTAAATAAGGATTTGTAGTTACCACTCTTGCATAACTTTTAACTTAGGAAATACATCTATAATTGCACTGAAAATACAGCTATGGTGGATCTTTCTAACATTCACATTATTCAGTTCTGTAGGTACAAAACGATCAACCGATATTTTATCTGCACTTAGCTCGGTACTGATGAAAAAAATAGGATGTTCAGTCATGTATGCGGTTTGATTAATGAGTAAAGAAGTAAATTTTGATAACATTTTCTGAGAATGCTACACAAAGTAGAAATAAATAAATTAGTTGTTCAGTATGCTGAGGAACAATTACAATACATAAAAGACTTATGTAAAGTCATTCATATAAGAAATGGAATGCTATTGTGCAGTTCAATGTCACTGTAAAGTATCTCAGCTAGCATAGGTCCTCATGTTGATGTTACATAGATGGCACTACCCCCAAGAAACAGGAAATACAAAGGTAAATGAAAGGAAAACGATATGATACAATTTTTTTCAATTCATAATGCCTAGACAATATGTGTGATTTTCATTGTTGCAGTTCAAAAAATCTATAAACTTTTTAAATAACAGGAACAAATCGGTATGTGGGATATTCTTAACCAAACAGAGTCAATATAAAGGAAAGTTGTGCTCTGCTGTGATTTTCCAGAACTCCAACCGAGCTACCAAGCCGTTTGGCTGCTGCAATTCTTTGCATCGACAGGGCGTACTGAGTGACAGGTAACACAACTCAGAAAACAAAATGATTCTTTAATGCAACGGACTGAATGATATGAATAGAATGATCCTCGTAAATGAGTCCCAGGTGTTCGTTCATACCAGAAGCCTTAAATGTTCAATAATTCGAAAGAGGTTTCACATAACTACTACGTTGAAAGTCTTGGTTCAATTTAATCCCGATTTTGAAGAATCATTGCTTGTAAGCATTGTTGATGAGTCAGAGGGCTGAATCTTACATTCAGCTTTTCTGCCAGCCGACACTCGTCAGCCATCATGTAATCGGTTGATCGTCAGAAATTAAAAATGTTACCCCCCTCCGCCATGCTCTGCTGTCAAAAAGTACACTTCTCCACGTCTCCAAGCCCTGACTGCCTATGTCTGCATCTTCTTGCAGAATGTCCAAAGAAATTCCATGTTTTCTCTCTACTCTACGCAAAACAGTATTCCGCCAATAAGAAAGCTCCGTTAACATTGGCCACTGCGATATTTGTTTAAAAACCGAGATCGCGTGCCCCACCTAGCAAATATTTTATAATTTATACAAATGGCTGCTTTCCTGTGTGTACAGTACGAAGAAAAGTGAGCTTAAACCATCCACATCTCAGACAGTTTTCTATTAATCCAATGTGCTCTTTTCCCAAGTACAAGTGAAACGTCCCCTTAGAAAAATTACTGAATTACTGTGCTGGTAAACCTCTTACATTATTTGATTTTCAAACAGTTGAGCAGAACTGAACGTACTCAGACATTTCTCTCTTTATTTATTCTGATCGACACTAAACTGACAGAAAATATTTTTAGCGCAACGCAATCTTACTTTGAAAAATCCCTACAAAAGAATGGCCCTGACTAACTATAACCTATACCTTTCATGAATCACTTACCTCACAAAAATCTTCGTTACTCGAACTACTGCAATACAGCGAGCGCCAACACTGCTAGCTAAATAAAAGATTCTAACTACTGAAGGCATTAACTACTGAAAGGCGTAGTCAGCAAATGAAAGATTTTGATAGAGAACAAACAATGTATTTACCTCAATAATGTTCCAAAGTCATCATATATATATCAGTTCATGATATCTAGTATTACAAATTTACTCTTTCTGGCCGACACACGTCCAGATCGTCCGCTCTTAAAATTCTGCCATCTCCCTCCCCACATCCATCACTGCTGGCGGCTCACCTACAACTGCACAAAGCTACGCGCTGTTAACAGCCAACTGCCCAACACTACAATAGCAAATCAGTGATTTTCATACAGAGCGCTACGTGACGTTACCAACATAAAAACCTAAACAGCCTACTTACACAAGCTTCAAGAGTATTAAAGTACCAGTTAGAGATATTCTTTTACATCCAATTGGCCTACTTCTCTCCTTGCAAGGGTAGAGTAGCTCTTATTCCACATGTAGTAAGAGGAGAAGAAAATGTTAACAGTAGACAACCGTCAATCTTCCCAAAAAGAAGGCAGGATTTAAAGTCTCGCTACCAGGCTGGTACATTTGTGTCCCTACGGAAGGCGGTAGTGACGAAACATTCTGCCCAGGTTGTTTGACCAGAGAGACCTACTTTTAAAACTAATTTATTCTGCACTTGCCGGACGCACGACACACTGGCGCTTTTTAGACAGGTACGGGACCCTACAACACTTGGTCATGGCAGACGCAGTATTGACTGATCTCATCACGCCCTCGTCGAACTGGACAATAGAGGGTCCTACAACAGCTTACCTGATGGACAATGCCCGTGTCATAATCCCTACTCCCACCAGCCTACTTCTGAAGGCCTCAGGGGCTCCTCACCAGTGTGTTCCATTTGATTTTCCCTTGATCTTTACTTGTTCCAAACATACTAGGCGGCTAAATTTGCAGATAGTAACTATTAGTTCCTCATCAAGATATATGTTCCCGATACCTGCTTAACTACATCATGCAGTAAGTTATTTGCATTCCTGACATTCTATTATTTTACAATCAGATTCTTTGAATACCGATCATATACCTTTTTGGAAGAAAACAATTTGGACCTATGACTAGATTATTCATCCTTTCCTCAAAACTTTGAACCGCACTCTGGGAGAAGAACTTTTGCAGGCAATCCTTTCGATACAAGGGTTCAACTTCTTTAAGTTAAAATTCAGTAACACTGCTGGCTAGATTGTTTAAATTAGTATATATGTAATGCCTACTCTTTCAATCAAAATATCCCATACTCTGAACACCATATGTGCTCTATACTAACTGGTATTTCCCCACTGTGTGACTGTTATCTTAGTGGCATTTTTTCTTTCTCTCCCTTTCATTGCAACCTGGTGGCATCTCAGGCACCGACTCAGACGTTGACAGTAACAGTGGCTCTGGCTAGACTCTCATTGTCTGGGTCGTCTGCCATAAAGGCTGCTTCATTGCATCATCAAAGCAGATTACAAGATAGCCTCATATTTTCAACAAGTCAGATTTCAGGATTTAGTAGATGACCTTGATGTCCTGTAACTCCCTTTTTCACTATATACCCAGAAATGGATGTTTTATGGAGCAGCTGCTAAAGTGAATGTTAGTTTCTCGTGCAATCAAACTGAGTTCCAAGTTTCTTTCATGTGGAAACTATGGTGGTAGACCCAAAATTATGACCAAGGCCCTAAATTAGATAGATACGCAAAGACTAACTGGATGAAGTTTGCTCTAACATGGTAGGGACATTTAACAACACTGTAATGTTAGAAATACGTAAGTTAACTATTCGGCTGCCTACAACTGGTAGGAAGTGTTTCCACCTTCACTCTGCAGGCGTAGGAGATGTGTTTGCTTGTGCGCCTGCCTCCTGGCTGATGGGCTGCGGGCGCTGAACAGCTGTTTCAGCAAAGCGACCGATAAGACTCTGGTAACTCAAGTACAAAGGCTGGCTATGCTTGGCGAGATACGGTAAATGCACCAAATTGCGGAGTATGAGACAGTCTGAAGTGTAGATACACCACTCACAAATTCTACAGGGTGGTTTTCTTCTTCATTTTTTTTCAGCGTGTAGTACAAACTCTAGGAACTGATTGATTGTAGTATACGGAACAAAAAAGATTGTAAGAGGTCCATGATTAAGGAATTTGTTGCTAGCGCACTCGAGCAGATATAATTTCGATGGACTGCTCGCGCTGCCTGCGATATGTAAGGTATAAGAGAATCTCAGACCAGAGAGCAGTGCTGTATGCGGTAGGACCTGTGTAGCAGTAGTTGCTAGTGAGCTGTCTGGTGTATCGTGTTGGCTGGGCCAGTCCTGGGGAGCGATGGCGGAGCCTCAGCGTTGTAGTATAAGGTAAAAGCAGCCTCCCGCATATGTAGTATTGTTATATCAAGTCCCATGTAAATGTTTTAAAAAAAATCTCATAATAATAGTCTTTCTCATAAAAAGTAACTTTTTACAGTCATTCATTTTAATTTAAAGAATTTACAAATTTCTCTAATCCTTGGTCATCCCGATTATTGAAAAAGAAAAATCAGTTGTTTCTTTTATACATGATAAATCTATCTGCCAGCATTGCACTGTGCTGCGCCAGAAAAATTTCTTATAGGAGCAGATATATACGTGTTATCCGGCGACGTAATTTAGGTAAGATTTTTCAATTAATTCATAATGAACTTTCAGGGCCATGACGCAGCACTGCTGATGTCCAAAATTTACCAGTTTAAATTCACAGTCAATTATTGAAAGGTTAGTGAGTCGCAATTTAATTGAGAGGTTAGTCACATTGTTTTATTGGTAGGTTACGGAATTCATGTATCTGTTAGTAGGCTATGCAGAATGTGAATGATATAAATAATTATATTTTTTCTGTAGGGAAGTTACGGAAATTTTTGTTGTTGAGAGGTTACACTTGGCGACCCTGCTAGGATCGTATTTTTGTGAATTTCTGAGAAGTATTCAGTTATATATCTGCTCTTATTTACTTAATGTTACATGGAGTTTGAATCTGGCGCAACACATTTACTAACTTGTCACTCTTTCTTCCACAGATCATCGGCAATTTATTGCTCTTTGTTGTAATTGTATTTGTTCCATTTCTGCTTTCTTTTTGTTTGATTTTGTGCTTAGCTTTGATTTGTGAAAATGCCACGAAAAACTGCTAACAGTACATCGTGATGTGCAATGAGTGAGAAAGCCAACTCGAATAATTTGACCGATAGTACTAGAGACACTCAGTGTCATAATGATAATCCTCTAATTACAGATAATCAGTGTGTACCAACCACAAGTTATGATTTTATTTCTGATGAAGAAAAAACAAATTCAATTATGTCCACACTAAATTTAACGACAATTGATGACGCGACACGTTCCGTTACAATGAACACTGCCCAGTTTGACATGCCTGATTTGCAAAATTTATGTAGCGAACAGATAATTGTTTCTAACGAAGGTGAACAATGTACTCAAAATATGTCAAATTCATTTGATTCCAGTGTAGTGACCAACAGTGCAAATCCAATTGGCAAACCTTTTCAAGAATCAGAGAATGACCAAATGGTTATACAAAACGTGACAAATGCAGATACAACATCACACAGCACAGAGAATAGAGTAGGTAATATTGGCATGGATCAAGTTATGGCATTATTGCTACAACTTCATGAATCGAACAAACAACTTAATGAAAATCTCAAACAACAAATTAATGAAATAATGAAAATCTCAAACAACAACTTAATGAAAATCTCAAACAGTCGAATGAAAAACAAGACAACAATTACAAACAACTTAATGAAAATCTCAAACAGTCGAATGACAAACAAGACAACAATTACAAACAACTTAATGAAAATCTCAAACAGGTTAATGAAAAACTTGGCACCTCTACCGAACAGCTTACTAAACAGATTACAGCCGTTGCCGAGCAATGTAACGAAACTAAAAAACAGTTACGTGAGGAAATTAAGGCTAGTGCTAGGAATAGTAGTGAAGAAATTATATCCGTTGCACAAGAAATATGTAATACACATAGAGCCACAACAAAATTACTTAGAGATGAAATTAGTGCAGTTGCTAAAGAATGTTCAGAAAACGCAACACAGTTACGCGACGAGTTTAAATTAATGTCAGCAGATCTTTCACGCACACTAGATGCGAAAGTAGACAAGAAATTCGAACAACAGAACAGCCAAATTGACGAACGTTTTAATCACCACCTACAAAACAGTGAAACGCGTTACCGTAAATTTATACACGAACAGAATAAAGTAAAGAAACAAGTCATGGAAAGATTTACTGCACAGAGACAGGAAGATAAGCGTAAAATGTTTACGAAGGCGAAAACATACGAACACAACAATATTGCTACAGTATCAGACGAAATCAAACAGCTGAACACCGAATTGCATGATGAAATCTCCGATCTTAAAACAAAAACTGACACACACACAGTAGCCTTTCAGACAGTGACCAACAGACTTGAACAGTTAGAAGTAATACAGAATCCTGATGCCATCAAAGCAGACGTTAAGAAATTGAACAAAACCACACGTAAAATACAAAAACAAATTAATGCTTGTGACACTAAAAACGACTACCACGTAAAAGCACTGACTGAAAAAATTGATGAATTGGCCAGTCGTATTGAGATTATCGAAAATAACGGCTACACTAAATCAGACGATACGTCACCAATTTCGTTCAATCAAACACCCGAATTCCAAAACTTGCAGCAGACAATCAGTGAGATAGGTTCATCCAATAATACATTACGTAGAAAATTGTCATCTTTACAGCAAGAAGTGACAGAGATGAAAAATGTTTCAGCCTCTAACACGGCACAGCATACGACACATTCCGAACATTTCTCACACTCACACAGTCAGTAATTTAGATAATTTACAGAGAGTACGTGACTTAGATTCCGAACAGTCACAGACAAACAGATTATCATTCAATCCTGAACCTGTTCAGACATACAGAGACGATAATTTTGAATACAAGCACTTGCTATCCATTAGGAAATTTAAGGTATTTTATAATGACAGAACACAGATTCACCCTTTGGACTGGATACAACAATTTGCTTTTGAATTTTCACCGGCATTGCCTATAATGCAGAATCTAAAATTTATTTGCAGCGCGTAGGTGACCTCAGGGGATTCATTACACTTCAATGAATATGTGCCGTATTGGCACAGGGCCCCGAGCCGTAGTAGTGCTATTTCATCTTTAGTTTTCTGCACTGCCGCCTTCTCTTCTACTATCCTTTATATCTATCAAAACAGCTCTTCAACTATCGATCTATCTAGGATTGAGAAAGAGTAAAGAAAACCTGATATGACAAGTTTTACCGAAAGTGACAGTTTTCATTAGACACTCCTGAAATGACAAGAACTACCAGCGTAATTTTAATAAGTGACAAAATTTTAATCATCACTATTGTCAAAATTGTCAGCAACAGCAAACACATTTTGGCAACAATAGAGGCTTTACCGCACTACAACAATAAAACCAGCCGGTTAGCATACCTAACCAACAATATAATGTGCAAGGTCAACCAAGCTTTATTGTTTCGCCGCCTACACGTATAGCGTCGGCTCTCCTAAATTTTAGTAACGCACAGCAACAAGGAAATCAGTACGTACCGAAAACACATCATTTCAACTCCTATCGGAATGCGCCGTATAGTAATGACTATCATGACAGACGTAAAAGTACTGAGCACAGTTTTCAGCCTAACAGTCGGTCTTACCAGCAGCAGAATCATCCACAACAACAGATTATTATGAATGAACCAGACAGTCGGTATCATCCCGAACCTAATACGTCAGGAAGAAATAACAGAACAGCACAAATAGTCGAGATGCCACAGCATCCTCCCACAAATAACAGGACGTCAGAAAGAATTTGGCTAGATACAGTACAGACTGAATCTTCCAGCAACGTAAGCAATACTTGTGACACACAGACTCTTGTTCACGAAAATGTTATTACTTTTGACGACATCCGAGACAATCTTTTGCATGAAAAACCCGTTATTCAAAAAACCATTTCCCACCCTGTAATTGAAGTAAAGATTGGATCATCCACATTTTCAGCAGTAATCGATTCTGGATCACCTATGTCAATTATAAATGAAGAAACCTTCAACGAATGTAACAAAGAGAATACTTATCCTACGTTTCCATTAGGCAGACCTAAAGTAAAAGGAGCAGTATATAGTAAAGGGGTAGATGTAAAGTTACAAAATGGTTCAAATGGCTCTGAGAACTATGCGACTTAACTTCTGAGGTCATCAGTCGGCTAGAACTTAGAACTAATTAAACCTAACTAACCTAAGGACAACACACACATCCATGCCCGAGGCAGGATTCGAACCTGCGACCGTAGCGGTCCCGCGGTTCCAGACTGAAGCGCCTTTAACCGCACGGCCACATCGGCCGGCTGTCAAGTTACAGACACACTTATCATTTTGTATAGCAAGTCATACCTTTCACTCAAATTTTTGGATTGTTCCCTTATTGACAAAAGACGTTGTTTTAGGTACGAATTTTCTGGTACAACATGACGCAATTATTGACTTTCAAAATTCCTGTTCAGTGTTAAAGGATGAGAATGTACAACTGGCATTAGAATTTCAGCACGCTTTATCTGCAGATGAACAGGCAATTAATAGAACAGAGGGCCTTTCTACATCGCATAACACGGACTGTCATTCCACATTGTTCACAGATACGTACGTACACAACTATAATACACCAGACGAAGCCGACTATGACGTTATGGAAATGATTTCTGATAAAGTAAAACAAAGCAGTGCAAATACAGACGACGTACGTACTCAACCACGCAATATTCTTTTACAGCAAGCTCCTGTTTTTGACAACATCCCTGGTACTATGTCTGGTTTTATGTATGAATTTCAAGTTAAACAGCACAACACATTTAAAGCCAAACATTATCCTATTTCGTATATCTACAGAGAACAAGAAAGAATTACAAGCTATGCTAGACCAACGAATTAATGAACCGGCAGTTAGTCCGTATATAAACTCGCTCCATATTGTTAAGAAAAAGGATGGCTCACTTCGCCTTGTACTTGATTCGCGTCATATCAATGACATTATTGTTAATGAAACAGATCGCCCACAGACACTAGAGGAACTTCAACAGAAATTTCATGGTACTGCTGTTTATTTCACATTAGACTTGAAATCGGGATTTTGGCAAATTCAGCTCCATCCGAACTGCAGAAAGTACACTGCATTTCTCTGTTGTGGTGATTGTTATCAATTTTGCAAATTACCGTTCGGTCTAAAAATTTCTTCAGCAGCAGTTATTCGCGTTTTAAATACTATACTTCCGACAGAACTTAAAGACAGAATCACAACGTATGTAGACGACATTCTTATCGCAGAAGCTAACTAGTCTGAACACAATCTGATTCTTGAACAACTGTTGCAAACTTTTCGTGCACAAGGACTCACAGTTAATCTTAGCAAATCGCACTTTGGCAAAACTTCCATAAAATTTCTTGGACATATAATTTCAGCAGAAAACATTGCGCCTGACCCGGAAATACTTCAAGCTTTACGTGCCATTACCGTTCCAACGACGAAGAAACAACTAAGCAGCTTTTTGGGATTAATTAATTTTTTCCGCAAATTTATTAATTACTCTGCTTTAGACACCCCTAGATTTTGTCAGTTGACGGGTAAAAACGCTATTTGGTCCTGGGATAGCCAAGCACCGTCTGATTTTGTCAATCTAAAACAAGCTTTGTTGAACGCACCACTTTTATCACACCCAGACCCTACCAGAAATTTTTCCATTGCCACCGACAGTTCTAACACAGCTTTAGGCGTACACATTTTTCAGGAAATTGAAGAAGACGGTAATATAGTAATTAAAAACATCGCCTTTGCAAGTCGCATTCTGTCACCTGCTGAACGTAATTATTCTGTCATAGAACTTGAAACATTATGTATTGTATGGACATTTACGAGATTTAGGCTTTTTGTTTACGGAAGACATACGACCGTTTACACAGATCATAGAGCTATATAGTTTTTACTTTCCGCAACATTTACACACGAGAGGTTAAGCAGATGGAAACTTTATTTACAGGAATTTAATTTTACAATTATTCACATTCCCGGTACACAAAATATTGTAGCAGGCGCACTATCCCGTTCTCTCAGCAACAATCAGCAAGACATCGGATCCAACTTCTGCCAAGCAAATTCTAGCGTCATGTATATTCAACAAGTCGCATTTGAAAATTTCACTTCATCGTCATTACGAGACATAGCGCAAGAGCAGAGCAAAGACAACGTGTGGAAAGAAATTAAACACATTTGGCAAGATAAGAATAATGTTACCATTAGAAACCATTATACTGTACGCAATAATATTCTGTTTCGCCGCTCTCACCCTGACAGCAACAACTGGTTATTATGTATTCATGACGAGCTTGTTAACAAATTAATCTGGTATACTCATTTAGGTTACGCACATTATGGAGCCAGAAAATCTTTTCTTATACTGAGACAGAACTGTTATTTTGCGAACATGGAGAAACGTGTTCGACGAGTTTTAGCGTCATGTAAAATCTGCCAGAAAGCTAAATCAGACACGACTTCACATATTCCTCCGTTACATCCCACTATACCCGTTAAATTGAGACACATGGCCCCTGTAGACATTTTTGGTCCGATTCCCAGATCTAATAGAGGTTTTTGTTACATCTTTGTCGCTGTTGAACTCACTTCGAAATTTGTTACCTTTACTATGTAGAATATACTGCCATAAAAAACATATTGATTGGGATACACACATACTCTCATTCCAGGATCTAATTAACTCCATACCAAATGAATCTACTATGCTATCTCCGACTGTTATACTGAAAAATGTTGAACCACCCAACAAAATTAAAGAATTAGTATCCTTTCCTACATCTCGTCGACTACGCCACCATGAAATAATTGACATTGCGCTGAACAACATCAAACGTGCCGCAGAGCGCCGGAGGAGACAGCAAAAACAGGTTTGTACACGCCGTGACTTTCACATTGGACAGAAGATATTAGTACGCACGCATTATTTATCCAACAGAGGAAAGAGTAGATGCAGTAAATTTGAACTTCTATATGCAAGTCCATATAGAATACGAATCATTCTAGACCCTAATGTAGTGCACGTCGAAACTTTGAGAACCAGAAAAAGCAAGGGCAATCACCATGTCCCCAATATTAAACCTTTTATTGAATGAACATACCGTATGATTTATCACACTGTAATGCCATTTGCTGATATTTATATGGCCACTTCTGCACTTATATTTATGTGACTACTTACTGATAATGATCGTATTTTTTCTTGGCAAGTGTCCGGCAAGGTATGGTTAGCAGGTCGCTTTTCTTGTCGTTGGACATCAGACCGTGCACATTTTCCATTTTTTTTTTTTTTTTTTTTGTGTATGTATGATTGTTTTCCTATCGAAAGTAGAATTTTTGTCTGTATGCACTATGAAATGTTTAAGATGTAACAAACAGCAGGTGACTTCGACATTTTGCCTTATGATATCTCAACATCTATACTATTCTACATTTTTTGCTACTACGTCATGATACTGTGTATACATTTTTTGCACTTGAAAACTGTCTATGTTTTTGACGTAATACGTTTTCTGTCATGCTATGCTGTATGCTTAGTCGGATCACTAGAAACAAGTTTTTATTTAATGGGTATCTGATTTAAATGCAAGATATTAATCCTTATTCATCATTTTCAGAAAGCAATAACGTGTAAAAGAAATAAATTAAACGAACTACAGTGGTCTACTATGAAATGGAAATTTTACCATGAGAATGAAAGAAAGAAAATGCAATACCGTGTCATGAAGAGTAAATGGATCAGAATTAACAAGCATTAACATGAATATACTGTACATACTGTATAATAGCAGTCTTAACTAATTATTATTCTTTCAGAATACGAGGCGATTGATGCAGGCTGTCAGACAGAACTACACATGTTAATTTTAGTGATGAAATATGCTAGAAGTAAGAAACTCTATACTATGAATAGTTGTATGGAGTAAATGGTAATTTGAATAATGAATAATGAAATGTCTATTTTTTGCAGATGATAATAAATTATGATGAATGGTTGTATGAAGAATATGGTAATATGAATAATGAAGTTTTTCGCAGATGATGATAATGATGAAGTTCAGTATTTTCTGTTAGTTGAGAGATGCTATGTAGTTATTTAAGTATTTGTTGCAAATCCTTTTGACAGTATGTCTACTGTCGCATAGTATAATGACTGAATGTTTTGGGAAATACAGCTAGAGTACATACATATTAAGTACAGGTTTCATTACCTGTTAATTTGAAGTTTGCTACATTTTAGCATATATATTTTTTCCTTCAGGTCAATAATCCATTTTGTATCTTTTCCAGGAGAAGCTTTTCATGATATTAATATGCTATAAGCACTTAGTTATGAAACCTATTCTAATACTCGCATTTTTTTACCCAGTTACATGTGTCATTCATGATGTTATTAATCCTTATTTCCAGCAATAAGTCAAAAGTAAATATTTTCATGCCCCTAGCAATGTATTGCTATCACAAAAAATAAATTATTACTAGTCACAACCATTACCAATATACAACTACATAATGCTACCAGTTTAAGATATATTTCAAGTCCTAAATATAATCCAAGTTTTTCTGATGTATTGACTCCATTATGTCTATGTATTAGTGGACTACAGACCTTGAGTAATAGTTACAATATGTTACATTTTAAATATGTCTTACGTCACTTGCACGATATCATATATAGATACTAACAGCTTGATGCTACACACAATAACTCTTGTTTTAAGTGATGACTTCTGAGTAATACTGAATGATGTTTTGTAGTAATGCATAAATGCTATGCCAATGATAACTGTAATGAGATGATGTGATGCGAATAATTTCTGTAACGAGATGACTTATGATGACAATGATTACTGTAGTATGATGACTTATGCATAAATGCTATGCCAATAATTAACTCTTTGTTTGAATGATGACTTTTGAATAATGCATAAAAAATGCTTTGTAACTGGCCAATGAGTGCCAATAATTACTTCAGTGACATGAGTTCTTAATAATATTTTGTTATACTCTATAGATGAATGCCAATAATTATTTTAATGAGATGAATTATGAATAGTGTTTTGTAATACTTAATACTTGCTACATGTTTACTAACTGGCCAATGAATGCCACTGATTACTGCAACAAGATGACATATGCATAAATGAATGTAACTGCTTACTGTAATGAGATGACTTATGTGTAAATATTATGCCACTAATTACTCCATACATACATAGAAATGTTTAGTAACTAGCCAATGAGTGCCAATAATTACTCAAATCGACTGATACACTAGTGTAATTCTGAATTATGACTAGCAGAAGACTTAATGTGTCCTTCACCTTCAGACCTAATTAACAGCAATTACTGCAATATCTGTTTGTCCTGTCCATCCTCATGATCATGGAGCACTATATTTGGTCTGTGCACTAATTCTACGTTGATGTAAGAGTATGGATTCTACCAGAATGTGGTGTTGACATCCAACTGTCCACCACTGTGACCGAAGGAGATGTTATTATGGTCCTACCGTTTGGTGTACCTAATGTACTACCAAAATGATAACATACAATATTAATACAACATTTCAGTGTCTTGGCTACACTGATAAATACTTCAGGGAAGAGAACTTCAGATCGTCTCACTTGGCGTTGTGCTTCTGTAGAAAGATACGGACTTTCAGTGCAGCTACGTGCAACCCACTGTGCTACAACCATGATGCAATCCTTCCCATTCCTTTCCTAGTTCTTGTAAAAATGGTAGAAACTTATGCAGTGAGTGTGCACTTTATTTCATTTCGGAATATGTTTAACTTATTGTAAAGTGGTAAAGAATTTTACAGTGCATGTGAACCTTATTTAATTTCTTAATGTATTCAGTTCTTGTAAAAAAATGCTTAAGACTTATACAGTGCTTGTGCACATTGTCATTTGTTAATATATTTTTAACTCGTTGCGTAATCATTTTGTCATTTCTTAATATGTTCTGTACACAGTGCGTGTGCACTCAATTTCATTTCTTAATAAGTTATGTACTAACATTATTTAAAGACTTTTACAGTGCGAGTGCACTTTATTTCACTCCCGGATATATTTAATTCATGTAAAAATACTGAAGACTTATACAGTGCGTGTGCACTTTATGTCATCTGTTAATATATTTTGTACTCACTGCATATACATTTTGTCATGTTCTGAACTCAGTGCTTGCGCACTCTATTTCATTTTTTACTATGTTCCGCACTTATCAACAATATATGTACTCTGTGACTGTAGACTTAGTTAACTAAATAGATTATAGAAAAATTTATTGCTCATGGCAAGTCCAATTGACCCACCATCGTTGCTAATTTTTGACCCCCCCCCCCCCCCCAGTGGAGGGTTACGTAAGAGGTCCATGATTAAGGAATTTGTTGCTAGCGCACTCGAGTAGCAGATGTAATTTCGATGGATTGCTCACGCTGCCTGCGATATGTAAGGTATAAGAGAATCTCAGACCAGAGAGCAGTGTTGTATGCGGTAGGAACTGTGTAGTAGTAGTTGCTAGCGAGCTGTCTGGTGTATCATGTTGGCTGGGCCAGTCCTGGGGAGCGATGGCGGAGCCTCAGCGTTGTAGTATAAGGTAAAAGCAGCCTCCCGCATATGTAGTATTGTTATGTCAAGTCCCACGAAAATATTTTAAAAAAAATCTCATAATAATAATCTTTCTCATAAAAAGTAACTTTTGACAATCATCCATTTTAATTTAAAGAATTTACTAATTTCTCCAATCCTTGGTCATCCCGATTATTGAAAAAGAAAAATCAGTTGTTTCTTTTATACATGACAAATCTATCTGCCAGCATTGCACTGAGCTGCGCCAGAAAAATTTCTTATAGGAGCAGATATATACGTGTTATCCGGCGACCTAATTGAGGTAAGATTTTTCAATTTATTCATAATGGACTTTCAGGGCCATGACGCAGCACTGCTGACGTCCAAAATTTACCAGTTTAAATTCAGAGTCAATTATTGAAAGGTTATAAGTGAGTCTCAATTTAATTGAGAGGTTAGTCACATTGTATTATTGGTAGGTTACGGAATTCATTTATCTGTTAGTAGGCTACGCAGAATGTGAATGATATAAATAACTATATTTTTTCTGTAGGGAGGTTACGGAAATTTTTTTGTTGAGAGGTTACAAGGTCTAATGAACATATGTCCATAAATGCATGGTTTCCATGCTAGAGACCATTTCTTCAATCACAATTTGATACAGAGACTGGGGTATGATACGTACTATACCATGCCGCCCTCCTAGAGGGTGGTAATGATTCTCATACGTTATGTCATAGCGCCATCTCCTGCCATATTGGTTGGTAATGTCGTGTCAGATTTAGTTCTCTTGCTGACTCACCTTGTAGTGGAAATGATACAACGTTGTACAAAATGGTTCTGTATTGGATTCGAGAGCTTACTTACATGATGTTTACTTACGGAAAGACAGACGGCAATGGACGACGGGCAGCAATGTCGTTTCAAGAAACCTACCCTGCCGACAATAACCACAGCATTCAATGTCTGCAACAGTGTTTCGCCGTTTGTCTGAGACGGGGTCATTTCAAGAAGCAGGAAATCATGAAGGACCTACCTGAAATGTTCGGACACCAGACTTCGAGTGTCAGAATCAGGCAATGGTGCCGCCAATTCAGGGTAAGCCGGACGAGCGTGTGGAACATTCTCCATGACAATTGTTACTCCCATTATCACTTACAGGCAGTGGAGGTTTTATTAGCGACAGACTCTCCACATTGGGAACAGTTGTATCACTGGTTTCTTCAGCTGGAAACCTCGATTCGGGAATTTGTGCCATCTTCCTATTCACAAATGTGGCCACGTTTCCTCGGAGTGGCATCTTTAACTTCCATAACAGTCATCTGTGGGATAGTATGTAGAACGCCCATGGTATGGTGACAGCGAATCATCAGCATTGGTGCAGCCGTAATACGTGAACCAGGATAATTGGCTACCGTAGTTTGGACCATCTTCCTTCCACGTCGCCTAACAGGCCGGAACTATCGCTATTTACTGCGGGTGACTTTCCCTACCCTGCTGGAAGAAATGTCTCTGATGAGTCGTAGAACTATGCGGATTCTACACGATGATGCTACAGCCTACTTCGCCATTAAGTCCGGACGCATATCAAACGTGTCCTAGATGGATTGGACCTGCTCGGTCACCGGATCTTATCCTGTGCGATTTCTGGTTACTGGGTCACCTCAGAAGCATCGTGTATGCAGAGCCCATTCCAGATGTGGAGACACTGCAGCAGAGTACTCATGCTGCCGTTGACATTGTGCCGGTGCAGCCTAGCCGATGTGATCGTGTGAGACAGAACAGGCCAAGGCGCGTACACGCATGCGTTGAGGCACAACTAAACCGTTTTCAACGCATACTGTAACTCTGGCTGCATGGTACAGCGCGTATTAGAGCGCCATCTCTGTAACAATGTATGAGTCAGTAAACTGTCTCTAGCTTAACCATGGAATTCCGGATATTAGTTCATTAGACCTTTTTTTCCGTATCCTCTCATCGATTAGTCACTATAGCTTGTACACAATGAAAACAGTCAACCTGTATAATAAATCACAGTTGAATTATAGATAATATCTGACTACATCTGCGATATCAAAAAAATTGAGGTGTATCCAATGAAATAATAATAATTATTTCAATAACTTAAAAACTATAGAACTAATGCATTACGATAACTAAATATTTTCTCAAAGAAACCTTAGAGAAAGCAGTTTTTAAATGGTTGATTCGATTTCAACAAACGATATCTCAGATGATAGTGTTGCACTACAGCTGTCAGCCCTGAAGGCTACATACCTTTATCTATTCCAATTACTGATGTACTACATTCTACATCTGTCTCATTATACAGGTGTTTGTCAGTAATTTGTATGTTATGGCAGCATTATTCACATAAAATCCACAGTAATTTAAGAAGAAGACAATCAAATGTGCTGGCTGACACTCCATTGAAAATATGTCAAAAGAGGCTTCTATTAACCAGACGTAATTATTGTTTAAAAATAGTTAACGACATTTGTTGTCATTTGACATGAGCACACTTGTGTAAGAACTCTAGCTTATTTATTGGTGATAAACCTTAATTTTTACTGACTGTGAATGGTCTGAGGGTGATAAAATGTTTGCTACGCTTCTTTATTTAAATATTCTTATACTGTATTAAAATAGCGTGGGAAGCAGTCAGGGTGAGTCAACATCATGTCTGTTGAAGAGAAAAACAGTTTGAAAGTGGTGTGCTAAAGGTTGCGATTCTGGACACTTTTAGTTGTAGCTGTAGGAAGGCAGACCTGTCTGTGGTAACTAGTGTTCCTCGGTCATGGATATCGTAGATTCTAGGTGGTGAACGGCCGCTACTATACTTTTGCATGGACCCTAATTTTCGTGAGGTCCCAGTGTACTAAAGGGCAGAACGTTAAATTTCCACTTGCTGTAAGGAACTGAGAATCAACAGGATACGAGTTCCAGCTCATTGTCTCTCGTGTGTTACTGTTTTACTGAACTCTGAAGTATCGGAGCTGGTGAATGTTTCGTACATTGTGATTACTAAATGGTGTTCTCGCGCGTCTTGTATGGCCACATAGTTTGGGGATTCTTCTGCCATTCCCGCAAAATTCTCACTGTAACTTTAGCGCAGGTAATGAGGTTATCATTCTGTTTGTAGTATAACTGGCTGACGTAGGACCACTTCCCATTTATTTGAGATATACTTTCTTGAATAAACATTATTCAACAGAAATGTGTTGTATCAACTACATCAGTTTCAGGCATTAGAATAAAACCATTACTTATTAAATATTCACTTACCGTTATTGAATATTTCTGTTTACTTTATCGATCCAAAATTCTAGCAAATTCATAGAATATTTGACGTCAAGATCACAGCTAAAAGTAATTATTTGCAGTGAATCAGGGACTGGGCATGAAAGCAGAAGTGAGCAGCTCGACCCTACGACATTATCGTGCTATTCTTTTAAAAAGAGCCGCGCACAGGCCAGCTACGTTACGTACGAGCTACATCACGTAAAATCGCAGGTAGTTTATTCGCATAGTATGCTGGTTAGGGAAGCTACTACTCAGTAGAATATCCTTAAGGCAACGCTGCTACGTTATATGTAAGAACAAACGATGCTACCTCATCTACTTAACCCTTCACTCTGTTAAAATATCCCTGGCTTCATCAAATCCTGGTCTTCCGAAACCGCTCCGCAGTTCATTTTTGTCAAGTATGTTAGGTTCCTGCAGCCGACTATCCAACAACCCTAATTTCAGATGGATTGTAGCTCCTTAATTTTAATACATCAAAATCTCGATCGGGAATTTAACATATGAATATTCGGACTGTTTTCAATGTGTCAGAATGCGCTATTTTCCAATCTGATATAAGATTCCACTGACTGAAAGTCCCGGTAATGGATTCCTGATACGAAAAGTCAACAGATACTAAGAATTTGTTCCTCTCTTTCAACAACGAAAAGGCAATATGTAGTCCAGTATGAAGTCCCCTACTGGAGATATTTACGGTATTCTCAGAAATTTTCCCTGGCTGCAGCGAATGTGTTGTTTGTTTGGATGTGATTACTGCCAAACGGCCCACGTGAATCACTTAGTGGGGATGTAAATCAGGAAGAATATCGGAAGAAATAGTACTGCGTGCCTTATATGCAATTTCTGTGGCAGGTGACCGAGAGGATGCCAGCTTACGTCAACTATCTGTATCACCCAAACGTTACAATCGCTGCGTCTGAAGGATTCCAGTAAGGGTTTGATCCAGTACCATTATCAGGACAGTTGAACCAAGATCATCGCTTCCTTTGACACGAAAATCTTCGCCCCTCAATGATTTTAGAAATTCCTTCTGCCTTATCTGATTTTGAGTATTCGAAAGATCTCCTAAATTCCGATTCTAATACTTGATCCCCTATCTCTTGCCTATCGACTCTTTCTGATTTCTTCATATTTCGAATGTACCCATTTCGCCTTAGCTTCCCTTTCATTTCATTCCTAAGTGACATGTATTTCTGTATTCCTGAATTACCGTGAATATTATTGTAATTCCTTCTTCGATTGATTAACTTAAGTATTGCTTCCGTTAGCCACGATTTATTCGCAGTTACCTTGCTTGTACTTACGTTTCTCTCATGAGCTTTTCCCTTTTTAGAGATGTCTATTCACTTCAACTGCACTGCCTACCGAGCTATTCATTGTCACAGCATCTTCACCCTCAGGAAACTTCAAGCGTATCTCTTCATTGTTTAGAACTTCCGTATACCGCTTCTTTGCGCACTGATTCTTCCTGTCTCTTTAATCTTCAGCGTAGTCTTCATCATTACCAAATTGTGATCTGACTAAATATCTGCCTAAACATGCTGTAATCGAACCGAAATCTCCCTGTAACTCCTGGTCTCTCCCAAGTATGCCTCCCCTCTTGTGATTCTCGAACAGCAATATATGGGACTACCAAGGGGGAGATGAATATGAGAAAAAGATTCAATTAACAGCGAATGTGCATCGTTCTACGAGTCAGGTCGTAGATTATCAGAAGTCTATAATGGTAGGGAAGCTACACAATCTGAAAAGGGAATCTCTAAGGCTCAATATAGATTTTGGGGGGGGGGGGGGGGGTTAGTGAAGTGAAGTGGAAAGAAGAAAAGGATTGTAAATATTCTTCATGGGTTTGCCGCCGGATCACGTTGTGTAAATTCCACAATGTTTCTTCGGAGCAACTGTGGTTCAACCTTCCTCGTGGCTAGGTACGACTGACGGTATCCGCACACCGGCGCCACGTTTTTAGGACACACGCGCGAAGAATGCGCAACCGCGGAAATCGCGCATGCGCAGTGGTTTCCCATATTCAAACTCCCGCTGCCGAAAATCGCAGAGCGTCTTTCCCGCGCGTGCGCTGTGCGCCGCAATTGTCAACAGTGCGTTCTTGTACTGTGCGACATGTCTGGCCTATGTACGCTGCCCCACACTGACAAGGAATCTTGTACGCACCACCTTTCCTCAGTCCAGTCAATAGGTTTCTCAGTTTTTTAGATGGTTGAAAAACACACTTAATTCCGTATCTGACGAGGACTCTTCCGATTCTTGACGACATGGCATCCAAATACGACAAGAAGGCCAAAGTGGTGGGTGTCTTCGTATCTTCATTCTGCTCCATAGGTTGAACTCGTCTGGGCCTGAATGCATTACGTATCTGTCTCTCAGAATATTATTTTTGTCCGAACACAGTCTTCAAATGTAATTCACTCGACAGGCTCTCAGTATCAGATACCACACGTGCTCTATGAACTAAAGTACGTAATGCACTACCGCATTGTGCAGGATGATGGCAGCTTCTGGCCTGCAGATATAGATAGGCGAGTTCAATCTATGGAGCAGCATGAAGATACGAAGACACCCATCACTTTGGCCTTTTTGCCATATTTTGATGCCATGTCGTCAAGAATCGGAAGAGTCCTCGTCAGATACGGAATTAAGTGTGATTTTCAACCATCTTCAAGACTGAGAAACCTGTTGGGTTCGATTAAGGATGACCTTGCAATGAGGAAATGTGGTGTGTACAAGATTACTTGTCAGTGTGGGACAGCGTATACAGTGTGATCCATTGATAGTCACCGGGCAAAATATCTAACGAAATAAGCATCAAACGAAAAATCTACAAAGAACGAAACTCGTCTAGCTTGAAGGGGCAAACCAGATGGTGCTATGGTTGGCCCGCTAGATGGCGCTGCCATAGGTCAAACGGGTATCAACTGCGTTTTTTAAATAGGAACCCCGATTTTTATTACATATTCGTTTAGTACGTAAAGAAATATGAATGTTTTAGTTGGACCACTTTTTTTCACTTAGTGATAGATATCCCAGTAATAGTCACAAACATATGGCTCACAATTTTAGACGAACAGTTGGTAACAAGAACGTTTAAAAAAAAACATACAGAACTTAGGTACGTTTGAAAATTTTACTTCGTTTGTTCCACTGTGATACATGTACCTATGTGAACTTATCAATTCTGAGAACGCTTGCTGTTACAGCGTGATTACCTGTAAATACCACATTAGTGCGATAAATGCTCAAAACGATGTTCGTCAACCTCAATGCATTTCGCAATACGTGTAACGACATTCCTCTCAGCAACGAGTAGTTCCCCTTCCATAATGTTCGCACATGCACTGACAATGCGCTGACGCATGTTGCCATTCGTTGTCCGTGGATCACGATAGCAAATATCCTTCAACTCTCCCAACAGAAAGAAATCTGGGGACGTCAGATCTGGTGAACGTGCGGGACATGGTATGGTGCTTCGACGACCAATCCACCTGTCATGAATTATGCTATTCAATAACGCTTCAACCGCACGCGAGTTATGTGCCGGACATCTATCGTGTTGGAAGTACATCACCATCCTGTCATGCAGTGAAACATCTTGTAGTAACATCGGTAGAACATTACGTAGGAAATCAGCATACATTGCAACATTTAGATTGCCATCGATAAAATTGGGGCCAGTTATCCTTCCTCCCATTATACCGCACCATACATTAACCCCCAAGGTTGCTGATGTTCCACTTGTCCTAGCCATCGTGGATTTTCCGTTGCCCAATAGTGCATATCATGCCGGTTTACGTTACCGTTGTTGGTGAATGACGCATCATCGCTAAATAGAACGCATGAAAAACATCTGTCATCGTCCCGTAATATCTCTTGTGCCCAGTGGTAGAACTGTACACGACGCTCAAAATCATCGCCATGCAATTCCTGGTGCATAGAAATATGGTACGCGTGCAATCGATGTTGATGTAGCATTCTCAACACCGATTCTCGCGCAATGTGCGGATTAGCCGCGACAGCAGCTAAAACACCTACTTGGGCATCATCATTTGTTGCAGGTCGTGGCTGACGTTTCACATGTGGCTGAACACTTCCTGTTTCCTTAAATAACGTAACTATCCGGCGTACGGTCAGGAGACTTGGATGATGTCGTCCAGGATACCGAGCAGCATACATAGCACACGCCCGTTGGGCATTTTGATCACAATAGCCATACATCAACACGATATCGACCCTTTCCGCAATTGGTAAATGGTCCATTTTTTTTCTTTGTTGTTATTTTCACACCTGATACAGGTAGGCCAGCAGCGGCACATTACGCCGCTCTTCGGCCACAGATGAAACGAATGAGACAAAAGAAGGCAATCGCAGAACAGACAGGATGGATATACAAACGTAGACATACAAAGTTAAAACACACTAAGCCGTTCACGGGCGCACAGTCCAAAATAAAAATGTTCAGACACGAGGACACGCACCGAGATGACAGATGGTACACGCGAACGTTGGAGCACATACGAGTAATACTGGAACACTTGAACACAAACACGACGACACACAAAAACACTAGGCGATTATCTCCGGCGCGCGAAAGTTCACTATACGTGTGCAAGTCCTGGGACCTGCCAAAAGGGCAGAAAAGGGGGGGAGGTGGAAGAGGGGAGTGTGTAGGTGCCAGTGGCACAGGAGATGGGAGGGGGAACGGTCCGTTTTAACACGGGTAATGTATCACGAAGTAAATACCGTCCGCAATGGCGGAATGTTACGTGATACCACGTACCTATTCGTGTGTGACTATTACAGCGCTATCTATCACAAAGCGAAAAAAGTGGTCCAATTAAAACATTCATATTTCTTTACGTACTACACGAACGTGTAATAAAGAGGGGGTTCACATTTAAAAAAAACGTAGTTGATACCCGTTTGATCTATGGCAGCCGGCCGAAGTGGCCGTGTGGTTAAAGGCGCTGCAGTCTGGAACCGCAAGACCGCTACGGTCGCAGGTTCGAATCCTGCCTCGGGCGTGGATGTTTGTGATGTCCTTAGGTTAGTTAGGTTTCAATAGTTCTAAGTTCTAGCGGACTAATGACCTCAGCAGTTGAGTCCCATAGTGCTCAGAGCCTTTTGATCTATGGCAGAGATATTGAGCCCGGTCACGATCAATGGACCACCCTGTATAGGCCAGACATGTCGCACAGTACAAGAACGCTGCGATGAACATCAGCGTCATACACGCCTGCGTCAACCGGAAATGTCGGCAATTGCGGAACGCTACCTGAGCACAGGACATCGTATGAGTTATGGAAAGACGTAAGTTTTATCCCCGCATCATCTTTCTGGAACTGCGTCATTATTGAAGCAAAACATATCCATACAGGCGATAATGTCATCAAAAAGGATACGGGATTTCAACTGAGCCCAGCCTGGAACCCTGCATTGGCTGCTATTAAATCACGACCCGAAAATCAAGATCTTCGCTAACAGGCTCGTCATAACACTGGCCTAGAACGGCCGTTGGTGAGTAACTTCTGGCCGCAATGTTGACAAACATAGCATACAGCACACGCGCAGGAGAGCCGCTCTGCGATTTTCGGCCTCGGGAGGTTGAATATGGGAAATCACTGCGCATGCACGATTTCCGCGGCTGCGCATTCTTCGTGCACGTGTTCTAAAGACGTGGCTTCGGTGTGCAGATACCGTCAGTTGTACCTAGCAACGAGCAAGGTTCAACCACCTGAAGATGTCGGACAGTTGCTCCGTAGAAATATTGAGGAATTTGCACAACGTGATCCAGCGGCAAACCCGTGAAGACTATTTACAACATATCCACCGGGAAAACGTGAAGAGTCACATGAAAAGGATTTCTGGTCAGGTGAGTGTAGGGCAATACTAACTGCAGCAGAAAATGGTATATCTCGAGTACTATTCGTTATGAATAGAAAAGTAGGAAAGAGAGTGAGTTGCTGTGAACAGTTCAATGACAGGGCTATTCTTATCATAATTAACAGCAAACTAACTGATGTGGACTGCTAAGGCAGCCAGTCCACAGTGACGGGTAGCCGAAAGAAAGGCACGCGTACACACACACCGACTGGCGTGAAGTCTGGAACAGGATAAGTATTGATTCTAATAAGAAAAGTATGCAGCTCCTCGAATACTTAACTTTAATTCTTTGCTGGTTTACAACGTTCTTCTTGTTGAGACATTTCATACGATAAATATCAAACTATGTAAGGCTAATGGCGCCTTGCTAGGTCGTAGCCATGGGGCTTCGCTGAAGGCTATTCTAACTGTCTCTCGGCAAATGAGAGCAAAGGCTTCGTCCGTATAGTCGCTAGCAATGTCGTCCGTACAACTGGGGCGAGTGCTCTTCCGTATCTCGAGACCTGCCTTGTGGTGGCGCTCGGTCTGCGATCACACAGTGGCGACACGCGGGTCCGACATGTACTAATGGACCGCGGCCGATTTAAGCTACCACCTAGCAAGTGTGGTGTCTGGCGGTGACACCACACTAACTCCGATAACGACAGTTCAGTTATACATGCATCAGAAATTGCGGAGTGTATGACAGTCTGAAATATCGCTACTTACAGCCCTTATAAGTGTATAATCAGTCACCGTTGAATAATTCAGCAAATCTGAATACATCTGCTACCTCTGAAAGTAGTCGCACATCCAATGAAACAAAAACTATTTCAATATCTTAAAACTGAAGAAGTTAATGTTTTCTAATAACTAAATATTTTCACAACGAACCTTACAATAAAAAATTTTGAAACGCTTCGTGCGATTTTAACAAATTATACCTCGAGTGATAGCATTATTCTAAAGCTATCATCCCTCAGGGCTACATGTTTATAACTATTTCACGTATTGATTTATCACTTTTTACATCATCTTCATTACGCACAAGTTTAACCGAATATCGTATCCTCCACAATAACACAGAAACTTATACCTTATGGTTGCAGTCGATATAAAAAATCGCGGTACTCTAGGAAGTGGTCACTCTTATGTATTGTCTGGTACCACTGTTGAAAACAGTTATGTTACCCTACACTCATCTGGCCAGAAATCATTCCCTTCTTTTCATTTCAATTCACTAAGCCACAGCTATATGCATATTGAGACTTAACATTTCCCTTTTCAGGTTATCTAACTTCCCTACCATATTCAGGCTTCTGATGTTCCACGCAGTGACTCGTAGAACCACACAAATTCGCTGGTTACAGAATCTTTTTCTCGTGGTCACCGCCCTCCTGGCAGTCCACTTCCGGATACCCCAACAGGATACTAGTCTGGAATCTCTTTCAACGGAGAGACTATTGTGACTCTATTCAGTTACGGGTCACATGACCGATGGATACACATTAAGTATGTGAATTTACTGAAGTGATTTCCATTGCATTCTGAAGTCTCACGGTGTTGAACATTACCGGTTTTTGCGCCTTTAATGACAGTTTCCCACCAAAAGAGCAAGACAGTACCCTAAATCTCTCTTCGCCGTCTTTGACAAGACCGTTCTTAAACTGAAGGTGACTTTTTATGCCGGGGTCTTCGGCCGCCATTACTGATGATTTTTATTCTAAATTTAAGCTGTGGCTTGGTTCGAGCCCTATAACCCAAGACTCCTCACGTTGTCGAGAGGGCAAGGCTAACTTCCATCGAGGGCTGAAAAATCCATAGTCCCATTAAGATTCGATCCTACATAGTCTCCTTTTTGCAGGCACGCACTTTACAGCTTATTTCCATAAATGTAATTTACTCATTAGACAGTACTGTTAACTTAAACTGAAATAAACATAGTAAACATGAGTATTATACACTCCTGGAAATTGAAATAAGAACACCGTGAATTCATTGTCCCAGGAAGGGGAAACTTTATTGACACATTCCTGGGGTAAGATACATCACATGATCACACTGACAGAACCACAGGCACATAGACACAGGCAACAGAGCATGCACAATGTCGACACTAGTACAGTGTATATCCACCTTTCGCAGCAATGCAGGCTGCTATTCTCCCATGGAGACGATCGTAGAGATGCTGGATGTAGTTCTGTGGAACGGCTTGCCATGCTATTTCCACCTGGCGCCTCAGTTGGACCAGCGTTCGTGCTGGACGTGCAGACCGCGTGAGACGACGCTTCATCCAGTCCCAAACATGCTCAATGGGGGACAGATCCGGAGATCTTGCTGGCCAGGGTAGTTGACTTACACCTTCTAGAGCACGTTGGGTGGCACGGGATACATGCGGACGTGCATTGTCCTATTGGAACAGCAAGTTCCGTTGCCGGTCTAGGAATGATAGAACGATGGGTTCGATGACGGTTTGGATGTACCGTGCACTATTCAGTGTCCCCTCGTCGATCACCAGTGGTGTACGGCCAGTGTAGGAGATCGCTCCCCACACCATGATGCCGGGTGTTGGCCCTGTGTGCCTCGGTCGTATGCAGTCCTGATTGTGGCGCTCACCTGCACGGCGCCAAACACGCATACGACCATCATTGGCACCAAGGCAGAAGCGACTCTCATCGCTGAAGACGACACGTCTCCATTCGTCCCTCCATTCACGCCTGTCGCGACACCACTCGAGGCGGGCTGCACGATGTTGGGGCGTGAGCGGAAGACGGCCTAACGGTGTGCGGGACCGTAGCCCAGCTTCATGGAGACGGTTGCGAATGGTCCTCGCCGATACCCCAGGAGCAACAGTGTCCCTAATTTGCTGGGAACTGGCGGTGCGGTCCCCTATGGCACTGCGTAGGATCCTACGGTCTTGGCGTGCATCCGTGCGTCGCTGCGATCCGGTCCCAGATCGACGGGCACGTGCACCTTCCGCCGACCACTGGCGACAACATCGATGTACTGTGGAGACCTCACACCCCACGTGTTGAGCAATTCGGCGGTACGTCCACCCGGCCTCCCGCATGCCCACTATACGCCCTCGCTCAAAGTCCGTTAACTGCACATACGGTTCACGTCCACGCTGTCGCGGCATGCTACCAGTGTTAAAGACTGCGATGGAGCTCCGTATGCCACGGCAAACTGGCTGACACTGACGGCGGCGGTGCACAAATGCTGCGCAGCCAGCGCCATTCGACGGCCAACACCGCGGTTCCTGGTGTGTCCGCTGTGCCGTGCGTGTGATCATTGCTTGTACAGCCCTCTCGCAGTGTCCGGAGCAAGTATGGTGGGTCTGACACACCGGTGTCAATGTGTTCTTTTTTCCATTTCCAGGAGTGTAGTTTACACATAGGAAAACAGAATCAGTTACAATATCCGTGTAAACAGGAATTAAATTTTACGAAAAATAGCTTCAGGCTGGTGGAGGCAAGTGGTTAGGGGTTGAATATCGAGGTCTGGCCACGATCTCTTCTCATCGTCATCGTCTACTATTTTTTTTAGTTATTCAAAAACAAATGCATTAGGGCAAAAGGAAGCAATACAGTGGAGAAACAAAGGGAAGAAAACAAAAGTACATTCACAGCAGCAGCTGTCAAAACTATCCAACGCCTTTGTCTTTGTAAGGTAAGATTTAGCATGCTGGCAAAGATTTAAGCGAGTGACTGCGTGTGATATCGCTCTCTAAGTTTTTATATATATATTTTTAGATTTCAGATACATATTTTAACGGTTTTTGTGATATTATTTACAATATAAGTGACTTATTAGTGGTTTCTTCATTCACCTCTGCCTTTCTTGTGTTGTAACCTGATATATGTGAGAGTTTCGTATCGAGTAACTTAACCTCTTACCTGTGTTTACATTCCGCGCTGACCAGTTGTAACTGTAGCGGTGCATCGAAAGCTAAGTACTAATTAAATGTGTGTGTATATAGTGGTTTTATTTAGGAACTTTAGTAGTCTTCAACCAGTGTTCTTGGTGTTTTATGGTGAAATAATTTCAGAAGAACCTTTTGGGAACTGTTTTCAGTTTCGTTACTATGTCATTAGACGTTTCATTCTCTTTCTGTATTAGTCTTTTGTTATATACTCATTTGTTGTTGATTAATCCTGTTAATAATAGTAGTTACTTCCCTTGTAGAGTAAGTCTGTGATTATTGTAGTAGCGGAACTTAGATAAGTAGTTTTCTTGTTTCAATAAGTGTAAAATTTTACAATGAGTGAGAAATGTGGGCTTTGCCGTAGGTTCGTGAGTAGTGGATTGCAGTGTGAGGCTTGTTCGAAGTATTTTCACTGAGAGGAATACAGTGGGGAAGCCAGTGGGCACTCTGGTGAGATCCTCTCCTGGAACTGCAGGTTATGCAGCAACAGTAAGTTGATAGAGGAGCAGGAGCGTAAGATCTGTGCCCTTCAGGTGCAGGTGAAAAACGCACAGGAGGAGCTAGATAGGATGAGGAGGGAAATGCGGGTTGGGAAATGGGAGCTGGCTGTTGACAAGAGATCTGCTAGGAGCAGATGATTTTCAGATAGCTTTACTATTGGTGTTTGCAATAGATAGGACCAACTGTCAGAGTCTAGTGGAGAGGAATCTCGAGTAGCTGTAGATCTCAGCAGTTACGGTGGCTAGGACAGTTGCAAAGTCGAAGAGGAAGAAGAAGGTTCTGCTGTTAGGTAGTTCTCATGGCAGAGGTGTAGGCCAGCAGTTGCAGGAAGTGTTAGGGAGTGAGTACCAGGTCACCAGCATTGTGAAGCCTAATGCAGGATTGGCTCAGTTGACTGTTAACATAGGGGGGTTATGTAGGGATTTTACTAGAGAGGATCAGGTAGTGATTGTGGGTGGGGCTGGTAATAGTGTTGATAGGGATGGGGAATACGACATAGATGGTGACCTGGAAAAGATAGCCACTCAGACTGGCAACACGAATGTGCATTTCGTGGAACTGTTTCAGTGTCACGATCGGCCTCATCTTGATACAGCCGTCAGGCGTAATAACATGAGACTTGGGGGTGCGCTGATGACAGAAAGCATGGGTCACATTTCAGTGGTGTCGGAGGAGTCTATTAGCAGGACGGGTTTCACTAGACATGGCCTGCACCTCAACAGGTATGGAAAGGGGAGGTTGGCAAAGCTTATAGTTGACAGCATAGGTGGGGGTGGTGGGATCACTCATGGGAAAATTCCTGCAGTAGTGGGTGTTAGAGCTGCACTTTTTTAGATTGAAGTCAGCTGACAGGTATTCCTGCTTAAGGGAAGTCTCTCTAACAAAGGAACCGCTTTTGACAAAGCTTAGGTATCCGAGTAATGAGGGAATTAGTATATTTCATCAAAATATACAAGGTATTAGAGATAAAGTTAGTGAACTGCTTATAGATGTTGACTCTGAAATTATTGCTATATCTGAACACTTCTTAAGTAAGGAGATAATTCAGAGGCTTCCTTTACCAGGATACAGGTTGGCTGGCAGCTTTTCTAGGAGCTCTTTACGGTGTGGGGGAGTAGCCATGTATGTGAAAAACGGCATCCCATATGAGGCAATTGATGTTTAAAACTGCTGCACTGAAAAGGTGTTTGAATATTGTGCAGGTGTGGTTAAATTTAATGGAGCTAAACTTCTAACTGTTGTTATTTATAGATCCCCAGACTCCGACTTCATAACATTTTTGCTAAAGCTATAGGAGGTTCTTGGTTCACTATATAGGAAGTACAAAAAGTTTGTTATATGTGGTGACTTCAACATTAATTGTATAAGTAATTGTGCAAGGAAAAGGATGCTGGTAGACCTCTTTAATTCATATAATCTTATGCAAACCGTATTCTTTCCAACGAGAGTGCAAGGGAACAGTAGAACAACCATAGATATTTTTGTTCATTCCTCATTACTAGACGGGTATTCTTTTAGCAATAAAGTGAATGGCCTTTCAGATCATGATGCACAAATTTTAACTCTAAAAGATTTTTGGGCTATAACACATGTTAAATATAATTATCAACGGTTTAGGAAAGCTGATCCAGTTGCTGTAGAGACCTTTGTAAACTTTATCAAAGAACAAGAGTGCCAAGATGTTTATAGCGCTGATACAGTAGATGATAAATATAATGCTTTTTTGAAGACTTTTCTCGTGATCTTTGAAAGTTGCTTTCCGTTAGAACGTTCAAAACAGGGTACTAGCACAAACAGGCTGCCTGGGAGGCTGACTAGAGGGATAAGAATATCTTGTAGAACAAAGAGGCAATTATATCAAAACGTTAGAAACAGGCAAAATCTAAATGCAACAGCCCATCACAAACAGTATTGTAAGGTGCTTAAAAGTGTTATTAGGAAGGCAAAAAGTATGTGGTATGCAGATAGAATAGCTAAGTCTCAGGGTAAAATTAAAACCATATGGTCATTCGTAAAGGAAGTGGCTGGTCTGCAGAGACAGGTCGAGAATATAGAATCAGTGTGTAGTGGGAATGTCCGTGTTACTGATAAGTCGCGTATATGTACAGTATTTAATAATCACTTTCTGAATATAGCAGGTGAACTAAATAGAAACCTAGTCCCAACAGGGAATCACATAGCGCTCTTAGAAAAAAGTGTTCCGAGACTGTTACCTGAAGTGCTCCTCCATGATACTGACAAGAGGGAGATTGAGTTAATAATTAAATCACTAAAGACCAAGAACTCTCATGGATAGGACGGGGTATCTACCAGAATACCGAAGTATTGTTCTATGTATGTTAGCCCAGTACTTAGCCATATCTGTAACTTTTCCTTTAGGAGTAGTCGGTTTCCTGATCGATTAAAGTGCTCGGTAGTGAAGCCACTTCATAAAAAGGGAGACAGGGATAATGTTGACAATTTGAGGCCTATTTCTATGCCATCGGTGTTTGCTAAAGTTATCGAGAAGGTTGTATATACAAGGTTACTGCAGGATTTAAATTCACATAATTTGCTGTCAAATGTACAGTTTGGTTTTAGAAATGGTTTAACAACTGAAAATGCTATATTCTCTTTTCCCTGTGAGGTTTTGGACGGATTAAATAAAATGTTGCGAACGCTAGGTGTTTTCTTTGATTTAACGAAGGCTTTTGACTGTGTTGACCACAAAATACTACTGCAGAAGTTGGACCATTATCGAGTAAGGGGAGCGGCTTACAATTGGTTCGCCTCTTACTTTAAGAACAGAAAGCAGAAGGTAATTCTCCGCAATATTGAGAGTGGTAGTGATGTTAAGTCCCAATGGGGCACTGTTAAGTGGGGCGTTCCCCAAGGGTCGGTGCTGGGGCCACTGCTGTTTCTTATTTATATAAATGATATGCCTTCTAGTATTACAGGTCATTCAAAACTATTTCTGTTTGCTGATGACACCAGCTTGGTAGTGTAGGATCTTGTGTGTAATATTGAAACAGTATCAAATATTGTAGTTCATGAAATAAGTTTGTGGCTTGTGGAAAATAATTTGATGCTAAATCACAGTAAGACTCATTTTTTACAGTTTATAACTCACAATTCAACAAGAACCGATATTCTGATCAGACAGAATGGGCGTATTATAAGCGAGACGGAACAGTTCAAGTTCCTAGGCGTTCGGATAGATAGTAAGCTGTTGTGGAAAGCCCACGTCCAGGATCTTGTTCAGAAACTAAATGCTGCTTTATTTACCATGAGAACAGTATCTGAAATAAGTGACAGTTCAACACGAAAGGAAGTCTACTTCGCATATTTTCATACACTTATGTTGTATGGTATTATTTTTTGGGGTGATTCAACTGATTCATAAAGGGTATTTTTGGCTGAAAAACGGGCTGTTCGACCTATATGTGGTGTAACTTCGAGAAACTCTTGTCGACCTCCATTCAATAGTCTGGGAATTCTGACATTGCCCTCACAGTATATATTTTTTTTAATGTCGTTTGTTGTTAGCAATATTAGCCTATTCCCAAGAGTTAGCAGCTTTCACTCAGTTAATACTAGGCAGAAATCAAATCTGCATGTGGGATGCACTTCCTTGACTCTTGTGCAGAAAGGAGTGCAGTATTATGCTGCATCCATTTTCAATAAGCTACCACAAGAACTCAAAAATCTTAGCAGTAGCCCAAACTTTTTTAAGCCTAAAGTGAAGAGTTTCCTCATGGCTTACTCCTTCTATTCTGTCGAGGAGCTCCTGGAAGAGCCAAAAATTTAAGCAAATTCCAGTGTAACATTGTTGATTTTCTTTATCTAAACTTAAGACTTATCGCCTGCATAGGTTTTTTTATATATTTCATTTTGTCTGTTTCTACTATCTTGTTATAATTCCATGTATTGACTAGTTCCATGACCATGGGGACTTCTCCTTATTTTGGTCCCACGGAACAATAAATAAGTAAATAAATAAATAAATAAATTTCTCAAAATCTGGGCAATTATAAGCCGTTCACATAAACTGGCGAGAAGCTAGATAGTTACCACCCTCACAAGCAACGACAAATGTGTACAAGTGACAACCAATAATTTTGATAGTATTAACCTCTGTCCTCGGTAAAAAGGAGTAGCCGGACGCAGAATTTTATCAGTGGTAAATACAGTTTCAAAAGACGGAGTGAGAAAAGCCAGTTGCTTCCTGAGCCAGGACCAGTTTGATAGGTGAGCACGAAAAACAAGCAGGTGCTGCAGCACATCTAGAACGCAACCTACGGATACGTCATAGACGCTCGTTTTCGACATCTAATTGCTGACCACCCTTTACCATGAGGAGGCCGGTGCCATTGACAGAACAGTGAGGCTGATATTGGTTCACAAAATTTTCCAGAATATTCGCGCTGATAATTGTTCAACGGGATTGGTGCAGGGGTTCCATTCCCGATGGGGTGACAAAAACTCAGTCGTGAGCGCTGGCCTCTTTAATGCGTCTGCCCCAAATAGCTCACGTCTACGTTGAATTCTATCATGAGTTTCAGCTTAAAATTCAGGCATCAAGGTGTATAAATCCTGAGTGACATGTCCACAAAATGTATGACAGATGCCTTCCTCTTAATGTCCGAAAGGTCAGTCCCCCTAGGAAACATGGCTTCGTCGCAATACTCTGCAGCAATTTGAAGATACGATACTTCCATCAAAAGCGAATGGACAACTGCTTCAGCTTCTCAACCATCATGGAGGCTAGTGGGGAAAGGTGTGCGTTGTAAAATGCCGTGCAGAGGTACATATTCAAAATTCGTACCTTCTGAAGAAGGGTAAGAGAGAGTCGTTCATGTTCCAGAATTGTCCCTGTATTTTATCAGTAACAGATTTCAATTTGAGAGTCGCAATTTCGAGCGGAAACCGATCAATAAGAATTCCCACTAACGTATGTCGATCCGAAGCGGTGGCCCACGTGATTCCTGCTCCATCCAAACCCCATACGTAAAAAAGTTTACTTTTGCTCTCGTTAGGTGACGCTCACGAGACAGAGTAACAATCATAGAAAATTGTTTCAACACAGGTATCTCTGCACGTCGACGGAGTAAAACTGTCACATTATCAGCGTAAGAGCGAACAGTGGGTATCCTTCCAGGAAGCGTCCTACCCTGAAGCTGAGACGAAACCTTCCGAAGCAGGCGGGTCCAGGTAAAAGACAAACAAAGACACCGAGAGCCTATTCCCTTGTGGCACTCACAGACGGATGGTTATGAGGGTAATGTGCATAATTTCTAAAACACTTTACGAGGCTCAACAGTGAACCCTTTCATTTCCAGGATCCGAAGAAGATTTCACGATTTACACCATCGGGAGCCCCATTAAAATCCAACAATGCAAAAGCACAGCGGTAGCAATAGAAACTACATCACGCTGTTCACTCACAGCGATAAGAACAGAGCGACCTTGAAGACAAGTCTACACCAGCAAGGTATACATTTTGCGGTTTACCGCCCTCGTCACTGTCTAATAAAGAAAATCAGTAGCCTCAGAGGACAAGAATTATCAACAGTTTTACGACCGATTTGTTTAGGTATCAACACAACTTTCTGCCCCTTAAATGGAATGGGCACAAGTTTCCCCCTTATCACAACTTTCAAAAAGGACATAAATGTGTCGCTGATGAGGGGCCAAAAACATAGAAAAAATTTTTGGGAGCCCATCCAGTCTAGGAGACTTGTGAGAAGGGAAATTAACCATATTATCATACACGTGACCTGAGTGATTGGCGGCCAAAGGTTCGTTGTTCTGCTCGGGCATGAGAGGCTTACCTAGGGTCTCAATAGCCGAGTCGAAGTGAAAGGTGTTAGGTGTATCCACATCGTAAAGATCCACATATTAACGATGTAAGGTGTGATCTACGTTAGCTTGCGCTGTCAGATGACGGTCGTCAGTTACTCCAAGAGAAGTAATGCAACGGTGGCGACGCCGAGTTTGATGTCGAAACAGGTTCTTCCGCCACTAGTGATTGTGGTTGGAAACGTACATGTACAATGTGTCGCCGCATAAACTACAACAACTTTTCTTTAGTACTTCGTCCATCTGCAATCCGCAGTGGGCGCACGATTCCCACCGTGACACAAGTCGCGCGAAAGACAATAATAAAATTCATGATTTCTTCGAATATTGCTGGTCCCAGCTCCAAAAGAAGTGATCAAAGTTTGATGGAGCATAGATTTAGCCACGACAGTCCACCTTTCCATAGTGGCTGAATACCTCCTCGTGTGTCGAAGACTACGCCCTCACGCATCGTGTACCATATCATTGAGAGAAGAATCTCTCGTGTGAGCGACATTTGACATCCATGAGAAACGGAATATTTTCATCAGTGATCAGTAACGCTCGCAGAGATAAAGCTGACTTCGTGAATGCGATCGATCATCCTATCCAGTAAGTCGATTTGGCCAATCTTGCTACTAAACGTCGCCGTAAAATGCGTAAATTTGACCAACGTCGCATGTCTACACTGTCTAATATTTTTTAAAGTGTATCGACAGTATCGAATCGTTTAAACCCCGACAATAATTAAATGTGGGAGACTGATAAACAGAACGCAGTACACAGTTAAAATCATCACCCAACAGCAGACCCCGAGAACACCTCCACATAAAAAGGGTAACGTTCCATTATTTGACCGGAGCCAGTCGGTGCATGTAATATAACAAAGGTGAGGTCAAAAAGCCTACAGCCTAATGAATGAGGCAGTTCCCGTCGAAAATTGAGGCACCACATTAAGATCAGTTCGAAATTCAGGAAGTGGGGAAACTGGCAAACAAAACTTCTTGCAAGAGCACTATATCCACACCACACAGGACTCATACATAAAGTGATGAAGTGCAGCTTGGTGCTGCTGTAATGCCACTCGTTTAACGTTTAGTGTCACGAATGTATATCCTTGAGCCATCAGTCAAAGGGAAAAATATAGAAAGAACAACACAGCTTCATGACCGTTCCACCAGTCGCCTGTCATATTCCGCCGCAATGTCCAATAACAAATCTGCGAAATGGGGGGGGGGGGGGGTGAGGGGAGCGGGAAACAGTACTGGCTCCAATTGGATCTGACCCTTGGTTTCGCTGCACGTTCCGGCTCTACACGGTGTTTAGCCGAGCTGCGAATCGTCCTTGCAGCAGGCGGCGTCGGCGGATCTTACACCACTTCCATAGCAATCCTTGACATCCCAGGGTTGTAGAACTGCCCCAACGTGCAAGACATGCCAACTCCCTAATTAAGGGCAAACAGAGTGACACTGAGAGGAGGCAACTCTGGGATAACAATTTCCGAAAGTCATGAACCGCATCGTCGTTAGCAGACTGGTTGCACTTGGTGCAGAGTCTGCGAACGAGACAACTCCGACAAGCACGCGCTCCAGGACGGCTCCGTAGGAACCACTCTTGCAGCAACAGGAATACCAGATGCTGCCTTCCCTATCGCCACCTCACCAAGCCTGTGTCGTACAATACTACAGGTTGGAGTGACAGACAGACACGGCTCAGTGGACGGTGGAACAGAAGTAGGGCCAACTAATTCATCACCATCCTGAGTGCGGCACTGCTTGTTATGAACCGCGAACGATGCCATAGAAGCTGCAACAATAACGAGTTAGGCTTAGCTTGCGAAAGTGGAAAAGCACCCGCAGTGATAGTGGAAACTGTCAGATGATCGCCAGAAACATGGAAAACATAGCCCCAAGTTTATTACCAAGGAGAACAAGGAGGGCAACCGGTAACTTACTGCGTTTTTCCAAGGATTGCCGTTAAACAAAAACTCTCTCTGGGCAGTTGTTACGAAGATGGCCACTTTTATTGCACAGAAAAGACGTCCCCACCTGTACCATGTACGTAACATTAATACGATAGCCAAAAACTTGCTGTTGAGGTGGAATGTTCTTTATGATTTGCATTCCCACCGAACTTATGCTACTACGACAATGTAGCTTCCGTGGACATAGTTAATGTTCACGGTGAATACATCTCACGGCACCATACATCCCCTATCTCCGATGATAGGCCGTATATTCGAACATTAATATAATCAATATCTGCATTCGCAAGCAACACCATACTGACCGAACCGTCTCTTTGCGTCTCGAATTATCAAATGAAAATCTCGTGCTGTCATTACGTGGAACACTCTTCTATGCCATGGGAAACAAGCAGGAGTGGACTACGCTGCTGTCAGACACACACCCAATAAAGGGAAACCCGAGTCAACAACAGTGTTATACACACCAAGACACAAACACCATTGAAGCTATAAACTTCCAAACACTTGTGACGCTGAGGCGGTGCTGATGGTCATACAACCACCTGCTCTCGCGGCGCCCAAGTCGGAACGCCCTAGACTAGTGAGATACTCGATATTCGAGTACAACTTTCAACAGAAAACGCTCATCCGCAAACTTGGCACGTCGATAGAAACAATCATGTTTAGAGACTGTCTTTGGTCACCATGACCCACCCATCTGTGGACGTACACCAACTCCATCTCTGTACCAATATCAAGGATATCAAGAATCAGATACAGTAATCGTGGGGCAACGTAGGCCTACCACAGGAGAGGATACAAGAACTGTGAGGGTCGAACAAAAAGCTCTTAAAGGTGTGGGGGTGAAAGTAGCGCAGCTCATCACGAGCAAATAGCCAATCTTCGTCTCGTATTTGAGAATGGGGGCATATAATGACTTGAGACCAACATTACACAAAGTTTTAAATCCTTACGAGTCATTTTCTCCCTGTTACCCCCAAGAAAATTATGAAAGCAGAAAATCTTTATCGCTTACTAAATTTTGTTGTTCACGCAGTTATACTGCCATACAGGGCATGACCTTTCCATTTATTACTTCTTTATTACTGCCTCTGTTTGCAACACATTTTTGGACAGTATTCACGTATAACATCGATTATACTTGGAAAACGTTATCATTGTACGATACATAGTTCGGTAGATATGGCGTCATAAACATTGAGATTTCTGAAAGACTATCGCATGATGCATGGCGTTTTAATGTATTACTCATTTGCTACTAATTCTATTCGCAACGCATTTCAGAGACAGAATCGCCATTTACCCCTGGTTGCATCTGCAAAATTATATTATTTTACGGCACATAGTTCAGAGTATATGACGTCACAAACAATGATCTGCTTGAAAACGAAACTACAGGGAGATATTCGCTGGAGATACAGACGAAATACATGTACACCTGTGTGTGAAAGATATATGCCATGGGATAAACCACTCTTTCTGAACCCCTGGATCGATTTCAACCGATCTGGTACATACGTTACTTACTATACGGAATGAAATACTTGGATGGTGAGAACCGGCAACCTCCAACGGGAGCGTGGGTCATAAGGTGGAGAGAGAATAGGGTAGACGGAGGTGTACAGAGAGACTGGGGAGGAACAGGTGGACAGACAGAGAGCCAGCAGGAGATGAACAAAGGTTGTGAATTGGAGGAGTTGAACAGAGAGAGGGGAAAGTAGGACACGAGATAATGGAGACTATAGTAAATACATACGCATTCAACGCCAGTTAGTCAGTTAGTTGTTAATACGGAGTCGGATTTATTTATTAGAATCGATTTCTTCATCACTACAATATAGGTTGAAAACTGCTCTGAACGTGATTTACTCACTGTCTCCTCTCCTTCCACGTGTTTTACTCCTTTATGTATGTATGGTTTCGTAAGTGAAATTTCTACCGTCTGTGCCCTCAATTGACAAACATGAGCTTTAGTCTATGAGTATCGATAATTCCATGCAGACACTTCAGCTAATGGTTTCACATAACCAACATCGATGCTGCCTAGCGTTCTTGCTACGAAACTATGTTAATATTCAGCGGCAGAGCAGAGGTTAATAGAGAGCAGGTATTGCATAATCCACGGGAGAGCGGCGGAATTGCGACTGCGGGGTTGCTGCCTGTGAAGTAGGCTACCAGCAGCACAGCTCTAAGGATTTATGCTGACCTGCGCCACCCACGTATTCGATATCCGCAGTGGCCTGACATCCACACAATTAAACGGGTGACAACGGCGGGAAACCCACCGGCAGGTCAAGGTTTGTGGCGTTCACTCTTCTTAATTAAGGACGCAGAGAGTTTCGGTATATTTGTGCAATATTGGTTACTCTGTGAGACAGATTGAAATGGTGACACGGTCACGGAAATGTAGTTGCCGCAATAGTGTGGGATTGTGTTCCTATCACATTTGCAAATCCTGTAAGTAACTAATGACAGACTGAAGTCACTTCAACTCAACGAGTCGGATTTACTAGTAACCTTCTATGTCGCCTCATTCTCCAGTAGAGCTCCTATCATGAATTCACTGTCACTCATTAGAACTAGAAGCCGATGTATAACAGTGCTATTTCATAAACCTATTGTTAACGCATTTATTTATCAAACAGTGAATTTTTGTAACAAATTGGAGGTGCTGGCATGGGAAGATTCCTCTCGTCTCTGGTAGCAAATTAGTTTGTGTCAGACTTTGCTTAGAGGAAATTCAACATAATTTAAACCGAAAGTCTCCTGGTGATATGTGGATCATACTATCGTAATGTGGCTGCAAGATGGAGAAGAAGTGTTACGCTTATTGCAGCATCTGAATTCTATCCACTAGAATATCAGATTTTTCTTAAGGTAGAAGTAGAGAGGGAAGGCTGTCAGCCATTTCAAGAAGTTTTGGTCAGTCGGAAAGTGGATGGCTCATTGGGACATTCCGTATACCATAATTCCACACATACACACCTATATTTGCTGGTGTCTAGGTACCACCATCTATGACCAGCTACGTGCTTCCTTCGAACGTTAGTACACCGGGAAAATGTTGTGTCTGATGAAGACAGCCTATCAAAGGAGATGGGACACATACAATTTGTATTAAAAGGTAATGGATATTCTCCACATCAGACCAGCACTGGTAGAAAGGTGGCCACACACAAGTGCACAAGGCGGAGTGGTTCAAGAGCAAGGCGTTCCTCCCATATGCCGGCAATATGTCGTAGAAACTAGGCAAAATTTTAAGGAAACTTTATGTCAAAGTAATCATCCGCTCTCTTTTGGGAGGAGAGGGGGGGGGGGGGAGGCATGATGACATTGGTCGTCTGACTGATGTGGCTTACCGTGATTTTCTCTTCCGTGCCAACCTCTTCGCCTTACAGTAGGATTTACATGCATTGTCGTTAGTTATTTGTAAAATATACTCCATTATCTGTCTTCTCTACAGTTTTCGGTCTGTATAGCTTCCCCTAGTGCAAAGCAAGTTACTCATGGATGTCTTGTCACATGTCTTATCCTCCTGTCCCTTGCCGTGGTTATTAATTTCCTCAGCGATTCTGCGAAAGATAAAATTATTCTTCAGCTTATCTGTCGACCTACTTTTCAGCATCCTTTTGTAACGATTTAATTCCCAGCAACTCTGTATTCCAGAAGAACATTCGCAGCAGTTTAGTATTATAACGACTGTCACGAACTTAGTCAACTCAAGGTCATTTCAACGACCTAGAGCATTGCCAGTTAGTGGTGATTTCAAACGATGGCAAAAAAGTCAGAAAAAATCTAGAAATCTCTCTTTTAGTCTGGAATACGATACTATCCTAAACAAGCCAGCTGCTACGAAAAAAGAAACTAACGTTACAATAAATTTTCAAGATAAATATTATTTACTTCAAACAATGGGAAAAGAATGAAACCATAGACATATTTGGACTGAAAATAGTATATGAACATTCTCAAAGTTTATAGATGCATGTGTGAAAGCCTTTCGCGAAAACATAAAAGTAATCTAAAGTAAAAAAAAAATAAATACCGTAAGAGGTATGAAAATGCTTCTGTCAAGAAAAATGTCACTGCTGATGAATTTGGGATCTGTTGGACCTCGCAGAAGCTGCCAGAAAGGAAGCTGTCAATAAAACTACAAAATTAATTTAGGTAACGTCTGAGACACCATTGTGAATTTTATTTACGAGAGACGACGTGAGCAAAGGAACGGGAATACTTGTGTGCCACCGCCAGAATTTTAATTACTCACTTTGATAGGACCGGCAAAATTCTCTACCTCCAGAAAATATATTAGCAGCCCCTGCTAACTGTTTGTCATTGTACCGGTCTCCCAGCCCACTAATATCCGCTGTACAAAAGTCACTGTTGGTACATTCAGGCCTGTGTTTCCACTGAAGTCAAGCAAAATATATCTTTGCCTGTGGTTTTGTACAGCCCAAATTTTGTCGAAGTATACTACAAGACAATAGTCGACAGCACACAGGAATAGCAGTTCACAAAAAACTTCGTTCCTGCTGCTGCATTGTATCTGCATTCTATTAAATAGTTTGGTCCATCATAATACAAACCAATTAAGTGGGGAAGAGGAAGAACGAAGGTCACTGAAACAGAACATTCATTAAATCACGGAGATCACTCTGTGTATTTATTATCGTCAGATACTCTCTCCTGTCGTAGTTACACAGTACAGTTCTACGCACAAACTTTTTGTCAGAATCGTAAATTCTGTTATTTCAGTTTTCATTTATACCCTTTGCTTGAGAACCAAAACACAGAGCCAGGTTTCGCAACAATCCAGTTTAAGGACAGAAAAAAGTGAGAAAAGAGCTGAATGATACAAATTACAGACTAAGAGAACTTTCAACTAGCAATGCAACGTCGCAGTAGTCATATGAGTAATCATGTTTCTCATCCGCTGGTTTTACGACCGCCCTCTAAAGACAGATGGATCGATATTTTGACAAGACATTAGGCAATAAGTTTGGCATAATATACAGTAATTATTATCTCTCCCAAAAGACTAGTTCTTGAAGAAATGGCAAATAAAAGGAAATACGAAATATACTCTACGTGTTGAAGTGAAGGTCCAAACAGCCCAAAACAAACAATCCAATGAAACGAGTTCAATTTCACGTCGACAAAACTAACAGGACCGAAGGTGGTACTGAATGCTACGTTCTTGCCCGAGTGAACAAATATTAAAAGCAGAGAATATTAGAGTAACTGGTGCCGTTGATAAAAAAGGTCATGTCGCATGCACAAAGTGACGAAAACACTACTGTTTTTAGGATTAGAATTTGTGTGTATTGGCTCTTTCTCTAAAAATATCATGGAACGCTTTTTTCCGTACATTAATGTTGTTGTATGTGCAAGTTTTCTTTTAGCTTTACAAGTATGTCTTATAAAGCAGTTCAGATTTATAGGATTATTTATAATGTCTTTCAAATATGATAGATAGTAAATAATTATTAGAGTTATTTTATACATAATTTTTGTCATGGTATGTTTTGGAGATAACAGGTTGGTAGGGAGGCCAGTAAAGATTTCTCGGACAACGATAATTTTTGTCTCTTTATTGGATGTAGTCTGGAAGATGTCGAACACAGGACAGCGTTTTAGCGCCGTATATTGGGGACTCAATGGATTGTACTTTGCTCGGATTCAATATTTGTTCAAGAACGGTTTCGTTGACCTTAAGGTACAGGAGTTCCAATGCAAACAACCATCAAGCACTTGCTTAACAAGTTCCAGGATATTTGGAATCTTTCTAACCTGAAACGGTCTGAGTCGTTGACGTCGCAGGAAAACGTGGAGATCATATGACAGCCTGTCGATCAGAGTCTCAAGGTGTCGACATGTCGTCTCATCCGGGTACAAGGCTTTGCAAAATGCATTGTGTGGCGAACTTTGTGCTTCGTTACTGAGGATAAATGCTTATCATATCCAGTTTCTCCATAATTGGGAACCTGAGGACTATGCAGCACACATGACCATGTGCCATGACTTAATTGAGGCCATTCCTGGCTAGTCCTCACTGTCTTCGTGTAAACTGACTGGCCGTCCGCATATTTTACAACACACACATTCACCTAACACCCTTTTTAGGATGTGTATATCTATCAGAGTATAACCTAGCCTACCATTTACATCACTTTCATTTTGGGAAAACTGTGTATCACAACGTTTTATTTTATTCTTCGAAGCACTGATGGCTGTTCCTCTAGACACTGACGAGTTTGCATGTATTTCATTTTCTGTAACTTCACACGCCACCAGTTGAACACAATGTTCCTCTTTATTAGAAAATCTATTACCATGAAACCCACGTTTATTAAAAACACTTCGTTTTGGCGTCATACTTTACTTTTTGAGAGATTTACCAATCTGTTCGTCACTCTTCCTCGGAAAACGTTAGCACTTCTACATAGAACGCTAGTTGATCCTACGAAACGTTACGATACTGTTTTTGACAGTACTACCACTACATACACGTAATTTAACCTTCATAACACAACAATCCACAGCATGCTATATAAAAATTACCGATTTTATTAGATCTTGCAGTAATGTAGGTAAAAGTTTTAACATTTTCAACTGGTGTAGATTACATTTAAAAAAATAAAATAAAATACTTCCCATGTGGGTTTATAAGTGACATATATATTATTTTATTCAGAAAATTCGAACTTTTATAATGAGATAAAAATTCGAAAATGTGGAACAAAATTTTTGCGTTCTGACTCCCCTTAAGTTCGGCGACTTGCTGTGTCAATAATGATGAAGTCAGCATACACACACACACACACACATACACACACACACACACACACACACACACACACACACGCACACACACACACATACAGGACAAAAAAATCCCTGACCTGGTTGGATGTCGTACAAGGGGCCCCATGGTCAGGGGTCAGCAGCGCTAATCGTCAGACCAACAGCTGCCGTCCATTGACGGTCACGGACACACGGATGACGAAAGCTGAAATTCGTACAAAAGTATTTTCTGCACAAAAAAGAAACCATTCCTACAGGCAGAGTGTAGAGAGTTGACAAAGTTACGTGACAATAAAATCAAGGAAACGATGTGGTCAGTTGAAACTTCCTCGCAGATTAAAACTGTGTGCCGGACCGAGACTCGAACTCTGACACAACTTTCGGTCTACGAGTTCCAGGCCCACTTTGCTGGTATTTTGATTCCATTAAACTTATCAGTAGACAACTGACCACACCTAGAATGAAATTTTGACTCTACAGCGGAGTGTGCGCTGATATGAAACTTCCTGGCAGATTAAAACTGTGGGCGGGACCGAGACTCGAACTCGGGACCTTTGCCTTTCGCGGGCAAAGGTTCCACCAACTGAGGTACACAAGCACGACTCACGACCCGTCCTCACAGCTTTAATTCCGCCAGTACCTCGTCTCCTACCTTCCAAACTTCACAGAAGCTCTCCTGCGAATCTTGCAGAACTAGCACTCCTGAAAGGATATTGCGGAGACATGGCTTAGCCATGTTCGAGTCTAGGTCCCGCCCACAGTTTTAAGCTGCCAGGAAGTTTCATATCAGCGCACACTCCGCTGTAGAGTGAAAATTTCATTGTAGGTGTGGTCAGTTGTCTACTGATCAGTTTAATGGAATCAAAATACCAGCAAAGTGGGCCTGGAACTCGTAGAAAGTTGTGTCAGACAGAATCTGTTTTGAACAAGTCAAACAATGCGAAACAAGCCCGTACACCAGAAAGTGTGGCTGCACTTCGACAGAAAATACTTTAGAGTCCTACTAAATAAACCTGACGTCTGTCGCAGAAGCGCCGCTTATAACGTGTATCGTGCGGACGAGTACTCCACCTGAACCTGCACATGCAACCCTGCTGACTGTTTTGTTCATGCTTTAGAACCATAAGAGGCTCTTCAGTGCCTCCAGTCTCATGAATGGCTGGTCATAGGGATATCAATTAATGGTTTGGACATGAATCTGCTCTTTATGTCTGCTGAAGCCTGGTTTCTCCTGTGTAGTTGTGCCACCTCACAGATTCGCAGATTCTTGGCTTTGGAGAATTCGCGTAACTTCCACGAAACATGACTGAATGGTCACAAGGTTGGGGTTAGGTGTGCAGTGTCTGCACGTGATCCCAACTTCTTTTCTTAGACGCTGACTCCGGCGTGTTAAATTGCCAACATTTTGAAACTGTTTGTTGCAGTTTAACGGAAGAGGAAAAGATCTTGAGTTACTTCCAACAGGGTGGAACAACTACCCATATTGCCTGCCGAACCATGAAGCATCATTTAAACAGTCTTCACGCCTGACAGAGTTGTTGCCAGGGGTCAGTCTGGCCGTTGCCCCAGCTGGCCACCCCAGGTCACCCAAACTATCAGTGTGCAATTACTTTGTGTGAAAATACATCAAGTCTAAGATGCATCGCAACAACTATCATAGTCTTCAAGAACTGCAGCACAAAATTTCGGATGAGACTGCAGTAACTCCAGCAGTTCAACTTGCTCACGACCGCGGTTCGTGGTCTTGCGGTAGCGTTCTCGCTTCCCGCGCGCGGGTTCCCGGGTTCGATTTCCGGCGGGGTGAGGGATTTTCTCTGCCTCGAGATGACTGCATGTTGTGTGTCTTTCATCATTCTTTTATCCTCATGCATTCGCAAGTCGCCGTAGTGGCGTTAAAGAACTTGTGGAGCGGCGGTCGAACCGCCCCGCGAGGGGTCTCCCGGCCACCAATGCCATACGCACGTTATTATTATTATTATTATTATTATTATTAACTTGCTGACCAGGGCAAAATAGCGCCAAGAGATGAAAGGTGTTCACTTTCAACATCTCCTACAGTCAATTAGTACTGTAATTCCTTTCCTCTACTATGTTTCTTTGCATCCGGGACCACTTCTGTTTGCCGCACCCTGTACGTCTACAAAATGACATTCTGAGACTATGAGACCGTGCTGTATACAGTTGGCTTTATATAATATTTGCTGAGTTCCACACTGGCGCAAACATCCACCTTTAACAAATGTTCGTCAGATCAGTTTGCGAGAATTAATGTCATTCAGGTAATTCGGCAGACGATACATGATTGTTGTATACCTCAGAAGTTCAAGATGAATAACATCACTAGGCAAAATTCGACTTTCATGATTCAACACTCTGTTCATAAATGATACATTATTACGACGTAAAATATTTGATGGTCCACTCTCTTCGAATGAGAATTTGTAATAAGGAAGATAAACACCACAGTACCCCCTTTATTCCCATCCTTCTTACGTATGCAGGGTGTGTCTTAACTGCGAAGGAATGTAACATTCCAAGAACATGGATACGCAAAACGGACCATTTGCGAGACGATTGCGAGTAAGGGGTTAAAGGGTGTCACAGACATCGGTGTGCAATGCAGTTTCTCCTAGTACAGATGTATGAGAAATGTAATCTTTTCGATTAAGAACCAAGCAATTTGGGCACAAATGTTACCTATGACTTACATTAACAAGAAATACAATTCTACTTCATCACGTTACATGCTACAATTTACCGTATAGTTTCGCTTCTTTTATGTATACTTGCATCAGTCATAATAGTTTGAATGCACTCGTTTATGCAGCGACGTGCGAATCCCTTCGAACATCCCGAGATCATATCGTAATTGCTGAAAAGACTGTTCCAGTCTCTTCTAGAGTTCTTCCACGGAATCAACGGAAGTACTGTACACATCGTTTTTGTGATGACCCCGCCGGCCTCGGTGGCCGAGCGGTTCTAGGCACTTCAGTCCGAAACCGCGGGACTGCTACGGTTGCAGGTTCGAATCCTGCCTCGGGCTTGGATGTGTGTGATGCCCTTAGGTTAGTTAGGTTAAAGTAGTTCTAAGTTTTAGGGGACTGATGACCTCAGATGTAAAGTCCCAAAGTGCTCAGAGCCATTTGAACCATCTGTGATCACCCCACACAGGAAAATCCAGACAGTTGAGGTCAGGTGCTTTTGGAGGCTACACTACTTGTCATGCTCAATCTATTTACCATGGTTCATTTCAATGGAATGTAGGATACCTTAAACCAACAGCGATACATGACTTTATCCTGTTAGTTTTCTTTCCGATCGTTTCAGTTTCTTACAATGTGTTCACATTTACTTCCAACCTGCAACCGACTGGTAGTAGAAGGCTACTCTTTTGCGCTGCAGAAAAGTAAATTTCCGTATACTTGAAGCTTGTGTAAGTTACAATTCCGCACGCTACAACAAAGGGCGTGTTAGACTCTTATACCGATGACCGTCATTAGTACACTATTCTGAGTCAAAGGATTAGGCTGATACGCTGTTAAACGCCATAAGCAACGTTTAATGCCCAGTGAGTCAAAGTCGTGTTAATAAAACTAGCGCGCCACCCTATTTTCCGACAGGAATCTTTAAGTGCTCACTACACTCACCAATCGCTAGAGTTATAAACCTTTCTTTGCCATCTTTCGCCTCTGGAGCCCATTCCAGGCAATATAGGGAGCTACAGCTTCTGACAGACGGCCCCAGCCTGGATCTCAGCGAACTACCCCTACCCCAACAACAGAACTCTGCAGCCCCCAGCACCACGAGTATCCATGCCCGCGCTTCCGACGGTCTGCTATTACGGGGCAGCCGGCCAATCACACCCTAACTGCGCAATGCGGAACGCCAATTAAGCTATTATTGGTTAGTTACAGCCCGCAACATGACAGGCATACGCCGCCAGCGCATTACTCACCCTGTCAGGCGCGGGACTTCCGCGCCACTGTGCGCAGCGCTCCACACGGAACAGTTCTGGGCCCGGTAGCCGATCTGGTGCTGCAGCAGATCACGTCTTCAAGCCGGCCAAACACGGAAAAAAATAAAACTTCTTAGCTACGTTACCCTTATTTATATTAAAGAGCCCCACGCTTATGCATGGAAGTGAAAGATGGAAGATAAACAGTTCAGACAAGAAGAGAATAGAAGCTTTTGAAATGTGGTGCTACAGATGAATGCTGAAGATTCGATGGGTAGATCACATAACTAACGGGAGATAGTGAATGCAACTGGGGAATTAAACAGATTTGTGGCATAGCCTAACAAGAAGAAGGGATCAGTTGGACGACACATTCTGAGACGTCAAGGGATCACCAGTTTAGTACTAGGCGGGAAGCCTGAGGGGAGGATGTGGGGTAATAAATGGTTGAGGCAGACTAATAAATGAATACAGTAAGTAGATTCAGAAGGAAGTGGTTGCAATAGTTCCTTGGAGATGAAGCGCCTTGCGCAGGATGGAGTAGCATGGAGAGCTGCATCTTCGAAATGAAGATCACAACAACAACTTTTAAGTTCACAGCCCCGTCAACATAATTATTTGCCTCAGGTTGTTAGGAGCCTAGAATCGTACAAAAGAACAACAAATGCTAGATATGTTATGCAGTGTGCAATTGTTTAGATCGTTCTGTTTGTCGCCACAATAATTCTACAAACACCGTAATTGTATTCCTCGCTAGCTGGATTCGAACTCCAAGATGTGATGTGACTTGCAACGCTGCTGTTGATACATGTTGCCTATTTACATCGTCATTACTTTACAGGTGTTGCTTACCCTAACATTATATTCTAAGTTATCGGTTGATTGGGAATGTCTTAATGGATTGACACACTATTTCCGCTCCTTGCTTGAACTAGTGCACTCGTTCCTGTTTCTGATCGGAATTTGAAATTAACTACAATACTAATATGGTTCAGATGGCTCTGAGCACTATGGGACTTAACATCTGAGGCCATGAGTCCCCTAGAACTTAGAACTACTTAAACCTAACTAACCTAAGGACATCACACACATCCATGCCCGAGGCAGGATTCGAACCTGCAACCGTAGCGGTCGCGCGGTTCCAGACTGTAGCGCGTAGAACCGCTCGGCCACCCCAGCCAGCTACAATACTAATAACACTCCTCACTAATACAGTGTAGTAACTGCGGTAACTAAAAATTAAATACAAATCCGTGATCATTTTCAGTAATGAGGAAGAGAAGTATTATATATTTATAGATATCATGACTCTTTAATGAAGCTGAAAGTCTGGCGCACCATCCATGAACAACGAAACTTTTAACAAGAAAATGTTTCGTAGACTCGCAATAGCGTCCAGCGTCTCAGTTGCATGAACCAGCATGGAAATACAGTAAACTGAGGAAACCTCAATGAACATTGTTATGTATACTTCCTCTGCTTCATAAAATGAAGGAAACATTTACCTGTTGTTTCGGCTCAAGAGTCTTTCAGCCTTAGTTAATGATGAATATACCTGACTGACAAAGGATTCATTCAAAAAGAAATGCGACGCTCATCCGCTCAATAATAGAAAAGTAGCTTACACACGGGTAAAAGTTCTATAGAAATGTGCAAGAAGATTTGTACTGAGGTACAGACTTCATTTTCAATAGGCTTCCACAAGCACTAACGAAATTTGAGTGGCAAAACTAAGATTTTAAAACATAATTGAGAAGTTTCTCTGTGGCAGCTTTCGTGACAACGATGTGTTTGGAGACTTATTTATTTTACATAATTATGTAAAAGATATCTGTGCTTCATAAATTTTACTGCCTCACTTTCAGTTTCTCAATTTTCTGTGTACAGAAATTGCATATTTCAATACCATTAAGGCGTTCTCAAATATTTTACCATAATGAGTGATTTGATAATAGCCTCAGGGAACATGGCTGAGCTCTATGCAGGAAGAAGACGAATTTATCCAAAAAGATTTGATATTACTTGCACTAACGTTCTGGCTTTGAAAGCCTCAAAATCATACATTTTACACCATATATTACGCCTGTAATTTACCGTGCATTAACAGTGCATACAGTAGGAAGTAAACAAGTGATAATGGAGGAACGGGGTATGACAAATAACCCACAATGATTTATGTTTCTTGAGAAGTGTATTGGTGACACTGAAAGCCACCCATTCCATCCTTTATAGTGATCATGAGCTCTCTACTGATCCTCGGATCAATCCAATATTAATCCCCCCGTGCAGCCACCAGCTATTCACTGCTTCAGTACGATGGTCGCCTCACGCAAGCACACTTTGATTTGTCTGTATGCTGCACGGTTACTTTCAAGATGTCCGATCGAAACAGCTCAAAAGTTCATTGATCAAATATATTGTCGCGCAAGGGGTAAACTACTTAGGATCTTATTAACACACGGTTGGCATACCAAAATATCTCAAATCTGGCGTCGTGAGAAGTGCACTAAATTAAAAATTAGATCTCCAGTATTTTATCATTATAACTACCTTCCTGATTCATTAAAAATTTAAGGGCACTAGGGATCTGCGGTGAGTTGTGGGGTGCATTAATTATTCCCTACGTTGCTGGTTCATTACAACTTTTCACTGGGTCCTTTCCCTATTCCATTAACACTTAAATCATATTCTATATAAATTCGATGTTCAGTTGGCGTTGTTTCCATTATTCCTGTTCAGCATTATTCCCATTTTTCCCTATTCAGTTACAGTCGGATGATTATAATATCACGTTCGAAAGACGAAAGGGACGTAAAATTCAGAGTCCTTCACGATATGCACCACAGCAGAGCATTCAACCAATCATCTTATAATTGTCTGAAGGAATAGAAATATCTTAGGCCCAGTAAGTCCCTCTTCTCCTGCGATCGGTCCACTGATAATACCTGCGCTGGTGTTCACTCCTCAGCCGTTGTCGAGTTTGAGGTCGTCTCATGCTGCGGGAGGCAGTAAAAGACTGTCGAGGAGTCGATCAGAGAGCCTACCCGTTTCGTCTGACAAACAGGTTTCAAGTGCTGTCTGTGGGTACTAAAGATCCTGTGTCAGATGCAGTAGCTTGCCCCGTTTTAGAGAAAGCCTCTACATCTGCTAGACCCGGAAATCACAGAGGGTTGGTTTATAGGCAGTTGGGAGCTCCAACTTTAGGCGTGTAATGAGGCTCGTAAGGGGCATGACAATAAAAGAGGGAAAATAATACAGTGTGCACACTCTGTGCGCACCGGAGGGAATCATCGCAGTTGCGGAACGTGTCCATCCGGAAGTCACGAAGAGCAAAGGGTGCACCCAACTGCAAGTGGGTACTAATGGCGTGTTCTGCTTTGGATCAGATAAACGATTTGCTTGGGAGATGAAAGTAGATGACAAATTCTTCAGCATCGTCGACAGACCTGATTTACGTTTGGTGCAGCGTCGAGTGCAGGATCTGAATCAGATCCTAAGGCGTTTCCTCAATTTGCGCCATAGAGTGGTGGGTTTTCAGGTTTCTTCTTAATAGGTCTGGGACCCACTACAGACAGGAAGCGCCTACATAGGGCTGTGTGGGTTGGACAGGACTCATTTTTAAGGTTAGAGGGTCTCGGAAAAGAAGAAAAATGGATTCAGTCTCAAAGGGTACAGGTAAAACACGAGACTACGGTTGACCTAGGAACCGTATATATTACAGTAGCAACTAGTCGTGTTGGGAGGGAACCAGAGCTTCAGGTGCTCATCTCAGAGTAGCACACGCAGCCTACGTCCTCAGTTATTTGCTGGATCTACACCTCTGCAGTTTTTAACGCTTGCAGCTCACTCCAGTGCCATGGAAGGTATTCGTTGCTGTGTTTGTGCATGTCCTATCATCTTCTCCCTCCGTTTTGTTAGTCTTTTCCATACATTTCTTTACTCGACTATTCTGCAGAGAACCACCACATTCATTACCTTATCAGTTCACCTAATTTTCGACATTCTTTCGTAGTACCACAACTCAAATACTCCGATTCTCTTCTTTTCCTGTTTTCGCACACCCCACGTTCTCTACTTTACAATGCCGTGTTCCAAACGTACGTTCTAGGGAATTTCTTCCTCGCATTAAGGCCTGTATTCGATACATGTAGACTTCTCTCGGTCAGAGATGCCCTTTCTCCATGTTTTTGTCAGCTTCCTATGTCCTCCTCGCTCCGTCCATTGTGGATTACCTTGCTGCCTAGGTACCAGGATATCTTAATTTCGTGATTACCAGTCTTGATGTTAAGTTTCTCGCTGCTCTCATATCTGCTACATCTCATTATTTTCCTCTTTTTTTCCGATTTACTCTCGGTCCATATTCTGTACTCACTAGGCTATTCATCCCAATGAGCAGTTCCTGTAATTCTTCTTCACTTTCTCTGAGGGTAGCAATGTATTATCGAAACTTATCATTGATATCCTTTTACCTTGAATTTTAATTGCACTGTCGAACCTCTCTTTTACGTCCGTCAATGCTTCTTGGATGGCTAGATTGAACAATAGGGACAGAATACTATATCTCTGTTTTACGCCGTGCACTCCGTTTTTGGTCTTCCATTGTTATAATTCCCTTTTAGTTCTTGCACTTATTGTATAGCAGCCGTCTTTCACGCCATATTATCCCAAGTTACCTCAGAATTTCGAACATCTAGAACGATATTACATTGTCAAACGCTTTTTCCATGTCGACAAATTCTGCGTATGTGTCTTGATATTTCTTCAGTCTTGGATAGTCAACCGCAGCGTCAGATGTGCCTCTCTGGTGCCTTTACCTTTTCTAAAGCCAAATTCATCTTCAAGAAATAGATCCTCAATTTTCGTTTCCTCTCTTCTGTATGATATTCTTGCCAGCAGCTTCGATGCATGAGCTGGTAACGTGATTGTCGGCTCTTGTATTCTTCAGAATAATTCGGACAATGTTTTTCCGAACGTCTGATGATATATCCCCAGTGTAATACAGTGTACACAGCAATATGGATAGAAGTTTCGTCGCCACTTTCCCGAATGATTTTAGAAACCCCGATCGAATGTTATCTACCCATTCTGGATTATTTGATCTTTAGTCTTCCAAAGCGGTTTTAAATTCTGAATGTAATACTGGATCTCTTATCTCTTAGTTTCTGTTTCATCTTGTCTCATGTCATCAGACAAGACCTACCCCTCGTAAAGACCTTCAATGTACTGCTTCTACATATCCTCACTCACCTCTGTATTTACTAGTGCAATTCCTGTCGTACTCCTAATGTTTCCATTCTTCCTTTCAATATCACCGAAGACTGTTTTGACCTTTCTGTATGCTGAGTCATACCTTCCAAAAATCGTTCCTGTTTCGACTTCTTCCCACTTTAAATTTAGCCATTTCGCCTTAGCTTTATTGCGCTTGCTGTTTATGTCAATCGAAAATTGTGTACTCCTGAATTTGCCTCAAAATTCTGTTGTCTCTGAGTTCTCCTCTGTTACCTTCCTGGTACCTATGTTTTTCTTTCCAACTTCTGTGATCGCCCTTTATAGAGACGTCAGTTCCTCTTCAAACGGAGTGCCTACTGAACTATTCGGCATCGCAATGTCTATAACCTCAGAGAACTTCAATTGTATCTCTTCATTCCTTAGTGATGCATTAACCATTTCTTGGCGCAATGTTACTTCATGACTACTCACTTATACCCCAGCCTCCTCGTCTTCATTATTAAATTTCGGAATCTCTAGTTGACCGTGACGTAATCTAACTGATATCTTCCCCTATCTCCCGACCTTTTCCAAGTATACCTCCTCCGCTTGTGACTCTTCAACAGATTGTTCCCTATTACTGACGCAAATTTATTGCCGAAGTCAGTTAATATTTTTCCTTCCTTCACCTACAACTGCATTACGATCCCCTATGGCTAACAGATATTCATCTCTCTTTATACGTACTGAATTAAGCATTCAGTATCCTCAAATACAATCTCTGTCTCTTCAGCTTCAGCTTGCAAGGTCGGAAGTTACACCTCAATTACTTTATCGTTGTTGGCTTGTTATCGATTCTGGTGAGAACAGCTATTTCACTGAATTATTCGGTGTAGCTCACTCTCTGCCCTTCCTTCCTATTCACAACAACTCATACTCCCGTTATGCCATTTTATGTTGCTATTGATGTTACCCTACACTCATCTGACCAGACATCGTTGTCTTCATTCCATTTCACATCACTGACTCTCACTGCATCTAACTTGATCCTTAGTATTTCCTTTTCCAGGTTTTCTGGCTTTACTATCACATTTCAACTTTTGACATTCTACGCTCTTACTCGCAGAACGTTATCCTTGCCTTTGTTGTTCAGTCTTTTTCTCATAGACACCTCCACCTTAGCACTCCCCTCCGGAGATCCGAATGGCGACTAGTCCGAAATCTTTTGGCAATGGAGAGATCGTTATTACACTTTTTCGATTACAGGCCACATGTCCTGTAGATACACGATATGTGTCTTTAGTGCAATTTTGGCGATAATGCTTGTTTAAAGTTGGAGATAGGCATCAATCATTATCCGAAGTCGTATTAAATGCTTTCTCCAAATGTAATTTTGATAAGTTATTTGAGGTGTCCACTCGAAGTATAACGGACTGCAAAAATATACCTGATCTCTTCGCAAGAAATAATCATGAGCAAATGGGAATGATCATGGCAGACAATGACATCAGTTACCAGAAGGTCGATGCTGCGAGACTGAACACTCCAAGATAAAAGTTGAGTAAAAATAAATACAAAACACATCTATTTAAAAGATCAGACAAAAATTAGCTTGATGCATTCCTAAGACACGTACTAAGTTCTTTCCAAATTAAGTGTGAAAGCGTAGATGAGATAAAAGTTGAGTAAAAATAAATACAAAATACATCTATTTAAAAGATCAGACAAAAATTAGCTTGATGCATTCCTAAGACACGTACTAAGTTCTTTCCAAATTAAGTGTGAAAGCGTAGATGAGATGTGGCTTGTGTAGTACTGAGAGATTTATACCAAATAAACTAATCAAAGACAGAACTGACCTCCCATGTCACACAAAGCAAATCAGAACACTGTTACAAAATTAATGAAAAAATCATGCCAAATTTAAAACAACGCAAAATCACCAAGATTGGTACAGGTTTACAAAAATTCGAAATTTGGCATGAACTGCAGGGTGAGATACTGTGAATAGTTTCCCAGCGAATGTCTCTGCCAAAATATGGAGGGGAGCTCTATAGGGGCCGTATGTGAAGTACATCAGCGGCAAGACACAATCAATTCCTTCGCTTCGCGATAGCCATGAAAGTGTTACCGATGTGCTCCCGGCGGAGGTTCGAGTCCTCCCTCGGGCATGGATGTGTGTGTTTGTCCTTAAGATAATTTAGGTTAAGTAGTGTGTACGCTTAGGGACTGATGACCTTAGCAGTTAAGTCCCATAAGATTTCACACACATTTGAACACTTTTTTGAAACTGATGGCTGTGCAACTAAAGCGAAGTTGCTAACTAAGGTTTCCAAAATTCTTTTACTAAAGAAGACGAAGTAAATATTCCAGGACACGAATCTAGAATTGCTACCAATATGAGTAACTTAAAAGTAGATAACCTCGTAGTAGCAAACCAGCTTAAATCACTTAATAAATGCAAGTTCTCCGATCCAGATTCTATACCAAATGATTCCTTACAGGGCCGCTGATATAATATCTCTGTTATTAATAACCATAATAACTACGTACTGCTGATCTCTCGAAGAAGTATCTAAAGACTGGAATACTTTACAGGCTACACCAGTACGCAAGAAAGGAAGTGGGTGTACTCCGATGAATTACATACAGACCCAAAACACTGACGTCGATTTGGCGCAGGATTTTTGAACGTAGACTGTATTCGAATGTTATGAATCACAGTCAACACGAATACAGATAATATTGTTATCGCAAAACGACTAGCTATCAACGACAAGCTATCGACAGGGGATCAAAAATTAATTCCACATTTCTAAATTTCCGTGAGGTTTTTGGCATCTACGTCTACATCTACATGGATACTTGCCGCGCGGAGTGGCCGTGCGGTTTCAGGCACCATGTCACGGATTGCGCGGCTCCTCCCGCCGGAGGTACGAGTCCTCCCTCGGACGCGGGTGAGTGTGTTGTTCTTGGCATAAGTTAGTTTTAGTACTGTGTAAATCTAGGGAACGATTACCTCAGCAGTTTGGTTCCTTATGAATTCACGCACACGCTGACACACACACACACACACACACACACACACACACACACACACACACACACATGGATACTCTGCAAATCACACTTAAGTGCCTGGCAGCGGGCTCATCGAAACACCTTTACAATAATTATATATTATTTCATTCTCGAACAGCCCGCGGAAAAAACAAACACCTATATCTTTCCCTGCGAAGTCTGGTTTGCCTTATTTTACTGAAATTTCGTGAGAGGATTCCATCGCAACGAAAAACGGCTTTGTTTTAATTATGGCCTCCCAAAGTGCTGTATCATTTCAGTGACACTCCCCCCCCCCCCCCCCCCCCCCCATTTCGTGTTAATACAAAAAGGGATTGCCCTTTTTTGAACTTTCTCGATGTACTCCGTTAATCCTATCTGACAAGAATTTCCACACAGAGCAGCAATACTCCAAAAAGAGAATAGACAAGCGTAGTGTAGACAGTCTCTTCACTAGATATGTTACATTTTATAGCAGTTCTGCCAAGAACACGCAGTCTCGGTTTGTTTTCCGATAACACGCAGTCTTTGGTTTTTCTCCTCTCAACATTTTCTACGTGTTCTTTCTTATTTAAGTTGTTCGTAATAGCAATTCCTAGGTATTTAGTTGAATTTGTGGCCCTTAGATTAGACTGATTTATCGTGTAACCGAAGTTTAACATATTCATTTTAGCAGACTATTTCAGTTATTTATGATCAATTTCGCGCCATTTCGATATCTTTTCTAAACAGCTTTGCAATTTGTTTTGATCTTCTGATGAGTCGATCATCTGCAAACAATCTAACACGGATGCTCAAATTGTCTGCTCAATCTTTGTACACATAAGGAGCAACAGAGGGCCTATAACAGTACAGTGGTGAACGCCAGAAATCATATCACCATTCGATGACTGTCCGTCAGTTACTATGAACTATGACCTGTCTGACAGAAAATCACGAACCCAGTCACATAGCTGAGGCGATATTCCATAAGCACGCCATTTCGCTACATGTCGCTTCTGTTGTACAGTGTCAACTGCCTTTGGGAAATATAGAAATACGGAATAAATTTGAATCCCTTGCCATTAGCACTCAACGTGTTATGTGTGAAGAGCTAGTTCTGTTTCACAAGAACGATGTTTTCTAACTCCATGTTCACTGTGTGTCAATAGACTGTTCAAAATGGTTCAAATGGCTCTGAGCACTATGGGACTCAACTGCTGTGGTCATAAGTCCCCTAGAACTTAGAACTACTTAAACCTAACTAACCTAAGGACAGCACACAACACCCAGCCATCACGAGGTAGAGAAAATCCCTGACCCCGCCGGGAATCGAACCCGGGAACCCGGCGTGGGAAGCGAGAACGCTACCGCACGACCACGAGATGCGGGCAATAGATTATTCTCTTCCTGGTAATTAATAATATTCGAACACAACGTATGTTCCAAAATTTTGCTGCATATCGACATTAATGATGTGAGCCTGCAACTTAGTAGATTACTCGTACGACCTTTCTTGAATATTGGTGTGAACTGAGCAACTTTCCAGTTTTTGGGTACGGACGTTTCGTCGAGCGATCGGTTGTACATGGTTGTTAAGTATGGAGCTAATGCATCAGCATATTCTGAAAGAAACAAAACTGGTGTACAGTCTGGACCAGACGACTTGTTTTTGTTAAGTGATTTAAGTTGCTTCACTACTCCGAGTATATCTCCTAAGTTACTCATGTTGGCAGCTGTTCTTGATTATTCTGGAATATTTACTTCGTCTTCCTTGGCAAGGAATTTCGAAAGGGTGTGTTTAGTAACTGTTTTCGCAGCACAGTCGTCGCTAGTATTTCCATTGAAATCGCACAGAGAAGGCATTGACTGTTGTTTACCGCTAGCGTGCTCTACTTACGACCAGAATCTCTTCGGATTTCTCCCAGGTTCCGAGATAAACCTTCGTTATGGAAACTATTGTAAGCATCTAACATTGATGTCCGCACTAAATTTCAAGATCGCCAGTCTTGAAGATTTTGAGTTCGTTTGAATATAACATGCTTCTTCCGTTGTTACTGCAACAGTGTTCTTACCAGTTTTGTGTACCAAGGGGGACAGCTCCGTCATTTCTTAATTTATTTGGTATAGATCTCTCAATTTCCGTCAATACTATTGCTTTGAATTCAAGCCACATCTGTTCTACACTTATATTGATAATTTGTAAGGAGTGGTGGTTGTCTCTCAGGAAGACGTTAAGTAAATTATTATCTGTTTTTTTGAGTAGGTATGTTTTTCGTTTATTCAGTAATCAGTGTATCCGTTCTGACGCTCATTATTAGCTCCGGAGTATTTGTTCCTAAGAGGTCAAGTTTTTTCGCCACCGTTTACTATTCGCATGGGCTGATGAGCTAACTGCTCGAAATAATTTTCAGAGAATGCGTGTAGCACAATTTCGGGTTACGTTTCATGCGTATCACCGGGTTTAAACATGTATTTTCGCCAATTTATAGAGGGTAAATTAACACTGGGCCAATTGTCTTTGTATGGGTTAGTTACGTGTTTGAAATTAAACTCAATTTTTCTCTGAACCTGTCAGCAATTGTATCATCTGAGTTAGGGGGCGGTAAAGGGATCCAATTATTATTTTATTCCGGTTGCAAAGGATGACCTCTGTCCATACTAACTCACAAGAACTACCTGCTTCAATTTAGCTGCGAGATAAAGTTACTTCTAACTTCAATAATCGCCCCACTGCCAACTATGTTAAGCTTATCCTTTCGTTCCGTTACGATCTTCGCAAAAATTTCGTCTGAACTTATCTCCATATCTAGCTTTCAGTGAATATAACGACTTAAGCATCAGTGCTTTCTATTATCCCTTGGAGCTCAGGTAGTTTCTCAACACAGCTACGATAATTTACAACTGTTATAACGATGGTTCCTGTATCTACTTTCTTCCTGTGTTCGACTTGCACAATTTGAGACTGAAGTCCTTTTTGTATTTCCCCGAGACACTTTAACCCAAAAAACCACATTGTCCACTCCACACAGCCCTTGCCACGCTTGTAGCTGCCACCTGCGTTTAGTGGACTCATGACCTATTCAATGGAACTCGAAATCCGACCACTCCATCAATGAAAACGGGACATACATAATGCATATGTGCAACATAAGTTTTGTGCCGTTACACGGAAGTTTGTAGCCAAATTTCGAACCTATCTTGCGTTGTGCATTAGCTATCAAAATCTGTGCATCATTCGAGAGCCGTGAATGTAGAATTCGGAACAGTAAACAATTTGTTTCACAGCTACTACAACATTAAAACCAAACATATGGAAATACGAAATATCCACAAAACGGAAGGGAACAACGAGGCGGAGGAACAGGTTTAAACGTACACTCTGTAGGTACACGAGTACATTAACATAGAATGATGAAATCAGTGGACCTACCTTTGTTCTTCGAAAATTAGTGGCTGCGAAACACCGTTCGCTTGTCGGAAAACAATAGTAGAGATCTTTTGTTCTTACAATTTGGAGAAAGGGATGGACTGTTGATTATGATTATTAAAAAAATAATTAAACTATACAAAATTAGAAAACAATAATTGTAACAGCGATATGTGACAACACGTGGTGATTCATCTGCCCTTGCCGCTGTCGTTTTATGAAACCAGCAAAGTTATAGCTGGACTTCATAAACAACGCCCAAAATTTTTATATTCTCTCGCTCGCTATGCGCAAACTTTTAATCCTAGAGAAAAAAAAATGAGCTGGGCGATTTTCTAGGAAATTAATTGTATTTAAATTGTTTTCTGGGCAGAGTTCCCGCTGGAGGCCGTAGTTTTACTACAAAAGTGATCTTCCCATGCACCTCCGCTCGCACACTCATCCCTCACCAGTTAGGATTCCTATCAGGTTGCTCCTGGCACTCCCTCCTACCACCATAGCAAAAATTCCGACTACATGAACTATTCCCGATATTGAAAACTTTTTGGTCTCTATTGATTGGGCCATAACGTCGCCAACACTGTCGGCTTTATCATAAACTTTATTTATTTAAACATCCTCGTGAGAATAATGAGCGAAAAATGAATTTTGTAAACGTTGTGCTATAGCGAATTACGTTGAAAATTCGATCCTATCTTAATCCTTACAAGTACAGTAGCTTCGTGGTCAGAAAGCTCGCGAGTACAAAAGTGTCATTATTTACGAGGGTTATTCCAAAAGTAAGGTCCGATTGATTGCCAAATTGAAACCACAGTGAACATCAGAAATGTTTTACTTGTAACAATTAGCTACACCTTTCAGCTACTTCTCTACGTAGTCGCCGTTCTGACTTAGACTTTTGTCATAGCGTTGTACCAACTTTTCAATAGCCTCATCATAGAAGGCAGCTGCCAGTGCTTTCCGCCAATTCTCCACGCTGGCCTACACCTCGTTGTCTGTGTCAAAATGTTGTCTTCAAAGACAGCGGTTCATGTGACCAGAGATGAAACTCAGGGGGAGACAATTGCGGACTGTATTGTGGGTAATCTAACATTTCCATTTGAAAACGATGCAGGAGCATCTTCATTGCCCCTGCAGAATGCGGCTGAGAATTGTCGTGAAGACGAAACAGCACGACAGTTATGTAATGTTGGCTGCATAGCTTCAGGCGAAATTTCTCACCAGGCCCTCGTACTTGGCGGCAGACACTATTTTCTAGACATCTTTACGCACTCACTCCGAGCTCAGAAATGAGAAGAGCGACGTGATGCTAACTGGGGTTATGCTAGAGACACTACCCAACACATCTGTGCAAAGCTTTATCGGATTTTCATAGTCGTTTCCATTTCGCGACCGATCGGACCTTACTTTTGGAATAACCCTCGTATTTTAAAATTCACAAAACTGATAGGTAAAATTGACACAAACGTCCAAAAAGTCGGTGGCGTAATAAGAGCAGTCAGTGTGGATAAAAACAAGTCAAATGTGGGAAATAATTCGTGAGGTCGCAAATATTTGTACAATGGTAAAAATCTTGACCGGTGAGAGCTGAGTGTGATAGTGGGGTGCATATGAATGCCACTTTTGTACCTTTTTCTCAAATAACTGGAAAACTACGGCCTCTAGCGGAAACATATACCTCTACAAAATTTAAATACATTAAATTTTCTTCAAATAGATCCGTCTAAACAGTTATGCAGGACTTATAGCTTGCATGTAGTGAGAAAGAGAATATGAAAATCTCGCATTTGTTTAATGAAGTCCAGCTATAAAAGAGCGGGTTGCATAAACGACAGCAGCAGGAGCATCTGGATCGTGCAATACATCGGCGTAACAATTGGTAGTTGGTTAGTTCTTCCCTTCTTTAAATAATTGAAATCAACACTCATCTTTACTGCTGAATGACAATAATATGCCAATTAATCTGAAACTACGGGCCCACATCATTAAGATCAAGGATCGTAAGTAAAGCCTGGTGTGTACTGAAATATAATTATTCTTCTGCCAATGAGTTTGTACAAATGTGTAAAATAATTGATTTCCCTAGTAAACAGAAGCCACACTTTCTGGTCACATCTTGTCTCGAATTTGATAATGTTTTGTTGTATTACAAGACCTGTAACCGGGCGATGCAACGAGTATATTGCCGATCTTCAGGTTTGTACATACCGAACGAAACTGGAACCCTGCTACTACCTGGAACCCTGCTACTCAAGCGTACGCCATCTCCTTACACATAGTTGCACCCGGCAGTTCACAGTCTGCATGTGTTCATCGATATGTTGCTCTCTCACACTGCCAGTGTTTCTCTCAACCTCAGAGCATACGTCTAAATATCAAAAGATTTTCATTTCAGAAGCATATTTTTAAGATTATGTTTTTAGAAGGCTGTCAGTGTTGATATCCATTTTGGTTCACTCTTTTGCCTTGTTTCCTTGTCCTTTGTATGTCTTTAATACACCTTAACCTTTTAGAAATATCACATTACAATTACCACGTAAAATTTGGGATCTTTTCTAAGTGATACCGCAGCATGGTCCGTACTGTTTTCCTACATCTTTAAGAAGTAGCCATTCACTTACCGGCAAAGTCAATGAATCGCTTGATCTATGCCTATTCATAGGATGAGGTATCTTGCTTCTGAGGCTAAACGGAGCGGGATTTATTTGCTTACTACTTGTTACTGGTAGATTAGATTCACCGCCACAACCCCGTATTGTCGCTTTGTTGGTAACGTGCTCGGACGTAACGTTCTTCTGATTTATGGAAGGTTTCTACGCCTATCGTTCGTTAACATACCGATGCGACCTCCCACCATGAAATTGTCCACATGGAAGCAATCAGATGTTAAGCAATGACCATGCCAACAGTAAATTATCTGGGAGTACTGGCAATGGGTGAAAATTTCGTCCATTGTAATACTATAGCTCTAACTTCTAGACGCAAGGAGCCGGTATTGCGCCAGATGTGACCAGTGTTCTATAGCGAAGATAGTAAAAAGTGTAGAGTAAACTCGTCAGTGGCCACATAAATGAATCAGACATTGCTAATGAATGGACAGTCACATTTTCGTCAGCACATTTGGAAGTCTGTAGAAAGACACGCTCGGACTCGTTATACAAACAATTACTAATGGTGTCACTGTGGCAGTAACGGCCAAAAGACAGGAAACTCTGAGAAGGAGGTGCTCTGAACAGATCTTATTAATTGGCGACAGGGCACAACTGCTCGAACAGAAACTGATCGAAAAATCTGACGAACCTAAACGATACCAAAGACGCAATTATCTCAGACTGCTTAGGATTCCAGACCAGCAGAGAGAATAGAGTTAAATTAATGATCAATCTCGTACCGGAGAGGAGGTAGGCCCTGCAGATGACTCTGAATAACATAGACAGAATTAAATGGTGGGGCATAAGGTGTACGGATCTACAACTTAGACGCATAATAGTGAAGTTCATACGGCACAGATTAAGATCTGAATGCTTGAGAGAGGAGAAGAAACTCGCGAAGCCAAGTCTGAAAATACCCGAGGATCCAGCATGTAGAAACCGATTTATATAGCTTATCTGAGGGGACGCAGGACGTAGGTTTGAAACAAAATCCGTCTAAAATGCTTGCAGACTTAGTCGCTCCCAAAAGACTTGTTAGTACGTAGTTAAGGAAATCATTTACAACCGGAATCCTAAACAGCACAAAAGTAACATTTTCCTTTTCTGCATGAAAATGGGTTTATTCTGGACCATCACTTAAAACCAACTGAACACATTACTGAAGCCTTTAAGGTGACAGTCGTTCATTCACTACATGAATATAAAAAAATTATTTCTTTTGAGACTTAAAAGAATTAGTGGAGTCACTAATATTGTCTATGATGATGCTATCCTCCAAGGACTTTAGAACGAAAATTCAAGCTGGCTAAAACTGGCGATACATGCCTGTACGCAATACATTTGTGAAGTACGCTATTTTGACCAAATACTCCTGACGACGAGCGATTATCATGGTTACGTGCCGATAAGCGTATAGACTATCGTACTCTATGTTTGCTCTACCGTCTTCTCAATCATTTCACTCCCTCTTATTTGTCTTCAACTCTTACAGTGCCACCTAAATAGCACAGCAGAAATACTAGTTCTCAATACAGAAAAGCCCTTTCTATAATACCGCACAACAGTGCCATCGACTTCAAAAATTTATTGTATCGGGAACCCATTTTTAGGACAATATTTCGAAAAATACCAGAGAATCTCCTTCCACACCTCGAAAGAAAGTTAATAGCTCACCTACTGCAATAGCTAATCCACCAATATACTACAACACAACTCACTCTCGCGTCCGACACACGCATACACAAACTTTCCCTCCACCATGTTGGAAGATTCGTTTTTCTAAATTCTGTTCTTTTCTAACAGTTAGTGTCGCTGTCAACCTTATCCTCTTTCTTGATCCCTTCAATTCATATAATACTCAACGTGTGCTCAACTGTGCTAAGGTAATATGCCATTTACTATTATTATTAGTGTCACAATTGTTCATTAGTGTTAGAGTTAGTATCGAGTGTAGCGATGTATGGAAGTGAAACGTGGACGATAAATAGTTTAGACAAGAAGAGAATAGAAGCTTTCGAAATGTGGTGCTACAGAAGAATGCTGATGATTAGATGGGTAGATCACAAAACTAATGAGGAGGTATTGAATAGAATTGGGGAAAAGAGGAGTCTGTGGCACAACTTGAATAGAAGAAGGGATCGGTTGGTAGGACATGTTCTGAGACATCGAGGGACCAGCAATTTAGTATTGGAGGGCAGCGTGGAGGGTAAAAATCGTAGAGGGACACCAAGAGATGAGTACACTAAGCAGATTCAGAAGGATGTAGGCTGCAGCAGGTACTGGGAGATGAAGAAGCTTGCACAGGATAGAATAGAATGGACAGCTGCATCAAACCAGTCTCAGGACTGAAGACCACATCAACAACAACAGTCAGTTATTATTATTATTATTATTATTAATATCATTTTATTGTTATTCCGGCGGATATTTTCCTAATATCTTTGATATTTGTCGTTTCAAGTCAGAGGTAAGATTGTGCACTAACGCCCTATTCTGGTCAGGCTAAACAGGCAGTAAATAATATTACGGTGAAACTGACAAAAGAAGACTTGCACAGCTGCTATTTGAATACTGTCTAAAATAACAGTAATCCTAAATTCAGCAACTGTTGGTTTTCTGTTTATAGCGTCTGGTTGTACAATGAGGATCTCTACTCAAGTTCACATTTGTTGACTTGCGGCAAGGAAGATCATTAAACGATTAGAGCGAAAATATAATTCATGAATCTCATTTTTAGGTAAAATGGTACTAAAATGCAAGATTACTCCGCATGAGGTCTGAGGAATGCCGTTGTAATACCTTATAAACGTGAGTTTTGAATTCATAGTTACAGTTTTTTATGCAATGACGCCATACAACACCAAGAAGAATTTTAATCACCATGTCTGATAAACATCAACTCGTGAAACAGTACCCTCGACATTTTTTCCCAACACTTGTAACATGATAGCAAGGAAAGAAGAACTGCTTATTACTAATAACTCTCGTATACACCTTGGTATGTGATAGTCATAAAGAATGTTCATGGCTGCCATGAAACGTAATTATGACTTTGTGTCTTAACAACTAAGTATGTTAAGGTAAAATGGAAATAAATCCGAAAGATATAGACCGATAAACGTCAATATTATTGCTGAACACATGATTTTACGAGCCCACGTGGATACCTAAACTTACAAGTTTCAGATTGATCACGAGCAATCAGAACATGATGTTCTCATCGCAAAGTTCTGAACAAAGAAAAACCTATTTTATACCTCAAGAGTGTGTCACAAATTTGATTCTACAGGACGACAAAGTAAAAAGGCAATGTACGGAGCTATAATCAGCTTCTATTAATCTAAGCATGAGTAGCATTGATGCATGAGTAACATTGCTGCTAGCATAGTAACTGCCAGCTGGCGATACGAAACTGATTCTCCAAAGCTGTAACTAAGCTCCAACCGGGCAAGCATACCTGAAATTGTCTCACCCACTTCTTTATTTGCTGTAGAATCTCCTAAACAGCTTAGAAAGACGCAGTGTCCCTTCCACAGCACAGACCAGCTCCAAACACAGCAGCGGAAACTAGCACCCAACCGAGCCCAGAACAGAATGTATAGTCGATACGCTTTAAACAACAACGACCTCATTGTCTGCAACCGGCGGACGACTCCAATTGGTAGCAAACTGATTCTCCAAAGCTGCAAAATTACTTCAGTAACCATTCAAAGACGTTGTTGCAATGCTTATGTTTATTAATGAAAGCTGACTGTAGCAGATTCGCATAAAGTGTCACCATTTAGTATCAACAACATGCCGTAACGGGAAGAAATGAAAGAGCCGAATGGACAGGCAACTGTCGACGCATACAATCTTCTTACTCCTCGATGCACAGCTATCCACCGTCTTCACTTTTGCCTGTTAACATACCAACCAGTTCCAAGTGCCATAGACCAAAAACTCTCCTTTGCTGTCACATCTGCATTTCACGTCATCTAAACTGGCTACCTGAGCAACATAGTCCATTGCGTTCTCAAAAGCCTCGACACTTTTGTTCAAATCCCCTCTGAAAAATGCCCTGTACATAACCTTACACAACGTCGTGGTAAGAGTGCAACAATTTTTCCACAGTATTCGTTTTCTACTGACACATACATCTTTACTCGCAGATATACTGTCCCAATACCAAGTTCATAAATTCATCCTCAACGAAACACTTCTTCAACCCTGTCAAACCATCTGAATTTTTATACCATATAGATAGACCTAGCCTCACTGTTCGGGTTAGAGTCAATATCAGCAACAGAAACAACGTGTCTCGTTAGTAATATCTCCTGAGTAGGATTCTCGCAGAACAGTTCTCCTTTATCGATTTCATCCAAATTTTAAACGTAGCCTGCAACACTGTATGTCTTCGACGTCATAATTTCATCCATTACTGGTTTCTCTCTTATTTACGAGGGTGTGCTGAGAAGTAGTGCGTCTGATTTTTTATGTGAAAACTGTGAAAGCTTTTTAAGTGAAACAAACGCATTTAACATTGTGCATCTTTCTTTTTCAGGTCCACGTACTTGCAGCATTCTGCCGCTAGAGGGCTGCGGACTGTAGTGTGTAACACGGCGATGTATGAGTATCAGCGTGCTGTAATCGAGTTTCGAATTCAAAGAATGTATTTCACACATATTAACTCATTCGTGTGAACATTTCTTTAATTTATTGATTTGGTAAAACAGTATACTTTCTTTTATCGCCATACTTCCTGACTCATTTTGATTTAAACAGAGTCAGAATATTTTACTCCTGCCCATTGAGCTGGATTGTCGACTGCAGATTATAGGCAGGACGTTCCTCGGTTACTTTCGGGCAGTTAGCACAGAAAATTCTGAGGCTCTTATAAACTGCCGTGGTTTTTAAAAATTCATCAAAGCATACTAAATGCCTCTAAAACAGACAATATGTCATGAAGGAAGAACTAAAGTTTTAACCCACCGCTCCACAACTACACTACGAAGAAACTCCTCTCAATGGCTGAGAGTCAGCCACGGCTTTACTGATAAAGATCCTACTCTTTATTAACAATTCCAGCACAGTAACTACCGTTTCCTTGAAAAAAATTCACTGAAGTTCACAACATTTAAATTCTGCCTTTCGGGTAAATTTTCAACGCCTGAAGACGTTACTGGGATTAACAGATATCTTTACCCCATTCCCTGCTAATGGTTTTCAGTACCTAGACCACAGAACATCAACAGAAGCTAACATACCTATCAGAGCACAAGCCAGAAACTAATACTTCGTAAATAAAATAGACTAAACACACATGTTTCGTAGAAATCCTTGAGATTCTCAACAATAGTGATTATTTCCTACTCCACCATAAACGCACAACAACCTGTCGATGCCACTTCCAACACCCAACCCAACAGCTTCATCTCACTGTTCATCGACGTCTGTGACTATAAGAAGGTGATTGATAACTGTGCTTATCTGGCTGTTTCCTCAGATACTCTCGACGCTGAGAACTTCTAAGAGTATGGAAGGGTTTGACTGAGATGAGAAATTCCTCAACAGGAACCCAAAATTTTCGTCCTGTTAAGAGCCCAATGGTTTATGAGATTGTTGGTCTGGTCCTAAATAATGCTTAGTGCGTGGAAGTTAGAGTTCTTCCCTACACGATGTCTTGAGTTTTATTTCCCTCATAGATTCCGTAAAATCCATAGAATAAACGTTTTGCTCAGATCTCTTGATTATATTTTCACTCAGGGAAATAAAATTTTCTGTAGATTAAACTTCAGTGCTTTAAGTAAAGTGAAATACTTTCACTAAAATATCTTCTAAACTGCCAATGAGAGACGAGAAAACTGCTGTAATACCCCTTAAATACATTTTCAACACTTCATAGGAAAGAAAATCGGTCGAATATCTCCCTTGTCTATCGTCTAATGATCAGATTGTACAACATTAGCATTAACTGCATTAAGAATCGCAACCTGGCGCAGCAGAAAAGCATCGCCTCAATCAGCCACTTATATAAAATCAAGATTGTTCCATGATTTCGCAGCTTCAGTAACGTCCCTACTATCCGCTGTTGGCGCTGTATACTCGGTCTAGCTGTACACAATAAAATGCAACTATCCGAACAGTAGGGAAACAGCGGGAGCTTAAAGCAAATATTGTTCCACATTTATGTATGCACAGGAGGATCACTGCACCGTGACAATTCTGCGGACGTCAGTCTCCATCTATTAATTAATGCACCGAACTTGTGGGCTAACTTCCTACAGTGATTTGCACGGCAAAACGCTGCGTTTGGCTCATTAGCCAACTTGCTTCTCCGCATCGGTGCCCTCCTGCGCAGCTGCGGAGCTCAGCACTAATTCCCACATGCTCTCTCAGATCACAGTGGGATAAAGCTCCGGCAGTCGCATAACTGCAGTGGTGCGCGCCGGCGACTGAGGAAGCCGACGTTGTCACAGGGCACAGGAGGTGTGACAGTTCGTTGATTGCCTGCCTGCAGACCCGTACACAGTCAAGGAGTCCACGCATACACGTCATCGCTGGAATAGGCAGGGCTTGGGCGGAAATAGAAGTGAAAGAAGTGGAAGCTCCAGTCAGCCAAGTGTTTAGAAAATACAGCCTTTTTAGCGCATGCCTGTAGAGGCATGACCCATTTATGTTAGCGTAGTTTCCAGTGAGTGGTTAGTACGGAGGAAAGATTACAGAACAATAATCCGAGGAACATGAGAGCGAGTCAGTGCGCGAAAACTTATTCATTTAAAAAAAAATCATTGTTTACGCTGCAAAAGCATCGAAGTAATGCTCAATATACTGAATTTATTAATGTTTTCATAAAAGGAATGAAAACGAATTTTTCGTTTCGTAAAGGGACATCCTCCTCTAGCATTACTTTTCCACAACAGTAGTTGTTGATACCAGTACTGTTTTTCGAATTTTGGACAAGTCAATATTATCTCAGCTGCTCTTCTGCAAACTTTCATATAATTTTATACACAGTATGTTATTCCAAGCTAAAGGTGATGAAAAGGAATTGCTTTATTTTCTATGTTGGAATCGATAAATAATGGCTCTGAATGTAGCGCAAAAATTATTTTCTTAGAAAAATTTCAAATTCAGAATTATTTGGCACACTTAAAATTTTTATTATTAACTAGGCAATCCAGTAGTCCATACTATGTTTCTTTCTGGATTCATTTATGAAATAATAATAGAAATGAATAGAAATTCATTTGTCAAGAGAAACTGTAAATCCTTGGGAATATCGTTACTACCCCAGATAGAGGTAGTAGGAAGCATGCCTCTGATGTGATCGGACGTATTTTTGTATTTTGTGTGAACAGTGTAATCTCATCTTAGTTAACGTGAAAATTTAAAAGACTGTATGATATACTAGAATGTGACAAAATATATTAACGTAGCAAGGAACATTCTGCTACAACAATCTTCAAATTTGAAACTTCCTGGCAGATGAAAACTGTTCGCCGGACCGAGACTCGAACTCGAAACCCTTTCCCTTCGCCGGGAATGTGCTCGTCCATCTTTTTTTTTTTACATTAAACACAACAAAATATAACATATCCTGTTTTCTTCCCTTTTTTATTTTTTAAATAATCTGTATTGAACAAACTAAAAGTACATAAATATTCACTATGCAAGAGTTCGTCAAGGTGCCATTTAAACATATACAAGTGACTTAGTTAAACCAAAAATATATAAAAAACATTGAATACAACAAAATGTAACATATTCTGTCTTCTTCCTTATTTTATTTCTTACTTTTTTTTTTTTTTTTTTTTTTTTGGTCGATGCATGAAAACGTGGATAAGGGTGTTGCATCATGTGACAGGTAGGCATGGCACACCCCAACTTTGAGGGGGGTCAAGGAAGACGCTGCGGAGATAACCGGCAAAAGTTTGTCGGTAAGATGGTTTTCGGGTGAGGGTGCTATGCGCGATCACAACTTTGTACCAGAAGTCGAGGACTGTATGCGGACCACTCTGAAAGAGGTATTCTAAAGCCTGTCCTCGAAACCAGATTAGGGTATGGTGCTTAGCAAGAGGGTAGTGAAATGTCTGGTGCAACAACAGGAAATCTGGGGTTACCGTCGTTGCCGGGGCACGGAGGTTAAAGCCCACGATTCGTTGGATGAGGAACCATACGTTTTGTTTCAGGGTGCACGTAAGACGGTGCTCGTCGGTGTCTTCGAGCTGACAGTCATGGCAGAGTGCGGAGGTAGCCAGTCCTATGCGATAAAGTCGACTATTAGTCGGGAATTTGCCATAGACTAAAACGTACCAGAGTGCAGACACAGACGACGGTAAAAAGGGTGCATGCACACACCTCCAAACCGTTCGCCAGTTAATGTCAGGATGCTGTAGCACCATGGGATTGCACGGGTTGGACAGCATAAACAAACGATAATAATGTTTAGTACGGGGAGGACGGGTGACTGGAAGATCGGCCCGAACGTAGCTGAGTCCTATGAAACAATTGGCGACATGGTACAATAACCGAGAAATAGGTGCCACATTGATCGGTAGATAGAGAGAAGCTGGTCGGAGAGTATCTAGAGACTGCGTTTGAAGGACAGGACCGGCCCCTGCCAGTGCCGCAACAGAGTGTGGACAAAGAGTGCAGAAGATCGTGCCCGCACGTTGATGAGTCCGAGGCCACCTTTTGCAGGAGGCAGTGTTAGAGTGTTGTAGCGGACTTTGAAAAGTGCCCCTGCTGACACGAAATATCCAAAGGCTGATTGGATGCGGCGGGCAAGGAGTAACGGCATTGAGAAGATCTGAGCGACGTGTACCAGTTTAGAGGCGACATACATGTTGACATAGGACACACGTTGGAGTTGGTTTAAGTTACGGTGCACTTGACCGCGGACATGGTGCCGAATCGACTGCAAAAGCCGCCGGTAAGCCAGGGCCACTGTACGGTGTTTGGAGCTTGTAAATTCGATACCCAAGTAACGAAGGGTGGTGCTGACTGGGAGTGGAGTCGGCACCATAGCCGGGAGGCCGCGCCCAATGTGCATCATAGTCGATTTACGAACATTAAGAATGCTACCAGAAAGACGTCCATACTGGTGGATCCATTGGATGGCGTCATTGAGTTTCGTGGAGGGGCAGGTGAGAAAGAGGTGGTCGTCCGCTTAAGCCCTGCAGTGAAAGGTGTAGTCACACAGAGTGAGACCCTGGAGTCTAGAGGTAAGACCAGTGATGAGGGGCTCAAGTGCAGTGGCATATAATAAAGTAGACATAAGGCATCCCTGACGCACAGAGCGGCGTATAGGAATCGGTCCTACAAGCCTCCCATGAACCTGTACCATCGAGACCGCGGGAAGTAGTAACCGGCGGATGGCATCGACAAAAAGTAATGGGAACCCCATACGTGTCGCCACCATGAGGAGGAATGGGTGTCGAACGCGATCAAAGGCACTCGTGAAATCGACGGATACCAGCGCTGCACGAAGGCGACAAACGGACGCCAGTGCGATGAGGTCACGGCATTCTACTAGGGCTGTTTGTAAGGTGGCCCCACAACCACGTGCAGTCTGCTCCAGTGAAAGGACCGTAGGTAAGACGGTGCGAATGCGCGCTGCTAAGAGGCGTGCATAGATTTTATAGTCTGCATTCAGTAGTGTAAGGGGGCAATATGCAGAGACATGAGACCCTCCCTTCGACTTTGGCACAGGTAGAAGAATGCCAGTGACGAATTCAGGTGGAATTGGGGAGGACGGAGTAAAGAGTTCCTGAAGCATTTCCGTCCAACGAGGAAGCATTAACGTGGTGAACGCCCGGTAAAACTCCACTGGGAGACCATCTGGTCCTGGTGATTTGTTCATGGCCCCTTTGTTGATCGCATCTACCACCTCTTCTGCGGTGATTGCAGACATCATGGACGTTGACTCCACTACTGTGAGGGTCCGATCAGGGGAAGGACGGAGATCATCAGGAATTGGCGTTCCCATCGGTTCATCATCATAAAATTGGCGATAATGTTCAGCAAAGGCAGACACCACTGCCGCCTGTGTTGTGTGGTGAACACCATCGGAGGTCGTGATGTTGGGGACGAAAAGTCGACGTCAGAGACTATGGTCGGATGCGGCATGGATTGTGGATGGGGTTTCGTCGTGGAGGAGGTCTTGTCGTCGGGAACGCACCACGACACCATGCAGTCGTGCACGTTGGAGAGAGGAGACGAGCTTTAGTACGCTGTCGTTCCCTATGGGTGTCAGGTGATGGAGGGAGCGCATCGAGCTCACGGAGGACAGCGTAGTGAAAATTTGTGGTGTCTCGATACCATGCTGCTGCTTCCTTGCCGCATTGCATGAAGACCTTTCTGATCGCAGGTTTGGCACATTTGAGCCACCAATGGAACGTGGATGTGTACTGCGGGAGGCGTCTTTCACAAGACGCCCATGTAGTGGCAATACATTGTCGGCAGTGTGGATCATTAAGGAGGGAGGTATTAAGCTTCCAGTAACCTCTGCTGCGCCACACTGAGGTTTCAGAGCCAGGGAGCAAATGACGGCGCAGTGGTCCGAAAATGCAAGGGGCTATTGTTCAGCTTGGGCGACTTCACTGCCAAGGTGGGCAGAGACATAAAACCCGTCCAGTCTGCTCGCAGAATGTGCTGTATAATGGGTAAAACCGGGGGTATTGCCATGAATTTTCTCCCAAACGTCCACTAGATGAAAATCTTCGATTAAGGTGAGCAGCGCCGGGCAAGGAGAATAACCAGGCATTTGGTCCTGCGGATGGAGGACGCAGTTGAAATCGCTTCCCTTGATAAGGCGATCATAGCGTCCTGAAAACAGGGGCGCCACGTCATGTCCGAAGAAAGTGGACCGCTGCCGACAGTTCGTGGAGCCAGACGGAGCGTAGATATTGATGACGCGCGTGTCGAAGATAGTGACAGCCATGCCCCTTCCACAGGGAAAGATTGTCGTGTCCTTGAGTGGGATGCCTTCGCCCTGATTGATCACATGTGGACGTGTATGAGTCGTAGCCGTAAACTGGTGGTAGTGTGGCAACGCGTACTTCCTGAAGAAGGGCGACGTCGACGTCAGAGGCCCGATGCATGTCACATAGGAGTTTCAGCTTGGGTGCAGTGCCGATCATGTTGATGCTGAGTGTGGCGAAACGTCTTGTTGATCGTGAAAGCTGTCCGCCGACCTCTGCGTGGAAATGTCGGCTGGTTGGGTGTCGTCTTAGTCGTCGCGGGTCGCGACGCTTTGAGAGCCCGTGGGTGAACGGCGACGGCGTTTGCGCCTACGTGGCGAGCGTTGTTTGCGCACGTGTTCCTCAGTGTCGGACGACGTCAAGGAGGAGCGTCGACATGGTTCGAAGGCGTCGGTGGGTACAATGAAATTGTCAAACAGGTGTTGTAAAGAAGTACTGGTCTCCTCATCGTCCGGTGCGGGAGCCTGTTCGGCGGCAAGGTTGTCAGGTGGGACGTCCGCACCGTCCATAGGTGACTGGGACGGTGGGACGTGCCGATCGGAAGAACCGGGCGACGGACTGGGCGAAACTGTAGACGTGGCAAGAGCCGCTGCGTAAGTGACCAGTAGGACGGTCATCGTGGATGTGACGGATGCTTCCGACAACGGGAGCTGCGCGACACGTTGTTGAATGCATTCAGACAGTAGATGACCTTCTTTCCCGCAGCCGGAACAGGTCCGAGGTTGGCCGTCGTACATTATAATGGCACGGCAGCCTCCGATACGTAGATAGGAAGGCACGTGTTTCTGCAACTGGATGCGGACCTGTCTAACGCCGTTTAAAACGGGATAGGTTTGAAATTGTACGCATCGTTCGGCAACGTGTTCCAGAACGTTGCCATAGGGACGGAGCGCCGCGATGACGACGTCTGCAGGTAGTTCGAACGGCAGTTCGAAGATCCTTATCGTTCGTGTGCCGAGACCTGCGTGATCCACGGTAACGGGTCCCACGTTGCCGTCGGAATGACGGAAGCGCAGTCCACGTTTTGCCTCTTGAAGCACCTTGTCGCACGTCGCATCGTTGATCATTTTGACGTAGACGGTACTGCTAACTATGGACAAGTGGATATTAATTAGATCCGTTGGTGGTATTTTAACTTCATCGCAAATAAATCGTTCTACCTCTAGGGCCTTGGGTCGGGCGAAGTCGGAACAAAAGTTGAAACGTAATGTCTCTTTTTTTTTTTTTTTTTTGTTTATTTGGCCTTTGAGTGTGTACTCAATTTAGCCATCGGCAACACATAGTGACAATGTACATATAATTGAATAAACAAATACAGAAATGCACTTTTACAAGAGTAAAAAGCTTAACTGTTACAGTTTTGTACATAATGTTTTAAAAATTGAATTGAATTGGAAAATAATTAAAAGTGTCTTGGGTTACAATTCACACCAATTGTGAAATATATTCATCAGCAAGACATATTTATAATGTACGTACACCATTAAAACCTACAGATTGTAACCAGTACTCTTGATGAACTTAACTATCACTTTATATAGACGAACGTCTTTAGTACACAAAAGAGAAGAAACTGATTGAGGAAGATGGTAGCCCATACTCAGCAATGTCTTCAGAAAGACCAACCGTTCACGGTCAAATTTGGGGCACATAAATAAGATGTGGTTGACATGAGTTTCCGACTCAGGATCACACTCACATGCTGGTGAACTGTAAACTTTAATCCGATGGAGATGTTGTGGGAAAGAGGCATGATTGAAGCGGAGTCTTATGATGGTAGAAATCGTGGATTGGTCCAGATGTGTCCTCATGAACCACGGCTGCGAAGAAATCCGAGGTTGTAGCACTACGTAATAACCGCCTTTTGTCTGTTGAGAAGCGTTCCACATTTGCTGCCATTGTTGTCTTGCGTGATCCTTGACTTCACGTAAGTAGTCTGTATAAGGAAGGTGCAGATCCAGGACGGCGCCTAAGATTGCCGCTTGTTTGGCTAATGCATCAACTTCATCATTATAGACGATACCAGAGTGGGAAGGTACCCACAACAAATGGATCGTCCGGCCCGTGCGTTTGCTGCGAAAATATTCAGATAACACATCCAAGATAAACTGTTGGTTGTTTTGTTCCATCGACTGTACTGAATGTTTTTAAGAACGCTTTGCGAGTCAGATACTATCAATATCTTGGGGAAGGAAGTGCTAGAGACAAACTTAAGTGCTTCCAAAACTGCCACTGTCTCCGCCGTAAAAATAGAAGTGCTCGTAGGCAGTTTGAAGGTTTTGACGATCTGGATCTGAGGGCAGAAAAAAGCGCATCCTGTACACTCTTCTTGCGGAATTTTGGAGCCATCGGTATATACACAGAGAAAACCTGGCCATTGTGCTTGAACGAGACGATTGAAGCCAAAGTTAACATTAGTACTGTCCAGCCAGGTTGTACTTAAATAATGGACTGGGATCTGGGAGCAGAGCGTTTGAAGATCATATTCAAAAACAGGTAGATGCGCTGAACGCCGTATAGAATGTATGACAGGAGACCAAGTGTCAAAGCTGGCACAAACGGCTGGTAATTTATTCCTTCTGTGGGATGCAATCCACAGACGATAAATGCAGTCTCTACTTTGATAGACGGAACTGTCCATATTGGCCATGCCTTGAATGTAGAATTTGTCCGATAACATTAGGCGCCTAATGCTCAATGGCATCTCCCCTGCTTCTATTAAAAGGCCGTTGGTGGGCGTCGATCGCATGGCTCCAAGACAGGTACGAATGGCTCTATATTGAAGAGTATCTAATTTGGAGAGATGAATCTTTGACGCAGTGTGGTAGAATTGACAGCCATAGTCTAATCGGGATCAAATTATCCCTCGGTACATGGTGAGTAAAACACTCTGGTGCGCTCCCCACCAGACACGAGTGAGTGATTTGATTACATTTAAACCTTCTTCACACTTGGTAACGGAGGATCGGATGTGGGGCGCCCAGCTTAACCGAGAGTCAAAAATCATCCCCAGAAATCGAACGTGAGATTTTATTTGGAAGGTGTACTTGCCACAGGTAATGTGATCTTCAGTGCGAGCTGTCGTCGACTTGGAGAAGGGAACGACTGCTGATTTCTCAGCCGAGATCTCCAGCCCATTGATAGAGAGCCACTCATCGATGTGTGCGATGGTTGTGGTTAATGCCGTTTGGCCTGAAGATATGAAGCAGCAGTAGAATAAACACATATATCATCAGCATACTGTAGGATTTTTGTGGGGGGAGTAAGTATGCGTTCTAGGTCGTGCGTATATAGAGTATATTGGAGAGGACTTAAAATTGCACCTTGCGGCAAGCCCTGGGAGACATGAAAAGGTCCGATCATGGTACCTTTGAAACGGACGTAGACCGTTCTTTGAGTAATCAGGGTACTGATACCGTAGATCATCCGTGAAGGAATTTCGAATCCTGGCAGCTTATGCAAGAGTATCGGTATTTGTACGTGATCATATGCACCCTTAACGTCAAGAAAAGCTGCCACTACTGTCTCTTTCGTTTGAAAGGCTGACGTGATATCCATATTAAGCAAAAACAGGTTATCCATGGTCCCTTTGCCTTTTCTGAAGGCAACAAATTACTTTTTTCAAGCCACCATTCTAGTCTCCTTTTTACCATTCGTTCCAGTGTTTTTGCAACACACGACGACAAGGCAATAGGTCTATAATTAGTACCGACATTTGGATCTTTACCACTTTTGAGAATTGGAATTATTACTTGCGTCTTCCATGTTGATATGAGGTCTTTCTTCATCCAGTACTGATTAAAAATGTTCAAGAGAAAGTCTTTCGCTTCTATAGGCGGGTGTGCAAGCATAGAGTAGTGGATATGATCAATACCAGGGCAACTGTCCCTCGATACTTTAATAGCTTCGTTGAGTTCTTCTTTAGAGAAAGGACGAAGGAGAACATGATAGCGGTCTTCTTCAGCAGGGAACCGATGGTTTAAAAATGGCACCGTTTGAGGAGCGATTGTATCTATGAATTCCTCTAACCAGGCCGTGATAGCAGGAGGGGAGGAAGACAGTCTTCTTGTTTTAAAAGCTTTTATTTTATGCCAGATGCTTGCCATACTGGTTTCATTATTTAGGGACAGGCAAAATTGTTTCCAACTGTCCTTCTTGGTTTTCTTCAGGAATTTGTTAACTCCCGCATTCACTTTTTGTACAGCCAAGAAGTTGTCCAATGAAGGATTCTGACGATAGGTTTTCAAGGCGAGTCGTCGCTTCGCAACTTCCCGAGAGCATTCAGAATTCCACCACGGAGGAGAACGGTGCTTCATTACTGTAAACTGTTTTTTCTTAGGGATGCTGATGCCAGCTGCGACGTTCATAGCGAAGAGTAGAACTGGATATGCATCTTCTTCCTGTAAGTCACGTCTCGTATTTGCGAGTGCCCGGCGAACCGTTTCCTTATAAGAGGCCCAATTGGTTTCCTTGATTTTCCACGTACTATTACAGTAACAGATGTGCGTAGTATCGACGCTGATGTTAATGTGAAACTCTATTAGGAGATGATCGGATCCCATTGAATCCTTTTTAACGCACCAATTAGATATGTCAGTAAAGCAGGGGGTGCAAAGAGTTACATCAACTGCGGCGGGTCTACGGAGAGGTGAAGTTATCATAGTAGGAGAGCCAGCGTTGAGTATCACTAGGTTATTATCTTCGATAACGCTTATCAAGGTCCTGCCGTTCCTGTCTGTCACGTCTCCTCCCCACGCTACATGGTGGGCATTCACGTCTCCAGCTACGGTAAAGGGAGGACGAAGCTGACTTATTAATTGTCTCCAGTCATCTTCCACGATACTGTGGTGGGGAGCATTATACAACGAGACAACTGTAAAGGTTTTGTGGGCAGTTCGTATCTCCACAGCAACTAATTCATGGTTGGTGACAGGTACGTGTAACGGGTGTGGTCGATGCGGCAGCGAAGTTTTTACCAGTATAGCTACGCCGCCCCACCCATCGAGACGGTCTTCCCTAGCTATAGAATAATTTTGAAAGCGAACAGTTCTTTCGAATTTGAACCAAGTTTCACATAACAGAACGCTATCAGGCTGACTTACGAACAGTTCTCATTGCAAGCTTTCTCTATTTGAATTATCCGATCTCGCATTCCACTGCAATACTTTTAAAGCTGCCATAATTTAAGGAGAGAGAGATTGAAATATGCCAGTAATGAGGTGCCGGATATCGGAATTGTTCATAGTACTATTTTGTCTCATGTTTTGCATGACAATATCAATCACATTTATTATCTTATCTATAAGTTCAGCATGACCTTGAGGCTGTCGTTGATTCGGCGCTTGTGGGATTGCTAATCTGTGAGCAGCAGGCTGGTATGGATTTTGGTTGATAGGAGTGAATGAATGTTGCATCGGATATAACAGGCTGCGGTACTGAGACCACTCACGAACGTTACTTTGGTTGTTTACGTGCGCCTGCCGCCGGGGAGGCCGGTAAGCGACGTGTGTCTGCTGGGGCACAGTTGCACACTGAGTTGCGTCCCCACTTCCGCGTTGTTGACTCTGCATGCTTGCGGCTGGCAGCGGAGGGAAGAGTTGTGGGTTTTGAAAGTCCGAAGAGCTCAAATTTGTTGGAGCAGGAATGATCGGAGCCGGCAAGTGATGTTGTTGAACCCCGGTGACGGATGCATAGGTTGGCATACGAGCAATAGACAGCGCATCCATGAAGTCAATGTTGTTGAACGTAGCTAATTCTTGAGCTCGTCGCCGTATATGATATTCCGGGCAGGAACGGTCCGTGGATGCGTGTTGTCCCCCGCAATGAGCGCAAATAGTGATAGGTGAGACACAGGATTCAACATTATGTGGACCACTACATTTAATGCATCTCATCTGACATTGTTTGCTGATGTGCCCGTAACGAAGACAATTAAAGCACATAAAGGTCTACGGGACATCTTGTTCCGTGAATAGACACGGCTTCCGGTAAGGTTTGAGAGTCGAAGGTTAACAAACAAGTCTGCAATTTAACGATTTGGTCTTTACCATATCTCTTCGTAAACCTCCGAACGCCTACAACAGGGAAGAGAGATTGTACGACTTCCAAAATCACCGCTTGTTCAAGGTTGGTGTCTACTTTCCTGATTACTCCCAGATTATGGACAACAAAGGAAGGAATGTAAGCTTCTATATTTTTTCACTTTAATACCTCACTGGTAACTAGGAAATTAGCCTTGTCTGGGGTTTTCAGTTCCACCTTAACTTTTGTTTTTCCTGCTGAAGAGATGTTAAGTATAGAATTCTTCACTTCTGGCAAGGAAATATGCAATAATTTCCCTAGTGCCATAGGGTGCAAGCGGCATAAGTTTTTGTCCAAACATTCCGTGTAAACTACGAATGGTCCCCTATCTGTACGTTTGTAAAAGTTGAGAGACCTCGGAGTAGGTGCAGGTCCCACAGGAGGGGTGTTAGTTGCACAATGTTGGTTAGGAGTGAGCCCAGAAGCAGTTGCTACAGGGGGATTAGCCACATTTGAAACGTCAGTTACAGGTAAGAGTTGATTAGCGTCTGCTATCAGGGTTTTGGAATTTCTTAAATCCAGACTGACCTCACTTTGTCGCTTGTTTCTCGTAGCGGAGAAGCTGGACGAATCCTGTTCCGATAAATCTATATGCTCTTCTGCCGGCTGTATTCCAGAATCTCCCCGAACAACTGCTAACGAGTGGCTGATCAGAGCCGTCGTGTTGTCCAATGTAGTTCCTGGAGGAGCTGGTAAGGGTGCTGCATCTGGATGTAGCCGCTGGACAGGTGGTTGTTGTTGATGTTGTCCCATAGGGGCGTCGAAGTCACCACCCCCTTCTCCATACACCCCACCATACATGGCGGGGCTTGCCGTCACCGATAGTAATGTCAGGCGTTAATGTGCCTAACAGAAAACCGTGCACTAGTAGGTAAACACAAGCGTCACACGGAAGAACGACCGCGTAGCACGTCTTAACACTTCCTCGTCTGCAAGCGAACTGAACGTAATGTCTTCTTCCGATAGTTGTGCGCCATGGTGGTCTAGAAGGGAAAACGGCACTTACAGCGGCCGAAGTAAACACAAACGCACCGTGCGCGCCTCGCCCGCAGCGCTCTGGCTCGTGACCGCCTCGCAGCACTGCCGGCGGCAGACTGTGTCCATCTAAGCTACACAAACACGACTCACGACCCGTCCTCACAGCTTCAATTCTTCCAGTATCTCGTCTCCGACATTTTCAAATTTATTTAGATCAATTCAACCATGTGGACCTAAAACGTGAGAATCCCAGCTTCAAGAATCAGGACTCCTAGACAAGATGAACAGGAGCCTACTCTACACGAGAAGCTAAGTAAATTAGAAAGTTTATTGTAATACTCGCTCAAATGTTTGATAAAATACTTTGATTATTGTGGACAATAACTGGAATTAGGAAGGAGGGGTGAGATTACGGACAGATGCAAAAAGGCAATATCTGCAGGAGAATAAATGTATTCAGTTAATTGACTCGTTGGAGGACAAACAAATCTACAATTATATGAGGACATTTTTGAAGATGAAGGATTGCCATTCTGCGTTGTTAAAATAATGTCCCACCCCCCTGCTACCCTGCTACCCCCCGTACGTAACACAATCCGCTACTGCAAACATGCTATATCCGTTTTTATTGTCAGGTAATGAAATTGATCACAATGCTTCAAAACTACTCTGCTTACTCCGGGGTAGAAAAAGAAATCAAGTCGACAGCAGAATATATAAAAATGCATTCCACTGTACATTACCAGCTATCCTCGTCGTATTTTTGTCAAGCGACATGTAACGTGCTTTTCTCTGTCACACTGTACCGTAAGAGAGAACTATTTATGAATGCAAATCAAGCTTGTATTTCTGCAGGAACATTAAAACAACTATGTGATTATAAAAATGTGATATCTTTAGCGTGTGCAGTATTTCGAGAAAATTATTGAATCCTCTGTTTTCGCGATGAATGTCACCGCAGCACTCGGAAATAATCAAAAGTAAAATGATAAAAGTATCTAATTTTATGTATGAAATGTGCATGTTCACCTTAAATCACTCCCTGCAAATTTATTTACAACCGCAAATGTCTCCTTACCCTTCCATTTCATAGCTTCTATGAAAATGTTAATGAATACATTATATTTAGTATCATTTCGGTTTACTTACGATATGATTAACGTAAAAGTAGAAAACAGAAACACGTTTCCGTGTAGGAAATCGACACCAAGACCTTAGTTTTACCATTCTGCACCCGTCTTGATGTTTCAGCCGTTGCTTGCAGTTCAGGTTAACATAAGTAGCTCACGCACGGCCCGACCAACACAAAAATGTATTTTTTGCTAACTACTTGGTCGTCTAGAGTTACCATTTCAGTCATTCTCATTTGTGATCAGTACCTGCATATACCAAAAATATGGACGTTATGGTGATGACGCAAGGCGGATACCGTTTGTGAGTCTTCCAGACTCTGTCAGTAAACAATTAAATGACTTGTGAGTTACTATTTTCTTATTTCTAGGGAATAGCTCGGAAATGTCTTGATCGATTAGAATAAAATCTAGAAGTTATATAACTCAAAGCCATAGGATAATTATCGCGACTTTTGAGACGTCTAAGCCTGTTATTTGTGTAGAGGTAAGTGTGTTAATTGGTTTGTTACAAGCACAACTGGGGAACGTCTGTAGTAATTTGACTCTTAACAGATGACGTGTGTGATTTATTACAAAATTCGTAAAATGAAGCTGTAGGTTTAAGACGTCATTATCTTATTTAAAAGTGAAACTAGAATGTGAAGGGTGCATTCTAGTTTCAATTTTGAATATGATAATTATGAAAAAAATCATTGTTTCGACTGCATAGTTTTCGGGGTTCTTAAGTTGATTAGGGACAGAATGGACCCCAGGAGGGCTTATAGCAGAAGCAAGTGAGGTCATTTAAATGTGTAAATCTGGAACAAGAGCTCTTGGATCACACATGGTACTGTATTTTACATGAGGAAATGAACATTAGCACAACGAAATGATAGCCTTCCTAGGACGAAATAAATTTAATTCACCCATATCACCTGGTTAAATGGTATTATCTTTCAACAACGGAAGGTTACCACACAAATTGAAGAGTCAGATACTAACTCAAAGAGCACAGTGGTTGCCTTATAACACTGTAGATTTTTGTTGACCTTATACCGAATGGTTACGTGATCTACACAGCTGACTGAAGTGATGGCCACGCAGTGTATATGTGACAGTGGGTAGTATCAAACCATCTCAACAAAATGCGTCAACGGGAAAAGATCAAAGAAAATGGTATCATGTCTCAAGGTGCCCATGAGCACACGCTGAATGAAGTTGCAAAAGTGCTTGTGTGCCCAGAATGAAATAACATTGACAGCAATGTAACACAGCGTCAAATCAGTGGTCATAAAATGATACAAACCGACAGGGGCCAAGGTGAGTGCCACGCATTGTCAGTGACTGTTGGTTTGAAACCCGACAGAAATCAAAATTTTTTGAAAGGGTTAGAGATTAGAAGTTAAATATATGTGAAATTTTTAACCAAATAGGCATCCTTGCTGAAAAGATGTTGTTTCAGATGCGAATGTTCAACTACAGCTGATCGACATACTGTAACAAATAACATGGTAACAAACCACAGATGTGTTTTGAAAAATACAAACAAAAGGACAGAAATAGCTAGTGGTATTTCATTTGCTCTGTGTAAAATGGTACTAAAACATAATATACAAAGAAATTAACTCAAAACACAGAAATAACTTTAATATTTGCTGTAAATTTTCACTTCAGATGTGGAAGAGTATAATGAAAATAAGGAAAGTAGTAATATCTCCGAGCTAATAGAGCAGAAATATAAAGAGTATAATAGTGAATCCTGAGTAGTAAGCGAGTAGGGGCAGCCGTAATGTAATTTGTTAAATAAAAAGTTTTTTATGAAATGTCTTCAAAGCGCTGACCGCCATTTTCAGTATATGGTTAAAGCACTATGGCTAAAGGGACAGTCAGAAAGCCTTATGGAAAAATTTGTGCCCTGTGGTAGCCCATGGCGAAGGCAAATCTGATGAAAAGGAGGATGCCTTATGTGTGGCAACGTTGATTACACGGAAAAACTGAGCAATTATTCTGCGAATGCACAGAATCTATTTGCATATAACATAATGATATTATTTCTGAGGTATGTTACTTTTAATGAATAGATCTTCTGTTGTACATCACTAAACCTGAGAGTCAGTTACTAAATTCAAGAAAGTATTATGTAATTTATTATACTTTATTTCATATTACACTAAAATTAAAGTCGCAATATCGTAATGAATACCTTCTTATTAATTCTGCAGGGTAGGTCACATAAAAGTGGCCCGGAGAAAAGAGTTCCAGGGTACAAAGATACACAGCAGAGGAAAAGAAATACATTATTAACCTGACTATAGCAGATGTTAAAAGTGATCACCGCCCGTTGGCACTTTTGGGCCCTCGTCAGGAAGTCGCCGAAGTCTGGTCGAAGATGGACTGGTGGAACTGCTTCAGTCTGATCCGAAATATTCTGCTGCAGTTCTTTAAGACTTGTTTTCCTTTTCTGTTAACGGTGCCACAAATGGTTTCAAAATGTTTGCAATGCAACGCTCCGATAGCAGCGTCTGGTGAAAGAAGATGTGGCGAACAATGCTGGGTGCAGAAACTGCACACGAAACCCTAACAATCTGATCATGCAGTGCTGTTTTGTAGAAGTTATGGGGATTCTCTGCTGTCCAGAACCTGTGTTTCTATGATCTGACAGAACCTCTCAGTTGAAACCAGGCTTCGTCAGACACAATGAACATATCAGTATCGTGTGTGTGTGTGTGTGTGTGTTTCAGGTTTACGGGCGCTAAACAGCGGGGTCATCAGCGCCCACATATCAGTATCCAATCCATTCATTGTTATCTCAGTGTACAGCCATTCACAAAACTGTAGGCGTTGAGATCACCCGCTGGTTTTAATGCATGAACAAGACACACTCGGTACAGATGCATGTGCAGGAACAGGTTGAGTTATAGGCACCAGGCCGGTATCTTGTGACGGGCGTCGGGTTGATTTGGAAGGAATCTGAAGCATTTTCTGGTGAACCGCAGCCACACTTTCTGGTGTGCCGGCAACGTTTCGGAATGTTTGTAGACCAGTTCAAAACAGAGCCTGTATTACGCCATTTTCGGACTAAGTGTTGCATGGTACTCTTTAATGGTACTTTGACACCATCAAACTTCACAGCAAACAACCGACCACATCGTTTGCACGACTTTGTTCACACCAAATTTTCACAATGAACAGCCACTGCTCTACTCGAAATACTATTGCCCCTTTACACTGCTCTATGCAGACTGACACAGCCCACGCAACACTCTTAAACCAGAGTGGATCACGTGGAGGGCGTACAAGTCGTTCGTGCGTCATGGGCGGTGCGTGGTAATATGCGTACATTCAAGTCCAATTACATCGTTTGGACGACTTTGTTCACACGAAACTTTCACAATGAACAGCCACTGCTCTACTCTGAATACCATTGCCCCTTTCCACTGCTCTATTCAGACTGACACAGCCCGCGCCACACTCCTAAACCGGAGTGGATCAGGTGGAGGGCGTACAAGTCGTTCATGCGTCACGGGTTGTGCGTGGTAATATGCGTACATTCAATTCCAAACACATCGTTTGTACGCCTTTGTTCACACGAAACTTTCACAATGAACAGCCACTGTTCTACTCTGAATACCATTGCTTCTTTCCACTGCTCTATTCAGACTGAAACAGCCCGCGCTCCACTCTTAACCCAGAGTTGATCACTTGGAGGGCGTACAAGTCGTTCATGCGTTACGGGTTGTGCGTGGTAATATGCGTACATTCAAATCCAATCACATCGTTTGCTCGACTTTGTTCACACGAAACTTTCACAATGAACAGCCACTGCTCTACTCTGAATACCATTGCCCCTTTCCACTGCTCTATTCAGACTGACACAGCACGCGCCACACTCCTAAACCGGAGTGGATCACGTGGAGGGAGTACAAGTCGTTCATGCGTCACGGGTTGTGCGTGGTAATATGCGTACATTCAATTCCAAACACATCGTTTGCACGACTTTGTTCACACGAAACTTTCACAATGAACAGCCACTGTTCTACTCTGAATACCATTGCTTCTTTCCACTGCTCTATTCAGACTGACACAGCCCACGCTCCACTCTTAAGCCAGAGTTGATCACTTGGAGGGCGTACAAGTCGTTCATGCGTTACGGGTTGTGCGTGGTAATATGCGTACATTCAATTCCAAACACATCGTTTGTACGCCTTTGTTCACACGAAACTTTCACAATGAACAGCCACTGTTCTACCCTGAATACCATTGCTTCTTTCCACTGCTCTATTCAGACTGACACAGCCCGCGCTCCACTCTTAAGCCAGAGTTGATCACTTGGAGGGCGTACAAGTCGTTCATGCGTTACGGGTTGTGCGTGGTAATATGCGTACATTCAAGTCCAATCACATCGTTTGCTCGACTTTGTTCACACGAAACTTTCACAATGAACAGCCACTGCTCTACTCTGAATACCATTACCCCTTTCCACTGCTCTATTCAGACTGAAACAGCCCGCGCTACACTCTTAAGCCGGAGTTGATCACGTGGAGGGCATACAAGTCGTCCGCGCGTCACGGGTTTTGCGTGGTAATATGCGTACATTCAAGTCCAATCACATGGTTTGCACGAGTTTGTTCACACGAAACTTTCACAATGAACAGCCACTGCTCTACTTTGAATACCATTGCCCCTTTCCACTGCTCTATTCCGATTGAAACAGGCCGCGCTACACTCTTAAGCCGGAGCGGATCACGTGGAGGGTGTACAAGTCGATTAGATGTCGAGGGTTTTGCTTGGTAATATGCATACATTCAAGTCCAATCACATCGTTTGCGCGACTTTGTTCACACGAAACTCTCACAATGAACAGCCACTGCTCTACTCTGAATACCATTGCCCCTTTCCACTGCTCTATTCAGACTGACACAGCCCGCGCCACACTCCTAAACCGGAGTGGATCACGTGGAGGGCGTACAAGTCGTTCATGCGTCACGGGTTGTGCGTGGTAATATGCGTACATTCAATTCCAAACACATCGTTTGTACGCCTTTGTTCACACGAAACTTTCACAATCAACAGCCACTGTTCTACTCTGAATACCATTGCTTCTTTCCACTGCCCTATTCAGACTGAAACAGCCCGCGCTCCACTCTTAAGCCAGAGTTGATCACTTGGAGGGCGTACAAGTCGTTCATGCGTTACGGGTTGTGCGTGGTAATATGCGTACATTCAAGTCCAATCACATCGTTTGCTCGACTTTGTTCACACGAAACTTTCACAATGAACAGCCACTGTTCTACTCTGAATACCATTGCTTCTTTCCACTGCTCTATTCAGACTGACACAGCCCGCGCTCCACTCTTAAGCCAGAGTTGATCACTTGGAGGGCGTACAAGTCGTTCATGCGTTACGGGTTGTGCGTGGTAATATGCGTACATTCAAGTCCAATCACATCGTTTGCTCGACATTGTTCACACGAAACTTTCACAATGAACAGCCACTGCTCTACTCTGAATACCATTGCCCCTTTCCACTACTCTAATCAGACTGACACAGCCCGCGCTACACTCTTAAGCCGGAGTTGATCACGTGGAGGGCATACAAGTCGTCCGCGCGTCACGGGTTTTGCGTGGTAATATGCGTACATTCAAGTCCAATCACATGGTTTGCACGACTTTGTTCACACGATACTTTCACAATGAACAGCCACCGCTCTACTTTGAATACCATTGCCCCTTTCCACTGCTCTATTCAGACTGAAACAGCCCGCGCTCCACTCTTAAGCCAGAGTTGATCACTTGGAGGGCGTACAAGTCGTTCATGCGTTACGGGTTGTGCGTGGTAATATGCGTACATTCAAGTCCAATCACATCGTTTGCTCGACTTTGTTCACACGAAACTTTCACAATGAACAGCCACTGCTCTACTCTGAATACCATTGCCCCTTTCCACTGCTCTATTCAGACTGACACAGCACGCGCCACACTCCTAAACCGGAGTGGATCACGTGGAGGGCGTACAAGTCGTTCATGCGTCACGGGTTGTGCGTGGTAATATGCATACATTCAATTCCAAACACATCGTTTGCACGACTTTGTTCTTACGAAACGTTCACAATGAACAGCCACTGTTCTACTCTGAATACCATTGCTTCTTTCCACTGCTCTATTCAGGCTGACACAGCCCGCGCTCCACTCTTAAGCCAGAGTTGATCACTTGGAGGGCGTACAAGTCGTTCATGCGTTACGGGTTGTGCGTGGTAATATGCGTACATTCAAGTCCAATCACATCGTTTGCTCGACTTTGCTCACAGGAAGCTTTCACAATGAACAGCCACAGCTCTACTCTGAATACCATTGCCCCTTTCCACTGCTCTATTCAGACTGACACAGGACGCGCCGCACTCCTAAACCGGAGTGAATCACGTGGAGGGCGTACAAGTCGTTCATGCGTCACGGGTTGTGCGTGGTAATATGCGTACATTCAATTCCAAACACATCGTTTGCACGACTTTGTTCACACGAAACTCTCACAATGAACAGCCACTGTTCTACTCTGAATACCATTGCTTCTTTCCACTGCTCTATTCAGACTGACACAGCCCGCGCTCCACTCTTAAGCCAGAGTTGATCACTTGGAGGGCGTACAAATCGTTCATGCGTTACGGGTTGTGTGTGGTAATATGCGTACATTCAAATCCAATCACATCGTTTGCACGACTTTGTTCACACGAAACTTTCACAATGAACAGCCACTGCTCTACTCTGAATACCATTGCCCCTCTCCACTGCTCTATTCAGACTGACACAGCACGCGCCACACTCCTAAACCGGAGTGGATCACGTGGAGGGCGTACAAGTCGTTCATGCGTCACGGGTTGTGCGTGGCAATATGCGTACATTCAATTCCAAACACATCGTTTGTACGCCTTTGTTCACACGAAACTTTCACAATGAACAGCCACTGTTCTACTCTGAATACCATTGCTTCTTTCCACTGCTCTGTTCAGACTGACACAGCCCGCGCTCCACTCTTAAGCCAGAGTTGATCACTTGGAGGGCGTACAAGTCGTTCATGCGTTACGGGTTGTGCGTGGTAATATGCGTACATTCAAGTCCAATCACATCGTTTGCTCGACTTTGTTCACACGAAACTTTCACAAAGAACAGCCACAGCTCTACTCTGAATATCATTGACCCTTTCCACTGCTCTGTTCAGACTGACACAGCCCGCGCTACACTCTTAAACTGGAGTTGATCACGTGGAGGGCATACACGTCGTCCGCGCGTCACGGGTTTTGCGTGGTAATATGCGTACATTCAAGTCCAATCACATCGTTTGCACGACTTTGTTCACACGAAACTTTCACAATGAACAGCCACTGCTCTACTCTGAATACCATTGCCCCTTTCCACTGCTCTATTCAGACTGACACAGCACGCGTTACACTCTTAAGCCGGAGTTGATCACGTGGAGGGCATACAAGTCGTCCGCGCGTCACGGGTTTTGCGTGGTTATATGCGTACATTTAAGTCCAATCAAATCTTTTGCACGACTTTTAACACACGAAACTTTCACAATGAACAGCCACTGCTCTACTTTGAATACCATTGCCCCTTTCCACTGCTCTATTCCGACTGAAACAGGCCGCGCTACACTCTTAAGCCAGAGCAGATCACGTGGAGGGTGTACAAGTCGATTAGACGTCGAGGGTTTTGCTTGGTAATATGCGTACATTCAAGTCCAATCACATCGTTTGCGCGACTTTGTTCACACGAAACTTTCACAATGAACAGCCACCGCTCTACTCTGAATACCATTGCCCCTTTCCACTGCTCTATTCAGACTGACACAGCACGCGCCACACTCCTAAACCGGAGTGGATAACGTGGAGGGCGTACAAGTCGTTCATGCGTCACGGGTTGTGCGTGGTAATATGCGTACATTCAATTCCAAACACATCGTTTGTACGCCTTTGTTCACACGAAACTTTCACAATGAACAGCCACTGTTCTACTCTGAATACCATTGCTTCTTTCCACTGCTCTATTCAGACTGAAACAGCCCGCGCTCCACTCTTAAGCCAGAGTTGATCACTTGGAGGGTGTACAAGTCGTTCATGCGTTACGGGTTGTGTATGGTAATATGCGTATATTCAAATCCAATCACATCGTTTGCACGACTTTGTTCACACTAAACTTTCACAATGAACAGCCACCGCTCTACTCTGAATACCATTGTCCCTTTCCACTGCTCTATTCAGACTGACACAGCCCGCGCCACACTCCTAAACCGGAGTGGATCACGTGGAGGGCGTACAAGTCGTTCATGCGTCACGGGTTGTGCGTGGTAATATGCGTACATTCAATTCCAAACACATCGTTTGTACGCCTTTGTTCACACGAAACTTTCACAATGAACAGCCACTGTTCTACTCTGAATACCATTTCTTCTTTCCACTGCTCTATTCAGACTGACACAGCCCGCGCTCCACTCTTGAGCCCGAGTAGATCACTTGGAGGGCGTACAAGTTGTTCATGCGTTACGGGTTATGCGTGGTAATATGCGTACATTCAAGTCCAATCACATCGTTTGCTCGACTTTGTTCACACGAAACTTTCACAATGAACAGCCACTGCTCTACTCTGAATACCATTGCCCCTTTCCACTGCTCTATTCAGACTGACACAGCACGCGCCACACTCCTAAACCGGAGTGGATCACGTGGAGCGCGTACAAGTCGTTCATGCGTCACGGGTTGTGCGTGGTAATATGCGTACATTCAATTCCAAACACATCGTTTACACGCCTTTGTTCACACGAAACTTTCACAATGAACAGCCACTGTTCTACTCTGAATACCATTGCTTCTTTCCACTGCTCTATTCAGACTGACACAGCCCGCGCTCCACTCTTAAGCCAGAGTTGATCACTTGGAGGGCATACAATTCGTTCATGCGTTACGGGTTGTGCGTGGTAATATGCGGACATTCAAGTCCAATCACATCGTTTGCTCGACTTTGTTCACACGAAACTTTCACAATGAACAGCCACTGCTCTACTCTGAATACCATTGCCCCTTTCCACTGCTCTATTCAGACTGACACAGCACGCGCCACACTCCTAAACCGGAGTGGATCACGTGGAGGGCGTACAAGTCGTTCATGCGTCACGGGTTGTGCGTGGTAATATGCATACATTCAATTCCAAACACATCGTTTGTACTCCTTTGTTCACACGAAACTTTCACAACGAACAGCCACTGTTCTACTCTGAATACCATTGCTTCTTTCCACTGCTCTATTCAGACTGAAACAGCCCGCGCTCCACTCTTGAGCCCGAGTAGATCACTTGGAGGGCGTACAAGTCGTTCATGCGTTACGGGTTGTGTGTTGTAATATGCGTACATTCAAATCCAATCACATCGTTTGCACGACTTTGTTCACACGAAACTTTCACAATGAACAGCCACCGCTCTACTCTGAATACCATTGCCCCTTTCCACTGCTCTATTCAGACTGACACAGCCCGCGCCACACTCCTAAACCGGAGTGGATCTCGTGGAGGGCGTACAAGTCGTTCATGCGTCACGGGTTGTGCGTGGTAATATGCGTACATTCAATTCCAAACACATCGTTTGTACGCCTTTGTTCACACGAAACTTTCACAATAAACAGCCACTGTTCTACTCTGAATACCATTGCTTCTTTCCACTGCTCTATTCAGACTGACACAGCCCGCGCTCCACTCTTAAGCAAGAGTTGATCACTTGGAGGGCGTACAAGTCGTTCATGCGTTACGGGTTGTGCGTGGTAATATGCGTACATTCAAGTCCAATCACATCGTTTGCTCGACTTTGTTCACACGAAACTTTCACAATGAACAGCCACAGCTCTACTCTGAATATCATTGCCCCTTTCCACTGCTCTGTTCAGACTGACACAGCCCGCGCTACACTCTTAAACTGGAGTTGATCACGTGGAGGGCATACAAGTCGTCCGCCCGTCACGGGTTTTGCGTGGTAATATGCGTACATTCAAGTCCAATCACATCGTTTGCACGACTTTGTTCGCACGAAACTTTCACAATGAACAGCCACTGCTCTACTCTGAATACCATTGCCCCTTTCCACTGCTCTATTCCGACTGAAACAGCCCGCACTACACTCTTAAGCCGCAGCGGATCACATGGAGGGTGTACAAGTCGTTTAGACGTCGAGGGTTTTGCTTGGTAATATGCGTACATTCAAGTCCAATCACATCGTTTGCGAGACTTTGTTCACACGAAACTTTCACAATGAACAGCCACTGCTCTACTTTGAATACCATTGCTTCTTTCCACTGCTCTATTCAGACTAACACAGCCCGCGCTCCACTCTTAAGCCAGAGTTGAGCACGTGGAGGGCGTACAAGTCGTTCATGCGTCACGGGTTTTACGTGGTAATATGCGTACATTCAAGTCCAATCACATCGTTTGCTCGACTTTCTTCACACGAAACTTTCACAATGAACAGCCACTGCTCTACTCTGAATACCATTGCCCCTTTCCACTGCTCTATTCAGACTGACACAGCACGCGCTACACTCTTAAACCGGAGTGGATCACGTGGAGGGCGTACAAGTCGTTCGTGCGTCACAGGTGGTGCGTGGTAATATGCGTACATTCAAGTCCAATCACATCGTTTGCACGATTTTGTTCACGCGAAGCTTTCACAATGAACAGCAACTGCTCTACTCTGAATACCATTGCCCCTTTCCACTGCTCTATTCAGACTGACACAGCCCGCGCCACACTCTTAAACTTGAGTGGATCACGTGGAGTGCGTACAAGTCGTTCGTGCGTCACGGGTGGTGCGTGGTAATATGCGTACATTCAAATCCAATCACATCGTTTGCGCGACTTTGTTCACACGAAACATTCACAATGAACAGCCACCGCTCTACTCTGAATACCATTGCCCCTTTCCACTGCTCTATTCAGACTGACACAGCCCGCGCCACACTCCTAAACCGGAGTGGATCACGTGGAGGGCGTACAAGTCGTTCATGCGACACGGGTTGTGCGTGGTAATATGCGTACATTCAATTCCAAACACATCGTTTGTACGCCTTTGTTCACACGAAACTTTCACAATGAACAGCCACTGTTCTACTCTGAATACCATTGCTTCTTTCCACTGCTCTATTCAGACTGACACAGCCCGCATTCCACTCTTAAGCCAGAGTTGATCACTTGGAGGGCGTACAAGTCGTTCATGCGTTACGGGTTGTGCGTGGTAATATGCGTACATTCAAGTCCAATCACATCGTTTGCTCGACTTTGTTCACAGGAAACTTTCACAATGAACAGCCACTGCTCTACTCTGAATACCATTGCCCCTTTCCACTGCTCTATTCAGACTGACACAGCCCGCGCCACACTCTTAAACTTGAGTGGATCACGTGGAGTGCGTACAAGTCGTTCGTGCGTCACGGGTGGTGCGTGGTAATATGCGTACATTCAAATCCAATCACATCGTTTGCACGACTTTGTTCACACGAAACTTTCACAATGAACAGCCACCGCTCTACTCTGAATACCATTGCCCCTTTCCACTGCTCTATTCAGACTGACACAGCCCGCGCCACACTCTTAAACCGGAGTGGATCACGTGGAGGCCGTACAAGTCGTTCATGCGTCACGGGTTGAGCGTGGTAATATGCGTACATTCAAGTCCAATCGTATCCTCCCGTCCAGGCCACATTTATTTGCCCACCCTGTATATCACCAACTCCTCCAAATTTTTATAGTATCTCTATTAATAACAACATTTAGTGCTGGTATCAAGGTAACGGTCTTACAGACCCCTCTCATGAATTTTTCATATCCAGTCACTCATTCACTCATGCGTCCACGGTGTTAAAAGAGTTATAGGTTTAGTGTCTATAATGTCAGGTATTGTCTGTATAGTGGTTGAAATAAATTCCCCTGTGCTTATGTGCAAGGAAGAGCTTTCTCGTGTGATGAAACATGTAGTAATTACAGTTAGTGTCGGTTTATGCTTTTTCATTTATGAATCAACTATCTGCCACCACCTGGTGACTATAATGGATATTTCGATCACTACTTGCACTACCAACTGTCACAGAATTGATACAGCGGTTACTATCCACAGTTGAAGTTGAAAACTGCTTATTTAGCAATTGCTAAACGAATAAGCGAATGGAGACGCCGGCACCAGTGGGAAGCTGGAGCAGAGTGCTGGAGAACGTGCCCTGGCAGCCGTCCCTTCCACTGCAGGCGGTGAGCCGGGGCCCCCGCTGGCGGCGAGCATTTGTCTCTCGCGCCGTCGCGCCGGCCCGCGTGAAGTATGAAAATAAATGTAGCCGCGTAATTCTGAGTTACAGTTTTAACAGCCTGCGGCCCACAAACGTAATTTCGGAGCTCGCGAACTGCGAGGAAGATGAATTCGCCGCAGCGCTTCTGCTGGACGCCATCTATTTCTGAACTTTCTACTGGCCTGGGCCTCCAGCAGATACCAGTATCGTTCTTTAATGTAGGCGTTCCCTACTGACCAGACGACAGTGACGCTTTAGTTAATTGCCAGGGCGTGTTCACGCACTCTTTCTTCACTAAGGACGAAAACTGACAGCGACTTGTTCATAAAGTACTAATTTTTTCGAAGTGTGTCACAATTAATTTTTGATTACGTACATCAATTTCTCACTTACAATTTAAAATGATATGAAATGTGTCCGTTACGTGGAACGCAGGGAAAAGATCCGTTACTGACTCAGAAGTGATACTGATAAAGAAACTTCGTTTTTGTTGCTACATCAGATTAAATTCAAGAATTTAGTGTTACGTACGCAGCACTAAGTTGTTGTATGAGTATGGGAAAATAATGTTAGAAATCCATCTAGCCAACCACCTAATTTGGACCTTGCAGCTATTAATCTGGTCTTCGAACACATCTATCCTGTCCATCACATGGCAGAAATTACACAAGCACTAGGTTTTAGATCTGCGTTATTCAGAAAGCTTCAGTCCTTCTTGACCGAAAGGAATGTTCCGACAAAACTTGGAATAATGTAATAATGATATAAATACCTGACTTTTTGGAGAGCGATCATTAATTCAGTATAGCTTCAGACGTGAAGTTTTTATTATTATCATGATCGCTTGTAGGTACCTAACAATGATGACGGCAATAAACAGTTCGTATCTTTACATCAAAATGAAATGGTAAAATACCTATATCCTATTAGAGACAAGTTTCAGACTGGAAACATTGGCCTTGTCAAAGCCGAATGCTCGCAGTTTGTAGTGAGTACAAAGGTAAATGGGTAGATGGAAGTTCAGCATCAGCCCGGAGAGCTAGGACAACGAAGCGGTAATCGGAAGAAGTGTTACGTCCTCGAGAAAGCTATCACACTGAAGTTGCAACAACACCTAAACAAAATATATGTAGGAGATTGTTCACTGAAGGTATTTTTGGCACAAAAGTAGCTATTAAACACACTAAAAGAAATGTTCGGTAATATCAAGTAGGCTTCGGCAACACTATAGTATCTGATAACACATAATCGAGTTAAGTCCAAAAATATGGTAAGGAACTTCAAACAGCAGTGAATAGTAGTTAGAAAAAAAAGAAGAGGACCAGGAGAACTTGAAGAAGATAACGGTTACACAGTAAGACATGTGTCAACTGTCTCAGTCAAGTACTGAATATATTTTTAATGTGAAAAGTCGAAATGGGGTTCAGTAACCATTCTCAAATTATTCTGAACAGCCTGAGATGTGACAGTGACAGGTCACTTCACAGTGAGGACTCATCGTACTATCCATTAATAATATGATAAATTAAAATAATGAAGGAGAAACAGTCCGCGATGATCAAATGCAGACGTATTAAAATTTTATTAATGTAAGTTTGGTGAAAACAGTATTGTGATTCGAGTAGTAGGTCACGAAATATGTTTGTTTCAGTTAAGCACTGAAACTAGAATTCTTGTGGCTTCTTGAAGGCACGAAGCCACCATTGTCGCGCCCAAGGACGCGGTGGGTCGAGAGCGCTTTTACGGAAAGTTTCGGAAGGCCATCGTAAGGATGCAAACCAAAATTAAAATGCAACTTACAAGGGCAGGCACCATGGGCATCCAGCATACCGACAAATCCAAGGAGTGGAAGATGGTGAAAAGTAAAACGCTTTTCAAAAAAATAAGAACGAAGGGGCAATTATTTCAGAGAGTGTTTTTAAGGACCTTCCACTGGAGAAACCAATACTGCATACTAAAATGTTAATAGAGAAATGATGACACAGTGGGTTGTCTGATGTTACAGCCGGCTAAAAAGCTATACGAAGGACCAACAAACCACTGCATTGATAAAACCTACCAGGATCTGATTGACGGTTGACGTTCACTACATGGCAGTTCAAATTAGTTACATCATAAGCTTCGTATTCGATCATTTCATGTTAAATAAGTTAGGAAACATACAGCGGCGAAACTAGTGCTTTTAATTAATGTTTCGAAGTTTATTTCTGTTCGTGACAGTATCATCAGACTATGACGGAAATACACTATTGGCCATTATGATTGCTACACCAAGAAGACATGCAGATGAAAAACGGGTATGCATTGGACAAATATATTATACTAGAACTGACAGGTGATTACTTTTTCACGCAGTTTGGGTGCATGGATCCTGAGAAATCGGTACCCAGAACAACAACCTCTGGCCGTAATAACGACCTTGATACGCCTGGGCATTGAGTCAAACAGAGCCTGGATGGCGTGTACAGGTACAGCTGCCCATGCAGCTTCACCACGATACCACAGTTCATCAAGAGTAGTGACTGGCGTATTGTGACGAGCCAGTTGCGCGCCACCATTGACCAGATGTTTTCAGTTGGTGAGAGATCTGGAGAATGTGCTGGCCAGAGCAGCTAGAACTCCACGTTTAAGTCCTGTTTTCTTTTTTTATTTTGTTTGGAATTATCAGTCTTCTAACTGGCTTGATGCGGCCTGTGGCAGAGTGGTTTCGCGACAGTAACATTCATGTAATGGACTAGCCTGCACAGAGTCTTGACCTGAATCCTACAGAACACCTTTGGGATGTTTTGGAACGCCGACTTCATGCCAGGCCTCACCGCACGACATCGATACCTCTCCTCACTGCAGCACTTCGTGAAGAATAGGCTGTCATTCCCCAAGAAACGCTCCACCGCCTGATTGAACGTATGTCTGCGAGAGTGGAAGCTGTCATCAGGGCTAAGGGTGGGCCAAGCCCGTACTGAATTCCAGCATTAGCGATGGAAGACGTCACAAACTTCAAGGTCATTTTCAGCCAGGTATTCGGATATTTTGGTCACATAGTGTATGCTTCTATCTAGGTACAAGAATTCCTTGAAGCATAGGCTATCAGCTTCTCATTACTTCTCATTATTTTCGTCTTTCTTCGATTTCTCCATTTCACATTGTCGAAAGCTTTTCCCACGTCGATAAATCCTATTAATTTGTCTTGATTTTTCTTTACTTTTGCTTCCATTATCAACTCCAACAGCAGAATTTTGGGTCCCTGGTGCCCTAAGGTAAAGTTGATCTTATTCTAACACATCCCCAAATCTTTTCCGTTCGTCAGTACAATATTCTTGTCAGCAACTTGAACGTATGAGATGTTATGCTGATTGTACGATAATTCTCGGACTTGTCGGTTCTTGCAGTTTCAGAATTATATGGACGATAATTTTCAGAAAGTCAGATGGTATATAGCCAGACTCATACGTTCCACACACCAAGGTGAATAGTCGTTTTCTTGCCTTTTCCGCACATTATTTTAGAAATTCCAGTAGAATGTTATCTAACCCTTCTGCCATGTTTGACCTTAAGTCCTACAACGCACTTTTATATTCTGATAATAATACTGAATAGCCTATATCTTCTACGTCAAATCCTGTTTCTCTTTCTATCACATTAGACAAATCTTTCAGTTCGTAGAGGTTTTCAGTATACTCTTTCCGCGTATCGGCTTCCTGCTCTGCTTTTAACAGTAGAATTTCCGTTGCACTCTAAAAGGTAACACCCTTGCTTTTAATTTTATTAAAGGGCGTTTCGACTTTTCCCAATGCTGATTCAGTTCTTCCGAGAATGATCTCTTTTTCATTATCTTCTCTTTTCTCATGTAGCCATTTGGTCTTAGCTTCCCTGCACTTCCTGTTAATTTAATTTCTCCGTGACTAGTATTTCAGTATTCCTCAATTTTCCTGAAGACTTTTGTACTGCCTTCTTTCACCGATCAAGTGAAGTATTCTTCTGTTACCCAATTGTTTCTTCGCAGCTACGTTCTTTGCACCTACATTTTTCTTTCCAACTTTTGTGACTTCCCTATTTAGAGATGTCGATTCCCCTTCAATAAAACTGCCTATTAGCTATTCCCTACTGCAGTATCTATAGCCCTAGGGAACCTCAAGCGTGCCATTTCATTCCTTAGTTCTTCCGTATCCCACTTGTTTGCGTATTCAGTCTTCCTGAATTATGTTTTGATTTCGGAATCTCAGCATGACCATGATGTAATCTAACAGAAATATTCCCGTACACCCGGCCTTTTGCAAGTATACCTTTTTCGTCTTGGGATCTTGAAAAGAGTATTCGCTACTACTAGCTGAAATTTATTACAGAACTCAGTTTTTCTCCTCTCTCATTCATAGTACTAAGCCCATATTCTGCCATAAACCTTTCTGCCACTCCTTCCCCTACAACCGCATTCCAGTCCACTATGACTATTAGATTTCCATCTACCTTTATGTACAGCATTACCCGCTCAATATCCGCAAATACTTTATATATTTCTCTATCTTCAGCTTGCGACATCGGGATGTATACCAGATTTCTAGTTATTGGTTTTGGTTCACTGCCGATTCTGATGAGAACAACCCTATCACTGAACAGTTCACAGTAACATACAGTCTGCCCTACCTTTCTATTCATAACGAGTCCTACTCCAGTAGTACCATTTTCGGCTGCTGTTTTTTTTTTTTTTTTTTTTTTAGTGTTATGTGGCGGTATCTAAATTCGGTAGGGCGGAATTAATTTAGGTCTCGCAAGGTCATTAAATCCTGATGAGTATAGTGTCGTGTTTGCTATCGAGGGACCCTTCCGTGATACGCATAACAGAGGACAGAATCACGACCTTGTGCGAATCATAGCCAAGTGGGTTTATACTGAATCTGCGAAACGTCTGTAACGTTATCTTATAGTGACCATGATGTAAATAGTACGTGTAGTGGATAGACTTTCGTATAATTTATTCATTAAATTAGCTAAGAAAAAGTTCCCCTTTATAAATGATGATGAGAAACGAGTCAGGTGAGTGTGTAAATGCAGTCCTAAAAATTGACAGCTACATTTATTTCCTTGAAACGTAACACAGAACTGGTTCTGAGGTTGTACAAGTAACTAGGATGTATACTAACGCAAACAAATCCTGTAAATAGTCCTCACTTGATAGAGACTTTTGAAAGAACATAGTATAAACCACACTGTATGGAATCTAGTGTGCTTCGCAACTACGAGAAAGAGGAGCAATGAGAACAGGTGAAATGTATAATATCGATAAACAAGTGGCTAACTGATGACAGTACCATAATATCACCTAAGGAGCCTAACTGGTTCTAAGGATGCCACAGCTGAAATACCTCAATTAGAATTTTGGGCGCTTGGAAAATGAACTGAAACCGTACAGGCTGGAGTTTCGTATATTACCGACAGTACAGCGTGAGACGGCGCGCTGATGACGGTTGCTACTCTTGATTGGCTCCACTTAGTGGAGATGGGCTCCGTCTTGGAGACCAATGGAAGCACAAGTGTGAAAAAAGCTTTGCGTCTGTCTGGGTGGCCAGACAAATGAAACTCTGGATAAAATTACCCTGCAGCAAGGGCGACAAAGTGTGCAACTGGCTACTGCAGCGGCCAGTAACCAACTCTCTCTTTCTCTCCCGCCCGCGCCCAGAGAGCGACCGCTCGGTTTGTGCCAGAACTCGGACAATCGCCGCCTATTTTCACCAGTTACGGTGTCAAAACAAATTCCTTTAGAGTCCCACTACAGTTGCCTGTCAACCTTGGCGCCAATACCCTTCTTTCCCGTCAATTCCCTTCGTCTGCAGTTCCCTGTAACCTGATGTTCCCTCCGCTTTCCGACCGTTGGCGGTGGTTGGCCTCCTCACAGCTTAAAAGGTCCCACTCACTTACAGTGTCAAATGAACAGGATTATGATGTGCATGCACCCTACTCCCAATCACTTACATAACTATACGCAGTATCCGATTACCTACTTTGCATAACACTGCAATACAGTAGTGAAATAACATTAATTTGCATGAATGCAAAATCAGATTTTAGAAATACAAGAAAGGGTGGTTCGACGGCCATTAACAAGTGTTTGAAGAGACCAGCTGGCTTATCGTGTTGCAAGAGCTACCGAAGTTTTAGCATAAATTCTGTAAATTCTGTATACCAACTTATCTGGACTTAACTGGAGAACACATACCCTGATAATGAATTGACAGATTAGTTTCTTTCTTTTATAGTACACTTACCTATTTCCTTGTATATTGCTGTAATGCAAGTGGAGTGATGAGAGCACAGTGTATCTGCAATTCCATCACGGGTAAGGGAAGATAGGTTCAAGAGCTTCAGATTGTGTGACTCGACTTCAGAGACGCAGTATCTGAAGATAGATCTGACCCGAGATTAAATCCCGGCCACATTTCAATCACCATTTACTGTCATATGCAGATTTTTATCTATATTACGTTGTAAAACTGAGTATTTGGCTGGTTCTTCTTGTTGGTGTAAACAGATGTAATTGAAGTGCTGGGACAAATCATCCAAAAAAGTTTGCTCGAGGTAAGTTTTATTTTCATTAACCTAACGCTAATAAAACAGCTATATAGAATAACCGAGAAGACAACCACGTTTCAGACTGATCTTTCTTTTCAGCAGCTGTGAAACGGGACGCTGAATCTCATGGCACGATAGTTGTCTGATGACATTCGTCGTCCGACAGTTGCATGAATAATCATTGTTTAAGCTCACAATAGACTTCTGTCTAATATGTAAATCAAGGAGTAGTGTAATAGATACGGAATGAGATGGTAAATTTTACTAGAAGAAGCGCGAGGAAGATCAGTTTAAGATGACTACCCAATTTGTTAAGGAGAAGCAAAGTCAATTATGAAAACAAACGTTTCTGCAGGTAGGAACCAGTAGATTATGCACACCTGTCTGTTATAGTGGATGAGACACGAGTTCATCATATCACACTATAAACGAGGAAGCTGTCATTATTTTGGAAATCAATGTTCTGCAACCTGACAGGCCAAAAAAGTGTGCATATCGAATAGTTATCACTAGTATTTTCGAGGATACAAAAGATATTCCTGAGACAAATGATAACTGGAGACAAGTAAAGATGTTTGAAGGAAGCAGCAGAATAAATGAGAAGAAGTAAAGTACACTATCTGGTCGAAAGTATCCACACATCTATTGGTGGCCATTAATATGCGGAGGGTTCACGCTCGCCTTTATGACATCTTGAACTCTGATGGGACACTTTCACTGAGTTATCTGAATGTCTGTGGAGAAATCGCAAACCATTCATCCTGAAGACCCGAGGCCAGAGAGGGTAGTAATGCTGGACGCAGAGGTCTCGAGTGTAGTCGACGTTCTAGCCCATCCCAAAGATTTTCCATTGGTTTCGAGTAGGGACCATGGGTAAGGCAGACCATTTCAGTAGTGTTACTGTCCACAATCAATAGCGTTAGAGGTACTGATATGACATGGGACTTTGTCACGCTGATACAAATATTTATGATCTCCTATCTGTAACCACGAAAAACAATCCCATAAAGCAACATCAACTCGTCCGCACTCCGCTGTTGGCCCTACACATGACGGTAGATTACGTTCTCCATACATTCCTCAACGTGGCAACGACCTTGCTGCAGTGGATACACCGGTTCTCGTGAGACCACCTAAGTTAAGCGGAGAGAGGCCGCCAAGTGCTGTTGCCATTTTTCGGGGTGCACTCAGCCTCGTGATGCCAATTGAGGAGGTACTCGACCGAATAGCACCGGCTTCGGTTAAGAATAACACCATAACGGCCAGGAGAGCGGTGTGCTGACCACATGCCTCTCCTATCCGTATCCTTCACTGCGGATGACGCGCCGGTCGGATGATCCCGATGGGCCACTTGTGGCCTGTAGACGGAGTGGTTATACATTCCTCAACACAAAATCTGACACCGGACTTCCATATGATACAGCGTCATCACCCAAATCACTAGTTTGCAATTGCAAATGAAATGATACATTTTCAAAGACGTACAATCCCATTGACGCATGATTTTACGTACATAGAATGAAACAGTAAGGGAAAATGTGTACTGAGACCGCGGGTCTGCTGCTTATTAGGCATAAGCGCTAGCCACGAAATCACCGTGGAAAAGAGTGGTTTACACAACTGGATGGATTACCCTGGCACGCCACCATCCTCGATCATACACTGCTGGCCACCGTAAATGCAACACCAAGAAAGACAAGAGGTAGCACAACAAAATTTATTTTGTAGATAACATGTTGACCAAGTATCAAATGATTACGTTTACAGACGTCTGTGACATGTGGTTCCTGCCAGAATCAGTAGCCAGAGTAGCCGCCATTGTTGGAGATCACCGCTGCCACACGTCTCGGCATTGAGTCAAAGAGACGTTGGATGTGTTCCTGGGATACAGCAGCCCAAGCAGCTTCCACACGTTGCCAAAGATCATCTGGTGTGGCAGCTGGGGATGTAATCTGGGTCACTCGTTCAGCAACCATGGACCACATGTTTTCTATCGGTGAAAGATCCGGAGAGCGAGCCGGCCAGGGAAGCAATTCAATCTGGTTATTGACGAAGAACCTTTGGACAATGCGTTCCACGTGTGGTCAAGCATTATCCTGTAGAAATATGGCTGTGGCCGAGCCCTGAAGGTAAGGAAGGACAACT